>NC_073310.1:30520557-31233843 GCF_027595985.1 Sorex araneus
CCTGCCTAACATGCAACCTTTATTTAAATTAGTTTAAAGTATCAAATATTAACACAAAATTTTAGATTACTTTAGATACATATCTTCTGTGTTCAAAGATAACCTAAATTTGTTAGAATTAATCACATGCTGTTTGTTCTGATAAACAAATGGACTTACATCAATTTAAAATCTGTTGTATTAAGAATGGGCTTAGATCTCGACCTGACACCATGCACAAAAGTCAGACCAAAATGGATTAAAGACCTCAACATCAGACCACAATCCATAAGGTACATTGAAGACAAAGTTGGCAAAACCCTCCATGATATTGAAGCTACAGGTATCTTCAAAGATGATACGCAACTGATCAACCAAATGGAAACAGAGATAAACAAATGGGACTATATTAAACTAAGAAGCTTCTACATGGCAAAAGATACAGTGATCAGAATACAAAGACAATCTACAGAATGGGAAAGGATATTTACCCAATACCCATATGATAAGGGGTTGATATCAAGGGTATATAAAGCACTGGTTGAACTCTACAAGAAGAAAACATCCAATCCAATCAGAAAATGGGGCTAAGAAATGAACAGAAACTTTTCCAAAGAAAACATATGAATGGCCAAAAGGCACATGAAAAAATGCTCTGCATCACTAATCATCAGGGAGATGCAGATCAAAACAACTCTGAGATACCACCTCATACCATAGAGAATGGCACACATCCAAAAGAACAAAAGCAACCACTGTTGGAGGGGATGTGGGGAGAAAGGGATCCTTCTACACTATTGGTGGGAATGCCGACTTGTTCAACCCTTCTGGAAAACAATATGGACGCTTCTCAAAAAATTAGAAATTGAGCTCCCATTCGACCCAGCAATGCCACTTCTGGGAATATATCCTGGAGAAGCAAAAAAGTATAGTCAAAATGACATTTGCATGTATGTGTTCATTGCAGCACTGTTTACAATAGCCAGAACCTGGAAAAAATCCAAGTGCCCAAAAACAGATGACTGGTTAGAGAAACTTTGGTACATCTATACAATGGAATACTATGCAGCTGTTAGAAAAGATGAAGTCATGAATTTTGGATATAAGTGGATCAACATGGAAAGTATCATGCTAAGTGAAATGAGTCAGAAAGAGAGAGACAGACATAGAAGGATTGCACTCATCTGTGGAATATAAAATAACAGAGTAGGAGACTAATACCCAAGAATAGTAGAAATAAGTACCAGGAGGTTGACTCCATGGCTTGGAAGCTGGGGAATGGTTGGAGGACCCGCTCGGGAGGGGAGATGCCTGCTGAAAGTAGACTATAGATTGAACACGATGGCCACTTAATACCCCTATTGGGGACCACAACAACCCAAAAGGAGAGAGAGAGAACAAAAGGGAATGCCCTGCCACAGAGGTGAGGAAAGGGAGGCGGGGGGCTCGGGGATGAGATTGGGAGGTGGGAGGGATACTGCGTTCACTGGTGGTGGAGAATGGACACTGGTAGAGGAAGGGGTGCTCGAACATTGTATGAGGGAAACACAAGTATGAAAATGTGTAAATCTGTTACTATACCCTCATGGTGACTCACTAATTAATTAAAAAAAAATACAGTCAAGGAAAAGCAGAATGAGGAGGAGGAGAAAAAAATTAATAAAAAAAAAAACCATAAAAAGCTAAGCCAGCCTTACCATCCCAGTACAAATACTGAATGCCCGGAACAAACACCATCACCTCTTAACACCTGTATTACAAACCATAATGCACAAAAGGAAAAGGAGAGAGGGAGCAAGAAGGAAAGTGCCTTCCATAGAGGGAGGCTGGGGGTGGAGAATGGGGTGTTGGGGGATGGATGGTGGGAAGGAAACAGGGGACATTGGTGGTGGGAAAAGTACACTGGTGGTGGGATGGGTGCTGGATCATTGTATGACTGAAACACAATTATGAGCAGCTTTGTAATGGTCTATCTTATAAATAGTCAATTAAAAATTTTTTTAAAAAAGTAAAAAAAATAAAATAAAATCTTTTGTATTATTTTTATTTTAACTTTTTTTTTTTTTTACAAAATTTTATTTCCAAATTGTCCCTTCCTCAATGCCTATTTTCCTTTTTTTCAAAGAATACAAAGTTTAGAGCAGTAGTTTTCAAAAGGAAAAGGATTTTTCTCCAAAGACACATGGAGACATTTTGGGTGATCAGTCTGGAGCGAGGATACTACTGGCATCTGGTGAATTGCAGGAAGGGTTGGTATTGGCACCCTTAATGAATAGCACACCCCTTACACTAAAGAATTGTCAAAGGTCCAAAGGGACTACAGGTATAAATTTACAGTACTGAGGATGTGATGTTGAGTATGATGAATGTAATTAACCCTGCAGTGTGACCTGCATGAAAAATTTAAAAAATATATCCTAAAGTTTCTTATCACAATAAATTATTCTTTTTTCTCGTTGTCAATAAGATAATGTACATGAATTGAACTTTTTGCATTTATCATTTTATAATAAAGTATAACCATTATACTGTATTCCCTACTTATTCAGTGATATGTGCCAAATATTTTAAATAAAACTAGAAGAAATAATACAAAAAATAAAAAATAATTTGGCCCATCAGAGCAATAATACTCAGGCTGAAAACTTTCATTTTTAACAAATGGTCACTTTCTACACATTAATTCTGAGGCACAACTCTTCATTTACATTTTAAAATATTTAAAAACTAATTTATAATTTTACTTCTTGCTTTATATCTGATATGATTAATTTCCTTCTTGCTTTATATTTGATAAAGAATATTTTGACTTCTTCTAACTCTCAAAAGTTTCTTCTGCTAGCCAATTTATCTCTTCTTCTTGGGAGACCCAGTTTTCAACATGCTATTCCAGGAATCATAGCTACCTATTTTCTTGACATATGCTAATTAGACACAGGCAGTACAGAGGTAATTGCACATTAATTTTTGTGCACATGGTCACACAATTTTAGGATTAGAGAAAATATTAAAGAATATCTAAACTCAAAGACTGGAGAAATAGTACTGTAGTTTGGGCACTTGCCTTGCATATAGCCAACTGGAGTTCTATCACTGACACCCCCTTATGGTTCCCTGAAACCCCAGTAGTGATCCATGATAACAAAGCCAAGAGGAATTCCTGAGTACTGCCAGGTGTGCCCCAGCCCCCCAAAGAATATATAAACTCAAGATCCTGAATGAATGGTTTGAGGCTTTTCATGTTCCTGGAGTGAGCAGACGCCATTGGGCTACACTAGCGTGTGACAAGGACAAATGGAAATGTTATACTGGCGCCTGCTTGAGCAAATCGATAAGCAACGGGATGACAAGTGATACAAGTGACTGGAATGCTTCAGAAGTACTCCACATATAATTCAGCTTTAAGAAATGATTTTTTGCAACATATATGGAACTGGAGGATATTATGTTGAGCAAAGCGAGTGAGAGGGAGGGCAAATATCAGATCATCACTCCAATCTGTGAAAAGCAATGAGACAAAACAAGGAAAAACACAATATCAAACAATAATAAACCTTTGACCTTGATACAATACTGGTTACCAAACTCTGGGGGAATAGGTGGGGGGATAATCAGATTAATGGTGACATGGTGGTAGAAGGTTATGAGCACTTTGGTAGCAGAGAAGTGCAATCAACTTTGTAAATACCACATATTTTGGCACTAGGATAACCACCTTGCCCAAATGATAATAAAACATTTTTAATGTATATGATGATCAGATTTGTTGGCACTAAAAATTAAAGTTGCTTCAGAAGAATCCTTCCTGACATGAAAAATAGCGATATTATATTAAATGTAAAAATACAAATAATCAATTAATTCATAGTGTGACTACTATGAGAGGAGAGATAACAGAAGAATATAAGCCATTATGCTAAGAGTAATTCTCTCTGTGTGTTTTGATTAAAGATAAAATTTTTTTTCTTTAAAATTTTCAAAATTTTTCAACACTCTTAAAAGGAAACTTTTGTAATCTTAACAGAGCATCTGACTAGTTGTTTTAGAAAAGAAGACGCCAGAATAAAGACTGAGAAGGGATGCAGACCTTTTGAATCATGAGACCACTGGTTTCCTCCCATGACTACTCCCATTACATAGAAAAGGAAACAGAAAAATTTTGTAAGATAGACCGAAAAACAAAATTCCGAAGTGAGAATGAACAGATCTACCACTAAATCTCAGAAGAGATGCGAGCCAAGTCACAAAAATTCATGGGTTTGCTGGTCTTCTGAATGAATATTCTGGGGCACCCTTGGGAGTGCCCACCCCACCTCACTTCTGGAAGCCCCAATAGTCATACCCACATCCCATAGCCATGTAACCTCACGGGCCCAGTTCTACAGATCCTGAAGTTCCTTGAGCGCTCAAGCACTTATGCAGCATGACAGCATCTCAACTTCCACTAATACTGACAGCTCTGCAGAAATGCACCAAATTTGATGGGAAAGGAATGTAGAAGGTAGCTAAGCCCAATAAACAAAAACAATAACATCGAAGGCTTAACTAGCAACAAATTTAGTAAAGCCTCAGACAATTACGTAAGGACCCCAAGGTGAGATATAATAATTTTCAAAAAGTATCTTTAACTGATATACTGAAATATTTTTATAATAACAAACAATATAAAATAAATGTTGAGCTTTCTATGGGAGCAGTCTTCAGTAGTAATTGGGAAAAGGGGACGATGGTTAGGGGAAGGTCACTCTGGTGGTGGGATTCGTGTTGGAATGTTCAACACTGAATGTCCTTCACAACTATGCTATGAACCACATTGTAAATCATAGCGTTTAAATAAACTTTAAAAACTAGGGGCTGGAGTGACAGCACAGCAGATAGGGCATTTGTCTTGCATGCAGTCGACCTGGGTTCGATTCCCAGCAAGCATCCCATATGGTCCCCTGAGCACTGCCAGAGGTAATTTCTGAGTGCAGAAGCAGGAGTGTCCCCTGTGCATTGCCGGGTGTGAACCAAAAAACAAAACAAAACAAAAAGTTTAAAGACTATATAAAAATAAGTGAAGACCTCAGGATAAGATTGATAACATTTGATTATACTTCATAAATAAATTTACAAAGCATCATCTTAAAAAAAATTTTAAAAATAAGTCATAATATCCACAAACTATTGATTTAACTAAGATAAAGGGTGAAATGGGGGACAAAAAGAAGTTGCTAATTGTGGTACTGGGGTCAAACAAAATGACACACATATGTTTGTTTATTGTTTTTATCTAATAAGCAAAAAAAAACACCAAAAGCACTCTACCTTTTTCATAAAATAGAAAATTTTCCTTTATTTGTCATGATTCTTCAGAGAAAAGGAAACAATGAATACCAAATATTACTCTCTAAATTACCCTGATCAATATGTTATGTTTATACTATCATTAAATGTAAGTGTAACAATGCCTTTTGTCTCTTTTCATAAATAATGCACATTAATAACTTGCTTCTTTTGTTCTGATCATCTCTCTTAGATATTTTTTCCTAACTTGATATTGTATGTGTATGTATGTACAATAATTGAGTGTAGGGGAGAAATGCACAGAAAGGTTAGGAGGAATTGATTAGTTCATATAATTATAAAAGTTGACAAGTCCCAAGACTTAGCTGGCCAACAAAAAACCCTGGGGGATAGATGAATTGTTCCAGTCAGTGTCTGAAGTTCGGAGAACAAGTAAAGATGACTGATGGGATAAATTCCAGTCAAAAGGCTAGTCAGCTGAAGATCCTGGAAGAGTCATCATTACAGTTAGAAGTCTAACGGCAGGAAACGCCTAATGTCCTATCTCAAAGTCAAGTAAATAGTCAAGTAAACAGAGCTCATAGTGGAAAAGGTTAAAGGATTAGTCTGTTTGGTCTACGTTGGCTATAAAGATATATAGAAAAGGGTCTGCCCATAAATTAGGGAAGGCCACCTACTTTACTCAGTGCACTGATTCAAATAACTGTTATACAAACTCAGGATGATGTTTAACCAAATACTTATACACCAGCAGCCCAGTCAAATTCATATTGAAAATTATCTACCACAAACTCAATAAGGAAATTTAATATGGATGCAGCAAAGTGAAGGAGATCACAGGTGTGAGAACTGAGAGGTGTGGCCAAAAACCACATGAGCATTATTGCCACCTTCAAGAAAAATAAAAATATTTTTTTAAATTTTAGTTGAATCACGATGAGATAGACCATCACAAAGCTATTCATGTTTGGGTTTTACTCATACAATGTTCTAACATCCATCCCTCCATCAATGTCCCCAGTTTCCTTTCCACCACTCCCATCACACTCCATCCCCTCTCTGCCTGCCTCTATGGCAGGAATTTTTCTTTTTTTTTTTTTTAAATTTATTTATTTTTAATTAGAGAATCACCGTGAGGGTACAGTTACAGATTTATACACTTTTGTGCTTATATTTCCCTCATACAAAGTTTGGGAACCCATCCCTTCACCAGTGCCCATTCTCCACCACCCGTAAACCCAGTGTCCCTCCCACCCTCCCCAATCCCATCTCCCCCCCACCCCACCCTGCCACTGTGGCAAGGCATTCCCTTCTGTTTTCTCTCTCTAATTAGCTGTTGTGGTTTGCAATAAAGGTGTTGAGTGGCCGCTGTGCTCAGTCTCTAGCCCTCATTCAGCCCGCAACTCCCTTCCCCCACATGGCCTTCGACTACAATGTAGTTGGTGATCGCTTCTCTGAGTTGACCTTTCCCCGGAACGTGAGGCCAGCCTCGAAGCCATGGAGTCAACCTCCTGGTACTTATTTCTACAGTTCTTGGGTGTTAGTCTCCCACTCTGTTATTCTATATACCATAGATGAGTGCAATCTTTCTATGTCTGTCTCTCTCTTTCTGACTCATTTCAACTCAGCATGAAACTTTTCATGTATGGCAGGAATTTTTCTACTTTCTCTCTCTCTCCTTTTTCGCATTATGGTTTGCAGTACAGGTATTAAGAGGTCATCATGTTTGCTTAGGGCCTTCAGTATTTTTATCAGGAAGGTAAGATTGTAGTGGCTTTTCTTAAGTGTGGCAGTTTTGGGATGTGGACATGACTGCTGGGGTTTGGGGACATACAGGAGGTGGGCAGAGGTAGGAAGTAGCCCATTCCAACTTCAAGAAAGCCTGCATATTCCAGTCACAAAAAAACATACCTGAATTTTCAGCAGATTAATATCACAGTTGACTGGTGCTTCGAGGAGTATAGGGAAGTGGGGGGAGGTAGCTTCTCCCAACTTCAAGAAGGCCTGGAGATTTCAATAACAAAACCCACATATCCAAATTTTCAACAGATTAATATCTCTGTGAGGTACATCCTGAAATGGCGGGGTCTAGCCGGATGCATGGTAGTGTTTTTGGATTGTGGTAGTCAGCAGCTGCCTACGGCTCTTCTCACCTGGCACCAGGTTGACCCACACCCTCGATTTACCCCATCAGTCTCCAGCGGGTCTGAGATTAACTGCAACGTTTGATCTCTTTCAAGATTTATTTATGGGTCTCTGAGCAGGCCAATAAATCAGCCTGTATGGCTGAGCTGGAAGGGCCTGTGGGAGTGGCTCTCACATACCTAACGTTTGACTGTTAAATTTCTCAAGAAACTTGGTCCTGAGTTGTTGGAGTCCGGCCAGAGGCACAGTGGCAATTTTGGGGGTATCAGGAAGTCTAAAGACACCATTAGGCTGCTGATGCCCTCACCCCGTGGGTCCAAGTTGACCCCAGTGGCAATGGCAATAGTGTCCCCAGCAGGTAGCAGGACCAGGCCCAGGGCTGCCACCCTTCACGGTCTGGACACTGCAACCAGCAGTCCAGCAAAGCCTGACCAGGGGTACACGCCCCCTAGATCAGGCAGTTGGTGCTCAAGGAGGTTTTCCTCTTTATTATGCTGTGAGCAGTGCAGGCTTGCCCAGGGGGAAATGGCAGTGAGGCTGCCACAGTAGCAGCGGCGGGTTTCAGTCTTGGCACGGCTTCTGGGCTCACAATGGGCTGCCGGTCAGCTGCGAGTTTCTGGGGACGCTCAGCTACCCAAGGCGGCTGCGCATGGCGGGTATTTGGGGTCCTAATGCGGCTCTGCAGAATGAGCCCTGAACTGTGTATTCTTAGTCTTGGCATTCGAGCTGGGCTCAGTTGGCTCCCAGCCAGCTGCGAGTTTCTGGAGCCTCTCAGCCTCGTGGCAGAAATCCTGGAGCCCCACAGCAGTTCCCGGCACCAGGGTGACCTTGAAAAGTGTGTTGTTAAAGGATTGACACTTACATTCATTCCCAGGAAGTGATGGAGAGTTTCTGTGCCTCACGCCCCACAGTTCAGTTTTGAGAGCAGACACCATCCACCTGTCCTGGAACCTGCATTCGCACTGCTTCCTTCTTTGCTCCTCTCTCCTCAGTCGGTCTCAAAACCCTTTGTCCCCAACGCTTTCCCACATCCGAGGGCCTCAGCATATTGAAACAGACATCCTTACAATGAGCTGATTTCAAGGGATGTTTCCTCTGGGCAGAAGGAGAGAGAGAAAGCAGGCACAGGAGCCCTGCCTCAGAGGTTTTCCACATCGGCATCAGCTTTCTGCTTCCCTCCAAAAACCCATCTTTACACATTTCAAGGTGAAAAACGTTATTGATTTTCATCAGGAAACTCACGGAATTCATTTCTTTTAAATAAACATGGGAATTTTTACCATTCATTTGAAAATTGTAGCACACTGTAGCACTGTCGTCCTGTTGCTCGTCGATTTGCTCGAGCAGGCATCAGTAATGTCTCCATTGTGAGACTTGTTGTTACTGTTTTTGGCATATCGAATATGCCACAGGTAGCTTGGCAAGCTCTGTAGTGCGGGTGGGATACTCTCGGTAGTTTGCCGGGCTCTCCTAGAGGGATGGAGGAATCGAACCTAGGTCGGCCACGTGCAAAGCAAATGCCTTACCCATTGTACTATTGCTCTGGTACTCCTATAATCACAAGTTAATTTCTTAACTTTATTCAGTCTCTGAAAACTTTAAAGAAACAAGTTATCAGTCTCCTCAAGATTGCATATTAGAAATTTTCTTTTATTAAATTTCATTTAATTAATTTATTAAGTGTATTTATTGATACATGAATACATTTACTAACTGTATTTATTTAGCTAAATACCATTTAAAACTGAAGTCTGGGTGTTCTACTGAAGTCTATCCTTAAAACAGATCCAGAGTTTACAAATCATAAGTATCGTTACAGTGGGACAAGTTAATACTAAGCCTGTAAACAAGACTAAATCTTCATTTGGGAGAAGGAGAAGAAACTCTAATATGTGAGAATAGTCATAAATTATATGATTGAATAAAATTCTGTCGAATCATCTATTTAGAACATGGCAGAGAATTTTACTCCAAATCTAATCAATTTCTTTAGTAATGAATCTTGCAATTACTCCTGAAATATTCAATCATTTTAAAACTGCTGCTACTGCTAATAGGACAGATATTATAAGCATAAGTTTTCCTGAAAAGAAAACTTTCATTTGCTTCATTCAAGCACTTGAGCCAAGTTCATTTTTGATGACTGATTTGACATGCAAAGAACATAATTGCACATTTGTTGAGAACAGATGTAAATGCTTTATTTTAGAGATATGGGCCAAATTCTTTTTTTTGCTTTTTGTTTTAATTTTTGTTTGTTTTGGGGTCACAGCCAATAGTGCACAGGAGTTACTCCTGGCTCATGCATTCAGGAATCACTCCTGACGGTACTTGGAAAACCATATGGGATGCTGGGAATCGAATCTGGGCTAGCCTTGTGCAAGGCCTTGTGCAAGCCCTACCCGCTGTGCTATTGCTCCAGCCTCGGGCCAAAGTAGTCTTCATGTTCTCTTGAACACTTCATAAAACACTACTCATTTGTGTACATGCAGTCTGTTAACTCTGTCCAGTTTGTACTCTTCTTATTCCATTTCTTTCTATTTTGTAACTGTGAAGGTCTAGTTCTATAGTTGCTCCTTAGGATTTGTTAACTGAGAGACAGGTGCAAGAAGGCAGCTATATGGCAGACTGGGAGGTAGTAAACTCCAATCTTAGAGAACCTCCAAGGTGGAAATAGAGAACTTGAGGTAAATTTCAAAGAGGCTATCGACAATAATGTAGCAGGACAAAAAACTACAAGATTATTAAAATCAACAACTTACAAGTGTATTTGAAACTGCCATAAGAGGAGTTAAGAGGTTGATTTACAGCAAACTTCTCTGGGCACAAGCTATTGAATAAACACAGCTGACCTAGAGCAATAGCATAGCAGGTAAGGCGTTCGCCTTGTACGTGGCCAACTGGGGTTCAATTCCTCTGCCCGCTTGGAGAGCCCTCAAGCTACAGAGAATATCTCGCCCCCACGGCAGAGCCTCGCAAGCTACCCGTGGTATATTTGATATGCCAAAAAAACAGTAACAAGTCATACAATGGAGACGTTACTGGTGCCCGCTTGAGCAACGGGAAGACAGTGATACAGTGATACAGTAACGTAGCTAAAACATGATATTTGTTTTTACCTTATTCTTCCCTGAAAATTCTAAATAAGGAAGACCACAGAAGCAGACACCTTAACTCTAAGTCTTAGGCTTACAAAACAAACCATCAGAGGATTCCTCGGAGGACTAAGCCACAGAGGAATTTGCAATCACCAAATATGCTTCCTTTTCTTTTCCCGTAAGAACTGACAATTCAGGCAAAATAATTCCATAAGACATGGGTGCAAGATCTTTCAACGTGCTACCTAATCAAAATATTTTCCTTGACCTATTATCCTTTTAGTTGATTGAACTTATTGAGTGGCAGTTGAACTATATTTCCAACAGTATAAGATGACCTCAAAAGTTTATTTGCCACAAAATAAAAATTTCCAGGGTTGTAAAGATAATACAGTGGCCAACCTTGCATGCAGCTAATCTGGATTTAACTCCTAGAACCACATCTAGTCCCCAGAGCACTGCCAGGGAATCACTAACCACTTAGCACAGAGCCAAGAGTAAGTCCTGAGCACCACAGCATGTGGCACAAAGAAAAGAGGGAGGGAAAAAATTCTGAAAATAAAATAGAGGTATTTATACGACCAGAAAAGAATACTTCCAAGCTAACTTAGGTTAAAAAAAAAAGTATACATCCTATTACACAGGTGAAAAATTCTTTATGTAGTTTAACTTCAGGTATGGCTGGAGCTGTAATTCTAATGATATAGTCAGTACTCTGTTTATAGCAGCCCTGGATTCTACTTAGGTTCCAATCTGTTTTCACACAGTAGTAAGAAATGGCAGAAGCAATTCCAATCTCTATGTTGACTTTAATTTCAATTTTTTTAGAATCTTCTCTTTCTTTTGAAATCTTAAGAAGCAGTTTTACAAAGCTAGCTGGCTAGAGATACGGGAAAGAGTACAGTTACAGAAAGAAGGTAAATGGAAGAAATAAATAAATAAATAAATAAATAAATAAATAAATAAGAGAAACAATGAAAGTATTTATCTGTGAAACATGGCCAGGTGAGGCAGAATCAGTTTAGGAGAATTGACTCATGCTTTCATCTCACAGAATCTTTATTATTCCAACAATTTCAGAGTTGAAATATTACTTTTTTATTATGTAGGAGTACTGCATTTTATCAGCCATTCTTTATGCTAGTTGAATTGGGCTTGGGCTCCACATAACATTTTTTATTTTTAAAAAATTTTTAATTGAATATGAGTGAGATAGACCATGATAAAACTGTTCATAATTGGGTTTCAGTCATGCAATGATTCAGCACCCATCCCTCCACCAGTGTACATTTCCCACCAACAATGCCCCCTGTTTCCCTACCACCACACCATCTCCTACCCCCTCGCCCCCAGCCTCCCTCTATGGGAGGCACTATCCATCTTGCTCTCTCTCTCCTTTTTCCTTTTGTGCATTATGGTTTGCAATACAGGTGCCAAGAGGTCATGGTGTTTGTTCAGGGCGTTCAGTATTTTTATCGGGATGGTAAGGTTGGAGTTGTGTTTCAATTGGGTGGCAGCTTTTTATTTTGCTTTTTGGGTCACACCCAGAAATGCACAGGGGTCACTCCTGGCTCATGCACTCAGGAATCAACCCTGGCGGTGCTCAAGGGACCATATGGGATGCTGAGATTTGAACCCGGGTCGGCCGCGTGCAAGGCAATGCCCTACCCACTGTGCTATCGCTCCAGTCCCTGGGTGGAAGCTTTGGGGTGGGGCTGTGACTACCAAGACTTCCAGAAGTATGGGGAGGTGAGGTGAGGTAGCCCTTGCCAACCCCAAGAAATCCTGGAGATTTCAGTCACAAAACCAGCACATCCAATTTTTCAGCGATTATATCTTTGTGAAGTCTGTCCTGAGACAGTGGAGTCAGGCTGGGGGTATGGCAACGATTTGGATTGTGGAAGCAAGTGGCTGCTGGGGGCTCTACTTGGGCAGGACCCTGGCCAACCCACCCTCATCTGATTTACCCCAGTCTGTTCAGCCATATGAGGGTCCTAGCTTAACTGCGGCTTTAAATAATTTTTTTATTGAATTACTGTGAGATAGCTATAAGCTTTCATGTTTGGGTTACAATCACACATTGATCAGACACCCATCTCTCCAACAGAGCACATTCCCCACCACCCCACCAATGTCTCTGGTATACCCCCCACCCCCTTTACCACCCTCCCCCTGCCTCCATGGCAGATAATATTCCCCTCTACTTTTGGGCATTATGGCTTATAAAACAGACACTGAGATTTAACTGTGACTTTTGATCTGTTTTGAGATTTATTTCTGAGTCTCTGAAGCAAGGCCAGTCATAGAACTTACATGGTGGCACTAGAGTTGGTTCATGGGGTTGACTGCCAGTGCTTCCAAGAGTATTGGGAAGTGGGGGGAGGTAGCCCATCCCAACTCCAAGAAGGTCTGGAGATTTCAGTCACAAAACTCACATACCCCAGTTTTTAGCAGATTATATCTTGGTGAGGTCCATCCTGAGACAGTGGAGTCAGGCCGGGGGTATGGCGGCGATTTTGAATTGTGGAAGCAAGTGACTGCCGGGGTCTCTGCTTGGGCAGGTACCAGACTAACCTGCCCCTCCTCTGATTTACTCTGGTCTGTTTAGCCTTGTGCGCGTCCAAGATTAACTGTGGCTTTTGACCTCTTTCAAGATTTACTTAAGGGTCTCTAAAATAAGGCCATAAATGAGCTTCTGCAACTGAGCCAGAGGTGGTTTCTGTGCGTGGCTCCATATACCTAACTTTTGGCATTTAATTTTTTGGTAAACTTGCCCCCAAATTGTTAGGGTCTGGCCCAAGGCACAGCGGCAATTTTGGGGTATTAGGAAGCCTGAAGGCACCATCAGGCTACTGATGCACTCACCCTATAGGTACAGGTTGACTTGCTGGCAGCACCATACCCCCCAAACTGTTTCTTAAGATCAAAAAATTTTACTTGGAATGTTCCATAGGTGTAGACATTTATCAACAAATCCTCAGTGGAATTATTTCCTTATCCTCTCATGACCACAATTTATTTATTTATTTTTTCTTTTTTTAAATTTTTTAAATTTGATTGAATCACCGTGAGATAGTTACAAGCCTTCATATTTGGGTTATAATCTCACAATGACCCATCCCTCCACCAGTGCACATTCCCCACCACCAATATCCCAGGAAAACTCCCCTTTCCCACCCTCCCTCTGCCTCCATGGCAGACAATATTCCCCACACTCTCTCTCTCTACTTTTGGGCATTATAGCTTGTAACACAGACACTGAGAGGTCATCATGTTTGGTCCATTATCTACTTTCAACATGCATCTCCCATCCCAACTGATTATTCTATCCATCATTTTCTTAGTGATCCCTTCTCTATTCCATCTGCCTTCTCCCCTCCGCTCATGAATCAGTCTTCCAGCTATGGGGCAATCCCCCTGGCCCTTGTATCTACCGTCCTTGGGTGTCAGCCTCATGTGATGCTACCCTACACTCCACAAATGAGTGCAGTCCTTCTATGTCTGTCCCTCTCTTTCTGACTCATTTCACTTAGCATGATACTCTCCATGTTTATCCATTCATAAGCAAATTTCTTGACTTCATCTGTCCTAATAGCTGCATAGTATTGCATTGTGTAGATGTACCAAAGTTTCCTTAATCAGTAATCTGTTTTAGGGCACTCGAATTGTTTTCATATTTTGTCTATTGTGAACAAGGCTGCAATAAATATATAGGTACAGATGTCATTTCTACTGTGCTCTTTTGCATCCTTGGGATATATTCCCAGAAGTGATATTGCAGGCTCATATGGAAGCTCTATTTCTAGTTTTTGAAGGACTGTCCATATTGTTTCCCAGAAAAGCTGGAAAAGTTGGCATTCTCACCAACAGTGAAGGAGCGTCCCTTTTTCCCCACATCCACGCCAGCACTGGTTGCTTTTGTTCTTTTGAATGTGTGCCAGTCTCTGTGGTGTGAGATGATATCTCACTGTTGTTTTGATTTGCATCTCCCTGATGACTAGCGATGTGGAGCATTTTTTCATGTGCCTTTTGGCCATTTGTATTTCTTTTTTGAGGAAACTTCTGTTCATTTCTTCTCCCCATTTTTTGATGGGGTTGGAGGTTTTTTTCTTATACAATTCTACAAGTATCTTGTATATCCTGGATATTAATCCCTTATCAGATGGGTATTGGGTAAATATTCTTTCCCATTCTGTTGGCTCTCTCTGTATTTTGTCACTGTTTCTTTTGAAGTGCAGAAGTTTCTTAGTTTGAGGTAGTCCCATTTGTTTATGTTTGCTTCCACTTGCATGGTCAATGCTGTTTCGTCCTTAAAGATGCTCTTAGCTTCAATGTCATGGAGAGTTCTGCCTACATTTTCTTCTATGAACCTCATAGATTCTTGTCTGATATTGAGGTCTTTAATCCAGTTTGATCTGACTTTTGTGCCTGGCATTAGACAGAGGTCAGAGTTCATTTTTTTGCAGGTAGCTATCCAGTTTTCCCAGTACCACTTGTTGAAAAGGCTTTCCTTGTTCCACTTTGCATTTCTTGCTTCTTTGTCAAAGATGAAGTGACCATATATTTGGGGATCTGTGACAGGATATTCAAATCTGTTCCATTGTTCTGCAGGTCTGTTTTTATCCCAATACCATGCCGTTTTAATTACTACTGCTTTGTAGTAGAGTTTGAAGTTGGAGAAGGTGAAGCCACCCATCTTCTTTTTTCCAAGGATTGCTTTAGCTATTTGTGGGGGTTTATTGTTCCATATAAATTTCAGGAGTGTTTTGACTATTTCTTTGAAAAATGTCATGGGTATCCTGATAGGGACTGCATTAAATTTGTATAGTGCTTTGGGCAGTATTGCCATTTTGATAATAAGGAAAATTACAAAACACTACTTCAAGAAATATAGGAGAATAGTAGGAAATGATCACCACAATTTAATACAGTCAGTATCCCTATGTTTTTCCCTCTTTTCATAAAAAACAATATACCTCAATTTTTTTATTCTAAAGGTGATAGCACATGTGCTTGTATGTAAACTGCCTGTTTCCTGGCTTGTACATCATTTCTTGCTCATGCAACTGAGATCTTCTCAATGTCTGAACAGACAAAAGATAAATAACAGCTACTTCCCTTAAGTTCTTCCACTCCCATCAAGCAAGAATATATCTGAGGGTTGTTATTAATGTCTGCTAAGTGGTCTTGCAGAGCCTTGGAATTTATGCATCAAAGCAGATAATTCATGGCTGAGAAAATGCCATCTTCAGTGAAAAAGCAATTATCTTGTTTTTATTCTCTTGCTCTTTATAGCAGTTCAGTATAAATAATAACAACAAAAATGTATTGGTGCTTCCTAAAATCTATTTAATAAGTTTAAATATGTGTATTTTGGAGAAAGAAACTGCATGGCCAAACTGGATTGTTATAAGATCATTTAAACTATATCTACTGTGTTTTTTCTAATGCTTATATTTTAAGAAAATCTGAAAAGCGCTTTAGACATATGTTCCAGAATATAGATTCATCATGGAACTAAGGACAAAATTATAGTGCTCTTAGAAAAATTATACAGTAAAAATTTTCTGATAGAGATTTTCTATATAAACTAAACAGACTAAGAATAGAGTCATGTATGTATGTCCTACTTTGCAGTACTTATTTTTAAAATTATCCCTCTCAGTCATGACCCATAGCAATCAGGTAAAGTGCAGCTTATTCTAAGAATGAAGCACTTGCTTTACTCTTGATACCTCTAACATATTTAATATTTTATGGCAGTATCTTTTTTTTTCATTGTTTTCATAGACAGGGAAAATGGAGTATCTTACTGAAACTTGGTATGGACATTTGCATATTGGCTTATATTAAGCTCTAGTTGCCCTAAAATTGACCTTAATTCCTAAAGTGGATCCAAATAAAGTCTTCAGATAGATCAGGCAGGCATTGTACCAACTCCAACTACGCTAGATATGGGAGAGTCCAAAGGCTCCAAAGTACTTTGGTACAAGGGCAATATCTTAAAGAGAGAGTCTTCAATTAGAAGAAAATGTGAAAATGGTGCTTCCATCTCCTCTAAGCTGATATCATCATTCCTCGCTCACTCAACTGAGATCTTCTCAAGGTCTGAACAGACAAAAGATAAATAACAAAATCAGACTACCTTGAGACCTGTAGTTTTGGGAGAAACCACCTTACTCTGACTTAACTAAATCTAAATTTGCACAAAACTTTTTATTTTTGGACTTTTTGGGGGGCGTCATACCTGGCTATGCTTAGGGGTTACTCCTGACTCTGCACTCAGAAATTACTCCTGGCATTGCTAGAGGGACCATGTGGGATGCTGGAGATAGAACCTTGGTCAGCCACGTGCAAGGGAAACGCCCTTCCTGCTGTACTATCATTCTGAAATTACTCATGATCTTAAAGTTACCAAAAGTTACCCAGTTCTTACTGTGTCTATGCAAAACAACTGCAAGTTTTACTAAGAATAAATAGGTCGCCGCCAAGATGTGATCCTGGGGGCCACACGTATGCGGCCTCTCCACAGCTGCATGAGCATGACTCCAGAGGCCAGCTAAACTACTTTTGCTATGAGCAGCTCCTTGCAGAATGTCTCCAGATTGAGAACTAAGTCGCGGCCCCATGCCTGCCCAGGAGGGGAAAGGTATTTCTCTCTCTAGCCTTTTTCCTTGTGGGGGGTGAAGGGCATGGCAACCACCATATTATGACGACCACAGATGAGAGTTACAAGCTTACAATGATCCAATATCTGGAAGAAATCTCCCTGGACTTAGTTGCTAAAATACAGAAATCCAAAATCAGAGACCTCATATCTCTTCACAACAGGTCTGACTCTAGTGGGGAACTCCTAACAGTAATAGTGAGGTATTTGAAAGCTTTGTAACTTTCCACATGGTGATTCAATAAAAGAATAAATTTTTTAAAAATTAAAAATAAATAAATAAATAAATACATTAATTACTAGACGGGAATGAACAGATAGCTGGATTTAGATATATTAACATGCTAAACGTGATACATAATACACAGCACAAAGCAACCATTTTTAAAAAAAATCGTGAGGTTTTTGATGAAATATTGAATGTAACCAAAGTAAAGAGAAAGTAAAGTGAAATTTATCAGTTGGGGGGTGGGGGGTGTGGAATGGGAGGTATACTGGGTTTTTGGTGTTTTTTCTTTTTTTTTTTTTTTTGGTGGTGGAATATGGGCACTGGTGAAGAGATGGTTGGTTTAGCATGTATAACTGAGACTTAAACCTGAAAGCATTGTAATTTTCCACATGGTGATTCAATTTAAAAAAAAAAAGAATAAATAAATTTGGGGCTAGAGCAGCAGGTAGTATAGCAGGTAGGTCGTTTGCCTTGCCCACAGCTGACCCAGATTCGATTACCAGCATCCCATATGGTCCTCCCAGCACCACCAGGAGTAATTACTGAGTGCAGAGCCAGGAGTAACCCCTGAGCATCACCTGGTGTGACACCCTCCCCCCAAAAAAAGAATAAATAGATATCTTATGTTCATTGTAAAGATGGAGACAAAACCATGCTTCATTTCACGGACATGCCTCTTTGTATAAAAACAAAATTCTAGTTCCATGGAGGGATAATAAAAGTTATAGTTAAAATCAAATTAAAATAAGTCACACCTTTTTTTTTTAGGAGGGCAGACATAGAAGAAGGAATAGAAGTTAGTGACCTGCTTGTCCTGAGAGAGTCAGAGTGTAAGATGCCAATCGCTAATTGTTTTCTCTTTGCTACACCACAGAAACCTGTACCTTACACCATTTGAAACTCTGACTGTGTCTAATGCACTCACCACTTTTCTAGGTCTCTCAGTGCTCACTGTCGTCCCATTTCTGGCAAGTCAACCTATACAGTACACACTGAGTGTTGATCATTCAGTTCCTGCTTTTACTATATGTTAGGGTTATTTTGCGCTTTCTATATTGTTTAGTATGGTGATTTAGTATGTTTTTAGTTTAACTTTTGAATCTAGGAAAGCTCCACTTTTTCTGCAGAAATTACTGGTAGTTATATCTTCACTTCATGCCAGTTTGTTTTATGAAAGTTTTAAAAGGAATCCTCTACATTTGGATAGCAAGGGAAACCTTGCTATTAGTCTTGTGTCATACAATCTTGAAATTACTTATTTATTCTTAATGTTCATGTTTAGAGTTCTCTTAGCATTTTGCAAATGTGCTAACATTTGTTCTGAATAATGACCTATTTTATTTCCCTTCAAATACTATATAAATTTTACTTATTTTTCTAAATTATTGAGAACGTTTAAACCTTCAGTTTTATTCAAAGAAGCCACATCTTTTTTTTTTTTAGCATGCAGAGGATTTGTCTCAAGTATTTAGATTCTGTTCAAAGAGGTTTTTTTTGTTTACTTCTGCTTTTTTTTAATTTGGGGCTCTTGTAATCTGTGGTTTCTGTACTGGGGAAAAAGAAAACTCTCTAGAAGACAAGAATAATTTCTAATAGTCCTCAATCTCTTGCATGTCCACCCATTAACCATGCTCTATCTTCCTTTCTAAGTCATATGACAAGTGTATGAAATGGATACAGTCAATTCTGCATCTGAACCAATCAGTCAAGGGATCAAAAGAAGAACTACTTCAAGAATGTACATCTGTGTGTGTGTGTGTGTGTGTGTGTGTGTGTGTGTTTTGGGGGTGGGGTGTTTCAGGATCGAGGCGGTGGGGGATTCATAAAATAAGATGTGGGGTATTTTATTTCTTACTTACATTAAAGTATTTGCCCCATGTCTTTAAACACCTTAATACTTATTTCTCATTCAAATCCCATTACATTTACAAATGCTTGTGCAACCCAGATTGGACATTCCAACTGATTTTCACAGAGGGTCCAGGACAACCCCCCCACTTTTTTTCTTCGAGAAATCCATCTGGGGCCCAAAACTTTGACTACTTTTAGCAGGAAGCAAACAGATGATTTCTTCACCCCTATTCCCCTGCCACAATTCAAGTCTTTCTGCTGAAGAGAGGGGAAAGGACAAGGAAACAGGACTATGGCTCTGAAGGAAGTGAATCATTTGGTATGGAAGGTCATAGAGGCAGCCTTTGTGGTGCCTGATGATCTGGATGACCTAGACCCTGCTGTTTGTTATTGTTGTTTCTTAAATTTTTTAATGAATCACTGTGAAGTACCGTTACAGACTTACAAACTTTCATGCTTACATTTCAGTTATACAATGATCAAGTACCCATTCCTGCACCAGTGCCCATTCTCCAACACCAATGTTCCCAGTATCCCTCCCACCACTCCCACCCCATCACCCCCATCCCCAGCCTCTGTGGCAGACACATTCCCTTTGGCTCGCTCTCTCCTTTTAGGTGTTATGGTTTGCAATACAGTTATTAAGTGGTCAACATGTTCGATCTATAATCTACTTTCAGCACACATCTCCCATCCCAAGTGAGCCCTCCAAGCATCCTTTACTTGGTGGTCCCTTCTCTACTAGACCCCACTGTTATCCAGACACTAGAATATAATTATCTCAGCATCCTCTCCCCTGTTTTAATGGCTTACATACTTGAATAAATAATGCACAGTAAAGAATTGCTGACCCACCCATCTCTGTCACAAAGAGGATATAAAGGGAAAGATAGAAGCCTTTCTCTGGAACCCTTTAGGGGAGCCCCTCCCATAAATTGGATCCTTCCCTGCTTTTGTTTTCCTTTCTTTCCCTTTTTCTAAATAAAGACTTTTCTGAATTTACATGGTTATTCAAGTAACTACCAAATTTGATGTTTTTAAAGGTAGTTGTAGGGTTTAAATATATGCCCTTTAGGAAAAATTTTTAATTGTTCTGGAAATTCTGAAATTGTCTAATCACTGTATCACTGTCATCTCATTGCTCATCGATTTGCTCAAGTGGGCACCATAACATCTCTATTATGAGTCTTGTAACTGTTTTTGGCATATTGAATACGCCACAGGTAGTTTGCCAGGCTCTGCCGTGTGGGCAGAATCCTCTCGGTAGCTTGCCGGGCTCTCCAAGAGGGACAGAGAAATCGAACATGGGTGGCCGCATGCAAGGCAAACACCCTGCCTGCTGTGCTATCGCTCCAGCCCAAAATTGTCTAAATTTAAATAAAATTTTTTGTTATTCTGGAAATTCTAAAATTGTCTAAATTTTTTTCAGTGTCACAACATCCCCTGGCCTTCTGTCTCATCTTAAATGGAAGATGTTTACTTAATGTATTTTGCTTTTTTTGGTTGTGTTCCTAAGATTCTTATAAGTTCTTATAGCCCTTGAAATTAACTTAGATTGTTTAGAATTTTCAAATATATAAAAGTGTAAAATAAGTATGAATTAATGGAATCTCATTTTTATTCTCTTTAAAATAATCAATGGATTATCAAATTATGAATCATAAAATATACTAAGAGGTATTCATAGTTACTGTTATGTTTAGAATGGATATGCATCAGTGCAAGAGTTTGTCAGCAGTTTAATTCAGAGAAGCAGATAAAATGACAGAATTTTTATCTGTGTACATTATTCATTAATAAATTCATTCACAATTTTGGCTCCTTTAATTTAGGAAGAAAATCAGGAAATGACCCTTTTTCCTATAAGAAAGTGATAGAACTAAGGCCTAATAAGGCTGCTATATATTTTTAAAGTGCATCACACTTTTCAAAGATATATCAACTCTTTTCTGTGTTTCATAGTATTTTTCCATGGAAATATTTTATTTTTGGGTTTGGGGCCAAGTCTTGGCTCTGCACTCAGGAATTTCTCTTGGTGGGCATCAGGGGATACAGGGGATGGAACCTAGGCAGGCCAAATACAAGGCTGGCAGTATTCTAGTAGGAAAGAGAGAAAGGGAGATGAGGTCACTTCGAATTTCTTGCTTTGTTTTGTTTTAATATTCTGTTGTTATCAGGCTTGGAGATGCACACTTAGTTACGGGGCTCATGGTGGTTCCAGATGGGGATAACTCTGTGATATGGGGAGGTATCAAGCATCAAACTCATAGCCCTGGGCGTTCTACCACTGAGCCACATCTTTAATGTGGTTCAGTAATAGAGGAAAATAAGGGGACTGATGGTTTTGGGGGTGTCAGAAGGAGGTTAGTGAAGAACAAGTGTTTTAAATGAAAGAAATTTACTTAGAGAAGTTTGAGAGGAAAGAGAAGAATATGTGATCAAGTGAGAACATGGCTTCTCTCTTGATACAGAGGGAGAAAGAAAGAGACTGAGAAGAGAGAAAAGAGAGAGAGAAAGAGAGAAGAGAAAGAGAGAGAGGTGTTTTAGAGAGACATGACTTCTCCAAAGTTGAAAAAAGTAGAAAACAGGCATTAGTGTTTAAAATTAACTCTGAAATTTAGTAATCACTATGGTAGGAAAACTATATAGCATGCAAAGAGACTGAGCTAATTTTTTCCCACTATGACTGTTTCTGGAAGAATTCTCTATATTTGTAAATGATTTCTGCTCCTGGATACTCTCAGAAGCTTTTGATAAAAGGAATTTATCACAAAGATCAGATTAAATTGATCAAAGAGTGAAGTTGCCTTTCTGTCCATACTGAGAAGTCAAAACTGAAATTCTGGGACACCTTTATGCTGTTCATTTTTCAATTTTGTCAGACTCTAAATAACATAAATGTACCTTTTCAACAATTTTAGAAGTTTAACTAATAATAATATTTAATACATTTGAAGTGTTGTAGAAGAATCACTCCAAAACATTTTCAATTTTTTTTCTTGTTTCAAACAAACTTTGTCCTCATTAAACAATAACTCTATTCTTCTTTCCTTCTGGTCCATGGCAATTACCATTAACAAAGTAGAAAATTAGTTGCACTACATTACTTTATGCAATTTGTGTGTTTTATGCAGTAGATTGCTCTGGGCACATACTATAAATGGAGCCAAATGGCATTTGACCTTTTGTGACTGGCTAATTTGACTTAGAATAATGTCCTCAAAAGTAATGCACATAGTGGCCTGTTAGAATGTATTTATTTTTTAAATGCTATTTAAATAACACTCAATTGAATGTATTTACCACATTTTGTTTGCCCACTGACCTGATCTTCTTCATGTCTGTTGTATATAATGCTGTTATGAACTTTGGGAGGCAAACAGCTTAAGTGTTTTTTGTTTGTTTGTGTGTTTGTTTTTATCAATAGCTTTTGAGGTTTTCTTTTATATGTTTGGGACACATATTAAGAAGGAGACTTGTTCACCCAGATAGAGAAGGGAGCACCAAGTAAAATGTGATTGGAAATCCCAAGCGGGGAGGGAGATGCACGCTGAAAGTAGACTACAGACCGAACGTGATGGCCACTCAATACCCCTATTGCAAACCACAACACCCAAAAGGAGAGAGAGAGAGCAAATTGGAATGCCCTGCCACAGAGGCGGAGCGGGGTGGGGGGGATGGAATGGGGGGTTGGGAGGGATACTGGGTTCATAAGTGGTGAAGAATGGACACTGGTGGAGGGATGGGCTCTCAAACATTGCATGAGGGTAAAACAAGCACGAAAATGTGTGAATCTGTAACTGTTCCCTCACTGAGACTCACCAATTAAAAAATAAATAAATTATTTAAAAAATTAAATTAAAAAAATCATTTTATATAACTAAAAAAATAAGGAGACTTTTTGGATCATATCTTATTTTTTAAAATTATTTGAGAAAACATTATACTATTTTCCATAGTAGCTGCATCATTTCAGCTATAGAATAGGATTCTGATTTTTTCACATTATTATCAATAATTAAATTTTTTTTGCTCAATTTTAGTACTAATATTACTAGGTCAGAATTACAGAGTTTTTGGGGAGAGAGAACTTGAGCCACAATCAGAAGTTTTCAGTGCTACTTCTGGCTCTGTGCTAACAGGCAGCTTCCAGTAGGGCTCAGGGGACCAGACAGTGCTGGTGCAAGGGATTGAACCAGGATAAGTCACATGCAAGGCAAATGCTTTACCCTATATTATCTCTTCTGCTCCAAGAGCAATTTTTTTTTAGTATCAAATTTGTAATTGGACTTTAAGTGTTATTTTGGTTTAAGCATCCTATAATATAATTATAATACAATAAAAAATAACTTTTGTCTTCTCTGTTAGAGTTGAAGCAATAGCACAGTAGGTAGGGCATTTGCCTTGCACATGGCCGACTCAGGTTCCATTCCTCTGTCCCTCTCAGAGAACCCTGCAAGCTACTGAGAGTATCTCGCCCGCATGGCAGAGCCTAGCAAGCTCCCCATGTTGTATTTGATATGCAAAGACATTAACAACAATCACACAATGGAGACTTACTGGTGTCCGCTCAAGCAAATCTGTGAACAATGGGACCACAGTGCTTCTCTATGAGATGACAAGTCATCTAGAATGACCATCACATGAAAAATGGGATCTCGTTATCAAGTTATTCAATCATAGTTTTTTCTGGCCTGCCCTTTGATAAGAAATTTCTTTAAATACACACACTTTTAAAATATTTAGTTTATTTTAAGGTATGTTATCATAACAATAATAATATAAATTTATATATTTATAGATTAATTTATTACAACCTATTTTTCTCTTGCATCTTCACAAATATTGCCAATATAAATTTTACAGCATTTTGTCAGTTAATTAGTGAAAGGATCATCATTTCTCCTCTAAGAGATAAAGTACCTGACATGACAGATAAAAGAGATCCACAGAGATGGCTCTGTTGGTCAAGGTCAAAGACTAGATTAAATCTGCAATTTATTTTGTAATCATCTCTGTCTGCCTAAAGCATTAAATTTTATTATCTGAAAATGCAATAAAACTGATACCTACCCAAAATGGAGTCTCAGGAAGAATAATGAGAAAATATATATGAAGTATTTAGATCACATATAGCTTTTTCCAAATACTTTACAAGTAGTAAGATTTTAATTAATAATTAGCTATTATACAGTTATAACTATTAAGTTGTCATTAGTAGTTCAGTCTTTTTCTACTGCCTATGTAATTCTGACACATAATTCTTTTGTGTATGAGGAAGGACCTCTCAAGGGTTTTTAGGGGTTCCTGGGCACACTCTATAATAGCCTACTAGGCCAGACAGTTCAATGCTTGGACCCTGAAGTTCTGACCCTACACTTGGCAGTGTTTTGTGGAACCATGCAGTGCCAGGGATCAAACTGGGGTCCTTCACATGCAAAGCACTCCCGTGCCACCTCCCTGGCTCCTAAAGCATAATTATACTAGTGATGAAAACAAACCATTTGACCACAATACAGAAATCATTGCTCCATTTATTTTATGGATATAATATCTTATGATAAAATACTAAAGGAAATCACTTTGATGTATGCGCAACATAGCCAACTGGATTGGCACGCCTCACACATTTGACCTCCATCCCACAGAGGTCAGTCACAGAGAATGAGACAAACAAGTGCACAGAGACAAACAAACACACAAAGTTTGCATTGTTTGGGCAGCCATGAGTGAGGCTGACCATTTATTCAGCACTATATAGCTCTACCACCCTGATTCCGAATATGTGAGCCATTGTTTGAGCTGATAAACAGTTAAAGACAATAGAGTAAGCATATCAAAACTCAATGGGTACATTAAAAGTAGAAACTAGGATATTTCATTTCATCAGTCAGCAGGCATCCCTAACATTTAGAGAAAAGTCATGTAATTTCCTATTCTACTTTTGCCTATTTAGTCTTCTACAATTAAAATACCCTAAACTAAATTATTCTTTCCTTTCCTAGGCACACATTTGCTGCCCATGGGCACACAATTGCTTGCCTTATTATTCTCTATGACCTAAAAGAGATCCGTATAGATGGCCCATGGGATTATCCTGAGCTTGGGGTTTTTAATTAGAGGGACAAAATACACATTGTATTTCCCATAGATCTAATCTATTCTATTTGATTTTTTCAACGACCATTATGGATCAATTAAGTAAAGTTGTTAGAAAATGGTCTATAGTTATGCAGCATAAATTTTAGATATCAGTCTTCTAACAAATATTAAGTATTTATACAAATACTTAGAAATATACTAAAATGGATTAAATAAATAGATGTAAGACCCAAAACCATAAAATTCAAGAATAAAACATAGGTAACTTGAGATATTCCAGTATTAATATCTCAGCATCAAAATTATATACAAAATTATATGCAGATGGGGCTGAAGCAATAGCACAGCGGGTAGGGCATTTGCCTTGCTTGCGACCAACCCAGTTTCAATTCCCAGCATCCCATATGATCCCCTGAGCACCGCCAGGAGTAACTCCTGAGTGCAAAGCCAGGAGGTAACCTTTGTGCATTGCCGTGTGTGACCCAAAAAGAAAAAAAAACATAAAACAAAATTATATGCAGACTCAAATCCAATGGCAAAGGAGACAAAAGCAAGAATTAACAAATGGAACATAAAATTAAACAATTTTACATAGTAAAGGAAACTACTACAGAAAACAGAAAGCAACCTAGAAATATATATACATATATATCAATAAATAAAAACAGGCAAAAGACATTTCTCAAACTTATTACAAATGGACCACAGAAATACAAAAATATACTCAACGTGAAAATCAAGCACAATGAGATATCCCCCCCCTGAGAATGAGCTATACCAAAAAGACCGGGAAAAACAAGTTTTGAGGGCCAGAGAGAAAGCATAGTAGGTACAGCACGTGTACATGGTCGACCCAGGTTCAATTTCTGGCACCAATTATGTGCCCCCTGAGCCCACCAGGAGTGATGCCTGACTGCAGAGTCAGGAGAAAGCTCTGAGACACACCAAGTGTGGCCCAAAGCAAAGACAAAATAAGCACACTGACAGGGATATGGAGAGAAAGAAAATATAATATACTGTTGGTGAGAATATAAATAAATGTAGTTGTATGGAAAATGGTATGGAGATGTTTTTACAAAGTAAAGAATTAAAACCTGATATGATCCAACAGTGTCTATCATCAGCCTAAAACCAAAGAATATGAAAACACAAGTTTCAATTTCGCACACCCATCTTCATAGCAACATATTTACAATAACCAAAACATTGAGTCAAATGCTCATCATCTCTGAATTAAACAAGATGAGTAAGACTCTGACATTAAACATGCTGAATAATATTCTAACCTTTAAAATATGGAACTGAGGGAGTGAAAGGAAAAGGATGGAACTGAGAGATATTAGTGGGGGGGATCTGGAATCATCTGTGGAGGTGTTGGTGTAGTGGGTACAACTATTAAATAATGACTTTAATATTATTGCAAACTCTGATACAGTAATAAAAGTTATTTTAAAAATTTAATTGTGCCTTTTAGGAAAAAATTGTTAGAACTTGGAGCAATTTACTGTCACTGTCACTGTTATCCCATTGTTTATCGATTTGCTCGAGCAGGCACCAGTAATGTCTCCATTGTAAGACTTGTTGTTACTGTTTTGGGCATATAGAATACACTACAGGTAGCTTTCCAGGCTCTACCTCGGGGGTGGGATGCTCTCGGTAGCTTGCCAGGCTCTCTGAGAGGGACGGAGGAATGGAACCCAGGTTGGCTGCGTGCAAGGCAAATGCCCTACCCGCTGTGCTATCGCTCCAGTCCTTGGAGCAATTACTGAAGTTAAAAAAGTAAGAAGCAAAAAGCAGTTACCTGATTGTTTCTACTTATATGTTGGACTATAACTTTCTAACACAAATTAAATGACAAGAAACAGCAGTTCTAACTCTTATATTGAAAGGAGTGAAAGGGGAAGTATGGTGGGCGAAATGAGCAGATGGCATACTTTTGGTGGTAGGATGGCACTAGAACTTTGGTGGTGGAAGTGGTAATTATTAGACACAAAAGTAAGTAGAAAATTAAACCCCTGAATTTCTATAATATTGTAAAGCAAAGACAAATCAATGACAAACTACAATAAGGAGGGAAAAAAACACAAACGTTAAGTATTTTAGAACTCTCCCCACTAAGCATGAACGTCCTAGCTTACTACCGTATTTTTGGTTCCTTTTGCAATTGCCCACGAATGTCTCAAGTTCAGAAAGATTGGGGATATTCCTGAGATGGTTCATTACTAATTATTTCAAATGATAAGGAGCAGGTAGAACAAATATTCCTGCTCCATGTAAATCCTCACTTTTCCACTATTGGTGAAAGTAGAATCTTAAGTTCAGGTTAGGTGTGCATGAAAGACTTGTTGGCACACATCATTCTCTCAAGTGTATGCCTGAATTGCTCTATTGGCATGAGAGATTGGAACCTAGAATACTTTTCAGCTGTGCTAAATGATTAAAATAGATCAACTAAAAATAAATCCTTCAGAATTTTTTTCCTTAGTTTTTATCTACCTTCCCAATTTTAGTGTATGTTTTTGAGAAGTGGCTGTTTAATTAAAGATATAAAAGTGACAGTCAAGTCAACTCTATCAAGACAAAAATTGCTCTATACATAGATGGATAGAGATGGATTACAAGAGTTATCTGAGGTTGTGATATTTAATGCAAGTAAAAATCCCTTACTCTACCTGCAGTCTTTCAAATAGACACACAAGATAATATTACTGAATTTACTTTATTTTTAAGTTCCTAGATAACTTCAAAAAATTCCTAAATAATTTTCCTAAATAATTTACCTAATTTGGAAAAATTCTATTTAGAAAATTTTGACTACCATTCAGTTACCAATAGATATTTTTAATATAGGTAGCAAAGACTAATATCTACTACTTGCAAGTTGAGTTCACAGGACATCATTACAATACACTCATTGATGCATTGATAGAGATACATTTATACTTTTCCCTAAAGTAGTTAACAATTCACATAATAATACAAAAATGAGTTATATTCCTTAAAGAGATACTCCAAAAGTTTTACATAACTTCTGATTCAAAATATCTAAAACAATTGCTGTGAACAATAGAACTAATATTTAGTAATTCTGTGATATCCCTCTGCTGTTTACAGATTCATTGCTACATCAAAACATAGAAAACAATATAAAATATGGAATTCAACAGTTAATGTTTTGACATACCTTTTATTATTATACACAAAGAAATATGGTTACTATCACTTTTTATTAACACTACTTTGCTGTGTTTATATGATCTCTTAGCCTGTGTCTCTATTCTCATTGATTTCCAATAATTTTGTTTTGTTTTGTTTTGCTTTTATTTCTGGGACACACCCGGAGGTGCTCAAGGTTGATTCCTGGCTCTGAACTCAGGAATTACTCCTGGTGAGGCTGAGGGGATGATATAGGGTAAAGGGGATCAAACACCTATTGGCTGCATGCAGAGAAAGTTCCATATCCTCTTTCTATCAATCCAGCTCTAATTTCCAATAATTTTTAAATTCCTTTCTTGATTTCTTCCTTGGCACACCAGTTATTCAAAGTATGTTGTATGGTCTCCAAATGTCTGAAATTTTTCTCCAGCTTTATTTTATGGTTATTGTGTACTGTGATGAAAAGGCACTTTATACAATTTCAATTTTCATAACTTTGTTGACACTTGTTTCGTATCCCAGCATGTGGTCTATCTGGCTAATGTTCCATGTGCATGGGAGAAAAATGTGTGTTTGACTTAAGTGGATTGTAGAGCCCTATAAATGCCTGCAAGTTCAGCTCTTATAAACTCTCATCTAAGGCATATTATTATTTGATGTGGCTGTTTTTTCCAATTTTTTTGAAGGGGTGGTGGGGGGCATGTTAAAACTTCCTACAGCTATTGTGTTGCTACCAATGTAACTGTTCCTGTCTTTTCTTAGTTGCTGTATAAACTTTAATGACACTTCATACAGTGGTAAGCCTTAAATATTAAATCCTCTGATATCTTGATCCCCTAATCAACATATAATGTACATCTCTGTCCCTTACTACCTTTTTAGGCATCCATATGTTATATTATATAAGCATAGCAATCCCTATCTTTTAAAAACTGTTTGCTTATTGTTTTTTTCCAAACATTCATTTTGTGCCCGGTTCATCATGATTGCTCAAGTGTGTGTCCTATAATGGCAGAAGTTTGGGTGAGTTTCATTTCCTGCTCCATCAGGCCACCATATTCCTTTTCAGTGAGATTAAGCCATTAACATTTAGAGGGGCAGAGAGTCTCTTGACCATGCACCTGGCTGCCTTTCCCAGGGCCCCTCAGAGGGGATGGGCTACAGCTTCCCTCCCCGCCCCGAGCAGAGCTCCCAAGGCCAAAGACTTCTGAAGCCTAGCCACAGCTATGCTCAAGGCCCCTCTCCACACATTTGGATGAGCCTCACACATGAAGGTACCAGCAGAGGAATCCAGGTGTGTGGGACCTGAGACTGAGACCTCCAAGCCTGCTCGAATCAGGACTGGGCCTCCTCCGCCCAGATTTCCCATTTCCCAGTAGCTAGGTGGTCACACCCAGGGACTGCCCCTGGCACCATAATCCCACCAACAGGCATCATCCAGAGACTTAAAACCAAGCTCCTGGCCGCTTTGTGGCTGTGAGACTTCTTATAGCCTACTTCTCCCTCTGGGAGAACCTAGCAAGCTACCAAGAGTTTCCTGCCCACATGGGAGAGCCTGGCAAGCTCCCCATGGCGTATTCATATGCTAAAACCAGTACAATGCTGGGTCTCATTCCCCTGGCCCTGAAAGAGCGTCCAATGCGGCATCATTGGGAAGGACGAGTAAAGAGAGGCTTCTAAAATCTCAGGGCTAGGACAAATGGAGATGTTACTGAGACCACTGGGGAAATACGATGATCAACGGGATGATGATGATAAGGATGATGATGAACATTTAGAGGAATTATTGATTTGATATATAATAAATTATTTCTATTTTTCTATTTGCATTTGGGGTGTTTGTCATTTGTTCCTTTGGCCTCTTATTCTCTCTACTTGTACTTTGTTGTGTAGTAACCAGTTTTCATTTACCTTTTCTTGTTTTTGTCTTCTAAATTTTCTTGTGTTGAGGTTAACATGTAATTTACTTATAAATTTCTAAACTTATTTCCCATTTTAAATTTAAAGAAAATAAGGCTTGAGTTCACTGTAAGGACTTGTATTACTCTCTTTTCCCGTATTTCATGTTTTTCATTTATCATATCACTTCCCCCCAGGAATTCCTTTTATAGAATAACCTATGGTATTTCTTGTAGAGCCAGTTCAGTAACCATAAATTCTTTTAACTGTGGTTTGTCTGGAAGATATTTTATCTCTCCTTCAAATCTGAGTGATAACTACTTGATAAGAGATTCTTAGTTGGAAGTCTTTTTCACCCAATACTTCAGATACATTAAGCTGTTCCTTATGGTCTGTAGTTTCATTTAGGAAATCTGCTGAATTTTATAGGGATTTCATTGTATATAGGTCTTAACTTTTCTCTTGTGCTTTTTAGGGTACTACTTCCCACTTAGACTCTTGCCAATTTAGTCAGTCAGTTACTTAGCTAGTTAGTTTTTGGTCACGTGCATAGTGTTTAGAAGCCACTCCTAACATAGTGTCTTACTAACATAACTTAAGGGTCACTCAAAGCAGTGCTAGGGGGATCAAGTACCAAGGATCAAAACTGGTGCTTCTCCATAGAAAGCTTGTGTTCTATCCCCTTTAATGATCTCCCTGGTCCTCTCACCACCTTAATTAGAGTGTATCTTGGTTCACTGTTTAGGACTCTGAACTCCTATCTGGGTACATAACTCCTCAGATTGGGGCGATTATCAATATTTCTTCAGACAATAATTCCCTTTCTCTCATCCTCTGAAACCCTGAAAAATTTTCTCTTAGTGATGACCCATAAGTCCTTCATTGTTTTGCTTGTTTTGGGACCATATCTGGTAGTGCTCAAGGATTACTTCTGGTTTTGCACTCAGGTATCACTCCTATTGGTGCTCGGGGAACATATGGGATGCCAAGGTTTGAATCTGTATTGGCTATGTGCAAGGCAAGTGCCCTGCCCTCTAGACTATCTCTCTAGCTCCCTAAAATTTTTGTGTATTCTTCATTTCTTTGTTTCTTTTTCATTTTCTTCTTTATGGGTTACTTTATTCTTGAGCTCACTGTTTTGATCTTTGATCTTTTGTTCTTGAGCTCACTGATTTGATCTTTGAAGAGTGATCTATCACTCTTCTCTGAAGTCTCTTTATTGCGTTTTTAAGGTTCAACCATTTACTCTAATTCAGTGATTTCTCTTTGGATTTTTCTCATGCTTTCTTGTTTTTACTGAAGTTCTTCCATTGACTTCCACATTTAATCCAACCTTATTATAAGTGCTCCTTTTAATTCCTCCTCAAGGAATTTAGAAAAAAAATCTGCCGTGCTTAGGGCTCTTCTCAGGCTTTTGATTTTAACTATTAATGCAGATGAGTCTCTTTGGATTGTCATTAAGCCTGGTGCTATGTCAGGGCTAGGGTAAATGTGTGAGTTTGAGTTATTTAGGCAGCAACCACAGATTCAGGCACTGATTTTGGCTCTTCGCTTGTGTAGATTTGTATGACCACTGGAACTCTAGCCATCAATGTCCCTATAATAACTATAGCATGAGGTCTTCAGGACTGAACAGTAACTCTAAATTCAGTTTCTGATATCAGGTGTGGTTGTTGTGTTCAGACCTGATCAATGAATGGGGATCATAGTTACAAATATCCAATAATACCTGTAGCAATGCGCTGACTATTTTAGCTTGGAAAAAATTGTGTTGACTAGCACTAATCATCTATTTTGTCCAAGTTCAGGGGCTTGGCTAGTAGTCTGTGCTGCAAATTAGCAAGGCATATGGCACAGTATTTTTAAATTTAATTTTAATTAAAAAATTATTTTCATAAGGTTGTTCACATTAATTGATTACATTTAATATTTCAACACCAATCCCACCGCCATTACACCTTACCACCACCACTCTTTCAAATTTTCCCACTACTATTTAAGCCTGCCTGCCACAGGCAAGATGCTAATAATTTATTTTCTATTGCTTATTATGAAAATCATGAGAGGTCAAGCAGCTGCTTTCATAGTCGCATGCTCCTGGAATTCTAAAATTGTAAATGATTAGGTTCTGGAGACATCTCTGTAGGGAGCTAATCCTTTCAGAGATTCATTTATGAGCCTCTGGATCAAGGCCATTAATGTGCTTAAATGGTGCCTGGAGGCAGTTCGTGGGTGAAACAGCCAGGACCCCAAATGGGCAGGGAGATGGGAAAGGACGGCCCATCCCCATAGCTGCCATGTGATCTGGAGTCTTCAGTCCATGGTCCTGCATACTGGGTTTTATTTCTGGAAACTTGTGACCACCAGGAGTTCAGAGAGAGAACACCCCGCTCCCTCTGAGGTGCCTGGGTGAAATTGGCTCAGCATGAGGTTCAGAGAAATCTCCAGTGAGCTACTGTCTTCCAGGATTCAATGCTGAGTCCAAATGGCACAGTTTGAGTGGGTCAACACTACTGACTGATATTCAAAATCATGGGTGTCCTGGTGTACCTGTGTATAATTCTTCAGTAGACTTAGACGATGACTAGGGGTGCACATTTACACTGGCAGTGATAGATCTGTGCCAAGTTCTCACAGGTCCATGAAGCTCCTTGAGGCGCTAGATCTTGAATACCCAAGAAAAACTTTACATTAAGTTCCAAGGGTATATAGAAACCAGTGTATAGGAAACTCAGGCTTTGAGTTCCCAATTTCATTTGTCTTTGGAGAGCATGCTGAACACTTATATTGAAAGGGCTTGAGTGGCAACGGGATGACAAGTGATACAAGTGATTTGTGAGATGTAAAAAAACATATGAGACTAATACCCAAGTATTATGACAGTAGAAACAAGGACCAGGAGGACTGGTCTATGGTTGGAAGCCTGCTTCAAGTGCTTGAAAGAAAGGCAGTTGGGATAGAGCAGGGGGAACCATGTCAAAGATGGTTGGAAATGATGATTCTGGATAAGAATTGCATGCTGAAAGTAGGTAAAGGAATAATAATTAATAAACATGATAATGTCTCAGTATTTGTATCACTGTATCACTGTCATCCCGTTGTTCATCAATTTGCTTGAGCAGGCGCCAGTAATTCTCCATTCGTCCCTGTCATGTGCTAGTATAGCCCAATGGCATACTGGGGGCTCTTTCAGGATCAGGGGAATGAGGACTGTAGAGGTTACTGTTTTTGGCATATCGAGTACGCCACAGATAGCTTGCCAGGCTCTGTCGTGCAGGCGGGATACTCTCGGTAGCTTGCCGGGCTCTCCAAGAGGGATGGAGGCTTTGGGGGCGGCCTGCCTGCATCTCTGGGCAGCACCTGGGACATCTGCGGCCTCAGGTTGATCACTTTGAGGTTGATGGAGGGCACCAGGAGGTTGTTGAGCAGCCGGCAGAGCAGGACCTTATCGAGGAGGGTCCATGCCAGGTTGAACACCTGTGCCGAGTCCAGGTCACCCGGTGGTTGGCTGACAGTGAATGACCCACTGTGTGCACTGCTGCCACAGTTCTATGTCTGATAGTGCTGCAACATAGAGTATTTGTATAGCAAGCACAACGTCCAAAAGGAGAGAGAGAAATTACACTGGTGGCGGGATGGGTGTTGGAACATTATATGACTGAAACACGATCTATGAACAGTCTTGAAACTATGTATCTCATGGTGATTCAATAAAATATGAAAATAGACAAAATAAAATAGATAAGCAAGCTGAAAATATGATAACTACAAAGGAATAATATAAAAGAACATGAAAATAAATTTCACAGTCAATGATAAAAAGAAATTAATTTTCTTTGGTGAGAGATGACTTAAAGCAGAAATGTACTATCATATTGTTTGAAAGGCCATCACTAGGACCATTCTCCAAATTAAACTTATAAGAAATCATCCCTTGTCTCTTCATAGTTTCTCTGGACTTTGGGCAATCTTTGGTGTTTCTTGAATTATAGTCCATGAACAATTCTTTGTATATATTTACACTATTTCTTTATGAGCATAACTGTTTTTAAATCTTCCCTTTTATTTTATATTTATTCATAATTTGTATTGAGATAGCATAGTGTATAATTATGTGCATGAAGTCATTATCTTATATTTGCAGGATGCTACACCAATCTCATTATCAATGTTCCAGGATTCTTTTACCACTTTCCCAAGGACCCTTCTCCCTATCCTTAGTTCCCTAGTTCTCAGTTCTATTGATCATATCTCAAGCTTTGTTTCCACTGTGGGTTGTCTAATGCCTTGATTTGTTTCTTTGTACTCTACATATTAGCAAGACCATCCTGTACTGGTCATCATTCTGACCTGCTTCTCTTAGTGTGGCACTTTCCAATTCCTTCAAAGCTGCAGCAAACTGCAAGTTTTCTGCAAAGTATCAAACTGTGTATACATCCTCCATCATACATTGTTGTGTTGTTTCCAGTTCATTATAAGAAATATGTTGTTTATAATGAGATAATAGTCTAATTTCTTTTTACTTTTTCACATGTGACTTTTCAGTTTTCCTAGCACCATTTGCTGAAGAGACACTCCTTACTCCACTTGATATTTAGTGAAATTATTGCTATGAAGAGAATTATTGCCATGTTTACATGTGGAGTTTGGTTGTTTGTGCTACGTGATGTATCCTTTCTGTACGTGGCCTTTGAATTTTCTTGTCAAGAGTGTGTTAGATTCCAAGTATGTACTTAACTGCTGTTTGAGAATGTTTTTATTCCTTTTCTCTGATGAGTGAAAGTCTTGCTGGATACTGCGAATATGATGTTTTTTCCTTCGTATGTGAGGTGTTGCTTCCGTTTTATGACTGTAAGGAAACCCGTTTGCCTTGCACACTGGCCGAATTGGGTTTGATTTCTCCGCCCCTCTCAAAGAGCCTGGCAAGCGACCGAGAGTATACCGCCAGCATGGCAGAGCCTGGCAAGCTATCTGTGGCGTATTCGATATGCCACAAACAGTAACAAGTCTCACAATAGAGACGTTCCTGGTGCCCGCTTGAGCAAATCGATGAGCAACGGAATGACAGTGACAGTGACAGTCTACTACAGCATCATCCTAAATGTAAATATTGGGCTGGAGTGATAGCACACGATAGCACAGCAGTTGGGCATTCGCCTTTCACACGGCCAACCCGTGTTCGATTCCTCTGCCCCTCTTGGAGAGCCCGGCAAGCTACTGAGAGCATTGCGCCCGCACGGCAGAGCCTGGCAAGCTACCCATGGCATACTCGATATGCCAAAGACAGTAACAAGTCTCACAAAGAGACATTACTGGTTCCCACTCGAACAAATCAATGAGCAACGGGATGACAGTGATGGTGACTGGATTTGCTTATTGTAACTTTGAGTACTCTATTCTCTTTCTGGCATCATCCATGTTTCTACTAAGGTTTGCTACTGCATTTTTTATTTTTATTATTTCTATTTAGATTACTTATTTCATCTTTCCATCAAGCTCTCTTCAAATTTATTATTTGTTCATTGAGCAGTTATACATTGTTGTCCTAAAGGTTTCTGACCAGTTATAGAGATCTAATGTCACTGGAATTTCCCTAGGTCTTTATTGTTTTCTATTGGTATTTATTTTTCCATTTTCTTAGATATTATATTCACCACAGAAAAAAGTTAGGAAGGGTAGGGGCTGCTTTTGTACAGATGGCATTGAGAGTGGGCAGATTTCGGGAATATTCTAGACCTTTGCTACATAGCAGTGTTCTGATTTGCCATGTTTTAATGGAAATTTTCCTTTTGTGATACTAAATGTTGAGGATTTCTGACAGGTCTTTGAGTGTGGGGTGACTGGAATATAGTTGTTATGCAGCTGCTTGTGCAATCATGGGGTATGAAGTATGGGAGGTAATTAAACCTCTTCTAGTTTCTCCCGGTTCATGGATAGTTTTTCGGCCTCTTTATAGGCCATTACCTATTTTGCTTATTTTTTCCTATTCACCACTTTACCTGTTATGGAATGTTTTTTATCATCTCTAAATTTCGCTTTTTGTTGTCATTTATCTTTTATGAATAGTTTTCTTCAGTCAAGTAGCTTCACATCACTTTATGGAAAAACTAGAACTATCTGAATCCTTCCCAAATCTATTTCTAGAGAAAATATATATCCAAAGATATATGAGTGCTATTATTAAAAATTGTATCAAAAATTTTATCCAAAATCCAAATTGCTTTTAGGAAGTAAAAGGATTATCGGAAAATTAGAACTGGAGAAACAAATCACTTTCCAATTCATAGAAGACACTCATGACAAGGTCCTCCTGAGTCAGTTATATCAAACCACATCTGACTTGATATGGATGTAACAGGAGCACCCAATGAAGTGAAATCTTACATTCCCATAAGATAAGGTCATAATGGCAAAAAGGAATGATGTTATGATAACTTGTATACAAGAAAAGAAGTATACAAGTTGAAGAGCAAATTGCCCAAATGACCAATAGGTCTAAGGAACCTAGGAATATTTAGAAGGAGCCTTGGAAAATGTAAGGAAGGCACTGTCAGTTACCATTATTCTGAGAAAGCAAAAGCATGCAAGTTACCCTAACTAATCCCAGGACTTCCTTTTAGGAAGACATCCATTGTGTTGGGGACAGGATGCCCTAGAAAATACCTAGAAAGGAATTAAACTTTACTGAAACTATGAGTGGTGCTTAGATTTGCAGGTCACACATAGGAAATAGGACAGAGTCAGGAATAAAATCCAGTTCCCAGAAACTTGTGGTCACCAGAAACTTTCCCAGTGGATGTCAAAAATTTAAAATAGAAAACTGGATTGAATATTCAGACACTCATTATTCCAATCTTTCTGCATTTCGTTTGTGCTTATGCTAACAAGTTCTCTACTAAGTCATGCCTGTGCTTGGCATAATGGGAACAGTTGAGTAAAGAGGGCAAAAGCTGTTAACTTTACTTATCTAAGATTTTTCATAGTGCTATAAATTTCCACGGTTACCTTAGGTTCAAGTACAGGTCTGCTAAACAGGTATATTATTTTTTTACTGTTCTTTAAGGGCCCTTGAGGAACATCACCTCCACACTTCCAGTATCCTTTCATTGAGCTTTCTTCCAAACTCAAACACTAAGCTATAAACCTGAGATCAATCTCTAAAGCAACAGGAATAGATTTACAGGGCTGGATTCCAGAGTTTCCATTCAAGTACAAAGGGGTAAGAAAGTTAAGATTCAGATAAAAAGTGAAATTGTAGTGAATATAAAAAGCTAGAATTATAAAAACAGAGGGGAAAAACTAATCAAAAAAGCAAACACAATATCAGATAACGAATCAATTTCTGGAAATTTTCATGAGAAAAGAGAAGATATTAACAAAAAGCTGACATGCTGTTTTTTTCTTTTTCTTTTTCTTTTTCTTTTTGTTTTGTTCTCCCACAATCAATATATTTTCCTACTAAACACTATTCCTGACTATTACTCTACTAAGAATAGAATCCAAAAGGCTATTTTAAAAATTGTGATACCATTGCTTTTTAATTCTTTATATGTTTCCAAAGTACAGATTTCAGATTTCATATATTTGTTACTCAAATTTTAGGGTTTGCCTCATGGAAAGTTACAAGCCAGTAAAGATGAGTTGGTAAATTACAAGCCTGTAGATAACCAATATTAGTTAATGTAAGCTTGGATAAGTAATGCAAGCTTAGTAAGTAAAGGTTATTTGTGAAAAGCAGTAGAGAGTGGTAAATGTTTTTAATCACTGCTTCAAAACCTTACTCAAGGGATGATATTTTAAGGAAATAGAATATATGTATGCATATATATGCATATATATGTATATACATAGGAGAGTTGAATACCAATTGGTGAGGTCCAACTTTCGGAAATATATGGGTTTTGGGTTTTTTTATATACTTTTAAAATTTATTTTATTTTTAAAATGTGTTCACAATAATTTGCTATATTTAATATTCAAACACCAATCCCACCACCATTACACTTCCCACCACCATATTTTGAATGTTTACACCCTGTCCCCAAAGCAGGACCTAAATAATTTATTTTGTGTCGCTTGTTATGAGTGATCTGCTAAAATTGATCCAAAAAAGTTTCCTTAGAGGAAAATGTGTGAAGGTTGTTGTGTCTCACCCTGGAGGTAGCAAGCCTTTATATAAGAGATTACCAAAATGTAAAATGTAGCATGGATGTGGGGAAAAAAGGGATGTTCCTTCTCTGTTGGTGGGAATGCTGACTGGTCCAGATTTCTGGAAAACAATATGGACAGTCCTTCAAAAACTAGAAATTGAGCTTCCATATGATCCCACAATACCACTTCTGGAAATATATCCCAAGGATGCAAAAGAGGACAGTAGAAATGACATCTGTACCTATATATTTATTGCAGCCCTGTTCGCAATAGCCAAAATATGGAAACAATTCTAGTGCCCTAAAACAGATGACTGGTTAAGGAAACTTTGGTACATCTACACAATGGAATACTATGCAGCTGTTAGGAGAGATGAAGTCATGAAATTTGCTTATGAATGGATAGACATGGAGACTATCATGCTAAGTGAAATGAGTCAGAAAGAGAGGGACAGACATAGAAGGACTGCACTCATTTGTAGAGTATAGAATAACATCACATGAGGCTGACACCCAAGGACAGTAGAGACAAGGGCCAGGAGGATTGCCCTGTAGTTGGAAGCCTGCTTCATGAGTGGAGGGGAGAAGGCAGAGGGAATAGAGAAGGGATCACTAAGAAAATCATGGCTGGAGGATTCAGTCAGGATGAGAGATGTGTGCCGAAAGTAGATAATGGACCAAACATGATGATCTCTCAGTATCTGTGTTGCAAGCCATAATGCCCCAAAGTAGAGAGAATATCGGGAATATTGTCTGCCATGGAGGTAGGGGGAGGGTGGGAAAGGGAGGGTATACTGGGCATATTGATGATGGGGAATGTGCACTGGTGGAGGGATGGGTGTCTGATCATTGTGAGATTGTAACCCAAACATGAAAGCTTGTAACTATCTCACAGTGATTCAATAAGATTTTTTAAAAAAACAACATTGTGTTCCACCCAGGCTTTCATTGTTCGATGTTAGTTGTGGACAAAGTACTAGTCCCCAAATTTCCCAGATATGAACAATACATATTGTGCTTTCTGAGCATTCAGTTTTCTTTGGAATGCCTCTGTTTAAAATGGGATGATCCTTCATAGAAGTCAAAGCTTCGAGGATTATCCCAATTGCATTCATATGTTGTATATAATTACAAGTTTTTCTGATGAGAGAGCCTGTGGACTCTAGAGTCAGTGAAGTCAATGCTTGGTATGTTAGGTGACATCCACTATTTTAGAATAAGAAGGTAACTTCTTATTGATTTATATCTTTTAGCTCTTTGGGTCATACTCAGAGGTGCTCAAGCGTTACTCCTGACTCTGAACTCAGGGATTACTCCTGGAGGTACTCAGGGGATCATATGGGATGCCAGGGATCAAACCCTGGTTGGCCATGTGCAAGGCAAATGCCCTCCTCGCTATGATATCACTCTGGCCCTAGTAAGAAGGTAACTTTAAGGAGCAGGAGGGATATATAATTGGATTGGGTTCTTGCCTTGCATGTGGCTTAACCAGGTTTGATCCAGAGCATCCCATGTTGTCTCCCATGCTGTCCCCCATGCAGTTCCAGGAATTGATACCTGAACACAGAGCCAGAACTAAGTTCTGAGAATCACTGGGCATTACGTTTAACATAGAAAATTTTTTATAGGTACCAAAAATTGTGCATACTTGTAACTAATACATCTCGTGCATGGTATCTATTCAAAATCAATAATGTGATGTTTGCAGAATAATGTTTAGTATGTAATGAGGACTTACTCTGGTCAGGAACTGTGCTAGATATTTGCTAGTTCATTTTGTTATTTGATCTTCCTAAAATTGTACAGGTGTTTTCATTGTCATCAAGTTATATATTAAGAAAATGTGGCGCATATGCTGCCTGAGCCCATGTGCTGCTTGCACCGATGTGGCTGAGCACATGTGTTGCCCGAATCTCCCCTCTTGAGATGTGTACTTCCATGCTCTTGTGTCTAATGCTAGGATGTGTGTAGGGGCTCTCTCCACCCTTGGAGAAGCCTGTGTTCTCTCTTTAGTGCATTACTCTCTCCCTCCCTCCCTCCTCTCTCTCTCTCTCTCTCTTTCTCTCTCTTTCTCTCTCTCTCAAAACCAAATAAAATTACTTTACTTGAAAAATAAAGAAAATGTTTATTTTTCTTTACTTTACTTTTATTAAATTAAAAATTTAATAAAATTTTTTATTTTTATAAATTCACTTCTGGGGTTTATAACAGAGATTTTTTATGTAATCTGTAAAAATATGTTATGCCAAAAAATGTTTATTAGATTGCTTCATTTAATGTGACAAATGCTCAATTATGATACAATTATAGGGCAGAATATTGTGCAACCATTGAAATGTAAATTGTGTAAAACTGCTAATTGACTTGGAAATGTTCTGGGTAGAAGACTACATTAAAAAGTAAAAGTGGCATCAGAGAGATAGTACAGAGACTAAGATGTTTGCCTTGCATGTGGTCATCCCTAATTCAATTTTCAGCATCACACTGTGGCTCATTGTGCACTCAGAATTGATCCCTAGGCACAGTGTCATGAGTAAGCCCTGAGCATATCCAAGTGTGGCCTTGAAGCCAAAACAAAATAAAACAAAACAAAATGCAAATAGAAGTAAGATTTTCTTTTAGCCCATTAATGTATCTCTACATAGATGAATAACTGTGGTTATCTCTACCTGGCCTGGTTATCCACAGTTTTCTGTGAGTTCCATGTTTTCTTACTTAGCACATACTTCTGCAATATAAAACATACTAAATACTGAGGATTTATATTGCCAGCTAAGTCTATAAAACACGCAAATTAACTTTATTTCAAACAAATTTATTCATCACAAAGGATTGTGAGGAGGTGTGTAAACAAAGTGCCACAAATAAAACAAGACTCATGAAACTACTACTCCTCTCAATTTTACTGGTTTGGAAGAAGGCAAATGATCACAAATCTTAATTAATTAATTTATTTCTTTTCTTTTCTTTTAATTTCTTGAATCACTGTGAGATAGTTACAAGCTTTCATTTTTGGGTTACAATCACACAATGATCAAACACCCATCCCTCCACCAGTGCACATTCCCCACCACCAACATCCCTGGTATACCCCCCCTGACCCCCTTTCCCTGCCTCCATGGCAGACAATATTCTCCATACTCTCTCTCTACTTTTGGGCATTATGGCTTGAAACACAGACACTGAGAGGTCATCATGTTTGGTCCATTATCTACTTTTGGCACACATCTCCCATCCTGACTGATTCCTCCAGCCATCATTTTCTTAGTGATCATAGATCTCTAATATGTGATGTCCATCACTGTAAAGTGTGTATAAAATATAATTAACATGTTTAAAGCCAGTATAATTTGTGTGTGTGTGTGTGTGTGTGTGTGTGTGTGTGTGTGTGTGTGTGGTGCCAGGTTCAATTCTGGGTAGGCCCCATGCATTCAAAGTAAGTGTTCTATCATTAAACATCCCTGGCCCCTCAATACCTATCTTTAACATAAAAGAAAAAATGCATTGCTTTCAAGGTTTTTGAGGGTTATTTTTGGTGGTTGGGGGTGAAGGGAGTTGGTTGGAAGTGGTGTCAGGCTTTAAACCAGAGTCTCACACATACAGAGCATTTCCTGTACCACCGAACCTCCTCTCAGAATACTCCTACTTTTAGCAGTGAAATTCTGTAGAACACTTAATGGAGTCAAAGATTGAGGCACTGTCAGAGTTAGACATTGCCTCTATATCAATAGGATATAGATGCTGCATTAAAAATATTTTGAAGCCACCAATTAAAATATTACTGGGCAAAAAGTTTAATAAGCCTGTTATAACACTGAACACAGACTAAAAGTAAATTACTTTTCAGAGAGAAACGACCTCCCTCTTCTCAGAACTTTTCAGTATAATTTGCAATCATTCACTGTCATCCCGTTATTTGTTCGAGCGGGCACCAGTAACGTCTCTCATTGAGAGACTTATTGTTACTGTTTTTGGCATATCCAATATGCACAGGTAGCTTGCTGGGCACTGCTTCGAGGGCTCCATACTCTCAGTAGCTTGCCGGGCTCTCTGAGAGGGGTGGAGGAATTGAACACGGGTTGGCCGAGTGAAAGGCAAAAGCCCAACCGCTGTCTTATTGCTCCAGCCCTAAAATCATTAAATAAACTAAAGAATTATCAACATAATAAAATGACCAAAGCAAATATAGTTCTACCATGATTTTCTCTATATTTCTTTATTATTCATAAGGAAACTTTGAATAATAGTTCAATAAAAGCCTGGCAAGCTTCCGTGGCATATTTGATATGCCAAATACAGTAACAGGTCTCATTCCCCTGACCCTGAAAGAGCCTCCAATCATTGGGAAAGATGAATAAGAGAGGCTGCTAAAATCTCAGGGCTGGGACAAATGGAGACGTTACTGGTACCCACTCGAGCAAATCAATGAACAACGGGATGACAGTGATACAGTGATAGAGTGAAGAAAACTTTGGGTTTCAAAATATATAAAGCACTTTCCATCCTATGTTTTTGGCTACCCCTTTGTTATTTTTAAGTTTAATTCATTTTCTTAACTGAATTACAGCGAGACACACAGTTACGAAGTTGTTCATGATTGGTTTCAATCATATCTTGTTCCAACACCTGTCCATTCACCAGTGTACATTTCCACCACCAATGTCCTCAGTTCCCATCCCAGTTTCTCTCCTCTCCACCCCTCTCCCTGCCTTTATGGCAGTCACTTCTCTTCTCTCTCTTCCTCTCTCTCTGTTTCCATCATTTTGGGCATTAGATTTGCAATACAGATATTTAAGGGATATAATATATATACCTTTATGTACTGTCAACACTCAGTTCTTGTCCAGAGAGATCATTTCCAACACTTATTGTAATACGGGTTCGTTCTTGATCCTAACTGCCCTCTGTTACACACACACACACACACACACACACACACAATTGTGGTAGCTTCCAACAAGTCCTCCTGGATCCTGTTTTTGCTTTTTCCCCTGGATGTTAGTCTCATACTATTTTATTTTATATCCCACAAATAAATGCATTCTTTCTATATCTATCTCTCTCCTTCTGACTCATTTCATTCAGCACGATTCAGCATGATACTGTTCGTGCTCGTTGTATCACTGTCACTGTCATCCCATTGTTCATTGATTTACTCGAGCGGGCACCAGTAACGTCTCTATTCCTCCCAGCCCTGAGATTTTAGCAGCCTCTCCTTACTCATTTTGGAGGATCTTTCAGGTTCAGGGGAATGAGACATATCATTACTATTTTTGGCATATTGAATATGCCACAGGTAGCTTGCCAGGCTCTGCCCAGTCAGTAGCTTGCCGGTGTCGCTCCGAGAGAGACACCAGCAAGCTGTGTGTGTGTGTGTGTGTGTGTGTGTGTGTGTGTATACATATATATATATACATGTATTACTCTCTATGATTTGTTGCCTACTGTCTGAACTCCATCAAATATGGTGTGATAATTATAAAAAATGGGCAGGAGGTGTCCTATAATGTGTTGTGCGGCCGCAAAATGGTCCAGAAAGGTCCTGGAGCATGGCGGCAATTGGGTAGTGGAGGTCAGCTGCCAAAGCTGGATCCCATGGGGCGGGGAGGTTTCTCACCCGCTGGGGAGGCCTGAGGGAAAACAGCTCATGCTCATCCATTTATAAGCAAATTTTGTAACTTAATTTTTCCTAACAACTTCACAGTATTCCATTGTGTAGATCTACCATAGTTCCTTTTCCAGTCATCTGTTATTGGGCTCTGAGGTTGTTTTCAGATTCTGGCTATTGTGAATATAGAGGTACAGATGGTGTTTCTGCTGTGTGCTTTTGGCAACCAGGGTATATTCCCAGAAGTGCTATTGTTGAGTCAAATGGGACCTCAATTTCTAGTTTTTTTGAGGAATGCCCGTATTGTTTTCCAAAAAGGCTGGATCAACTGGCATTTACCAACAATGAATGAGTGTCCTTTGCTCCAGACATCCACACCAGCACTGGTTGTTTTTGTTCTTTTGGATGTGTGCCAGTTTCTATGGTGTGAGATGACATCTCATTGTTGTTTTGATCTGCGTCTCCCTGATGATTAGGGTTTTAGAGCATTTTTATGTGCCTTTTTGACCATTTGAATTTCCTCTTTGCATAGTTTCTGTTCATTTCTTCACCCCATTGTTTGATGGGGTTGGACATTTTTTTCTTGTAAAGTTCTACCCGTGCTTTATATATAGTGAATGTTAACCCCTTACCTAATGGGTATTAGGTGAATAATTTTTTCAATTCCATAGACTGCCTTTGTATATTGGTCATTGTTTCTTTTGAGATGCAGAAGCTTTTTAGTTTAATATAGTCCCATTTGTTAAAGTTTACTTCCACTTACTTGGTCTATGGTGTTTCATCTTTTAAGATACCTTTAGCTTCAATTCATGGAGGGTTTTTCCAATGTTTTCTCCCATGTACCTTATGGAATCAGGTCTGATGTTGAAGTCTTTAATTTCATTTTGATCTGACTTTTGTGCACAGCATTAGATAAAGGTCAGAATTCGTGTTTTTAGTTTTTTTTTTTTTTTTTACATGTAGCTGCCCAGTTTTCCCAGCACTACTGGTTAAAGAGCTTTCCTTGCTATGCTCCATATTTCTTGCTCCCTTATCAGAGATTAAATGATGTTATATTGAGGGTCTGTGTCAGGATATTCAACTCTATTCCATTGGTCTCTGGGTATGACTTTATTCCAATACCATGCTGTTTTAATTCTACCACTTTGTAGTACAGTTTGCACTTGGGAAAAGTGATACCTTCCATATTTTTTTTTTTTGCCAAAGATTGTTTTAGCAATGCTTGGGATGTATTGTTTCATATGAATTTCAGGAGTGTTTCATCTAAGTTTTTAAAAAACTGTCATGGATATCTTTGTAAGAACTGCATTGAATTTATATAATGCTTTGGAGTATAGTGCCATTTTGACAATGTTAATTCTTCCAATCTATGAGCGGCGGACGTGTCTTTGTTTCTTTATGTCCTCTTATTTCTTGAAGTAGAATTTTGTATCTTTCTTTGTAGGGGCCTTTATTTCCCTAACTGAGCTAATTCCAAGATACTTGATTTTCTGAGGCACAATCATGAAAGGAATTGTTTTTTAAATATCACTTTCTTCTCTTTTATTATTTGCATATAGGCAAGCCATGGACTTTACAAGCCATGTTCTTGTAAACTACCACTCTACTATACAAGTCTATTTTTTTTCTGGGAGTTTTTTGGTAGAGGCATTAGAGTTCTCTAAATACAGAGAACTCTAATGTCATTTTCAGACAGTGAGAGTTTGACTTCTTCCTTTTCTATCTGGATACCCTTAATATCTTTTCCTTCCCCAACTCCTAAGGCAAGACTTCCAGTAGTGTATTGAATAAAAGTCGTGGGAGTGGGCAACCTTGTCTTGTTCCTGATCTTAGAGGGAATGCTTTAGTTTTCCCCCATTGAGAATAATGCTTGCTGTGAGCTTGTGGTAGATGGTTTTGACTATACTGAGAAAAGTTCCTTCAACTCCTATTTTGTTGGGACCTTTTTTTTTGTGTGTGTGTGTGTGTGTGTGTGTGTGTGTGAATGGGTGCTGGATCTTGTCATGTGCTTTCTCTGCATCTTTTGATATAATCATATGGTTTTTATTTTTTCTTTTATTGATATGATGTATTATGTTGATTGATTTGTGAATGTTAAGCGATCCTTGCATCCCTGGGATGACTCCAACTTGATCATGGTGTGTGATCTTTCAGATGTGTTGCTGGATTCTATTTGCAAGTACTGTGTTGAGGATCTTTGCATCTGAGTTCATTAAGGATATCAGTCTATAATTTTTTTTGTGTGTATGGAGTTGGGTTAGGTTTTCCAATAGCCAGTCAGTGAACCACTGTTATTTGCAGGAAAAAAATAGTTTAAATACTAGTCTGGGATGTCTCTCTGTATCTTTCCTTTAAGTGTCATTGACCTTTGAAGATGGCAATCTTTTGCAGGGGGTGGGGGAGTGTTTGAAGTTTAAGGGATGCCTGGGTCACATCTGGCAATGCTCAGGGCTTACTTCACCTGGTGTTGCTCAGGCTGTGTTTAAGGATCACTCCTGGAGGTTCTCAGAGAATGTGTGGTGCTGGGAATTAAACCATGCAAAGCAAGTGCCTTATGCTCTGTATTCTTTCTCTAACCGTTGATGGTGTCAATCTTACAATCCTGGTGCTGGAATGTATTTGTATGTGTAAATGTGGTAAACACTTATCTTCTGTGTATAAGCATGCTTAATGTGTAGATTGTATGTTGTGTGTATATGAATTGTACTCTTATGGTATCCAGTATAACAAGATCAGTCTATTTTTTAATTGAAACAAGAAAATTTTGTTAAACAGTTTGTCTATTTTCCACTAGAATTTTATAGAGTACAGCAACGGAATTCCATTTCAGTCAGTATCTAATGATGGCTAGCACTTATTACCTGAGGCAGTCTGGTTCAAATCTATCTTGAATGTCTATAGACACTTGAAAATTTGACCTGACTTGAAGCTATAAATTTCCTTCCTTGTCTCCCTATTTGAAGTGATTAATTTGGTAATGATATTTTCTTGTTTCTGTATTACTATCACTGAAAAGTATTTTCCTTGGCTCATTTATCTTTTCAATAACTTCCTAAAACATATTTATCATTTTCCCCTTTTTCTTCTGAAAGTATAAATTTGGCCTCAATACTCAAATAGTCAAGCTACATTGGTGTGCCATTATGTGATATAATATGCATGTAGTGCCCTCTAGTGTACAGAAAGCAGAAAATCCAAGGCAACCAATTCAAAAAGTGATCCTTCAGTTTCTGAAAACAGTGTATGTTGAGTTTGGGCGATAAAGAAATTGAAGGAACAATTATTGCTCTATTATTAATTTAAAGGATGTTTTAACCACTATAAATAACTTCTGGCTTCATAGAAATATATAAGATTAAAGAAAATCAGGGAGTCTTCTATTTTTTAAGATCAACTCATCTGTTGTTACCTCATACCCTGCATCTTTCCATTTTCTCAGAATTTTCTTCAGCTTTCTTCTCTTTAATTGCTTATCTGATCCCTTCAGCTTCTATAGCTATCCCCCAAATTCATATAACTCCAGTATTTCAAAATGCTAGCCTACAGTACAGTGGGTAGGGCTTTTGCCTTGCAAGCACTGACCCAGGTTTTGTCTTGCCTAAGGCAGAATGGTCTTAGGTCCCCTGAGCATCGCCAGGAGTGATTCCTGAGTGCAGAACCAGAAACACTGAGCTGTGAGCATTGCTGGGTGTGACAAAACAAACAAACCAACAAAAAAAGGTGACCTCTGGGGCCAGAGTAGTATTACAGCAGGTATAGGTGCTTGCCTTGCACCTGGCTGGCCCAGTTTGATCCTCAGAATCCTATATAGTTCACAGAGCTCCACAGGATGTAATTCAGAAAGAAAAAAAAAGACTAGAACTCCTTTTAGGGCTGGAGATAGTACAGTGGGAAAGGAAATGGCCCCGCTTCAAATCCCAGAACCACCTTTGGTACCCCAAGCCTTGCCAGGAGTAATTCTAGAGCACAGAGACACGGCTGAGCCCTGAGCAAGGCTGAGTGTGGCCCTCAAACAAAAACAAACAAAACCCCATCAATTTCTGTCACAAATTCTAACTCCTCCTGCCAAGTTGAGAATTTCTAGAATGTTTCATCACTGAAATCATTATGTTAAAAAATGTCTCAGATCTTGTCTATGGAAATAACACTAAGATGAACATAGGTATGCATATATTCTTGTGCACTCATGTTTTTGAATTCTTGGGACAGATGCCCAGAAGAGTGGCTGGGCCCCATAAAAGTTCTATTCTTAATTTTCTGAGGAGTCACCCACAGTTTCCCATAAATGCTAGACTAGATAACAGTGCCACCCAACAGTGAATGAGAGTCTTTTTATGCATCCCCAATAATCTTGGCTGTTCCCATTCTTTTAAGGTAGGCCATTCTCCCTGATATGAGATGTTATCTCATTGTTTTTTTTTTCCTTTTTTAAATTTTATTTTAATAAAGTTGTTCACACTACTGGATTCATCCCATTGCTCATCTATTTGTTCGAGAGGGCACCAGTAACATCTCTCATTGAGAGACTTATTGTTACTATTTTTGGCATATCCAATATGCACGGATAGCTTGTCAGACTCTGCCGTGCAGGATCCATACTCTAGGTAGCTTGCCGGGCTCTCTGAGACAGGTGGAGGAATCGAACACAGGTCGGCCGCGTGAAAGGTGAAAGCCCAGCCGCTGTGCTATCGCTCCAGCCCACACTACTGAATTACTTTCAATATTTTGACAACAGCCTCAACACCATTACACCCTCCCACCACCATTATTTTGAATTTTCCCGCCACCACTCAAACCTGCTAAAGAGGCAGATGCTAGATAATTTATTTTGTATTGCTTGTTGTGCATAGCATAGGATGTCACGCAGCTGCAAGAGCAGCCAGCTGAGCGCTCCTAGAATTCTAAAAATTTAGATAATTAGGGTCTGGAGAAATCTCTGCAGTGAGCTGCTTGGGTTCCGAGATTCTTTTTTGTGTTTTCAGTTTTTCAAATTCTAACAAAAAAGTAGTGGTTTGGTGGTGAGGCATAGAGATAGTACAGCAGATATTCCTTGTCTTGCACTCAGCTGACCCGAATTAATCGTTGGTACCATGTGGACCCCGAGCACGACCAGTAGAAATCCATGAGCACCACTGGGTATAGTCCAAAAGCAAACCAAAAAAGTAGTGAGTTAGATTTTTTTCTTTTTGGGTCACACCCAGCAATGCACAGGGGTTATTCCTGGCTCATCACTCAGGAATTACTCCTGGCAGTGCTCGGGGGACCATGTGGGATGCTGGGAATCAAACCCAGATTGGCCGCATGCAAGATAAACGCCCTACCCGCTGTGCTGTTACTACCATAATAACTTAATATTGCTTTGGGTAAATTACAAAAGATATAAAGAACAATAATATTGGAAAGGAAGAGAAAATATTTGCAAAGATTTGCTATACATATGGAACTAAATTAACAAGTTTAGAAATTTTGTATTCAAGTTATAAAACTGGTAGTATTACTAATATACAAACAGTTAATGGTCAATATCACATATGCATAATAATATAAGGACATAAAATGTTTAAGATGTATGCAATAATTTAAGAAGTTCAGTATAAAGCTTTTGTACATTTAAAATCATTGTCTTTCTGATTTGCATCTCCCTGATAATCAGAGAAACCAAGGTTCTAGCCCTCAAGTCAAGGTGAGACAAGACAAAATCGACTTCATTCTGTAAATTATTTTAAGAAAATTGTTTTTGAGCCAGTCATAAAAATAAAGAGTAAGCAGCTTTCCCCCGCTCAGAATTGAAAACCCCCAAATCCATGATATTTTCCTCAGCACTAATTCTCCTCTTTCACATTTTGACAGCACAGTTACTCGGTTGGTTGTTGTTCAGCCCTGGATGACCTCTTTGTTATCTTTGACCTTTGTATTCAGTTGTCCTGAGATTGAAAATACTAAACTTTCTCCCACGTGTTCCCTTTCCATTTTGTTTTTGCTTTAAGATCTCATAAAATTTCCTTAGTGGCTTAGTTTCATTTATTATACACATAACTGTCATATTAACATTTGAAATCATGTTTCAGCATATTATGAAATGAACTGAGTCCCTCTTTCCCCAGTACCTCAGAATGTCTATTTATAGACAGGATCTTTTTTTTGTCTGGTTTTTGTTTGTGTGACACACCTTGCAATATTCAGGGGTTACTCCTCGTTCTGCGCTCAGGAGTTATTCCTGGAAGTACTATGGGAGACCATATGGGATGCCAGAGATTGAATCTGGGTTGGTCACATATAAGCAAAAGCCCAACCCACTAGACCATCTCTCCATCTTCAAGAGACAGGGTCTTTAAAAAAACTATCGTAAGAATGGAGTTAGACCAGTAATATTGGCATCCTTCTAAGAAAAGGAAATTGGGGACCAGAAAGATAGTAAAGAGGTTAAGTTGCTTGGTTCACATGTGTCCAAGCCAAATTCAATTCCCCAGTACCACATAAGGTCTCCTGAGCCTCAACAAGGGGATACTTCTAAGCAGGGAGTAAGAAATAATTCCTCAGCAGAGCCTGGTGTAGCAAACACCCATCTCCCACATATACAGCACCATCACACAGCAAAAGAGAAAATTGGGGGACGACGCAAATAGTATTGCAGGTAGGATATTTGCCTTGCATGATGATGACCTGGGTTTCATCCCCAGCATCCCAGGTGGCCTCTTGAGCCTGCCAGGAGTGATCCCTGAGTACAGAGCTAGGAATAAGCCCTGAGCACTTCTGAGGGTGTCCCACCCCACAACATAAGAGGAAATTGGAGCACATACGTCTGTAGAACCAAAGACCACATAAGGACACAGGAAGCTTCAAGAGCCAAAGACAGAGCCCTAGAACACTGTGACAAGCCAGGACTCAGAATTCTGCCCTCAGACACCATTGACAATTTCAACTTGGCGCCCTCCCCCACCCCACCCCAGGTCTTCTATCTATCAGCTTCAACTGCAGAATCCAAATCTGTCAATCCCTATAATCATGCAAAATAATTTTTTAAAAAATTCTTCTTACAGGGGCTGGAGCGATAGCACAGCGGGTAGGGCGTTTGCCTTGCACGCGGCCAACCCTGGTTCGAATCCCAGCATCCCATATGGTCCCCTGAGCACCGCCAGGGGAGATTCCTGAGTGCATGAGCCAGGAGTGACCCCTGTGCATCGCCGGGTGTGACCCAAAAAGAAAAAAAAAACTTCTTCTTACATACATTTATTATTTGCTATGTATTTTTTCTGGCTTTCAGCAGAACCCTAAATATGAAGCCCAAATCACAGGTGACAATTATTCCTTGTTAATGGAAGAGTGACTTATCCTTAGACCAATATTCAAATTTCTGACAATAGGGGCCAGAGTGATAGCACAGCGGGGAGGGCGTTTGCCTTGCACGCGGCTGACCCAGGTTCAATTCCCGGCATCCCATATGGTCCCCCAAGCACGCCAGGAGTAATTCCTGACTGCAAAGCCAGGAGTAACCCTTGAATGTAATTCCTGACTGCAAAGCCAGGAGTAACCCTTGAACATCGCTGGGTGTGACCCCAAAAAAAGCAAAAAACAAACAAATAAACAAATTTCTGACAATAATGCTCCCAAATTTCATCCCAATTGCATTTTAAACTTTTAACTACTCATTGATCTATGTATCTGCAGAACTGTTTACTAAGAATCAATGGCCTAACATTAAGACTATTTTAAAAGACTCATCAGGATTCAAATCCAGAAGTGCACTTATTCTTCCTTAGTTTCAGTTTCTTCATCCATAAAATAAGGATAATTCATCCAATTTTTATAAAAGTACACTCATGATGTTGCTACTTTTGGGTGCTAGATGCTAGTGCTACTTACTGCGAAAGCTGAGAGAAAAATAAATCTAGAGAAAAGGATAAATCAAGCAATTCTTTATGTAAGCAATGTACTATGTAAAGTGTCTTTTTAAATGTTCTGTAGAAGGCAAGTAAACAGAAAATGAACTTATAAGATTAGAAGAGGGCTGAAGAAAGAAAATTAAGAGTTGCTTGGCTTGAGATGCATTTAGAGAAATGAAGTTAAAAAAACAGATTTTAATGTGTGGTGTTATATGAGACAGTAGGAGAAAATGGCTCTAAAGCAGTAAGTGATCAGCTATATCTGTATCTATATCTAATCAAAAGATTTATATGGGATGGCTGAATGAGAAGCACTGAGGTCTGAGGAGCCATTCCCCAGGGAACAAGATTAAGTGGTTAAAAGTATTTTAAAGATCTTAAGTCTATAGAACTTGTCTCCAAAGCACACAGAAAATGAAGACATATTTACATAAGAGAATATATGTGGGCAAAACCAGCAAGAGTCTGTGGTATAGAATATATACATTTCTTCTTGCCCGGTGCTACTTTCAACCACTCACCCAAACACAAGCTCCAAGGGAGACTCACTGGCATTTCTCATCCAGTTACCAATCAGTATTTAAAGTACTGAGTTACTGCTGAGATTGACTGAGAAGTTAAGGGCTCCCTTCCCCATCCAATACCCAGGCTGGAAGGAGGCTCTAGCTTAGTGAGAATTTTAGGTTCCTAACAACCTCTCACTCAATGTCTTCCTTACTAGATCTTTAGAAGAATTCAAGAACAAAGGTAGGTACACATAACATCTCTTTAAATCCCTTTATATTTTCCAATGCTTTTCACAGTAGCTACTCAGTAAGTTTATCACCATATGAAAGCTCTGCCTTGCATTGTGACTGACCCACTTTTGATCCCTGGCACCAAAAATAATCCCCTAAGCACTATTAAGAGTTATCCTGAACACACGGCCAGGAGTGAGTCCTGGGCATGATTCAAACACAAACAAACCATAATCAAACAACAACAACAACAAAACAACCCAAAACATGGAAGCTCCTTAATTCAATTTAACTACTTCGCTTGACTACTAAAAGAAAAAGAAAGAAATGAAGCTTATAGTTGCTCCCCTCTATAGCACTTATTCACTGAATCACTGTTGTCCCCTTGCTCATCAATTTGCTCAAGCAGATGCCAGTAACATCTCCATTCATCCCTGTTGCGTTCAGGATCAGGAAAAGGAGGTCCATTATTGTTACTGCTTTTGGCATAACAAATACGCCACGGGTAGCTTGCCACACTCTGCCATGTGAGATTCTGCATTGCTCTCTTCCGGGAGTTTTGTTTTATAGTCTCTGGATCTTGGCCTTTGATGAGATTACATGGCGCCGGGGCAGTTTGCAGGTGTGACTGCCAAGCTACTGGAAAATTGGAGATCTGGGTGGAGGAGGCCCAGTCCTGATCCAAGCAGGCTTGAAGATCTCAGCCATAGATTCCGCATACCTGGGTTCCTCTGTTGGTTTCTTCATGCATGAGGCTCGACCGAACATGTGGAAAGGGGCCTTGAGCATGGCTTCGGCTGGGTTCTGGAGGTTCTCGGCTGCCAGGGCTCTGCTTGGAGTGGGGAGGGAAAATAAACCTGCCCGTCTCTGAGGGGACCCCGATGAAGACTGCCTGGCGTGGGGGCAGGAGATTCTGCCATAGCGCTTATTATACTGTTTGATCACAAAGGTTTCACTTTTCACCTTCACATCTTGACATTTTAGAATATATAACCTCAATTATTTTACATTCATATTTATTATTTATTTAATTTTTTTTTGGCTTTTTGGGTCACACCCAGAGATGCACAGGGGTTACTTCTGGCTCTGGGCTCAGGAATTACTCCTGGTTGTGATCAGGGGACCATATGGGATGCTGAGAATCGACCCAGGTCGGCTGTGTGCAAGGCAAACCCCCTAACCATTGTACAGTTGTCCCAGTCTGTTTCATATTTATTTTTAAGTAATTTCACCCTATTTAAAAGTCCACTGAACAGAATGCTTTTTCTCAGTCTACTAAAAATGCTGTTTTAATTACTTTGTATTTCATTTTACAGTATCCTACTGTATGAACTGTTAGCTTTGCTTTTATGTAAAAACTCACACACTTGCAAATAGTTAATTTACTGGTGATAAACCGCCTTAGCTTTGGATTCCCTTACAAAGTTCATACCTCAGAAGTTTTCCTCTTTGACGCTATGTGTATGGTTACGAGAGCTGTGAAAAGGAAGATGATATCTATAAATACAATTTTTCAAAAATTAGCAAAACTTCTTGTGTCTATGTCATATCCAATGAAGTAGGGATGCTACTCAGACCTCAGAAATTACTACCAAAAGGAGGTGTGTCTTATGTAGACACGAAGGAGGGTCCTTAAAACTTAGCAAATATACGTGGATATTAAATTTCCATGCCTTGATGTGGTTAAGAGATACTTAGACTTGCGCAAAATGCTATGATCTGCTTTTAAAATTCAACCAGAGTTTTATTGACTTAGTAAGAATTGCCACGTTTGGTAGTTTCAAAGTCTTTTTCTGATTTAAATATGTGAACACATAACATGCCTCATTAATCACAATCCTGCAACAATAACTAAGACTTCTTCCTATGCTAAACTCTTGATGAAAACTTGCCCTGTGAAAAGCTGGAACTGGCATCTCCAGGAGTGACCCCTAGGCACAGTCAGGAGTAAGTGTCAAAGCACCACTGTGACCTCAAAAATCAATAAAATAAAATGAAATAAAAAATCTGGAACTCTACACTTCTTAAAATGATTTTCAACTTTTCAGTGCATATGTAAACTAAACAACACTTAAATTCTTTGATAGCTCAGCGGGTAGTGCATTCGCCTTGCACGCGGCCGACCCAGGTTCAATTCCTCTGTCCCTCTCTGAGAGCCCGGCAAGCTACCGAGAGTATCCTGCCCGCATGGCAGAGCCTGGCAAGCTACTCGTGGCATATTTGATATGCCAAAAACAGTAAAAACAAGTCTCACATTGGAGACATTACTGGTGCCTGCTCAAGCAAATTGATGAGCAACAGGATGACAGTGATACAGAATTTAGGGTTGGAGAGACAGTACAGAGAGTCGGGAACTTGCCTTGATCACAGCCAATACAGATTCGATCCCTTACATCCCATATGGTCCCCTGAACATCAAGGGTGATCCTGAGTGCAGAGCCAGGTGTATCCCCTGAGCATTGCAGGTGTGTAACCCCCAAACCAAAATAAATAAAAAGTATTTAATTCTATGATAAATTTAGTATTTTAAGTGAATTTTGTGATTAAATACCTGGTTTATCAAGTATTAACAATCTTTATCATGCAACTTTGTTGAATACAAAATAAACCACCACAAACTATAATCATAGTCATCAGTAGATCAAAGCCACTGAGCAAAGTCTAGCTATAAAAAAATTTATTAAAAAAATAGATAACATGTAAACATCTGTTTCAGTCATAAGGTTTCATAATACAGCATAACAAGTCCAGGCTTTAAACCTCTGCAATGAGAGCACCTTCATTGTTGACTAACAGCAATCAGCTCAATTTATCTTCCAGTGTGCTATAAAGTCCCTATGAAAATAAATAACCAGATTCTGTTAAGTATACTAATACACACAGAAAATCGCAAATATACAACAGATCATAGCAATTAACCATTGCAATATTGTGAGATTGAATCCTTACACCACTGCAATTATCTTTTTAATACAGTTTCATTTTTTTAAGTTAATCACAATACAGAATTCACTAGAATCAAGCTAGACGGGAGGGGGAATAGAGGGACAAGATAGACCCAGAATTTTCCAAACCCCCAAACAAACCACACCTACACACACACACACACACACACACACACACACAATCACACAATTTTGGTCAAAGCAAAACTGAGAACACAGATTCAGTATTTCTCCTTATTTCTTCTTTCACTTTAGGATGTATTTTTTAGGCATGGTTTTCCTTTCCTTTTAAATGCAATGTTCATGTGCTCAAATGATTGAATACTAGCCAACTGTATTTTCAAACATGATAAAATTTACCTAAAATTGTAACTACCCAAAAATTGAAACCAAACCACAGAATGGACAGTAATACCACAAAATGTAGTGAGTACCTGAGATTCTGCTGCAAGAAATCTTAAACACAGATTGTTTTCCCTATGAAAAAATGTTACTATACTTCTGTGCCCTATCCATCATCTGCTGGGGTATACTGCATGATGACTAATATATTAAAATATATATAATTTTTTCTTTTGCTATTAGTGAATGTTTTATCACACTGGCATTGCTGACATTTCAGACATACAGAGAAACTTAATTAAGATAAAATTTTAAATAAACTATCAATATTTGCAATTTAATTTTTCGTTAATATGAAAAAGAAACTATTAGTTGTCAATTGAATAGCAAATCTCTAATGACAGAAGAGGATGATAATATATTTAACAAAAGGAAACCAGGCAAACTTAGCAAGTTTCTGGATAACCATCTCTACAGCTTAATAACTCAGTCTGTTTGTATTATACATATACGATTTATAAGTGACTCAGAAAACATCTTTGAATCATGTAAGATCTGATCTGCTACCCAAAGATACATTTTATACAACAAATCTGAAAATAATCTATAACATATGTGGCCCTTTTCACTGTGTCAGTTTATTTCTGCAGATGCCTAAAATTTAATCACAATGAAATGAAATGTGAGATTAACTACTTAAGATACCAACAGCACTTCTGCATCTTGTCTTGGCTCTTTATGTGTGTTTGGAGTACGAGATTTTAAGTAAAATAAAAATAAAATGACACGAATGTTTAAAATGCACAATACATATTTTAGAAAAGTTTAATTGTACTTCTGAATACCAAATACACCACTACTGAAGAAGAACCCTTTTCACAATATGAATCTGCACGTGAGCTTTCCTTCTATAGCCTGGTTTTAGTCAACTGTCAATGATGAATCTTTTTAAAATATGTATTGGAGGTGCTTGAGAGATAGTACCACAGATAAGATGCTTGCCTTGTATGTGGAGGACCTTGGTTCGATCCCTGGCACCTACCTTGGACCAAAAAGTTTCTTATTAATCTATTGGAGTTTTAACGTGTAAAAAATTTATATTACATTCAATAAAACTTCAACGAGTTACATTCAGTAAAATTTCCTCAGAGAGAAAAATATTGCATAATTTAGGTGAGAACTCGACATATTTACACAGTATAAGCTACTACTGCATAGAATTAGTTTTAATAGGACTCTGCATTTATCCTAGTCATCAAAAAATTTTAAATAGCCCTTTACTTATTAATATCACATTATTTTTGTTCTTTTTGTTACACAAATAACAAAAAAAGAACAAGGAAGGAAGAAAAGGAAGGAAGGCAAACAAAAATAGAAAAGAAAGCATGGAAGGAAACTAAAATAGTATCTCTCATAACAATTTTTCTATACAATATTATAAATGTTATAAATGAGGACAAAATATTGACATTGTGCTTAAGGCAATGCCCCCCCCCCCCCACACACACATTAACTTTAAATTTGTTTTTTATGTGTCTGTAATTCAAGTTAAGAACAGTGGGGGCTGGGGGGCAAGAAACACAATATAAACAACAAAAATCACATACAATTTTTGGGAAATCACATCTCCATAAAATAACATCACCACAGTTTCTGAAAACACAGCAGCACGAAACAATTCAATGGGAAAAACACTGCCCTAATTTTTTCACCTTAAAAAAAAACCAACAACAACAAACAACGAAATTCTTGACCAATCAAAGGCACTTAAGACAGAAATTCTTTCTCGAGGTCATATATAGACGGACGGCTAGTCCTGTTCTTCATCCTGCACAGAGGCACTGTGCTGTCCAGGCTCTGCCCTTCCACATCAGCGTCCAGTAAGGAGGGCAGGTGGGGTGTAGTTCTGTCCTTGGCATTGAGGGAGCAGTGAGGGCATGGTCCTGTGCCACCCACTGCCTGGTGAGCCTGTAAAGGCAGCAGCTGGGAATCTGTAGGGCTCCTCAAGGAGCGGGAGCCAGGCAGAGGCTTGCTATTGACAGTTCTTTGTTTTCCAGGAAGGACCTCACTGGGCAGGTGACTGTGAGGGCTAGAGGAGGACGGGGGAGTCCCAAAACCTAGGTCTGGATGTAGTTTTGAAACTCGGTGAGTTGTGATAATAGTTGCACCACCTGGTGAGGAAAACAAAGAGAGTGTGCAGTTAGAGTCAGTAATTGTTAAAGCAGTGAATACCAAAAGAAAGCACTAGGGGCAAGTCCCTGCATGCGGCCATCCTGGGTTTGATCCTCTGTATCCCATATGGTCCCCCAAACACTGCCAGGTGTAACGGCAGTTCCTGAGTGCAGACCCAGGAGTAACCCCTGAGCATCACTGGATAGGGCCCCTGACCCCTCCAAAAAATAAAATAAAATAAGAAAGCACCCAGGATGAGAAAACAAGAAAGCACAACTCAGCTAGATAATCACTGTCACTGTCACTGTCATCCTGTTGTTCATTGATTTGCTTGAGTGGGCACCAGTAACGTCTCTCATTGAGAGACTTATTGTTACTGTTTGGGGCATATACAATACACCACGGATAGCTTGCCAGGCTCTGCCGTGTGAGCTCAATACTCTTGGTAGCTTGCCGGGCTCTCTGAGAGGGGTGGAGGAATCAAACACGGGTCGGCCGCGTGAAAGGCAAACGCTCTACCACTGTGCTATCGCTCCAGCCTGGCTAGATAATCACTTCAACAAAAACATTATTTAAAAAAAAAACTGTTAAAAATCTAAACACAATTTTTAAAAAAGCACTAGGAATACAATTCAGGTCATTACTTCAACAATAACAAGAAAACTAAACACAATTTAAAAAAAAAATGTAAGTTTGTTTTTTTGTAAGAAAGTATTGACAGAAAAAAGTACTTCAATTTATATGGAAAATAGATTTGTAAACTGCTAAATCATTATAGTGCTTATTTGCCCAATGGACATTATACTTAAGTTTATAAAAAGAAAAAGACTTCAAAATTAAACTGAAATAAAATTAAAACTTAAAAAGTATGATTAGTATAATTAAACTTTACTTTCAGATTATAATCTGAAGAAATAATTAAAATATGAAGCAAGGTTTTACATATTACTTTCTCTCTTGTTTTTCCTTTTTGGTTTTTGAAGAAATGACTTACTACCACTCGAGAAAAATATCTGGTTATAATTAAGAGTAGAACGACCTCATAGGGGATTACTGTGCTAAAATTTCTCCTTGTGCAATTTTGAATTACTTACATTCTACAGCATTACAAAAGGGCACTGATTAAACCAATTATTTTAAAGCTATGAAACAATAATATGAAAAAGTCTATATATAGTAGTTAAAGAGGTAGAGGAAAAGACGAAAGCAGTTTCAGCTTTAATTCAGCTTCATATCCTCTCCAGCAGAAACAGGAGTAGCCGACCAGATAAAAAGGGAAGGTTAGCTAATGCAATTTTAGTTCCAGTTCTTCCACTAATTATTGGTTTCACGCTGGGAAAATGACCTCTTCTATAACAGGAGGGGCTTGGGCAGTTATTCCCATGAGCTCTTGCTGTTTTAGCATATATGTGATAGTTGTTAAAAAGCACTGACCATTTTCTTAGAATCCAAATCATGAAGTACAAAAACTGGCTAAAATTCCAAGATCACTGAATAGGACAAATAGGGTAAAATTCAAAGATCAGCAAACAGGACAAATTTCTGCACATAACGATTTGCAAAGGTAAAAATCCATCCAATTTTATGTTGTTGACTTACTTGGGGCCTGGCTGGCATTTCCATCGGACCTGGTCCTTCTGTGACATGTTGCTCTTTCCTCGGGAGAAACATAAGGCACATTCCCACATGTCTGCTCTGTGAAGGGAGGACATAGGTTTTTCCACCTGGTAAGATCAGTCTCAGGTTCTGGCACGCAGGCTGGCTCATGACTACTGCCTCTGATGGGAGGGCAAAAATCTGCAGTGGGCATGTCGGGGTCACAAGCAGTATGTGTGCTGCCCTCGAAGGAATCTTCTCCATCCGTCTGCAGCAAGCACTTTGTGGACAGAGAAGGCATTGACAGGAGACTCCCTGTGCTAGGCAGAGAGACCCAGGGGGAGCAGTTGGCCCCCTCTCCGGTAGGGGGCAGCCTCCTGGGAGCACTGGCGTTGCCGCGAGACTTGGGGGCCCGCTGGAAGATTCCCTCGCGTTTCTTCCTCTCTTCCTTGGGCCACTGCTCTTCAGCTGTCTGTGCTTTATTCAGCTCTCTGATGTCCTGTCCCAGAGCCACTGATGCGAGAAGCATGGTACAGCCGTACAAAGCCGACTCCGTTTTCTTTCTCTGGGGGAACCGGCTCAGATTATTTGTCGGGTTCACCTGCGTGCAAGCTACAGGGCTCCCAGGAGTGCCTTCCTCCCACCTTTCAGGTTCCCCAAGATTTTCTCTCTGGCCATCTTTCCAAAGAGGTAGATCAATGTAGGCTTGATTAGGTAATTTGATTTGCTTTGGCTTTCTGTGTTCTGATCCCTCAGGAGAATGATTTGGCTCTTCGCAGGTTCCTAAGTAGAGATATAAACACGCACATGGTGGTAAAACATCACTTAGATCACACTATAAAAAAAAAAAGCTAAAAATCTAATAAATAAGTATTCTAAGTCTAAGCATATGTTGCGATTCTACAGTTCAATAAATGGCTCATCTAGAAAGAGCCTAAGGAACACTGGGCCAGGTGTCCGCAGAGAAACCAGAGAAACAAGCAGTTTCCTATCTAGGAAAGATTCTCAACTCAAATGGGAAATGGAAACTTTTAAAAAACTAGTCTTTAAAAACACATAGCGTGCGCACACACACACACAAAAAAAACACATAAAAATGTGCCCTTTTCCAACATGGAGAGTATAATACTGAGTGAAATAAGTCAGAGGGAGAGGGACGTAGAATAATTACACTCATTTGTGGGATATAAAAAAAAAACTAAAAATAAAAAACAAAGTATGAGACTAATACCCAAAGACAATGGAAATGAGGGCCAGGAGGACTGGTCCAAGCTAGGTCAGAGAAGGGCCCACTATGATAATAATAGCTGGAATAATAGTTGGAAATTATCATTCTGGACAAGAACTGAGTGCTGAAAGAAGGTAAAGTGATACACCTGATAACCCTTCAGGAGCAGTATTGCAAACCACAGAAGGGGGTGGGGGTGGGGGGAGAGAGAAAGAGAGAGAGAGAGAGAGAGAGAGAGAGAGAGAGAGAGAGAGAGAGAGAGAGACTGGGGATCAGGAAGAAAACCGGGGACATTGGTGGCAGGAAACCATATACTGGTGAGTGGATGGATGTTGGAACCTCACAGTGATTCAACATAAAACAAGGGCAGAGAGAGAAAAATGTGTCTCTCTCCTCATCTAATTAAAGGCCTGTGTGTGTGAAAACTGATGCAGCAGATTATTCATCCTCAATGTGATGGATGAACCAACACCACCTGCATTATGTGGAAACTGGTAGAAATGTGAATTCTTCATCCACCCCAGATCATGCAAGCCACTGTGAAAGGAAGATCCTCCAGGGAGGTTAAAGAGACCCCAAAGGGGAACAATTTCTGCTGGCTGAAGAGGAAACTAACCCTTTCCACTTAGGTATCTTAGTAGGGAATGAAGGAAACCATGAAATCCTTGATCTGGTGTCCAGAGTAGTCCACAAGAGAGCCTCCCATGAGTCAGCAGCTTTAGGTCGACTACACTTGGAAGAAGCTTGGCAGCCAGGCAAGCCGACACACAGCCTTTCCTCCCCAAACAAGCCGTGCTCTTCCCAGCGATGCTTTCTCCTCAGGGTGCTGCCTTCTCCCTTCGTCATCCCGCTACTTTCTAACACCCAATACAGGTTCATTTTCCCCCGAAGATCTCTCAGAATACCATCTACAAATAACAGCTCTTAACACTGCCCATTTTCCCACAGGCTAAATCAGTTTCCTGTGAAGGCCCTGGGGAAGCTTCTAGTCTCTTCCATCTAGTTACTTATAAATAAATAAATCAGGTATGAGCATTTCTGCATATGGTAAAGCATCCAACCTTCTGTATGACTTTTGATGTTCTAAGAATAAAGCCTTCTGAAGAGAGGCTTTACCAAATGGGCAGAAAATGCTTTCTGGTGGAATACGATGTTACTAATCCATCATTTTAAAAACAGGAGAATTCCTTCAATAAGTGAAACTGATCTATTTCCAGATTTCCTCGGTGCTGCCTCCTTTGAGCTTTCTCATATATATATATATATACATCTTTCCCACAGAATATGACACAACTCTCCGCCTGAAGTAGTCATGGACCAACACTAAGCCCAACATTATCTTTTTTCTTGTATTTGTAGCCTCAAGCCAAAGTAAAATAAATTGTTATCTACTAAGATCAAGTCATTTTAAGATTAGACACTTAGTAAATATTAAAGGCTTGCTTCTAGCAGGCTTTGGAAGTAGAATGATCATGTTCTTCATAGAGATGAAATTCCAATTTGGAAGTGACAGAAAACACATAAAATTAAAATACCAAATGAAGACAAATAGGAATTTCACATAAGAGCAATCAATAAATAAAAATGGGTTATAGGGACTGGAGCAATAGCACAGTGGGTAGAGAGCATTTGCCTTGCACGCAGCCAACCTGGGTTCGATTCTCAGCATCCCATATGGTCCCCCCGAGCACTGCCAGGGGTAATTCCTGAGTGCAGAGTCAGGAGTAATCCTGTGCATCACCGGGTGTGACCCAAAAAGCAAAAACTAAAAAGGATATAAAGATAAAGCAGGACACTATTTCAGTCCAGGCTATCTGAAACGGCTGTCAGGAAGAAACGTGCTGAGACCTAAACTCTTACAAGGACGATTTGTACACATGACACGCAGGTCACGCTCAGATAGACCCGACAGCTGAAAATATTTTGTATCAAGTAAATCTTTTGAAACCCTTCAAGCGAACTATAGAAATAACAGGGAGCAAGCTTAGTCAGCCACATACACCCATTAATTATGAGCAGTTACTAACAGGACCAAAATATTCTTAGAAGGAATATCAAGAATTAAGTGGAAGAAAGCAGAAAGATTTCTTTGATTAATCCCTTTACAGTCACATGAATAATATAATAAAGAAATAAAAATTTTAGTACAATAACTATTATTAGGCCTTAAAGTATAGTTGGCTATAAATTTTGGTGTGTAATAGGAAGAAAATATCTTATCTTTATAGGCAAGAGTTAGAATACAATGAAGAATTGATAACAGAAAACAGTTATTCAGAAATTATCATAGTACCTCTCATGCATTTATGGAGATACTTATACTAAAACACATCTTCCTGACACCGTACAAGAAAAAAAAAACTAAAAAAAAAACTGAACATGGGTAGTGAGGGGAAAGGTACTTGCAAAATTGAGTCTTGCTCTGATAATGCATCCGAAAGATTTATACTACGTTTTGTTGAACATCTTTAATTTGGCTACTGTATCAAAGGACCATATAAACTATTAAAACACAAATAATATTGTCCTTTGTTAATACAATTCTTGATTGTTCTTCATCAATTTTCACAATTCTGTGACCCGTTAGCATCTAATACTGAATAGCAAAACTGAATAAGAAAAAGGATTAATAAAGTGATTACCATGTACTCTCTTCAAGAAGTAGTTTCCCCTAGTTAACCATCTTACCAAGATTTTGTCGAATTAGCAATATATCCCAGGAGGAGACCACTAAACCTCAGCAGAATTTCAGGGTATCCACAGTTTCATACCTACTACTAAATTAATTTGTTCCTATGTAAATTATTATGACACTCTTTTGGAAAGAAACAAAATGTATGAATTCCAAATTAAATGCAAAGCCTTATTACATTTTTCCATAAGGAACAAAACACAACTTCTGAACATAAAATATAAGCAAGGCCCAAACTACTACTACAAAGAAGTAACTTGCTAACCTTCCCTGCCCTTTTGAATGACCGTGAGATTACCAAAGCTTCTGGAATGCTCAGATGCTATTTAACTCAAACAAGTTCTAGTTCCTGATTTCCTGAAGCATGTTTACCTGATTGTTCCACAAATAATGAAGCCAGTGGCGTGGTCTTCTGATTCTTTATTATGAGAGTTGACCAAGGACTGTTTCCATCTGAGAGAGGTCTTATTCTATAAGAGAAAGATAACAGAACTACATGACATGCATAATAGGATTCAGTGGGTACATGCCAACAATATTTTTTAAGAAAGCAAAAATATATTTGTACTGCTTTAAAGAGCTAGCAAAGTACAAATAAAACCTTACAATGAGACAAAATATGTAATTGCTCAGTAACTAAATTATGAAGTTAGTATGATGAATCCGTTCTACAATTCAAATGCATATTCATATTTCTATTATTCTAATTCACGGCCGAGCCTGGCAAGCTCTCTGTGGTGCATTCAATATGCCAAAAACAGTAACCATAACAGGTGTCATTCCCCTGACCCTGAAAGAAGCCTCCAATTGTTGGGAAAGATGAGTAAGGAGAGGCTGCTAAAATCTCCGGGCTGGGACAAATGGAGACATTACTGGCACCTATTGGAGTAAATTCATGAACAATGGATGACAGCAATACAGTGATTATTTTAATAGGTGCTTGAAAGTTAAATTTAACAATTAAGCTATTTTTGGTTTTGTTTAGTTTTGGTTTGTTTGCGGGGGACCACATCGTGGTGCTCAGAGACTACTTCTGTGCTCACTTCTACAGGGGCTCTAGAAGCATATTCAGTGCCAGGGATCAAATCCTGGTCAGACATGTTCAGGGCAAATACACTGTACTATCTTTCTGGCCTCTGGTAAGCTACTTTTCAGAAAGTTACTATCACACATCCCTATCTACACTGGAATGCCTCCAGATACCACATACATACCTTTCTCTGCAATCAGTTCTTTCTTTCATTTGAATTGAATTTGGTCCCCACGTACAACCTTTTTTCTTAAAATTCCTTTTTAAATCTTCAAATTCTTCTTGTCGACAGACCATGTTCCTTCCCCAAGTTTTATTGCTCTCATCTGAGGTCACTAAACAGAACATTACTCATTAGCTGTTTTCTTAAAAACTATTTTTATTGAGGTACCAGTGTTTACAATACTGTTATTCTTTCACTCAAACTTTGTTGCACTAAAAAATAAATAGGTAAAGTTAAAGGAATCAAATCAGTTACAAAACTACTTTATGCTGATAGTTTTCAATTTATTTAGTAAAACGAATATAAGCAAACTGAGCACTTCATTTAAAAAAAATTATTACCCTGTTTTTTTAAAAACAATCTGTTCCACTATTTACTAAACGTTGTATATTTTAAGAGATTTCTTCTATACATTTTCAAGTTGTTGTATCTCACACTTTTTCCAGTTTTACTGAGATATAGATTATAAAACAGTATTTTACCCTGAATATATGACACGACTATCTCAGTAAGTTTAGCTGACACCCATTATAGATACAATAAACATTCACCATTACAACAGTTATTTGGGTAATGAGGACTCCTATGATTTACTCTCAACAAGTTTCATATATATCATGTTTCAGTGTTAACCATGATAACACATTGTACACTATATTCCTTTCTACTTATTGGACTTTTAACAAGTTTCCACATTTTAATCAATTTCTTTCAAACGCTACCCATGACACACCTCTGATAACTATAAGTAAGGTATTTTTTCTATTAATTTTTATTTCATTTACTATTCTGCCTTCACATCCTATTCATATTGTTTAAAATAGCAGGATTTCTTTGCTATTCAACTATCAAAAATAACAACACCTTTACTTTTTTTGCATGTGGATATCTGTAGGATAACACTGGTCTGTCCTTTCCGCCTTGCCACAGGAGCGTAGGTTTATTGAGTTACTCCCACCACAGTGCTCTCATTCCTCTGTGCTTACTCGTAACGTCTTTCTTTGTGCTCTGTTAACTTGTAAGTATTGCTTTTCTCTTCTCCTTGAGTCCTCTGCATAGTTAATTCAGAGCAATGTCCTTTTTGTATAGACACAGAAGACAGTTCATGCTATGCTTTTGTAACTTGGGAGTCAATTGACTCTGGATGATATTTACCTCGTGGACATCTGTTCTCTCGACTTAAGCCTCAGTTGCCTTAACTTCCTAGCACCCCAAAAGCAGGATCCCGACAAGGGACTGGGTGGACCCAGGGAAAGCAGTGAACTACCCTGGCATGGAAAAGGGCCTGGCCAAAGCGCCATAATACTTAACTATAAGTTAAAAGCATGGCCAAATCATGGACATAAGTTAAAAGCATGGCCAGATCATGGACAAATGCTGTCATGATCCAAAAATAACTAGATTTGGACCCTGCTAGGATGGGAAAAATTAATATTGCCTGAGCACTGTATTCTGAGTCTATAGCGAGATGCCCCCAGGAGAGCCACCCTATGAGCTCAATATATCTCTTACTGTGTCCATACAAAATAATGTATTAAGATGTTAATTAAGATATTAATTAAGTTTTTGGACTAAGGAATTGAGAAACACCCATAAGGGTTTGCCCTTGAGAGGAAGAAGGGTTTTCCTATGTTGACCGTGCTACCAGATGAGGTGTGGTGGCTACCCTCCATGGGGGGAGTTGGAGAGAGAGACCAGGGCAGCAAGATGGAGCGCGGAGAGACTAGCAAGGGGGCCAGAGGGAGAAGAATGTAGGGGAAGAATGCAGGAGCAGGTGCGTGGAGAGACAAGAGACAGGCTGAGAGATGGAGCACGGAGAGATGAGCGGGAGAGACAGGAGGAGACGGGAATGAGGGGCAGCGTGACGCTAGAATGGGGGGCTTAGTGAGACTGGAACAGGCGCATGGGGAGAATGGAATAAATGGCAACTGATCACCAACCAGCTCGGTCCTAGTTTCCTCCTTCATCAGCCCACGGCAGCAGCGCCCCAGGGCAGGGCGGGGCCCAGTCCCCAGGGCTCTCCCTAGCACCCCACTGATTACGCAGATATCCATGCATCAAATGGACAATTAGGTTGTTTTTGTGTCTTGACTTTTGTAAATAATGGATAGCAATGTAGATGGGAGTGCAATCTAACTTTTCAAGCTAGTGTTTTTGTTTCCTGTGGACATATTTCCAGAAGCAGAACTGCTAGATCATATAATAGTTCTATTTCTAATTTTAAGCTTTTGAGAAACCTCCAGAGTTCTGAGTTTTTTATGTTTTTGTTAAACAAACAGAAAGTTAAAATGTGGGAGGGCTACTGATGTTTTCAGCTTGTAGAAAGTATCTCTCTGAAAAAAGTAAGTGCTTTAAAGTTTACTATCTGTCATGATAATCTGTTAATTATCACAGGGAGTCAATGATAGCAGGTTCCTGAAATAATGGGTATATGTGATTTACCTTTCCATCATTTTATTGGTTAATAGGCAAAAGTGTGTTTAGCCCTAATTTGAAGACATCAGATATGTAAGACACAACTGGAACCTGAAATTCTCAAAGGAGTAACTAGTCAATTCTTCTTTGTTCTTATTCTTTGGTTTGTTTGTTTGTTTTTGTTTGGGGGTTATATCTGGCTGTGCTCAGGGTTTACTCCAGGCTCTGTTCTCTATGCTCAAGGATCACTCCTGGGAGGACTAAGGGTGCCAGGGATCAAACCAGGGTGGGCCACATGCAAGCAAGCACCTTACTTGCTGTACTATCACTTCAGTCCCTTTCCCTATTCCTAAAGGTAAGTGTGCACTAGATATAATATCATGTAGCAAAACCAATCACTAGAGCAAATCAGAGGAAAAACATTAAGAAAATATTCTGTGCAAACATCAAATGGTGATTTCTTTAGAAGACAGTGATTTCTTTGCATAATGATGAAATACCTTGGTTTTATCTAAATTCAATCATAATTATAGCATAAGGTCCTTGACTTTTACTGCTATTTAAGGTCTTTGGAGCAATCACTTTTTTAAAATTCAATTTTACTGAAATGGCTTCCATTTCTCTCAATGCATAATTATTCTTTGCTTCAGTTTCAGTGGTTTTAGGTTTGGTTTTTATGTCTTTCACTGCTTTCACAGTTGACTTTACTAACTTAAATTCATTCATATTTCCCAATACCTTCCCAGTGGAAATATGCCAGATGACATCTAGAATTTGAAAGTGAAGTCACCCATTCCATTGAATCAAATGTGTATATAAATATGCTGCTAAAAATGACACGAAATGCAGTGACCTCAAAGCCCAAAAGAGCTTCAAAGGGCAATAAAATTGATAATCCCAACATCCCGGTCGACACATAGAGAGCTCTTATCACGTGGAAAGATGCCACTGCAAGTGAGTTACATACATCTGAGTCCTTTAACATACTCTCCTCATGCTGCAGCAATAATGCAGTGGGTAGGGTGTTTGCATATAGCTGACCAGGGTTTGATCCACAGCATCTCAGGTGATACCCCTGAGCACTGCCGGGGGTGATCCTTGAGTGCAGTGCCAGGAGTAAAACCCTGAGCGCCACTGGGCATGACCCAAAAACAAACAAAAAAAAAACATAGATTCTTCTTCCTGGTTTTCAGAAATAAAGCATAATGTGATTTGAGAACATTACTACAGTCACAGCATAGCCAAGTCAGAACTATAGTTCCATCCTAGACAGGATGACACCACGGTTCATTTTCTCAACAGTCTCAGACTAGATAGTAAAGAACCATAGAACATCTATGCAAGCTAGCAATCAAAGGAAACCCAGAAACAAAGAATAAAAAGAATAATATCTTGTGGGGACCTAGAGCCAGTAATATGACCAGGTTCGAGGCTATATTTAAAAAAAAAAAAAAGTGGAAGCACACAGTGTCAGTAAAAATGTGGTGAAAAAAGATTCCTCATTCAGTGCTCATGGGAATTTCACCTGATTCAGCCTCTGTGGAAACAGTATGATGACTTTTCAACAAATTGAAAATATAACTGCAATATGATTTAGAAAACCCACCACATAGCATCTATCCCAAGAAAAAAAACTAAAAAGGATGTATGTACAATGAACTTATGTTCATTGCAGCACTTAAAATAGCCAAGGAATGGAAAATGGAAACAACCCATATGTCCAATGACTGTAGCAGTGTAGCACTGTCATCCTGTTGTTCATCGATTTGCTCAAGTGGGCAACAGTAATGTCTCCATTGTGAGACTTGTTACTGTGTTTGGCATATCGAATATGCCACGGGTAGCTTGCCAGGCTCTGCCATGCAGGCAGGATGCTGGGCTCTCCGAGAAGGATGAAGGAATCGAACCTGGGTCAGCCTCACGCAAGGCAAACGCCCTACCTGCTGTGCTATTGCTCCAGTCCAATGACAAAAGAGTGAATAAAGAAGTTGTGGTATATATACACATGGACTATTGTTCAATTACAAGAAAAGAATAAATCTTTCCTTACAGAGCTAGAGGATGTCAAGTCAAGCGGAATGCATGAGGGAGAAAAATAAATATTGGATTCTCACTCTTATGTGATAAAAAAAACAAGGCAAAGAAATGGACAGTACCTAAGGACAATAAATCCTTGGGCTCTGACTGTAGCGATGAGGTACAAAGAATTAGGGTAGGGGCTTTGAAGGGAAGATAGAGGTGGACTAGAAGTGATATAAGGACAGTGGTGGACAGTTTGTAACACTTTGGTGGTGGTGGACATACACCAAAGGTATGAGCATTAACACTATTGTAATTCTGTTACTTCAAAAACAATAAAAACAGTTTTTAAAAAAGCCTAAACATATGATCATATCATCCAGTAATCAAAATCCCTAGCTTTCACCCAACAGAGTTAAATACATGTTCACAGAAACACCTGCATGTTTACCAAGTTTAAATCTAAGTGTCCAACGTAAAACTTAGAAACAACTAATGTCTCTTGTGAGTAGATAAATTATACTTCCAATAAATTATACTTCCAAAATCAGAGTACTATTCAGTGTTAAAGTAAAATAAACTATCAAATTATAACACAAGGAAGAACCCGAGACTCTTCAGTAGTCAGTCCAATGATACTATGTACTCCATGACTATCAATGTATGACAACCTGTAAGGGCAAAACTATGGAGCTAATACAAAGATAAAAGGTCACTAGGAGGTGGAGTTTAGAAAGATAAAGGACAGAGTACAGGGGATTCTTAGAAGCCAAGAAAACATTCAGCATAATATTATAATGAACGTGTATCATTACATTTGTTCAAGTTCAGAATGTACTATATTTCAGTGCAAACAATCAATGGACTTTGGCTCAACTGATTGTAATAAATGTATCACTGCAGCTCTGTATGTTGACAAATGGGGAAATGGAGAGGCAAGGTAGACAGGTACAGCTAATCTATGTACCTTCCTCTCAATTTGCTATGAATCTAAAACTGCTCTATTTTTTTTTAAGTCTCAGTATGTGTTTGTACACACACACACACACACACACACACTTTTGCTTACCCTAATTTTGAAGTTTACTTATTTTTGCCTTTAAAAACAGCAACAGCTTAATTTTATTCCACTAAACTTTCATTTAGGTTAGGATCCCACTCAGAGATCGCACACCTCATCATGGTTCCTGGGCTCTACAAAATGAGATCTGCTGGGCTCACACTCATAGCTCCTGTGTACAGGGAGGTAATTCTATCACTGCAACAGCCAGGAGCCCAGAACATATTCTTAAAACCAAAATACCACATTGTGTTTTGTGGTATTAGTCTGGTTAAAGCTGAAGTACATTAAAGTTGAAAATCAAGAAGCAGAAAGCTTTTTTCTCTACCAAATAAGAAACGGAAAAGACTGCGAATTTTAGACTTCATTTTTTTCAAACTATCTATCACATCATAGCAAAACTATTCTAATGAGATAGTTATTATGCCTCTGTTACATGGCAAGTGACAAAATGCTTGAAGATACAGAATTTCACTTTCTACTCAATGGTCTGGTCACAATGCCCAGTGGAACAGAATCTAAATGAATGCTTACTATAAAATACAATACAATTAGACAAAGAAATAGAAGAAAATTTCACTTTCTAAATAGCAGTAACGCCTTTCAATATCACATGCTTACAACCAGTTGTAATACTTATAATGTGTATGCGTCACTAAAATTCATGTCAATTCATGACAGAAATCAAGACTGAAGCCCCCCTTGCCAGAGGATGCAGCTTACATTGTATGGCCCGGAGTCGGGGGATTACTGTAGGGCTACTGGGTGGGCTGGAGCTGCTGCTGTTCAAACTCCTCCTTTTGTCCAAGTTGGGAGAGGCCTGCACCGTGATTTTATGCTGGAAATCTGTCAGAGTGGATAAAAGGAAGAATAGCGATTTAATAGTTTTAAATTATTTTCATCGGTTCTTCCTTAGCACATAGCAATAAAAAAAAAAGATAGCAGATTATAAGAATCAAAATATGCCATATTATAAGAATAAAGTATACCAGTCTGTGTCTTGGTTTCTGACTTATCTTTCAGAATCTATGATATACTAGGTACAGAAAAACAAATAAACCCATATTAAAATATTACTGTCTGTTTAGAATTGAGCATCATCTGCTAAGAGTTCCTTTCATGGCACAGTTAAAAATAAAACTGAAACAAGAGACACTGGATGTAAATGAGCCTGATTCTGTCACTAACCAAACATGGGCCTCAAACCGAAAGAAACTCAACTGTTAAGTGAATGGGACAACAGAACTCTCACTACGCTCAAACATATTTTCTTATGCATTACATTTGTATATGCATGACTGTTCACTCTTACTATTAATTCAAGGTAGTTCCTTTGGGTCATCTTTTCCTTATTAACTTACTTGTGCTATGTGAAACCTGCATTATACCTAAAGTTTTTTTTCCTCTGTTGAATTGACTCTATCACTTCAATTTTCAGACCCAGATTAGGACACTGAAAAGCTAAGGAAACATTTTCCTGATCTACAGTAGAAAGCATTTTGTGGTCAAGACGTTCCGTACCAGGTTTGTCAGCCAGGTGATGTATGGACCTCTTTGGGCCCCCAGGATATTCCAAGCCCAGAGGTGAAAAGTATCATTAACTGGAGGCCCCAACAGGAGATTTAGGAGAGCAACTGGTAGGAGAGTGGGGCCACAAGAAGGAAACAAGAAGGGGCCAAAGAAAAAGTCAAGAAACACGGCTCTAGGGGCTGGAGCGATAGCACAGCGGGTAGGGCGTTTGCCTTGCACACAGCCAACCCGGCTTCAATTCCCAGCATCCCATATGGTCCCCAGGGCACCACCAGGAGTAATTCCTGAGTGCATGAGCCAGGAGCAACACCTGTGTATCCCTAGGTTTGACCCAAAAAGCAAAAAAAAAAAAGAAACTCAGCTCTAGACATAATGATAATTTTCATCACCTAACTGTAAGAGAGGAAGTTCTCATGAGAGACCTGGAAATATAAGGAAAAAAGAGTAGTATTACCAAAGATGAGGAGAGTGTCTGAAACAACTCTGGAAACATAAAAATTATCGAATATGAACACAGGCAAAGAAACTACTGGGTGCTCTGGTGCTCTCTCAGTGTAGTATTATGCTTAACCTTTGGTTTTCAATTGAATGGGGATTTTAATAGCTTGGCCAGGGCAGAGGTTAACTTGTAGATTTTGCCCTCTGATGATGAAAATAATTCTTGCCCAGTAAAAAGGACAGTATCAAAGTTTATGGTTTATTGCCATACTGGGCATTAGCCTGGCTTGTATTTAGTCTTGCAATCTAATTCTAACATTTCTTTATTAAATTACTTATAAATAAATTTCTTGTTTTAACCAACTGATCTTAACTGACTCCCTCAAAAACTTGATGCATAATCATTTCAGATTTGCAAGAAATTTTGTTGAAAATTATCCTTAAGGGGCTGGAGAGATAGTGCAGTGGGTAGCATGTGACGGACCCACGTTCGATCTCTGGCATTACATGTGGTCCCCCAAGCCCTCCAGGAGTGATTCGTGAGCACAGAGCCAGGAATCAGCCCCTGAGCACAGCTTGTAGCTGTGTAGCTCCTTCCAAAACAACAAGAACAACAAAATCTCTTGCTTAAGTGGGCTTTAAAAAAAATACCTGGCGATGAAAATGAGAAGTTGGAATCTGGTGGAAATACAATCGTTTTTTTCCTGAACATTCATATCTAATCAAACACACATATTCTATAAATTATACAATGTATATTATTTACATAATTATACTGTATCACTGTAATCCCATTGCTCATCCATTTGCTGGAGCGGGCACCAGTAACGTCTCCATTGTGAGACTTGTTACTGTTTTTGTCATAGTGAATGATTATACTAAAGAAATTTATATTCTATGGCCTGAAATCGAAATCTGGGATTTGAAGTCCAGTGTTTCACTTGAGCCATCAAGAATTTGAAAAAAATACAAATTCTGGAGAAGGCAGCTGGGACAGAGAAGGAATCACCAGGACAAAGACAGTTGGAAATGATCACTCTGGATAAGAACTGCGTGCTGAAAACAAGTAAAGGAACAAACATGATTGTGTCATTTCTTTTTCCTTTAGGTGGTCGTTCGGGCCCATACCCAGGGACGCCAGCTGTGAAAATCTCCACTCTGGAGCTGTATAAGCCCCTCACGAGCTCGGCAGAGAGGTGGGTGGGGGATGGGTGGGAAAACTCCTTAATTCAGGCTTATACCTGAAAGTATGTTCGAGGGCTCTAGGGGCAGCTCTCTCTTGCCGCCCGCTTTCGGAGCCACTTCTCCACCCAGGATGGCTGCTGTCTTGGACGGATGAAGGAAGAACCAGGGCCAAGCTGGTTGCTGATTAGTTGCCATTTATTCAATCTCTCCTCTCTCCCAGCTCTCTCCAACCCTCTCTCTCGAACAATTTTTTTCTTCCCACTATATCTGTTTCCTCTCTCTCTCTCTCTCTCTCTCTCTCTCTCTCTCTCTCTCTCTCTCTCTCTCTCTGCTGTCTCACTCTTCTTCTCTTTCTTCTTCAATCCCCTCTCCTTCAAGCAATCCTTTTCTCCCCGAAGCCACTCTTTTTTATCCTCTCACCACGCCTCTCCATGGGAAGCGGGAAGCGTGATCAAAAAGACTTTTCCAGTCTTTGAGACCACCTGCATCCCACAAGAGCAAAACAGCCCGTGAGGTGTGTCTCTCCTTTCCTTAGACCAGCAACTTAACTAACATCTTTAATTCTCCTTCCTAATACTGACCATTCTGTATGGACACAGTAACAGACACTGTTAGGCTTGTAGGGTGACTCTCCTGGGACATCTCACCACAGACTCAGAACTACAGTGCTCAGGCCAGATCAATCATTCCTAACCCCAGCAGAGTCCAAATCTAGTTATTACCTTTTGGATCATGACAGAACTTGTCCATGACCAAGCTCTTAACTTATAGTTAAGCATTAAGGGCACTTTGGCCAGGCCCATTTCGATGCCAGCGTAGTTAGCTCACCGCTTGCCCTGGGTCCATGCAGTCCTCATGGGGACCCTGCTTTGGGAGATCTAGGAAGTAAGGGCAACTGAGGCTTAAGTCAAGAGAGCAGATGTCCATGAGGTAGATTATCTGGAGCCAATCAACTCCCAAACCACAGGCTTGCCTTTTTAACTCTTTTCCTGTATCCATACAAAAAGCAACTACTCTGAAATAGTTAACCATGCAAAGGACAGTAAGGTGAAGACAAAGACAATATTTACAAGTCAGAGTCTGATCAGGAGACAAAGGCAATTAACAGGTTCAGGGGCAATCAACAAACATAAGCTCCCAGGGGCCAGGGAGGAAGGGTGAACCAATGTTACCCTATACAGGATAACCTCTCAGTACCTGTATTTTGAATCATAATACCCCAAAGTGGGGAGTGGGGTCGGGGGGAAGAGAAAGAGAAAGGGAGAGAGGCAGAGACAGAGAGAAAAAGAAGGAAAGAGCCTGCCATAGAGGCAGGGTCGGCGGAGGTAGTGAGTGGGAAACTGGGGACACTGGTGCTGGGAAATGTACACTGGTGGAACTGCCCTTTGATTGTGGTGGGAAGGTGCTCAGTGGTGGGATTGGTGTTTGAATTACTTTTATGAAAATAAAATATACATACAATTTCTAAAAAAACGTACACTGGGGGAGATATGGGTGTCGCAACACTGTATGACTGAAACCCAACCATGATCAGCTTTGTATCTCACGGTGACTCAATTATTTTTTTTTAATTTAAAAAAATAAGAATTTGAGGGAAATAATTTACGTTTTAGTGTTATATTTATGAAACTGGGGGGAAAAATCACTATTCCTACTACAAACATTAAGAAGCTCAAAAATAGCACAGGAATCGGGCGTTAATGACTTCAAAATACACATAAGTAATGATTTTAGTTCTTTCCATCTCTATTAACACTATCATGCAGAGACCGCTACATTTTTGGGGGCGGGGGGGGTAGGGGGAAAATAACTTTTTGGTTCACACCCAGAAGTGCTCAGTGCTTACTCCCGACTCTGTGCTCAGGGATCACCCTGGAGGGCTTGGGGACCATATGGGACACTGAGGATCCGACCCAGGTTTGTGCCTTATCTGCTGTACTATCTCACCGCTCCACCCCCAGCCCCATCCTACCCTACAGCTACAATTTTTTCCATCCATCTTCCTGCATCTAAAGTTTGGTTCCTCTGGTTTACCTCAGAGGAGCCAGCAGCATTATTCTTTAAAACCGTTCCCAAGTTTTATATAATTCTCAAGTTTGAGATCAAAATTACAACACAATTAAAAGTTCCTGAAAATCTCAGAGCAGATGCTTTTCATTGCTCCAATCTTACCTTGCCGAGAGAGACAGAGAGACAGAGAAACAGAGAGAGAGGAGAAAAACAACACACTGTAACATTCCCACCTAGCAACCATTTTTGACTCTCTGGGCCTATAGTTCTGTCACAACTATTCAAAATGCCAATATAGTGAGAAAGCAGAATACACACTACATAGATACATAGATGAGTGCATCCCAATACAAATGAACCTGGATCTGCGCTAAGCAAGCACGTGACCTGCTATACTCTCTGTCCCATCCCACCATTTATTCTTTCTATATACATAATTGTCCACCATTCTAAGTTTGTGTACTGCACAAAACAGGGATTAGGCTGGATCTGGCCCGTGGGGCAGTTCGCTGATCTCTAGTCAAGTCACGCTGATTTATTTTCAGTTCCTTGAGAAACCATGTCTTCACTGCCTGTGCTTCACTCCTATAGTCTTGCTCCCTTCTGTAAACTCTACTTCAAGCCTCAACTAAACGTTAACTGCTACAGTAAGCCATCCATAAGCTCCTTGGCCTGGGTTATATCGTTCTACTAATCACAGTCATAAGACTTTTCCCTCACAGTAGTTAATAATTACAACAAGTAAATAAGTTTTTTTTTTTAATTATTAGCTTGAGATTCACCCCTCCTCCTTTGCAATGCTAGATCTATATGGGCAGGGGTCATTACAGTTTCTATCATAGCTAGAACCTATGCTAAACTGGCAGTGTCTTACATATCAAAAGTGATTAGTAAACTTTTGCTGAGCGAATATTTTCCATTTAAGACTGTAGGCAATATGAAGGCAAAAATTAAAATCATACTTATTAAGAACTGCATTCATGGCTACATGGTGTTCCTTAAATGAAAATAAAATATGCACTTGCAATAAGATCAAACTGTTACTTAAAGTTTGCTAGTTGCTGAGAAATATAGAGCGATAGCACAGCGGGTAAGGCGTTTGCCTTGCACACAGCCGACCAGGGTTCAACTCCTCGGTTTCAACTCCTCGGTCCCTCTCTCTTGGAGAGCCCGGCAAGCTACCGAGAGTATTCTGCCCACATGGCAGAGCCTGGCAAGCTCCCCGTGGCATATTCGATATGCCAAAAATAGTAAACAACAAGTCTCACAATGGAGACGTTACTGGTGTCTGCTCAAGCAAATCGATAAAAAATGGGGCAACAGTGCTATCTACAGACAGTGCTATAGAGCAGGGTGGAGAGTAGTTCAGAATACAAAACAAATGGAAATAAATCTCAGACAGAGACATTGACCAGGCAGAGTAGTTTTAAAATAGATGTAAGAAAAAGTTCAGCAGAGGTGACAACTGGAGCGGAGGTGGAAAGAAGTAGAAACACTCTCAGAAATATTCTTAGGTATGAAAGGGCTTATTTTTAACTTAACTTGAATTAAAGTTGAACAAAGGATTTTGGTTTTAGCTAACAACAGGAAAAAAACTTGAAGGTTAAAAATTTTTAGTTGAATTTTGTTGTTGTTGTTTTAGTTGAACAAAGGTTTGACTAGTCTTAGGTATAATACTGAAAAGGCGAATCCCTGCCCACAGCGGATGAGAAGCAGGTGCTCCTGTAGTCCTCAGAACATTTTACAGAACCTGGCCGAGTATTTGAGTGGGGAGTTAGAAGCATCTCCTAATGTGAGAAGGAAGGAATCTAAAGCGTGGATCAGGGAGCTGGAAGAATAGACATGAGGCCAAGGTCGAGCAGCAAAGATACAGGTTTGATTTTAACAATATCTGCGATCTAAAGTGCTTCTGATTCAAAATGAAAAGGTTCAGTTTAGATTCATTTTTTTAAAAAGCCACTCTTATGTTTTCTTTTCTTCTTTTTTTCTTTTGGGTCATATCTGGCAAGGTTCAGGGGTTCCTCCTGGCTCTGCGCTCAGGAATAGCGACTGGCATTGGCTCCTTGAGGACCATATGGGATGATGCTGGGGACTGAACTTGGGTCAGCTGAGCGCAAGGCAACTCTCCTACCTACTGTACTATCACCCCTGCCCTTCTTTATGTTTTAAAGAAAGAAAATGCTTACTATAAACATCTTTATCCTCATAAAGAAGAAAAAGAATTCGGTCCCAGTTAAACATTTAGAAAACTGAAATCTGGATTACTCTGTGATTGTGGCTAATGGTCTGTTTTAGCAGACAGGTTAGAACAAGTTTTCTCAAGACGCCTGCTCATGGCAGATGATCACATACGGTCCAGAGGTTTTTGGGCAAAACTTAAGATTTTTATTGGCAACACGGTTGACCCTTTGAACAAAACAGGTTTGAACTAAGTAGATCCACTTAGTTTTTCTTTTGGAAGGTAGGGGGCGCTAGGGGGAGATACCTGGCTGTGATGAGAGTTTACTCCTGATTCAGGAGGCCACGTAGACTGGAAATCAGACCCAATTTAGTCACATACAACACAAGTGCCTTATCTGCTAAGTGGGATCACTGGCCCTACTTAACATACTTAGAGTACTCTGTAAACACAGTACAATGCTGCAAACGTTAATCTTAACATGCTTACGGTATCTATACACAGAGTACAGTATATTCTTTTGTCATCCTTTTGATTTTCTTAACATTTTCTTTTGCTGAGTTTACCGTAAGACAATATTTAATACACACACTATGTTTATGGTAAGTAAGGCTTCCAGTCAACCCAGTGGTTAAGTTTGAGGTGTGGATAGAAATTAAACCTGGATATCTGACTGCACAAGGAAAAGACAGGGCCTTGATACCCTGAAGTCCTGTTTTGTTCATGGGTCAACTCTGTTTCTCTTTTAGGAGTTGAAAAATGTGTTTCTGAGAAATTCTTTAAGCTATTTCCACATAAGGACAGGTCTTACAAAAACAATTCAAGTAAGGTTTTTGGTATGCTGCCACTTTCACTACCATTCAATCCGTTAGATATCAAACGTGTCCTTCTTTATAGTTGATCACCAACCAATACTGAAATTTTGCAACTTGAGGAATTTTATGACAGATATTAACAGAAATCAGCCAAAACTCTCTCTCGAATTTAAGTTTAAAACACTGCTTTCTCTTCTATGCTAAGTAAAAATTTAAAAGATAAATTGCCAGATTTTCTTTCCTTAATCTTTGGATGTGTTCTACTTTGGAATATTGTGCAAGTATGACACAGATACAACCATACCAGGGAGCTGAGCTGGAGGGAATCTATGAAAAAGGGTTTCACAGTAGTAGCTGTGTTCTAATGTTGTATTTTCTTGGGACAGAAAAGGCAGTCGCCATGCTGAATTCTAGAAGCTGAATTTCATTTTTTCCAATCTGGATTATGATTAAAACGTTATATACTTTTGGTTATGACTTTTAGAGGGCCACAAGGTAAATATTACACAAAAATATCCTATCTATTCTCCAAAGAGAAGCCAAATAGAGGAATAATATCAACTTAGCAAAAAAAAAAAGTCAACTATTTCAGCCTGCTTTGAATAAATGCCATCAATATTTCTTCTCAGAAAAACAAGGCAATATTTGAACTCAGATACCTAAGATTTAAGCACTCTGCACTTAAACTAAATGATCATTAGAACTACTTAACTTTCATTCGTTTTCCATCTGTCTCACATTGGTCAACTTCCTCTAAAGTTTTCCAATAGAATCCATAAATATTAACTACACTAATAGTTATAACATATGAAAGTTATAATATATGAAAGAAGATACTAATTTAGGTAATATCTAGAGAAGAAAACTCATGAGTGCCTCTGAATTCTGCTCATCTAGACTAGAAAGCAGAAAGCCCAGTATGAATGAAACAGACTATTTTAAGTTTTGTCTGAAACATCAAACAATGGTCATCCAAATCACACTTCAGCTAAAAGCCAATATCAAAAAAAAAAAAACCTGGAAAAGTACTTGCTTTATCCCCTGAGAAAAGTAAGGAACCATCACTTATTTTCATATCTCATCGAACCAATTAATAAAGTATATTTTGTACTCATGACTACAACATATCTACAATTACCTGATTAGCTGAGGACTTCTGTAATATATGACAATACACTTCCAAGTATTATGTACAAAGAATTTTTATAAGACAATTTATAAGAACCTTATGTTGGGCTGGAGCGATAGCACAGCGGGTAGGGTGTTTGCCTTGCACACGGCCGACCTGGGTTCGAATCCCAGTACCCCATATGGTCCCCCGAGCACTGCCAGGAGTGGTTCCTGAGAGCATGAGCCAGGAGTAACCCCTGAGCATTGCCGGGTGTGACCCAAAAACCAAAAAAAAGAACCTTATGTTAACAAAAATTGATATTTAAGTCAAATCTCTATACCACTGGCAAACATAACAGGAAAACAATAGAATTCATAGAGCTCTCTAATCCACTATACTTAAGGGAGAGAATTAGGTATGTACAGATAAAAAGATATTAAAATAGATATTCTTGAAAATGCATCCAGCATTTGTTCTGTCACTCACTCCCCCTTATTTGAGAATAACAACATATATGTTCTTTCTTAAATCAGGTATAATCCGTAATACTAAAGAACTTAATTTCATAAATGAACATATGCTTTGCTTTTTCCTCGTGTTAGTTCTCTTAACACACAATTCTTTTATGCTACTGTCATAATAACTATAAAAGTTTCCCTAGACTTATTGCTTTGTTTTTATACTTCAAGGATTTTAAATCCTTCAAATGAAAAGTGACATAAAATTCAAGTACTTGATGTATTTTTGTTGAAAAATTTGACAGCAACTTCGACATCCTAAAGGAATTCAGTTTTGATATATTACTGGTTTTTATAGAAACAACAAATAACAAGTTAGCACTAGTTTTGTTGTTTTGAACTTTCACAAAAGTCTTGCAATGCTGGTTCGGTGCAAATCACTAATAAGCAATTCTAGTCTGAGTTCAAAAAGAGGAAATCAAACTGGACAGTCAGTACAATAGCGAAGGCACTTGCACGTGGCTGACCTGGCTTTGATCACTCCTGTAACATCCCCAGAACCTCCCCGGGAGTAATGCCTGAGCACAGAGCCAGGAAGTCCTGAGCACATCGGGTACGGGCCCCCAAAATTAAGGGGAAAAAATCATACCTGAAGGCAAACTAATCCTATGTCCATCTTTGAGCTTTAGACGACTTCTCTTAAATTTCCCCTTCCTCTTCTTTACGTTAGGCTTCTCCTGGTTCAACTGGAATATCATAATGTTAAGCTCCCGCTCCAGCACGTCGATCTCACGTTCCGCAAGCTGCTGCTCGCGCCGCTTTAGCAATTCTTCCTGGGACTTCTGCTGAAGGGCTGCTCGGCTCAGTTCCTCTTCCCGGGATCGCAGCTCCTGGAGTAGGATTTACAGAAGCATAACCAAGGAGGTAAAATTCCCTCTTCTAGCTCAATTACCTCCTCATTCTAGGCTGTAGGGATAACACTGGTTTGGTTTGCCCTTCCTCCCTGGCCGCTGGGAGCTGGTGTTTGTTGATTGCCCCTCAACCTGTCAAATACCTTTGTCTCCTGATCAGACTCTGACTTGGAAGTATTGTCTTTCTCTTCTCCTTACTGTCCTTTGCATGGCTAGCTATTTCAGAGCAGTTGCCTTTTGTATGGATACAGGAAGACAGTTAAAAAGACAAACCCGTGGCTTGGGAGTTGGTTGACTCCAGATAATCTACCTCATGGACATCTACTTTCTCAACTTAAGCCTCAGTTACCCTTACTTCCTAGATCCCCAAAAGCAGGGTCTCGATGAGGACTGGATAGACCCAGGGCAAGTGGTGAGCTAGCTACGATGGCATCGAAATGGACCTGGCCAAAGTGCCCTAATGCTTAACTATAAGTTAAGAGCTTGGTCATGGACAAGTTCTGTCATGATTCAAAAGGTAGTAACTAGATTTGAACCCTGCTGGGATTAGGAATGATTGATCTGGCCTGAGCACTGTAGTCTGAGTCTGTGGTGAGATATCCCCAGGAGAGTTACCCTACAAGCCTAAAAGTGTCTGTTACTGTGTCCATACAGAATGGTAAATATTAGGAAGGAGAATTAAAGATGTTAGTTAAGTTGCTGGTCTAAGGAAAGGAGAAACACCTTAATGGCTGTTTTGCCCTCTGTGGGATGCAGGTGGTTGGGAAGACTGGAAAAAAACATGTTGATCACACTTCCAGGGGGGGAGGCGTAGTTGGGGAGGTGCGGTTGGGAGAAGAAAAAGAGCAGCTGCTAGGAGGAGAAGGAAGGTTGCTGCCGGGGTAGAGAGAGGAAGGAGAGACAGACAGACAGTTACAGAGAGACAGAAGATGACGGGAGACACCAAGATAGAGAGCAGGCTGAGAGCTGAGGGTGAGAGTGGCTGGGGTGATTGGAGAGAAGTCATGGAGACAGTTGTAGAGCGAGTTAGAGAGAGGGTTGGAGAGAGCTGGGAGAGATGAGAGATTGAATAAACGTCAGCTGACCAGCTTGGCCCTCGTTCTTCCTTTGTCCGTCCAAGGCATCAGCCGTCCAGGTGGAGAAGCGGCTGGAGAGCACTGAACATGGGCGGCAAGAGAGAGCTGCCTGGAAAGCCCTAGAACGTCTGTTAATGTGTAATCCCCGAGCGAAGGAGTTTACACAGCTCCTTGCAGAGGGGTTTTCCCAGCCCAGGGAGTTTTCTTTCACACTATGCCCCATAGAGGAGTTCTCTACAGTCGAGAGAGTCAGCACTGAGGTTAAGTTCTCATCACACCATCAACTTAAGCTAAAACTGAAGCCTTTTGTGCAGGCCTTTTCTCTTTTAGCTTTATCATTTCAAAGATGCATCCATGTTAAGTCCGACTTTTAACATTTAGTTTTCTTGTCTCGTCCCTACCCTTTATAATCGCCAAACGTATACAATTATATGAACACAGAGCAATGAAAGACAAATATGAACGAAAGGATAATTATTTTGGTTATAAATGACTACATATGTGTTTTTGACTTAGAGGTTTCACTGGGGTATTTAAATTTTTGCTCTGAGGACCAAGGGCATGGTTCAAAAGAATGAAGCACATGCCCTGCCCGGGGCGTCCCTAGGATGAAGCACGGGCCACACATTGTTTCCTAAGTGATGCCCTGAACACCAAGTTAGGTGTATGGCATAAAAACAAACCAAAATAATAATTTTCTTTGAGAAAAAAAATCCTGCTGGAAAGACTAAGAAAAAAGATAAAATTAACGTGTCAACTGAAGGTTCCTTAAAAATAAAAATGAGACATTGCTAAGATTATTCATTGTTGCACTGTCATCCCGTTGCTCATCCATTTGCTTGAGCGGGCACCAGTAATGTCTCCATCGTGAGGCTTTGTTCTTACTGTTTTTGGCATATCAAATACACCACGGGTAGCTTGCCAGGCTCTGCCGTGGGGGCGGGTTACTCTCGATAGCTTGCCGGGCTCTCCGAGAGGGACGGAGGAATCGAACCCAGGTCAGCTGTGTGCAAGGCAAACGCCTTACTCGCTGTGTGATCGCTCCAGCTAAGATTATTATCTCAAGGAAAATATATTTATTTACACAGACCTTTTCAGGATCCTATCAATGGCCAGAAAATATCACTTGGACCGGGGACACCACGCAAAGGGTTGAAGCCGCTTCTTCGAAGGGAGACACAGTTTCACTCCTGGCACCTGGCGGCCTCCAGTGCCCTGCCTAAAACCCTCATGAATTAACTAACCGAAGTCTCTGTTATGATACCAATTAAAGAAAAATTTCCCCTTGCTTTTTGCATTGTTAGAAGTATTCAACTTGTAAGAAATAGAAAAAAAAATCAATGAATACAGGGGGGATGTTTACCTTACTAGAAAAAAAATTATTTAATAGTAAAACTAAGAGGTTTTCTTGTCTTCTTGATGTACTGCTGGTTTTGTGGTTTTGTGTATTATTCTTAAAACGCAACTCCATCCTTATTTTTTTAAAAGATGGTATTCTTTATCAGAACCATATTCCTCTTTAGTGATAAACTATTCTGTCTCCTATATCATACTGCTACTAAATCAAACGCTCAAATTTCCCTGTTCCAGGTAAATTTAATCATAAAATACACTAATGCTGAAATCTCTGTTAGAAAGAAATATTCCCCACAAATTCTGGGCTATGCGCTTTAGAGCAACAAGTGCTCAAAATGTTATAAGCTCCAGATTTCATAATCTCAAAACATCTCAAGATTTCATCATTTAAGTTTATTATAGTTTGCACAGGTCCTTCAAACATACAGATGCATAAAATACATTGTAATATGGAAGCTCACCAAAGAAACTAAGCCGCCAAACGAAAATGACAAGGCCCTTCTCTAGCCACACAATTATAAAAAAAAAGGTAAGAAATACACAGAAAAAAAAATTCGCCACAAATAACCAAAATGCTCTTGAAGACAATGAGGTCTAAAAACAAAATTGAGCCAAGCGATAGTACAGTGGGACGGGTGCTTGCCTTGCACCTGGCTGGCTCAGATTTGATCCCCAGCCTCTGTGGGCCATGGCTCATGCATTCCTGAGCAGAGAGCTGGGAGTAAGCCCTGAGCACCGCTAAGTGTGCCCCCCCTCAAACCAAACCAAAATAAAATATTAATAAATAAGTAAAAATATGTATTTACTCAGATCAAACCAATTTTGCATGTATGGTTATTCTACCAAATATGGTTGGAATTGTTTTTGACACATTCTTTAAATTCATTTTTCTACACACAGTTCCCCCAAATGATCTCTACCGGGAGTAGACCCTAACTACATTTGGGTGTGATCCCCTAAAAGCCAAAAAGAAAATAAAGTCATTTCTCTAAAAAAAATTTCATAAAATCTAGGAGAAATCAGACAAATTGGCATTCAAATAATTCCTACTAATAGGTACCAGCTGATTGTTATGGAGAAGATTTCTTTATTATACGGAGTCAGATTAAATTATTTATTATTCAAAATGAAGAAAATGAAGAAAATGTACATGTTAAAAAAAATTCTGGAGCCTATACTGAACTCGAGTTGGAAGAAGCAAGTCAGGTCTCAAAATATAGGGTTACGACCCAAAGGAACCAGGATAGCTGAGAAAGCTGCGTGCGCATCAGAAGTTTGAGCTTTGAAATGGTAGATGACAGTTTAAGGGAACATTTTGAGAAATGGGGACATTGACATATTGTGCGGTGACTAGAGACCCTAAATATTTGTGACTTAGTCATGCGCTGAAGAGATGGATACAGCAATTTGTAATCGATCACATGAGGTGGATGGTGTGTAGTGGTACCAGAGATCTGTTTCTAGGCAGAATTCTGTAACGCCTGGTGCCCATCCAACAGTGAAGAGCATTTTTTGTTGGATGCATTAAAGAATATACAGAATAGAATTTGAGACACTACTTTGAAAAGTATGGCAAAACTGGAACCACAGAAGTCATGGAAGATGGGAAGAGTGGAAAGGGGGGTTCTGCTTTTACAACTTTTGATGGTCATGACAGTTGATAACATTGTTCAGAAAAACCGCACTATTATTAGGCATAACTGTTAAGTGAAAAAGGACCTTTTGTTTTTTCTTTTTGGGTCACACCTGGCAATGCACAGGGGTTACTCCTGGCTCTGCACTCAGGAATTACCCTTGTCGGTGCTCAGGGGACCACATGGGATGCTGGGATTCGAACCCAGGTTGGCCGAGTGCAAGGCAAATGCCCTACCCGCTGTGCTATTGCTCCAGCCCTGAAAAAGGACCTTTTTAAACAGGAAATGTAGTCTGCTGGATCACAAATGAGTCATGGATATGGCAACTTGATGGGTTGTGGCGACAATTTTGGAGATGGCGGAGGAGACTTTGACCACGGTGGAAACATTGGTGGGAGAGGAGGGTATGGTGGCGGCAGCAGAAGTAGCTATGGAGGAGGAGATGACGGCAATAATGACGGAGGTCCATATTAGAGCAGTAGAGGCGTCTACGGTAGTGAAGGACCGGGTTATAGAAACCAAAGTGATGGATATGGTAGAGACAGTGGAGGAGACGATGGTTACAACCAAGGAGTAAATTTCAGTGATATTAACTCTGGTGGTGGTGTGAACTATGACAATGGACAACAGCAATCAAATTATAGGCCCATAAGAGGGAGAGTTCTAGTGGAAGCAGCTCACAGTCCCAATGGTGGTAGTGGCTTTGAGAGCAGGGAGTTCCAAAAACTCAGAAAAGAGCTACAGTTCTCAGCAGGAGAGAAAACGAGGAGTTGGGAGGAAAGCTGCGGGTGACTTTGAGAGAGTTACCCAACATGCATTAGAGGAAGTATGAAAATATGCCACCGTCAGAAAAGAGGAAACCCTTCTTGTTAGGACTGCCATTAGCCACAGTTTGCAAAAGTGCAGCTATTGATTAATTCAATGTAGTGTCAATTAGATGTAAGCTTTTACTTTTGCTTTTTTTCAGGTACACTGGCCTGTAAATTGTGATAGTGGAACCAGGAAAAATTTATTATTATTATAATTAATTATTATTATTATTATTATTATTATTATTTGCTTTTGGGGTCACACGCAGCCATGCTCGGGGGTTACTCCTGGTTCTGCACTCAGGAATTACTCCTGGCAGTACTCAGGGGACCATATGGGATGCTGGGAATCGAACCCATGTCGGCCGCATGCAGGGCAAACGCTCTACCTGCTGTACAATCACTCCGGCTCAAAATTAAGAAATTTTTAACTTAAAAAAAATTGATGAGGGGTGTGCAAAGCAATAGTACAGTGGGTAGGGTGCTTGCCTTTAATGCAGCTGACCCAAGTTCAATCCCAGGCACACCCTGTGGTCTCCCTGGCCCAGCCAGGAGTGATCCCTGAGCACAGTGCTAGGAGTAAGTTCTGAGCACCACTGGAAATGACCCAAAAATTAAATGAACAGAAACAAAACTCTGGAATCTGATTGAACCAGTGGCTTTTTCTAACAAGTTTTTTCTAATTAAATATTTAACTTAAGTGTGTGTCTGGAGGCTGATTATTTCCAGTCAACTTCCAGTTCCTTCCTTCCTTCCCTCCCCCGCCCTCCTTTTTCTTTTAAAATTGAATCACTGTGAGATAGAGCATTACAAAGTGTTCATGACTGGGTTTTCAATTATACAGTATACCAACACCCATCCCTCCACCAGTGTACATTTCCTCTAATTCATTACTGTCTGACCTTTCGTTAAGATATTACTTTTCAGTGGTATTGATACCAATTCAATTAGCTACTGTGAAATGAAATGGCCTGAGGGATAGATAAAGGAAACAAATTCAACTGGTTATTCTGTATATTACTACTGCAGTAACTGAGTAAGAAATAATTTCTCATTTTTAATTCCAGGGCCCAAGCTAAATGTGAGTCCCTTGTAATATATTTGTAATATATATATTTTTTAAAAATCATTTGCCCATCACTTTATAAAAGAAAAAAAATAAGGTCAAAAAGAATAAAGCTAAAGGATTATTCTTTCTGAATGAAATTTAAAATATTCAAAAGGAAAGGGGATGGGAAAAAAAGGGGATTATAAGAACCTACTTTGAATACTTTGAAATCATGACCCTCATACAAAAAACTATTTGGTTCCTGAGATTAGAAAGCAGTAATATTTGTTTAATTGCTTGGCACAGACTATCCAAGTAATGGCAAATCCTGATTCTGGCAGTAGATGTTAATTATTAACAGAGGCATGCCTTCACATAGTGGTTCCAACACAGGTGCATACAACCAACACACAAGACAGACACAGAGATAAGAAACCAGGAATTTATGGAGAAACCGGTATCTCTGAAGGCTGCAGTTTACTGAATAACACAGAGCACAGCCAAGTTACTGACCATTAATTTCAAGTCTGAGGCCTCCCACCTTAGCAATCAGTGAACAAGAAAGCAAGATAGAGCATGTAAATTGTACATTTTACTGCATACAAAAAAAAGCAATCAGAAATCTCAGCAGAAAAATTTATTGAAAATTTTTTCATTATAAATCAAAAGCTTACACGATACCACAAATGCCCATATTTCAAGGAACACTGAACCAAAAAAATCATACAAAAAGCAAAAGCAAAGACACTGCTAAAGGATAGTTCAAAACTCAATACGGTGCCAGAGGGGTAGTACAGCAAGTAAGGGACTCGCCTTGCATGAGGCCAACCCGGGTTCAATACCCGTCATCCCACATGGTCCCCTGACCCCTGTCAAAGTGATGCCTGCGTGCAGAGCCGAGAGTAAGTCAGCGTGGTGTGGCACAAAAGCAAAATAAAACAAATAAAAAACCAAAACAAAACCAAAGAAACTCTATCCAATGAATAATAAATGACTACAAACCTCAAAATGAATAATAACTATTTTTCATGCCTTTTTATCCACATGCAATAATTATTAACTCATTGAATGTACCTCTATCAATTTTACAAAAAAAGTATCAGTAATTTTGAATAATTTTGAATACTATAAAATAATAGTTTTTGAAAGTTTTTTTTTTGAAAAACCATTTCCAAGTTTTGGATTGTGCTTTCAAGTTTTCTTTTTCCCTAAAAATCCTTTCTTAAAATCTTTTTTATTTTTTTCTGTTAAACATCTTGTTTTAGAATTGTTAAGCCAATTTGGGAAAGTTACATTTTTTTTTAAGTCGACAACTTTTCTCTATCATTTATTAAGAGTGTGGGTTTCCGAGAAACACATCAATAGCATTACTGATAGGAATCCTTCAAAGAGCTGCAGGATTTACACAGTAATCCAGTCAGTCATTTTCAAGCATAACTACTCGGAGCCCGGTTTCCCCAGTGCCTGGGCCAGGGAACTGCGGTGGCTGCCAGTACCTGCCCCAGTTTCAATCAAAGCCACCACTCCCTTTGTTCTAAGGCTAACACTTAGCGCTGATTGAACCCCGACAGTAAGGAACAGGCACTGCTCTGAGCACTTTCTGTTTAAGCTTTCCACCGCCCCTGAGGGAGACAGCACTCAGAGAGAGACTGTGAAGTTCAACGACGATTAAGATGCACAGAGAGAACAGATCAACAAGCGATAGTGCCCCTGGTACAACCAGGCTGTCTGGTTTGGCTTAAACCACTTCACTAGACTTTGGCATTCTGCTAACGATTTAATATTTTGTTTAAAGGGGGGTGTGTCTGTTATTGGTGTGTTTTTTTTGTTTTGGATTATTTACATTTTTTTTTAAAGAATCTACTTTAGTAGGTTTGGAGTCCTTGAGAAGAAAGAGAACAGCTGAAGAAGCAGCATGGCTAGACAGCTCTGAAGACTAGCAATCAGCTGCTGCAGAAACCCCACTGTAATCCCTGGAGCATTCACCAGAGTCCTATTTTTGAACTCCAAGACAACATGAAACACATTTCCTCCCTTATCTCCCTGAAATTTCTTCCATTCGTTGTCTAAGTGAAGCGTTTGTACTACTACCATCTCACACGCCTCTACTCACACCACCCATTCTGCAGCCATTCTTGTCCTTTGCTCAAATCTCCAAGCCCTTCTGTGTCTTACCAGCTCTAGAAAACTTGGTGCCTATGGCCAAGCTGTGAGTAGTCATATATCACTGTGCAAATGATCTGAATAGAGTCAAACAGAAGTATCTGTTCTTAAAATATGAATTTCATTTACTTGTTAGCAGTGCCAAGGTCTAAGGGTGCGGTTTGCTGTTTCAGAATTTTTTAATGTATACAACACTGAAAAAAAATATAAAGGAAGGGAATAAAATATCTCATTAAGTCTACTAACTCACAAAAAATAATGTTAGGTGTTAAGGGAAAAAAACTTTAGTAGCCTGAAGTCATTTTCTTCTATATTTTATCTTTAATAATTCTTTTGTGGGCTGGAGCGATAGCACAGCAGTAGGGCGTTTGCCTTCCACGCAGCCGACCTGGGTTCCTCTGCCCCTCTTGGAGAGCCAGGCAAGCTACCTAGAGTATCTCGCCCGCATGGCAGAGCCTGGCAAGCTCCCCGAGGCGTATTTGATATGCCAAAAACAGTAACAACAAGTCTCATTATGGAGACGTTTCTAGTGCCCGCTCAAGCAAATCGATGAGCAACGGGATGACAGTGACAGACACAATGAATTCTTTTGTTTGTTTTGGGGTCACACCTGGCAGTGCTCAGGACTCTGCACTCAGGGATTACTCGTGGCAGGTTCATGAGACCTTATGGGATGCTGGGGATTGAACCCGGGAGGAATACATGCAAGGCAAACACTCCTCCCAGCGTACTATAACTAAGGCCTCACATCTTTAATAATGTTGAATTGAAAATACTTCAAATATGCTGCAATAAGAGAATAATTTATGCAATCACCATCCATATTTAACAGATGATACTTTTTTTTACCATGCTCTATTTCAGATGTAAAATATTATGAGTATCACACGCTAATGTTAAATTCTCCCTCTTCATATCTGCTGTTCTTTCATTCTAGTTTTTGGGAGAGTGGGGGTTTCCCAGCAGTGGTGGGGGACTACTAGGGCTATCTCATGAGAACTGAAGAGTAGACCCCCCGACATGGCCAGGTGTGCACGCCAGTATTACACACATACACATATTTTCCCCCAGGTATGCATTCCAGTATACATACACACACTTATATATCCTTAACCCAGGATGCATTCCAGTATATACAGACACACACTTATTTCCCCTCTCTATACTTTTTGTACATGTGTACAGCATTGTTTATTATGTTTACAAACTTATAAAAGTGGCATATAATATATTCTTCTGGGATGTACTTTTTCCATGCAAAAGTAGGTTTGAATTCTATATGTGCTGGAATATGTAGTTAGATTTCATTTCTGAGTTTCTAGCATAAGATTTCACTACATGGATATGCAATATTTTAAGCACCCATTCCCCTATTAATAGATATTTGGGTTGTTTCTAGTTTCTCACTATTTCTAGCAATGCTTGATTAAGTGCTCAGCTTCCTTTTGCACATGTTAGGAGTTTCTCAAAAATATGTAAGTAGGGACCAGGAAAATAGCTCAGAGGGATAGCAGTATACGTTTTAGATGCCAAAGACGAAAACTAGAAGCAACCCAAATGTACATGTACATGTACAAATGTCAGAGCGTCATGCATGACACACACATGCCTTATTCGCAGCCAACCAGGGTTAAATCCCTAGAATCTCATATGGTTCCCCGAGCACCACCAAGAGTTATTCTTGAGTGCTGAGCTACAAGTAAGCCCTAAGCATTGTCATTTATGGCCCAACCCACCACCACGCCCCTCTCCCAGAAAAGGAAGAAAGAAAAAGGAAAGTAATCTGTGGTCAGGGGAGATCTTTCAAAGGATTGGGACATATGCTTTGTATGCATGAACTAAGTTTCAATCCTCAGTACCTATGGTCCTCGAACACTACTAAGTATGGCAAAAAACAGATAAAATAGGGGCCAGAGAGATTTGACAGGGGTTAAGGTGTTTCCTTTGCACACAGCTGACTATGGTTTGATCCTCAGCAGAATATATGGTCCCACAAAACACCACCAGGAGTGATCCTTGAGCACAGATTTTGAAGTAAGTCTTTCCTGAGCATCACCAGGTATGGCCCAAACCCTATCACCCATCCAAAAATCAAGAGACAATTTGTATCTGGGACAATACCTTTGACTGGTGCTCTCAATTCTCAATTCAGCAGGAGTAAACTATCCAAGGATAGAATTTGGACTTAATGATGTCTTGGTATGAGGCATAGTATAATATGTGCATGTATTTCAAGCTACAACTTTTTACACTTTCTCTTCTGCTTTCTTTTGCACATAGGTCAGCTACAAACCATTCACATTATGGCCAATTAAGTCCAGAGATTAAATAAACAACAAAAACATAAGGCAGGGTAAATTTAAAGTATTAGAATTACTCTGAGCTATGCCCACTCCATGTTTCAGTGCCACACACTTGAATAAGCAAACAGACTCCTTATTTAAACTAGCAAAACATTATTACCTATTTAAAAAGAATTCTACTATTTTAGAATCACTAACATGAGGTATAAACATTTCTTTTTGGAAGACTATATAGCTTTATAAATGTTATTAAAAGCTTATAACATTAAATTTCATCACACATATCAATACATACATATATAACTATACATATATATATAATACACTAAATATTTCTCGTATGAACCACTAGATGTGCCACAAACTCATAAGGATGTAACCTATGATCAATCATACAGTTTAAACAAAATAAACCTTACTTCATCAAAAGGTTCAGGTAACTACAAAATGTCTTTTAAATAAGTATTGCAATTGCAGCACAGAAGTCTACTTTGAATTGGTATCCACTAACAGTTATTTGTCCCCGTCTAAAGAAACCAGGTTAACTAAACTCACCTCACAATTAGTATACCTTCCAATTACAGGTGTTTTCACTTTGTATGTGGCATCATAACTGTAGCTTTGGTATGTTTAACATATAGGTTTTTTTTCTCTTTCATAAAATATATATTAACCAATCAGGCATCTTTTGTTGCATTAAAATTTTCAAAATCTACTAAAAAAAAATTAAAGCAAAAAATAGTTCAAAAGTTACACTTTTCCCTGTTTCTCCAACAGAGCAGTAGCTTAGAGATTAACAGAGGGCCCAGGGGACTGGGAAGATAAGGAGAAAAGATTTAATGACAAACTAAAAACCTCTACGACGGAGCGGAGCGATAGCACAGCCGGTAGGGTATTTGCCTTGCACCTGGCCGACCCGGGTTCAATTCCCAGCATTCCATACGGTCCCCTGAGCACCTCCAGGAGTAATTCCTGAGTGCACAGCCACGAGTAACCCCTGTGCATCGCTGAGTGAAACCCCCCCAAAAAATAAACCTCTAGGACATATTTGAGATAAACGGTGACGTTTGAATATGGAATATGATATATAATAATAAAGAAGCACCACTACTTTTAGAGACAATAATGAAAAGAAAGTTATTGTTTATAGACTTATGAGTTAGAAGCAGTCATTAAAGCATTTAGGGCATGAGTCTAGCTTTTGATTTTTAAATCCTTCACTTTGAAAAAAAAACAGAAAAAAATCATAAAATATTGACAATCTCTGAGACTCTTTAATGCACAAGAAGGAATTTCTCTCTGTGTGGCATTTCCTTCCTCTATCTTTTTATTCTCTGAATGTCACAGCATCAAGGGTGCTAGTGGCTACTCCCAGTGATACTTAGCTCGCTGTGTGTGTCCAGTGGTTCAGCGCTAGTTCGAGCCCAGCACAGCTAGGGCCCACCTGAGCCATACCCCGTGGGAACACATGACCTCCAACCACATTTTACTTGGTGGTCCCTTCCCTGAGTTACCCAGAATGAGAGACCAGCCTCCAAGCCATGGAAACAAACATTTAGACACAATTCTGTTCTGTTTTGCTTAAATCAGAAGATAAGAATCAACAAATATTGACAGCTGAATATATTTAAGAATAATGTTAACAGTAATGCTTGACTCACACTTTACCTAAATCTTCATAAAAGTGATTATATTGTACAGTTAAGGATCTCTTACCTTTTCCTTTGTTCTCAGCTCATCAAACATTTGTTGAATTTCTAATTTCCAGTCATCTTGCATGGAATGAAAAGATTCTTGAGGCAGTTCGGTCATAACTGCCCCTTCTATAGCCGTTAGCTGTTCAAGAATCAAGGCAAATGATGGACGAATATGAGGGTCCTGCTGCCAGCATTCTAAAATAAACAAGAATCACATCAGTCTCACCGTTTAGACCATGAGATGATGTTGAGAATCTCTGCTGAAGATCTGAAACATGCAATAACAATGATTTTTTGAATCTGCAGTTTATACCATGTTATGTCACCAACATTTGTAATAATTACTGACAGACAAAACCCTTGTTTTATTTCTTACATGACACTGTTATGTGGATATGTGCTTTCTATGTCTAAGCATGAACTTTGTGCTTCAGAGAACTGCAATGTGTGGACCAGATTATTCACTGAGAGAGATTCTATAAACTTAACGCCAGGAAAACAAAGTCTTCAAAATGTTATCATCACAAGAAAATTTCTAAGAAATAACCTAATAGTAAACTAACAAGCTGCACAAAAATAATTAACCATATTTTAAAGATAAGGATCGGATAAAAAAAAAAGGTCATGGTAAAAACATGCCAGTTAAGATGTTCAAATATTTTTGACTATTAGAAAGAATTTAAGATAACAGATCTGGAGCTAATTCAATATTGTCTTTGAACTCTACTGGTGTACTTGATCACAGCTTTATTCCCACTGACTTGAATCTAGTACTTATGAGTAACTGATAAAACTGGATGGTTTTTAAGTAAAGCAAGTTCATAAAATCTTTATCCAACATCTTAAGCCAAAAAGCTATTCTAATTCTTAAAGCAAGAGAATTACTTAAAGTGTTTGAAAATTGAAATCCAAGAAGTTACTTTTTTTTTTGGCTTTTTGGGTCACACCTGGTGATGCATAGGGTTACTCCTGGCTCTGCACTCAGGAATTACTCCTAGTGGTGCTCGGGGGACCATATGTGATGCTGGGAATAGAACCCAGGTCGACCTCGAGCAAGGCAAACACCCAACCCACTGTGCTATTGCTCCAGCCCCAAGAAATTACTCTTTTGACTAAGAAAACAGCAATGTACTAACAAAGCCCCATGCCCCCCACAGACACAAAATACAAGTGCACAAGTACCTTTCATGAGCTTGGCGAAAGGCTCAGGGCAGGTGGATGGGATGGGCAAAGTGAGCTTATTGACTGCCACCCCGTAAGCCACAGCTAGACCATCGATGCCTCGGTAGGGGACTTCCCCAGTCAGCAGTTCCCAAAGCAGCACTCCATAGCTACAAAGCAAAGTTCCATCAAGTTAAATCAGCGAAAGGGCGACTGGTCCACAGGACACAATTGGTGTGATATACCTACCAGAGCCTTCTTCCAGCACCTACTCTAAATGTTCTTTCAAAATAAAAGCCCTTGGTGGCCCTTATTTCAAGGAGAGAGGGTGATTCTTCCTGTTAACTCTCTGACAAATGCATATTCCCTTCCCAAGAATCACTTAGACATTTTCTTACAGGAATTAAAACTATTAAATGAAGAATAGGTAGAGCCTTGCAAGCTACCCGTGGTGTATTCGATATGCCAAAAACAGTAACAACAAGTCTCACAATGGAGACGTTACTGGTGCCCGCTAAAGCAAATCAATGAGCAACGGGAGGACAGTGATACAGTGATACAGAATAGATCCTTATAGCAGCAAATAATTAAACAGATCCCAGAACCAAGTAACATTTTGAAGAAAATGTGGTTGATTTAATATTTCTCATCTTTCTTTCTTCCTTCCCTTCCTTCCTTCCTTCCTTCCTTCCTTCCTTCCTTCCTTCCTTCCTTCCTTCCTTCCTTCCTTCCTTCCTTCCTTCTTTCCTTCCTTCCTTCCTTCCTTCCTTCCTTCCTTTTTCGGTGGGGAGATTGGGGGAGACTCCAAAGCAATGCTCAGGAGGCTTGCCTGGGAACCCCAACAGCAATTGTCAGTGAACAGACTAGCATTCAAAGCAAGGATCTGAAGGTACAGTGCTGCTGGGGTCCTGCCAAGGATGTGGGGCTCCAGTGCTCAAAAACCTCAAGGGCCACACATGGCAGTCATCAGGGGCCTTCAAGGCTGAGACCATGCGCAGCTGGGAATGAATCCTGGGACAGAATCATGCAAAGCAAGTGCCCTAACTTCTATACTATTTTCTGGTCCCTATCTCATTTTAACAGAGTTAAAAACCTCTCAGAGGCTGTTAGGACTGCAGAGTCTCATCTCAAGAGAACTCATGCTGTACACCTCAGCACTGAGATAGAATCTTGTTCATTAGCATTTTCCTTCTTCAGGCAGATGGAATAGAGAAGGGATCACTAAGAAAATGATGTCTGGAGGAACCAGTTTGGATGGGAGATGCATGCCGAAAGTAGACAATGGACCAGACATGATGACCTCTCAGTGTCTGTGTTGCAAGCTATAATGCCCAAAAGTAGAGAGAGAGTATGGGGAATATTGTCTGCCTTAGAGGCAGGGGAGGGTGAGAAAGGGGGGGTATGCCCGGGATATTGGTGGTGGGGAATGTGCACTGGTGGAGGGATGGGTGTCTGATCACTGTGAGATTGTAACCCAAACATGAAAGCTTGTAACTATCTCACAGTGATTTAATAAAATTCAAAAATTAAAAAAAAATACAACATTTTCCTTCTTCGTTCCCCTTTTTGTGGTGGTGCACTGCAGGTTGTACATTTGGTTGCAGTGTACAAGTGTGAGGACCACACTTGTTGGTGACAGGGTGGATAGGTACTAGGAACTGAACTCTTAACTTCATGTAAGTACTTCAAATCCCAGAACCCTTCATGAACCTTTGGGTGGAGGGAGGTTGGGCCACACCCTGAGGTGCTCCTGTCCTTCACCCCTCGGCCTCCTGCATGCAGAGAAAGCACTCCGGTCCACAGAGCCCTAATGAACCATTTTTGTTGTTACTGTTGTTTCTGTGTGGGGTACACCCAACAGTGCTCAGGGCTTACTCCTGACTCTGCACTCAAGGCCTAGGATGCAAGTCTGCTATTTCTTAGTTTCACAAACCTCAGCAGACTTCTGAAACACTCTGCCCTAGTTACCTCTTTGGTGAGACTGGTATAATCAAACAAATGATATACTATCAAAATTAGAAACAGTTAAGAGAAGTTTTTAAAGTTAGTTTACAATGCAATAACTAGCAAGGAGGAAGAGAGAGTGGATTAAGCGCTCATATGCTCCTAGTCCATATCTACTTATATAAAGATGTAGCACTACACAGTAGAGCAATATTTCTGGAATGAACTCATTCTTTATTTGAATATTATTAAAGTTAATTGTGAAGCACAGATAATGTATGGTTCAGAGGTAAGGCCTTTCCCACCCTGACACTTCTGAAACTCTAGAATTCCAGTATACTCTAATCAATGATGCATGCTAGAGATCTGTGGAGCCATTCGGTGCCACAATTAGGTGTTAGTAAAAGTTAAAATACCTAGTCCTTTTCATAACTTCTCAGCCATCTTTCCTTCCCATCATCTACCTGCTCTGAGATGCCAATTCCCACTAATCCTACTTTAGCATCCCTCTCCTCATAATCAGAACATCAAATTTATAAAACTAAAAATTAGAAATAATTTGATTTTGAGAGAAAATTTTTCCATGAGTAGATACACTTTAATACCCACTTTAATCCTTTAAGGGAGGATATTCAAGCATTTGTGTATTTCACAGTAGTCCTGAGATACTATAGAACCCCTGACACAGATGATAAATCTTTAAATGTTCGTAAGTAAAATAATTACATTATATTTTGAATATAAAGGATGATCACATTTAAAGGGATTTCTGGATCTCAAAATAACACTATGCTCTGCCTAACTTAATCTACAAATCTGAGAGAATAATTTCTTTATTCACTAATTCATTCACTGATTCAAGAGGGAAATGATTTCTATTGATCATGAACAAGGAAGTCAGATGTATCTGGGTTCTTCTATTTATCAGATAAAGATCTTAGCAAGTAACCTTTTTTCTCTCAGTCCTACATTTCTCTTGTATTTAAAACTATGAAAATAGGACCAACTCAATAACAGTAGGTAGAGCACTTGCCTTGCAGGAGGATGACTGGGTTTGATCCCTTGCACCATGTAGGGTCCTCGAAAAACAGACAGGTGTGGTCCCAAAGTAAAAATCAGTCAATCAATAAAATATGTATACCCAAAAAAGCCTGACATTTTAATAGTGAAAGACCACTTCACAACTACTAGGATGGCTAGAATGTGGAGAAATTAAAACCTTGATACACTGTTGGTGGGAATGAAAAACTGTACAGCTGCCTTGGAAAACAATCTGGAAGTTCTTCAAATGATTAATTCAGTAATATTATATGGCCCAGCAACTTCACATCAAGATATATACTCAAGAGGACTGCAAACATTTCCTCACAAATATCTGTTCATGAATATAGCATGAATAGCATTATTCAGAACAGCCCCAAAGTATAAACAATCCAAATGCCTATTGAATAGCACTGTAGCACACAAGTCCGTTGTTCATCGATTTGCTTGATCGGGGACCAGTAACGTCTCCATTGTGAGACTTGTTGTTACTGTTTTTGGCATACTGAATGTGCCACGGGTAGCTTGCCAGGCTCTGCCGTGCGGGCGGGATACTCTTGGTAGCTTGCCAGGCTCTCTGAGAGAGTCAGAAGAATCAAACCTGGGTCAGCCTGTCGACCCAGATGAAAGTGAACAGATGAAAGAAACATAGTACTTCAATCCAATGGGATGGCAATTTTCAGCAAAAATAAGAATGTCCTACATATTATATAATATAAACCTTAAAAATGTAAGTCAAATAAATAAACTAGTCAAGGGCAAGGGATATAGCCTAGTATGGGTTATAACTGCCTTAAATATGGGAGTTCCTGGGTGTGGTCTCAGTGACACAATCAATCATTCACTTAAAAATAAAATTCAATTCAAACAGGGGCCAGAGGGCTAGCTCAATGGGCTGAGAGCATGCTTGCTTTTCTCCAGGAGACCAGGTTTGATCTCGAGCACTGCTGGGGGCAATCCTGAGTACAGAGCTGGGAATAGCCCCTGAGCACCACTGGGTGTGGGTCAAAACCAAAATAACTGTCACTGTCATCCCGTTGCTCATCGATTTGCTCTAGTGGGTACCAGTAACATCTCCATTGTGAGACTGGTTACTGTGTTTGGCATATCGGATACACCACAGGGAGCTTGCCAGGGTCTGCCGAGTGGGCGAGATACTCCTGGCAGCTTGCCGGGCTCTCCGAGAGGGGCAGAGGAATCGAAAACCAAACTAACAATAAAAATATTTTTTTTAATAAAATCTCAAAAGCCAGTGAAAAAACAACCATATCCTATATGATTCCTTTTAAATAAAATTTCAGAAAAAGCAAATAAAAAGATACAAAATGCTGAGAAGTAATTGCCTTGAGCTGGTAAGGATAGGGTATTTAGGGTCATGGTTAAGGAAACAGAGACTCTTCTTTGGATTACAAAACTAAAATTATTTTGAATAATAATTATAAAACCCTATTAACATTACTAAAATAATTTCTACACTTTAAATGGAAATTGTATGATTATAAATTATAGCTCAATAAAACTACCAAAAACAACAAAAATTGGAACTTTTAAATAAAATGTTTTTATTTTTTAATTTTCCTCTTCCCTTGCCCATCTCATCTACATCTTACCTACCTCTGTCCATTCCTTTCTTCTAACACAACCTTAGTACTGTTATCAGTCTGTTTTCTCTTTTTGTTGTTTTGTCTGTGTATCATTTATATCCCTTTGTTACATACAAAATTCATTCAATATTTGTTCTATAATTTTAGTTTATTTAGGGTGTTTGCCTTGCACGCAGCCAACTCAGATTTGATTCCTCCATCCTCTTGGAGAGCCCGGCAAGCTACCGAGAGTATCTTGCCTGCACGGCAGCACCTGGCAAGCTACCCATGGTATATTTGATATGCCAAAAACAGTAACAACAAGTCTCACAATGGAGACGTTACTGGTGCCCGCTTAAGCAAATTGATGAGCAATGGGATGACAGTGATACAGTGATACAGTGAATTCCATTAAGACCCCTTCCATTTTGTTGTAAACAGCAATGTTTCATCTTTTTTTCATATCTGGAAGAATTACATCTTAGAAATGTACCACCTTATCTTTAGTCAGTTATTCACAGGAAGGATCCTTTATTTGCTACTATATTATACAATTGAGCTGTAAAAAATACTCCAATAAACACTGGGGCTGATATAACTTTTTCTGTTAATGTTTTCATATTACTTACAAAAATATCAAAAGTCAAATTGCTGGGGCCGGAGCGATAGCACAGCGGGTAGGGCGTTTGCCTTGCACGCGGCCGACCCGGGTTCGATCCCCGGCATCCCATATGGTCCCCCAAGCACCGCCAGGAGTAATTCCTGAGTGCAAAGCCAGGAGTAACCCCTGAGCATTGCTGGGTGTGACCCAAAAAGCAAAAAAAAAAAAAAAAAAAAAAAAAAAAAAAGTCAAATTGCTTGTCACCATATTTTTAATTTCTTAAGAAAGCTCATTAACTTCTCCAAAATGGCTGCATGAATTTATATTCCCATCAACAAAACACAACAGCCTCTTTTTCTCTACTCTCTCTTTGTAGTGGTGCTTCAAATCTGCAATCTTAATATCAGGCACACAAGATTTTATGAGAATTGAATAAAGGCAAGTAATCTCCCTGATACACTGTAACAACTACACAGTAACAGATATGAATATGAAAAGACAGTTACTGCAAAACGAATGAAAAATGCAGCTAACCTGAGATCCGGTCAGTGTCAAACCTGAAGCTGTCATAGTTATGATAAAATTTATATGGTGAATATTTATATGGTGAAGGAATGGTCTAATTATTTCCCCCCCCAAGCTCCCTCCTTCTATGCTAATATTCCATCTGTGAATATGGAGGAACCAAAATTTGATGAAAAGTAAAAGTTCACTTTTATTTATTGACAGGCCTTACAAAGCCATGCCTCTACTTCACTCAAATTATAACCAGTTTTGGCAAACTTCAGATATATCAAAAGTCTTCTAGTAACTGTAAGTGAGAGGACAATAAAAACCTGACGACAAGACCACAAAACCTTTCCTCAAAAGGCCTCTAGCCTCACTCTACTTACTCACAGTAACTGGGACTCTTGGACTCATTTAGACGCAAAGATGAAAGCAAGCACTTTCTGCAGACATCTGCTAAACTGAAAAAGACAAGGTGCATACCTCCAGATGTCACTTCCCTTAGAAAACAAGGAAGACTTGATCACTTCTGGGGCCATCCAAGCATAGGTGCCCGCTGCACTCATTTTGGTGGTCCTGTGCCACTCTCGCGCTAACCCAAAATCTGTGATCTTCAATGTCTTGTTGCAGACGTCGTCGTGCTCTATCTTCTCAAGGAGCAAAACTAGGGAAAAATCAAACATGGATTTTTTGTTGTTGTTTTTAGTCTTGAAATATTTATCATTTTTCTTTGACTTTTAAAACGCAATCTTCACAACTGGCAGAATAATGTAGAATTAATTATATTTTGCCATTTTATGTTTCACCACAGGTATCATAACCTTTCGGGGGCAATCTGTGCCTGGAGTCATGCTTTTAAAAACAAATCACAAATACAGCTTAACACTTATTATGGATGTTTCTATTCATTACAACATAGATGACTTTTAGGGGCAAGAAATATTTACTGATATATCAGAAGTAGAATCATAAGCCTGTGAAAGCTTTCCAGATTAAAAAATATATGTATAATAGTATCTTGCGGGCCAGAGAGATAGTACAATAGGTAGGACAATACATATATATACATGTATATATGAATATATGAAAATTGTATAAGTATATATGAAATATTTTTTAGACAGGATTTGGTTCAGTGGCAGAGTTCATGTTTTGCACATATAAAAGGTCCTGGGTTTAATCCTTAGCACTACACACAAAAAAAAATTTTTAATGTCTTCTTCCAAAAAGTTACATCCTGCTCTACATGCAGATTTTCTACTACATGATTACAGAAAATTTCCAATTGATAACATATTGCCATAAATCATCATGATCAACATTATCATTAAATCTGTAAAAATCCTTAGTATTTTCACGGTCACTGTCATCCTGTTGCTTGTCGATTTGTTCGAGCGGGCACCAGTAACGTCTCTCATTGTGATACTTATTGTTACTATTTTTGGCATATCCAATACCCCACGGGTAACCGCTTGCCAGGCTCTGCCGAGCGGGCGCGATACTCTCGGTAGCTTGCCGGGCTCTCCGAGAGGGGCGGAGGAATCGAAAACAGGTTGGCCGCGTGGAAGGCAAACGCCCTACCACTGTGCTATCACTCCAGCCCCTAATTATTTTAAGTCACAAAAATATTTTAAACATGATTGCCTTACAGAAGCCTTTGCTACAAAATGAATGGCTTATAAGTACTGTATCTTCTAACTTATCTCCTCCTCACTTTTTAAAACCCTGCCTTCCAAATGAAGCTCACTGCTGGACTTAATCTGAATGCTTAGAATTCTCCCTTCTCTGCATTCCTCTGACACTGCACCTCACTCCTGCTGTCACCCATCACACCTGAACTACAATCCTCCTACACTGAGTGCTGCTTTTCTCTCTTCTGTAACCCATATCCACGCATCAGTGGACACATCTTCCCACAGCCATGTGGCATCCTCTTAGATCATAAAGCTCTGAACCTCAAAACCACTATACCAAGACCCTCTGATCCCAAAGACTATGATCCAAGAGGTCTTCTAACCCATTTTGGCACCCAGAGAGGCTTCTTACAGACATGCATCTAGACTGTGAGCTGTACTACAACTATGTGCCGCCCGGGGAGGGATTTTCCCTCTCCATCCTGTTTTTCTGCGCGGAAAATGGCGGCGGAGGCATCATCCACGTGGCGAGAGCCACACCCTAAAACTTCCGCCCAGAGGTAGGAACTTTGCAATGCTGTGGCTATAGGCGATCATGGGAAGGGGGCGGTACCAGCAGGCCCTCAGCCCAGATAAGATCTGGAGCTGCTGCTCGCAAAACAGACCCTCTGCTCCCAAACACTATGATCCAAGAGGTCTTCTAACCCATTTTGGCACCCAGAGCGGCTTCTTATAGAAATGCATCTAGACTGTGAACTGAACTAAAATATCAGAAATCCAAAACCGCAGGGCCGCGACATCTTCATTCTCAGCAATGAAAAGAAATTAAATGATGCCTTTTCAGCAGGCCTGATTGTTGGGGGGAAATTCCAAACAATAATAGTGAGTTCTCCATTGAAATATTGAATGTATTCAAAGTATAGAGAATAAAATGAAGATCATTAGCTACTTAGGTGGTGGCTGGGTGGGAGGGGGGTATATTGGGGTTCTTGGTGGTGGAACATGTGCATTGGTGAAGGGATGGGGATTCAATCATTGTATGACTGAAACCTGAAAGCTTTGTATTTTTTTTTCACGGTGATTGAATATAATAAAATAAATTTTTTAAAAAAACACTATACCTAATTTTAACAATGACATAAATGGTGACGACGTACTGTTATCCCATATGTCAGTCTGAAAAAGACACAGAAATCAGACCAGAGGCTGAGGAAAAGGTTCTCTTGCAAGCTACTCAAGAGAACCTGGGGGCTAGAGTGGGGTCTGGGGGTGTCTGGGGAAATACTACAGCAGTTAGAGCACATGCCTGGCATGCACTTGACCCAGTTTGATTCCCGGTACCACATGACCTCCCCAGAGCACCTCCTAGTGCAGCCCCAGAGGCCCCTGGAGTACCATCAGGTGTGACCCCAGTTACCCCCAGTATCAATGCAGTGGCCCAAGTGTCCCTGGCACCACAGTGTCCAAGCAGTGCCACATCCTGTGCTGAATGGCAGACCAGAATGGCCAAAAATTGCCAGTGGAGGCCCCAGACTTTTTAAATACAGTTTGGGAGGTCCCCCCACCAAAACAGAGAACCCTGGGGGCAAATTCTTTTTCTTAATGGTAATGGTGGTTACAGGATTAAATATATTTGGCAAAATTTACTAACCCAAGCACCCGCTGAGGATGAATTTTACTCCATGCAAAGAAATCATACCTCAATAGATCTGCATTAAAAAACAAATACAATTCCCGTGTTTCTCTGTAACTCCGGGACAACACTCACACCCATCAAGCTGGGCAGCCACAGCCTCTGCAATTGCACAGCATCCAGTTATCTCCATCTCCATCGCCTAAGGTGGGCTAGCTGCTGTTTCAGCCCCAATTCTTTTCTTTGTGAAATCTTCTAAAATACCCCTAAGCAAAGGCACATTCCTACCATCTTCATATGAACTTTGTCCTTTTTTGGGGGGGAGAGGGGAATATCAGGAATTAAACCAAAGGTCTCACATACACAAAGCAAAGGAGAACTTTGTATTGCACTTACCCTTATAAAGCACAAGGTACTATAATCATTTGTACTTTGTACTTCCGATCACTCAACTAGACAGTTGAAATTGAACACCTGAGGGAGAGTATGTAAGAGGGCAAGAAGAGAGTGCCAAGCGTGTGAGAATAAAGTGTGCGAGTGTCACGAGCGGTGAAAAAGTGAGTGTGAGCCAGAGTAAACAAAAAGTCTGAGAAGAAACAGGGTACGTGGAAGAGAAAGTCAGAAGACTGTGAAAGGGCAAGAGAAGAGTGACTATGGGAGAAGAAGGATAGAAGGGGGAAGATGTAGTTGAGGAAAACATGTTCAAATCACCTCTATATTCATTTATCTCCTCTGTCTGGCTTCTGATTTAGAGTAGGTGCTTATGTTTACAAATCAAGTGAACAAAGCTTAAACATCCTTACATTGTACTTTGTTCATGCCAATTCTACCTATTACAAATAACACATGAATAAAGAGTGGCTAGTAAGTACTAGGCATTCACTTTATGCATTTCAAGCATTATTTTACTCACTACATTATACATATTACACTCTATTTTACTCACTACTCATAACATTTCCAATAGGTAGGTTTTCATTCGCAGGGGTGGGAAATAAAATGACAAGGGCAGGAAAGATAACTCAAAGAACTAAGGAGTATGAGTAGGAGGGCCCAGTTCAATGGCAGCACCACATCATACCTCAAAACTGGAAGCAACACCATAGCACAGTGCTGGGGTACTCCAGAGCACTGCTGGGTATTACCCTCCCCAAAGCAAAGTACTAACATAAAATTACACTGTATATGGTCTTGAAAAGTAGTCTGGATTTCATAGAAAATTGGCTCTGTGTTATGGGAAGAGGATTGTTATTTAGGTTTTACCCTGAAAAATAGAGTGAAAGTAAGACTACCCCAGCTTTTATTCATACATTTTCTTATATTTTGGGCATTAGTGTACAGTATTCTATTCTTAAAAGACTAAAAATCAAATAAGTATGGGAGGACTTTTAGGATAAATGACTCGGACCATAATGGAAAACAGCATAAGACATTCAACTTTGACTTCAGGAACACAAATCATTTTTTAAAAAAGATCATTTTCAAATAATTATAGGAACAATTAATGTTTACTGAGTACATTGTATTTGCCAGGGTTATTTACGGGTATTTGAATTATAAAATCCACATTGTAATGCTATCAGTATAAAATTATTTATTACCTGTACTCTACAGATAAGGAAACTGAGTCACAGAGATGATGAGTAATCCGGACCAGGTCACGAAGCTAAGAGCAATCAAGCTGAACAGCCAGTCTTAGCCCAGAGCCCATGTGACTCCACTGACAGCTTTTATCAATTTGTCTTTCGGATATCTCTCTCCATTCAAGTACAGTCTCTTCTCTAGTTTCTTGTCATAGAATAATTGTCAGTTGATCTAAGCAGACGCGGTACTGCTTAAAAAGTATGTGCTTTGGGGCCAGAATGCTTCTGTTTCCTTATGGGAATTATAATAGTACACACAACAATAGACCGCAGTGAGGTAGAAATGAATACGACTCAACTGCTCAGAACTGTCTGAAACACAGGACTATTTCATAAGGATTATACACACACACACACACACACACACACACACTCATTATCAATAGTTTGAAAGTGTTTTCATTCCAGTAGCTTGGCAGTCACACCCACAAACTGCCCCAGGTGCCATATAATCTCACCAACGGCCAAGATCCAGAGACTCTGAAATAAAGTTCCTGCAAGAGAGTGACAGAGAACATCCTGACCTCACGCCAGGCTGTCTGCACCAGGGCAACTTGGAGGCAGGTGGGTTTTCCTCCCCACCCCAGGAAAACCCTGGCAGCCGAAAACCTCCAGAACTCAACCACAGCCATACACAAGGCCGCTCCACACAGGCTCAGACAAGCCTCACCTATAAGAGAACCTGCAGAAAAACCCACGCATGTGGGACCCGTGACTGAGATCACCAAGTGACACTGGGCCTCCTCCCCACAGATCCCTAGTTTTCTGGTTGCTTGGCAGTCACACCCACAAACTGCCATATAATCTCATCAACAGCCAAGAAGTGCGAGACATAAGCCTCACCCATGAGTGAATCTGCTCTATAATCATATTGTAAATTTCAGAATTCCTGGAGCATGTGGACACACAGCCGCGTGATCTCTTATACTCTAGCCCAGTGACGTACCAAAAGTAGCACACATTTTTTTGGTTTTACATATATGCTTGTAATCTCTTACACAAGGGCTCAAATGGCGCCAGGACGAAATGCAATTATCTTCACACGCTTTCCTCTTATGGTGGTGGGAAGGTGGATGGTGGTGGGATTAGTGTCTGAATATAAAATATAATAAATTATTGTGAACGACTTTATAAAAAAGTTAAATTAAAGTATCACTGTATCACTGTTATCCTGTTGCTCATCAATTTGCTCGAGTGGGCACCAGTAACGGCTCCATTCTGAGACTTGTAGTTACTGTTTTTGGCATATCGAATACACCACATGTAGCTTGCCAGGCTCTACTGTGCAGGCGAGACACTCTCAGTAGCTTGGCGGGCTCTCTGAGAGGGGTGGAGGAATTAAACCCAGGTCGGCCACATGCAAGGCAATGCCCTACCCACTGCGCGACTGCTCTATCCCAAATTAAATTTAAATTTTTTTTTAATTTATTGGAAGTATTTTTAGTAAAATCACTGCCATGAACCTCAGGAAATCCTTTATCTTTTGTAATGCTTAAAAAGTAACTGCAATGGATTTGCATTTAATTTGCATCATATTATCAAAGGTCTGAAATGTAAGCCAGTCATAAAACTCAGCTAATGTAAATAGAATAAAACAACTCCAATTTTTTAAAAAATATACTATTATCCCTAATTATTATAGTTTAGGCCACATGTTTACAATAATGTTAACATTTATGGTTTTGATATAGACAGTTATCACATCTCATGACCAACCAAAGTGCTCAAGACCCTCCACCAATGTCCTTATGGTACCAACCCTAGTTTTATCACGTTAACTTAGGCAGTGCAATTTGTGTTAAGTCACATTCAAGTGTGACTCACTAGTCAAGCGTGATCTGGGACACACATCAACATGTAAGCATAGAGAGCTATTAGAGGGATTTATTGTGTCATAATTCCTTCCCCAGGTGATCTAGTAAAATTGAGATTTAGAAGCCAAGGATCTACATCCTATTATTTCTTTAAATTAACTAACTTATTTTTATTGAGTAAAATTTAAAAATTACAATAAGAAAACTTCAAGTTGTATATGTTACTTTGATAAGTTTATATTATAAATACCACTGTAGCAATATTATTACATTATAGTACAGCAAATTTTTTATATTAGTTTTTCTGTACATCAGGATTTTGACTTATTTACTACTATTGGAAGTTGATACTCTTAAACAACATAATTCTTATCCCTGACCAACATCCCCAGTAACTAGGAGTTCAATCGGTTTTTTTTTTTTACAGGTCTAACATTTTTAGATTCCACACATAAGTCATTTTAGAAAGCACTCATATTTCTTATTGAATTGCCTAATATAGCATAATGTGTAAACTACAACCTCAAACCTATTAAAGTGACTACTGTTAAGTATGAGAAAGCAGGTGCTCAAAAGGATGTGGGGAAAAGAGAACCCTTCTACATGGCTGATGGGAACCTAACTTGGTCCAGGGACTATGAAAAATGACATGAATGTTCTTCAAAAACTTAAGAGCAAATCTATCATATAGCCCAACAAAACCAGCAAGAGTCAAAAGAAGGAAATAAAAACAGGATTTCAAATGAAGAAAATGCAGTAAATATCAAGAATTTAATAAAATTCTTTTTGTTGCCCTCTCGTTTACTTATGACCCTAAACTGTGGACAAATGGAATCTCAGAAATGGTTCTAGAGAAGCAAAAAAGTATAGTCAAAATGACATCTGCACTTATATGTTCATCGCAGCACTGTTCATAATAGCCAGAATCTGGAAAAAACCTAAGTGCCCTAGAACAGATGACTGGTTGAAGAAACTCTGGTACATCTATACAATGGAATACTATGCAGCTGTTAGAAAAAAATGAGGTCATGAACTTTGCATATAAGTGGATCAGCATGGAAACTATCATGCTAAGTGAAATGAGTCAGAAAGAGAGAAACAGACATAGAAAGATTGCACTCATCTGTGGAATATAGAATAACAGAGTAGGAGACTAACACCCAAGAATAGTAGAAATAAGTACCAGGAGGTTGACTCCATGGTTTGGAGGCTAGCCTCACATTCTGGGGAGAGGGCAACTCAGATAAAGAAGGAAACACCAAGTAAAATGTGGTTGGAGGCCATGTGGGGGAAGGGTGATGCGTGCTGAATGTAGACTAGAGACTGAACACAATGGCCACTCAACACCTTTATTGCAAACCACAACACCTCATTAGAGAGAGAGAACAAAAGGGAATACCTTGCCACAGTGGCAGGGTGGGGTGGGGGGAGATGGAATTGGGGAGGGTGGGAGGGATGCTGGGTTTACTGGTGGTGGAGAATGGGCACTGGTGAAGGGATGGGTTCTCAAACTTTGTATGAAAGAAACATGAGCACAAAAATGTATAAATCTGTAACTGTACCCTCACAGTGATTCACTAATTAAAAAATAAATAAATTATTAAAAAATGATCCACATTAAACAGCTGAGAAAAATAAATAAATAAATGTTCCATCAGAGTTAAAAAAAAAAGAAATGGTTCTAGAAAGCTTTCCCCTATCTCCTCCAATTTTATATAGTATATTTCATGCTGCATAAACTTGCATACAATTTTATAGGACAAAGAACCTCCGGCTCTGGGTACATCTTTTCAACTCCACCATTCTTCCTTTACTAAGATATGCTTCAGAGACCTGGGCCCTACGAAAACAGGATGAGAACGCTCTTCGGGTATACCAAAGAGGAATCGAAAGAGCTGTGCTTGGAGTATCACGTTTCACTCAAGTGAGAGAAGGAATCTGGAGTTCTGACTTCCATAGACGATCAAGAATCAGCGACGCTGTCTCATTTGCCAAGGCGTCGAAAACAGATGGGCCGGACACGTAATGCGATTCAGAGTTGATCGCTGGACTAGAGCTGTTACCGACTGGATTCCACGGGACGTCAAAAGACCATGTGGCCACCCACCTACAACATGGCAAGACTTCTTTATTGAGACTCTGAACAAATGGTTTGATGCTCTCCCTGTTTCTGGAGTGAGCAGACGCCATTGGGCTACACTAGCACATGACAGGGATGAATGGAGACATTGCTGGCACCCGCTTGAGCAAATGGATGAGCAACGGGATGACAAGTGATAAAAAGTGATATTTCATGCAACAAACATTCAATGAAAGAATCCCTATTAATGAAAATTATCACTAGTGCTATTAAGAATACTGGTAAATAGTGTTTACTCATTTTGTGCTACACAATTATTTTTGACCCTAACACCATTTCACTTGATCTGAACACCATTTTATGAAGTGAGAGTTATAGTAATCTCCAATTTATTGTTTAGAAATGATACCCAGATTATAGGACAAAATCATAAAGCCAAAGTTCATTTCTTAGCTGGATGACAATCTCCCTAACCTTCTATACCACCAATAAAGCAATCAATTATAAAAAGAAGACAACTAAAGATTCCATTTTGGGGGCTGGAACAATAGCACAGCGGGTAGAGCGTTTGCCTTGCACAAGGCCGACCCGGGTTCAATTCCCAGCATCCCATATGGTCCCCTGAGCACCGCCAGGAGTAATTCCTGAGTGCAAAGCCAGGAGGTAATCCCTATGCATTGCCGGGTGTGACCCCAAAAGTGAAAGGAAGGAGGAAAGAAAGAAAAAGAAATAAAGAAAGGAAGGAAGGAAGGAAGGAAGGAAGGAAGGAAGGAAGGAAGGAAGGAAGGAAGGAAGGAAGGAAGGAAGGAAGGAAGGAAGGAAGGAAGGAAGGAAGGAAGAGAGAGATTCCATTTTTGTATACTGCTTAAGAGACTAAACTTTGGGGGCCATGGGGACTCACACCTGGCTGTGCTCAGGGGGCTATGCCCAGATGAATGCTGCGGATTGCTTCTGATTGCTCCTAACTGTGCTGGGGGACCATGCTAAGAGTGCAAGTGAATCTGGACCACCAGTACGTGAAGCATGAGGACTAGTCCTCTGAGTTCTCTTCCCAGCCCCAAGAGATTTTTTTTTAACTCTAGGTACTCCCATTATCAATTTTTCTCACTTTTTACTCCTCATAAGTACCAAGAATAATATGTAATGCCATAAAACTCTCTATACTTAAACTTCATTCAGGTTCATCATCCTGTTGATCGTCGAATTTGTTGAGTGATCTCAGCAATTTCTCCATTCGTCCTAGCCCTGAGATTTTAGAAGCCTCTCTCTACTCGGCCTTCCCAACGATGCTGCATTGGAGGCTCTTTCAGGGTCAGGGGAATGAGACCCAGCTTGTTGCTGGCTCTGGCATATGAATACGCCATGGGAGGCTTTCGAGGCTCTCCCATGTGGGCAGGAAACTCTCAGTAGCTTGCCAGTTTCTCCCAGAGGGGGAAGTAGGTTATAAGACAGCCAGGCGCACAGGCAAGAGACTCTCTGAGTCGCTCTCATCTCGGAGCTTGCTTTTAAGTCTCTGGATGTTGGCTGTTGATGGGATTACACACACCTGGGTTCTTCTACCGGTACCTTCATGCGTGAAGCTCATCCGAACATGTGGAGAGTGGCCCTGAGCATGGCTGTGGCTAGGTTCCAGGGGTCTTCGGCCACCCGGAGCTCTGCTAGGGGTGGGGAGGGAAGCTGGAGCCCATCCCCTCCAAGGGGCCCCAGGGAAGACAGCCAGGTGCACGGGCATGAGACTCTCTGCCAATACTTAACTGCTTATACTTAAACTACAGAAATCAAATTGGAAACACTGATATGTTAAGTAGTAACTTCATTAGCTATGTTATATTATATTCCCTTATGCAATTTCACTTTTGAACAATGATTATTCTTATCAGCAAAATAAAACTCCAAACTAATGACCAGAATGATGCAGTTTTATAAAACTACTTTTCCCGAGGCACTCATATACATTATATCCTCATTATTCTCATCAACATTAAAAATAAAGTATGAAGTACTGATTAAAATAGACATTGAAATATTATGCCCCGGGCCATAAAGACAGTTCTGTGGGTAAGGTGCTAGCATTGCATTCAGCCAATCCAGTTTCAATCCCCAGTTTGATATATCTGTTCCCCTGATAACGCCAGAAGTGATTCCTGAGTGCAGAGCCAGGAGTAAGCCCTAAGCACTGCTGGGTGTGGTCCAAAATACAAGCAATTCTAAATATTATAAACTACTTACATTCCTAAATGAATGTCAAGGGGGAACGTGTTTTGCATTGAGGGTTTCAGAACACCTCCCCCACTCCCCAGTTCCTAAGCTTCCACTGGAGTTAAGCACCTCCACTCTTTGAACTAATAGAAAACAAGTTAAAATAACACTTTGAATGTCAAACGTCTCCAGTTCCATGAAAGGCCCATTGTTCTGGATTCTATTTCAGAGGTGTTCAGCAGAATTCCTGAAATTCCTTATCTTTTGGGTAAAGTGACCGAAACCAAAAATAGCCAGTCACTCCACAGGTAAGGACTGGGCGCTTGGCCAGGTTTCAGCCTAAGGACACCAGGTTGGTGGCCAACTTCCGCTTCCTGCCATTCGCCAGAAAGATCTAAACGCAGTAGCTAAACAACAGAAATTATTATAATGTGCAAACTGGGGGAAAAAAAAACATTTTTGGCCCCACAAATGGTAAATTCTTGTGAGTAACTTAGTAACAGGTATTTGAGCATCTGAGGTTCCCTTTGTGAGTTGTCAGTAAGATTTCTGACCCTTCTTAGTCCCGATTTTTAACAATCAATCTTTACAACCTTGCATTTAGTCTACTTAGTCAACTGTGGGGCACTTGATTTTTCTGGCTTCTTTGAAGTTTTACACTGGTATTTTCAGAAGTACAGTATATAACATATCTATATCTATATCTACATGTAGATATAGATATATAAACTAATTACAATGAACCTATTCTATTTTCTCAACAAGTATGTGATTGCTTTGTCCAAATTCCATTTCAGTCAAATGGGTTAACTTCAATTAATCTTTTACTAAGAACATATTATTATTTTTGAAGTCTTAAGAAAAAAACCAACTTGAGAAAAGCAATAATGGGAAATACTATGCTAAAGAATATACTAAAAGCATTGCTTCTCCCTAAAGACAGTGACATTTCTCAATGAATTTCAATTCCAAAACCATTCCATTTTCACAAAATAATTGATAGCTTTCTCAGTTTGCCAAGTAGCACTGACTTTTCTCATCCCCCATCTATTTCTAAGGACACCACCCCCTCACACACCAACGTGCACCACTCAGTTTACGGAGAGTTCTCAACCTCATCCGAAGTGATCTCTGTTGTTCTTCCCTCTCCAGAATGAACTCTATATTCTAACAGTTCTGCAAACTAAAAGTCACCTCTAAAAATCACAACTATGTATATTTGTGTCCTTGAGCTTGCTGGCTGACTGCCTTCAGTTTCCAGTTCCAATATTCATTTAAAAAAAAAAATTAAACATGCGCCCCACCCACACATACACATTTAGCACTCCACTCCCCAGCAGGCCTGTCTGATTCTCTCTGAAGCTTTTAATGTAAGAACACTTTAGAAGTCAATTAAGCTTTGTGTTTATTGCTTTTTGGGTCACACCTGAGCATCACAGGATCTGATCCAAAAAGAAAAAAAAAGTTTTAATCTCAGAAGAGAGAAGCACATTGCAAAGATATGAGGTGTCTCCCCATCCCTCGACAGCTGATTTCACCAGGACCTCGGAGGGTAGAGGCGTGGGGGGATAGGTATGTCCCTCCACTTGCCCTAAAAGATCCCCAGCAGCCCTGAGCTCCCCACACATGAGATTGAATCCGGTGAAAGACTCAGGTATTCGGGACATATGACTGAAGTCTCCAGGCTTCAGGAGTCAGAAATGGCGCCTCCTCCACCCATCTCCTTGAGCTTCCACTTTCCAGGCTGTCAAGCCCATGAACTGCCTCTCGGTGCCATTGTTTTGTTTTTGTTTTTTGCTTTTGGGGTCACACCCGGCGATGCACAGGGGTTACTCCTGGCTCATGCACTCAGGAATTACTTCTGGAGGTGCTTGGGGACCATATGGGATGCTGGGAATCGAACCCAGGTCGGCTGCATGCAAGGCAAACGCCCTACCCACTGTGCTATCACTCCAGCCCCTCCATGCCATAGAAGCACACTAATGGCCATGGTCCAGAGACTCACAAATGAATTTCAGAAGAGAGCAGCAAGCTAAAGAGATTTCTCCAGACCCCAAAATTACCATCCAGTTAAAAAAAAAAAAAGAAAAAAATCTTAACTCCTGTTCCAGCACCCTGTGAAAAAATTGTAGAATTCCAGGAGCATGTGGCTGTGACAGTTCATACAATTATTCCACTGATATACCAAGAGTAGCACACCACATTCGATGGGTATAAAGTAGAAGACAACTACTCTTGATTAAAAAAAATATATACAAGACTCAAACTCTAACAGCATGTTAACGATCTCTAATTTGGGGGGGTTAATGGCTCCAAGCTGAGATGCAACAATTTTCACACACATGCTAAGGAAACCATTTTGGATCATTTTTAGTCAATTATTCATAACAATTATTATAACAAGCTATACAAAATAAATTATTTAGCACTGGCCTTTGGGGCAGACTGGGTGGTGGTGGAAAAACTTGAAATAAAGGTGTCTGGAAGATGTAACAGTTGCGGGACTGGTGTTGAAATATCGAATGTAATAAATTACTGTGAACAACTATGAAAATAAAAAATTACAAATTAATTAATTAATCATTATCGTGTGAATATATTAGATTATTAAATACATGATAAACTTTTGTAAAGAAAATATGGATGTGATCACCTAAAACAAAGCTCACAGTGCATCTTTGTAAAAAAATGTCACCGTACAAGCCATTTCAAGGACACAATATTATTCTAATAAAGAAACATTTCACTGTGTGAAATCTAATTCTATATTTCAATCACCATGTCTTCTGTTTTTAATACTGTTTATTTTTATTTTGAGACCCCACCAGCAGTGGTCATGTCTTGCTCGTGGCTCTGTGCTCAGGAATCACTGTTGGTAGGGTTCAGAGGACCATGCGTAGTGCTAGTGATTGAAACAGTGGGCCACGTGCAAGGAGAGCACCTTAATTCCTGTACTATTTCTCTGGCCCTCTTATGTTTAATATTATTTCTCTCTTCCAGAGAAGACATATCAAGACCTCCAAAATAAATGGATGAATGATGGATGAATAAAAGAAAACCATAGTTATATGATGGTGTGTGTATGTGTTTGTGTGTGTGTGTGTGTATTCATACACACATACCTAGTGCCACCATTTATAATAATGTTGTAAGTGCAGGGCCTGGGGAGGGGGGACACACACATACACACACACACACACACACACAAGTACACAAGAGAAAGAAGAAAAGAAATAGGGATATGTTAATGTTACTTGAATAAAGAGTCTACACCTCTTATCAGAAAATTTACTATATGACCATCTCTGATATAAAAAAAAAAGGGGGGGAGAAGGCTTGAGAGCCTGTTTGGGGCCATCCATGGCAGTATTTGGGGCTATTTCAAGTCAGGAACTAGCAAAAAAAAAAAAAAAAAAAACAACCTAAACAGTGCTGGAGCAATAGCACAGCAGGTAGGGCATTTGCCTTGCACACAGCCAACCCAGGTTCAATTCCCAGCATCCCATATGGTCCTCAGTGCACCGCCAGGAGTAATTCTTGAGAGCAGAGCCAGGAGTAACCCCTGTGCATCGTCGGGTTTGACCCAAAAAGGAAAAAAAATATGATTATATCAATAGATGCACAAAAAGCTTTTGATGAGCGCCAGCACCCATTAAAAAACTCTCAACGAAGTGGAAGTTGAAGGAACTTTTCTCAGTATAGTTACCACAAGCCAGGGCTAGGATTATTCTGAATGAGGAAAAACTAAAAGCCTTCCCTCTGAGGTCGGGGACAAGAACAGGTTGCCCTCTCTCGCCACTTCTACTCAGTATCGTACTGAAACTACTTGCCATAGCAGTTACGGAAGAAAAAGACATTAAGGGCATCCGGATAGGAAAGGAAGAAGTCAAGTTCTCACTATTTGCAGATGACATGATACTATTCTTAGAGGACCCTAAAGTTTCTACTAAAAAGCTCCTAGAAACAATAGATTTGTATAGTAGAGTGGCAGGTTACAAAATCAATACCCAAAAGTTCATGGCTTTCACATACGCAAATAATGAATGAGAAGAAAGTGATAGTAAAAAAGCAATCTTGTTCACAACTGTGCCACAGAAAATTAAGTACCCTGGAATCACCTTAACTAAGGAGGTAAAGAACCTGTACAAAGAAACTACAAAACACTACTTCAAGAAATAAAAGAGGACACGAGTAAATGGAGACACATCCCCTGCTCACGGATTGGGAGAATTAACATCGTCAAAATGACAATAGTCCCCAAACCATTAAAAAGGTTAAGTGTGGATCCTGTAAGGATACTCATGACATTTTTCAAATAAATTGATTAAATACTCTTGAAATTTATATAGAATAATAAATACCCACGAATAGCTAAAGCAATCCTTGGGAAAAAGGAGATGGGAGGTATCACCTTCCCCAACTTCAAACTCTACCACAAAGTGGTAGTAATTAAAATAGCATGCTATTTAAAAAAAACAGACCTGCAGACCAATGGAATAAAGTTGAATATCCTAGCACATATGCTAAAATACACGTTCATCTTTGATAAGGAAGCAAGAAATATGAAGCGGAGCAAGGAAAGCATCCTTAACAAGTGGTGCTGGGAAAACTGGAAAGCTACATGTAAAAAATGACTCTGATCTCTACCTAATGCCACACACAAAAGTCAGATCAAAATGTATTAGAGACTTCAACATCAGCCCTGAATCCATAAAGTACATGGAGAAAAACATAGGCAAAACCCTCCATGGCACTGAAGCTAAAGGCATCTTCAAAGATGAAACGCCACTGGCCAAGCAAGTGGAAGCAAAGATTAACAAACAGGACGACATTAAACTAAGCTTCTGCACCTCAAAAGAAACAGTGACCAAGATACAAAGACAGCCCATGGAATTGAAAACTATTCCCCCAATACCCATCTGATAAGGGGTTCATATCCAAGATATACGAGGCACTGGTAGAACTTTACAAAAAAAAAAAAAAAACACCCAACCCCATTAGGGAGAAATAAATGAACAGAAACTTCCTCAGAGAAATTCAAATGGCCAAAAGGCACATGAAAAAATGCTCACACCACTAATCACCAGGGAGATGCAATCAAAACAACAAAGAGATACCATCTTACACCACAGAGACAGGCACACATCCAAATGAACAAGAACAGCCAGTGCTGGCCCAGATGTGGGGCGATAGGGAGACCCTCAATCAATGATGGTGGGAATGCTGAATGGTCCAGCCTTTTTGGAAAACAATATGGACATTCCTCAAAAAAAACTAGAAATCGAGCTCCAATCTGACCCACTATACCATTTCTGGGAATATACCTTGGGCGTCCAAAACCACACAGGGGAAACACCATCTGCACTCCTATGTTCATTGCAGCACTATTCACAGTAGCCAGGAACTGAAAACAACCTGAGTGCCTGAGAACAGACATATGGATAAAGAAACCATGGTACATCTGCACAATGGAATACTATGCAGCCATTAGGGAAAAATGAGGTGATGAAATTTGCCTAAAAGTGGACAGACTTGAGACAGTACCGTGCTAGTGAAATGAATCAGAAGAAGAGGGACAGATATAGAATGACTGCATTTATTTGTGGGATATTAAAAAAAAAGTATGAAACTTCTATCCAAGGCCAGGGAAAATGGGTCAGGCAGACTGATCAATAGTGTGGGAGATAGAAGGAAGTTAAGATAGCGGAGGCTCCATTATGACAATACTAGTTGGAAATGATTACTCTGGACAAGAACTGCATGTTGAAAGCAGATAAAGGGATATACATGATAACCTCTCAGCATCTGTATCACAAACCACAATGCCTAAAAGGAGACAGAGAAAGAGAGAGAGAGAAGAGAGGTGCCTGCCATAGAGGCAGGCTGGGATGAAGGTGAGGGGTGCGTTGAAGTGGTGGGAGGGAAACTGGGGACAGTGGTGCTGGGAAATTACACTGGTGGAGAGATGGGTGTTGGAACACTGTAGGACTGAAATGCAATCATGAACAATTTTGTAATGCTCTATCTCACAGTGATTCAATAAAAAAATTTTTTTAATTATATTCTTCATAAAGACTAGAAAATGTTAGGATCAGTGAGTTCACACACATATCAATCATGAAGAGTTAATAGACTCAAAGCATTTCTAAAAATGTCTATTTATATATTTAATATATATATTTAATATATATATATATATATATATATATATATATATATATATATATATATGCCTGGCCGTTCAGGCCTGACTCAGTCTTACAATGTGATTGGGAAGGCTGTGCTTTTCAAACTTGGAAGGAACTTAGGCCTTTTGGTGCTGGGGATTAGAGTTGGAACCTTGCACAGGTGCCCCACTCCTAAGACACAATCTAATAGAAACTGGTGACTGCATAAATAGCACTGTAGCACTGTTTTTACATATATATATAAAATAAATATATTATTTATTTGTAGCACAGTGGGTAGGGCGTTTGCCTTGCACGTGGCTGACCCAGGTTCGATTCTTCTGCCTCTCTCGGAGAGCCCAGCAAGCTACTGAGAGTATCTCGCCCGCAAGGCTGAGCCTGGCAAACTACCCGTGGCGTATTCAATATGCCAAAAACAGAAACAACAAGTCTCACAATGGAGACATTACTGATGCCTGCTCGAGCAAATCAATGAACAACGGGATGACAGTAATGAAGACAGTGATATATAAAATAAATATATAAAACACATATAATATATATATATGTTTCTAAATATATATTTAGAAATGCTTTGAGTCTTTTAACTACTTCCTGATCTATATGTGTGTGAACTCACTGTTCCTAAAATATTTCTAGTTTTTATAAAGGATATATAAAAGAAAACAAAAATGTACGCATTTATACAATCATGGGCTGGAGCAATAGCACAGCGGGCAGGGCACTTGCCTTGCATGTGGCCGACCCAGGTTCGATTCCTCCGTCCCTCTCGGAGAGCCTGGCAAGCTACCAAGAATATCCCGCCCACAAGGCAAAGCCTGGAAAGCTCCCTGTGGTGTATTCGATATGCCAAAAACAGTAACAAGTCTCACAATAGAGACGTTCTTGGTGCCCTCTTGAGCAAACCGATGAACAACAGGATGACAGTGATACAGTGCTCTTTATACAGTCAACAGTTTCTATTTAGATTGTGTCTTAGGAGTGGGGAACACATGCGAGGTTCCAATTCCAATCCCCAGCACTACAAGGCCTAAGTTCCTTCCAAGTTTGAGAAGCACAGCCTTCCCAACCACATTGTAAGACTGAGTCAGGCCTGAGTGGCCAGGCCAAACATTACAGGGAATGGTTCCCAGGCAAAAGCAATCACTGCTGAAGAGGAAATGACAAATAAATTAAATATAGACTGTTTCTTGCAATTTATTGCACATAAGCTAGGAATACGCAAACGATAGCCATTTATTAAATCTGATCCACTGCTTATTTCAGAAATAAAGTCCCACCAGAATGTAAAACAATACTCATTTGTTTAAGTGCTCTGTCTGGATGCTTTAGGCTAGAGTTGAATGGTTGTGGCAAGAATCACATATATGGCCAGCAAAGACAAAAGTGCTTACTGTCTGGGCCCTTACAGAAAAAGTATGTCAACCCCAAATGACTCTATCTCACTTGAGCTTCACCTCACCCCATTCATAAGGTCAAGGTCCACAAGTTCACAGGTGAGGAGAGGAATCAGGGCTCAAAGGTGTCACCATGATAGCACTATTTATTCCCCAAGGCCAGGAGAATAAATTTCTCACAGTGTTCCTAGAGTCACAGGTGCATTCATAATGTCACCCAATATAATCAGTTAACTGAAGTGAGATCCACCCTGTGACAATGAAAGAATTTCTGTATCAATGCAGATAATCACAAAGAAAAACAAAATATCTGGTGCTTTGAGCACCACTTTTGTGAACTTGGCTCTGCATCTTAATTACTTCTGTCACTGTCACTGTTATCCCGTTGCTCACCGATTTGCTCGGGCAGGCACCAGTAACGTCTCCATTGTGAGACTTATTACTGTTTTTGGCATATCGAATACACCACGGATAGCTTGCCAGGCTCTGCTGTGCGGGCGGGATACTCCCGGTAGCTTGCCGGGCTCTCCAAGAGGGATGGAGGAATCGAACCAGGTATGACCCCAAAACAAAAACAATCACCCAAAAAGTTAATTTCTGAGAGCTATTCTTCATCAACGGAACTATACTACTGATCCTTTAACCAACAGATTGTTCAAGTAAAAACCAGAGATCGAGAAACCTGGAGACATTCCCAAATTGGCAACAGATTAATTATAGAAACAGATATAAAAATAAACTTTTCTATGATGTCAGTATTAGAGTGAACTTCTAAAGCTTGCTTTGGAAAATAAGGCCATGTGTGTTTTGAGAAATTATGGGTGTTTTATAATCAAAAATGTTATGTTAACATGCAAAAGGAGGTTCTACTGCTATTTCTATATTATATTTACATCTTGTCATTCAAAATTTCTAATCTGTTAAGTATCAACAGCTATAATCCACATAAAATCTCATTGGGTGCTGGTATTTGAGAAGTTTTAGTATAGGCAATATACAGAGAAAATAAAAGCTTACATGCAGGGTTAGAGGCCCTGGATTCAATTCCTAATAAATCAAAATTTACCAAGCCAACAAATCCCTGGCTTCACTACTTCACTCTCTAAAATGGAGATAATTATAGTACCTACCTCAAAAACATTACTGTGAGGAATAAATGAGAATAAAGTTTGGACAGAATTCAATACCTAGTGAGCATTTAAAAATTAATGTTAACTGTGATTTCAATTACCATTAGTATACTGTAAGGCACTTAAAATGAAACTATTTGAAGAAAAAAAACTTTTAAGTGTTAAAATTCACAATGATTAGGGTTTAGCTGAACAATCTTAAACTTCAGACTTTGAAATAAAAACATCACAGTTCTCTAAATTTCTGAACCTTTCTGACCATCCCCTTTCCCATCCAGATTCCTCCATTGGGTATTTCTTCTGTGAGTCCTTTAAGTCATATGTAGAATACAGGAACAGTGACACTGATCTTTGGACACAGAATTATTAGTACAGGGGCTAGAGCAATAGCACAGCGGGTAGGGCGTTTGCCTTGCACGCGGCTGACCCGTGTTCGATTCCCAGCACCCCGTATGGTCCCGAGAGCACCGCCAGGAGCAATTCCTGAGTGCAGAGCCAGGAATAACCCCTGAGCATCGCCGGGTGTGAACCAAAAAATAAAATAAAATAAATTATTAGTACAATATAGTCATTCTAATCAACTTTCTTGGGAGGGACTTTGACTCACATCCAGAGATGTTCAGGATTACTCCTGGCTCTACACTCAAGGGACCATAAACAATGCTAGGGATTGAACCCAGGTGGAAAGGGCCTTAACCACTATATTATCTTTCAGGCCTCATAGTCATTAATTTCTAACTCCAATGAATTGGAGGAGAAAAAAGATAAACTAATTCCCTAAACATTTATGAATACAGAAGTTAGGTTCCTCCTAAAATAAAAAAAAATTTTTTTTTATTATAGACACATCAAGCCTGTGTCTACATATTTTATTATTTCCTTCTGATAATCAGTGAGGGCTATAAAGCAAAGTATCCCGAACTTGTATGTGTTTTTTTGTAGATGTGTATCTTTTAGCAAGTCAGATCTATTTCCTCCCCACAAGCTTCAATGGTTCTCCCCTGACTACACTTCTTAGTATGGTCTTCAAGGTTTTTCTTCCCATAAAAACCTCTCACCTGCCTTTTTAGCTACACCTAAATACATATTGCTTCCTAGAAAAGTCATTTGCTACCCACCTGCCTTGAAGAAGTAAGAAATAGTAAATCTGTCAGGTTTCCCTGACAGGAGATCGGTCCATCCCTGAGCAAGTAATTTGGTATAGAGAATCCAAAATCAAGAAAATCAGGCTCAATGGGGTTAACCTGTCAAGGTCACACAGTGAAGACACCAATATCTTAACCCAAGTCTGAGCAACTTTAAAGACAATATTTTTCCATTAACTGCTCTATTCTTGACTGCTGTGAGAAAGGAGAATTTGCAAACAACTTTTTTTTAATGGATGGAAATTTTGTTTACTATGCTCTGGGCTACTTAATAATAATGACAGAAGTACTCATATGTGTTCAGTGAACAGTAAATTTGCACAATTCATAACTAAGTAACTCCTCTATTTGCCACCCCACACACATACACACACAAAAAGAAAAGATATCATATTTTTAACTATGCAACAATACGGTAACCCATTATGATCACTGGTCTTCTAAAAAATATATCCCTTCATTTAAAGGAGGAAACTATGTTGATTTTTTCAGAATAAATAGTGACATTAATTAGTATTCATCTTTTAGCAAAAAAAAAAAAACTTAAAACCCCAATAAAGGGGCAGAGAGATAAAGAGTTAAAGTGTTCACTTTGCACATGACCAGCCCACATCCAGACCCCCATTAGATTCTGGGAACTGCTCATGTTCCCCTGAGCACCAACAGGAATGATCTTTGAGTACAGAGCCAGGAAGTAAGTCCTGAGCACTACAAGCCTCAAAAACAAGAACAAAATCAAAAAACCAAATCTACCACCAACTGAATGACTTAGGGTAAATCATAAAATCACTATACTCCATTCACCATGGATTGATTTAACTGCCAAATGTTTTTATTCTCTACGTGGAGAACTTCTAGGAATGTTCATCAACAGACTCTCTAGAAAAGTGCTCTGCAGGGCAAGAGAGATGCTCAGTGGGCTGGAGCGCATACTCTGCAAGCAGGAGGCCTGGGTTTGATCCCTGTCACTGCTCTATCCATAGCACCACATGGTTCCCCAAGAAGAGGAGCAGGAGCAATCCCCGGACATTAAGGCAGGAGCAGCACTTAGGCATGCCAGTACAAAAAACAGCCAAGCACAGAGCATTTTGTAAACTGCAAGATACTATAAAAATACAGCAATATCCTTTCTTACTAGCATTTCAATAACCTCAGGAAGATAAATCTTTTTCGGATCACGTACCTGCAGAAACCTTGAAATTGGTAGCATGTGCCTCCATGAAAAAGAATAGGAGTTTCAAAGGTAACATAACTCTCCTTTCCTAAATTAAAAAACTAAAATAATAGCTACAGCCCAGGCAAGTACAGTGGAAATGACACTTGCCTTGCATGTGGTCAGCAACAGTTTGAGATATAGCACTAGACAAGTTCCCCAAGCACTGCCAGGAGTGATCCCTGAGCACAGAGCCAGGAAAAAGACTTAGGACCACTAGTGTGGTCCAAACCCACACTCCCCAAAAAGATACACACACACACACACACACACACACACACACACACACACACACATTCTTTCACTTTGCTTAGAAGTGAAAGAAGCTAATGCTCTTAGTCACCACTGAACTATCTGCACGGAGCTCTCTGCGGCCTCTAGAACAGGAAGAGGCTGTGGCATGAAGCAACATGTCTGGAATTAAATAAAACACATAGACAAGAGACTGAAGATGATACATGTCTTTTAACTAATAATAGCATAATTAATAAGTCCTCCAAAACTTAAGAGCTATTAAAGCATCTTATTTGGAATTATATTTGCCATAACTTCCTCAAACAGTTTATTTCCATCGTTCTAATGAGAAAAGCTAAAAACAGTTTCCTTTGGTAGTTTTAGTATGAGTCCTGCAGAGCCTAACATACTTACAGATTGCAGATATCACTGCAAATCATAAGATATCATAAGATAGCCAATAACTATTTCCAGAAGAAACAAAATATATATCAGGATAAAAATGTGTTATATCTATTAAATAAAGAATATGTAAATAATTGGGGATTGGAGAGATCATACAAACGGTTGGTGCTTTCCTTGCACACAGCCAGCCCAGACTCAACTCACAGAACCCTATTCAGTCCCCCAAGACCCGCCAGGAGCAATCCCTGAGCATAACCCCAGGAGTAAGCCCTGAGCACAGCCAGATATGGCCCAAAATAAAACAAACAATAATAATGTTACCAAAATGTGTGGTTTAGTTTCTCATGGAATGTTTATTATGGGCTGGAGCGATAGTGCAGCGAGTAGAGTGTTGGTCTTGCACGGGGCCGACCCGGGTTCGATTCCTCTGCCCCTCTCGGAGAGCCCAGCAAGCTACCGAGAGTATCTCGCTCACACAGCAAAGCCTGGCAAGCTACCTGTGGCATATTCGATGTGCCAAAAACAGTAACAACAAGTCGCACAATAGAGACGTTACTGGTGCCCTCTCAAGCAAATCGATGAACAATGGCATAACAGTGACAGTGACCATTTTAAAATAAAAACATAATGTAGTAAATAGTATTTTAACAGCAAAATTCCTGAACAACGATGGAATAAAACATTTTGCCTATAATCTAAACATTCACACCGTCCTTGGTGATTCACACCCTGTTCTACACATCTCCACTTTTCCCGGCTCACTATCCTAAAGACCACCTGCACCGGGACCAGCATCCTCTGCCAAGTTAACACCTTCATGTCCAGGGCAGTCTCGAAAGTCTTCACTCGGGCCAGCTGCTCACTAGTGCAGCCAGAGTGAATCTGAAACGCAAAAAGCAGATCACTATGCTCCTTGGCACATAATGCTCCCAGGCACCACCTGGAAGGTTCCCAGAGCGCAGATCTGAGAATCACAACGGGCAAAGCTCACTCGTGCTCACCTCGACCCCACTATCTGTCCTGGCCGTCCGGCCTTCTCCCCACCCCAAACTGTGAGCTTCATTTTAGGCTGCCTCTACCTGTTCATTGGTTCTCTGCGTCTCACAGAGGTCTTCCTGACCCCTGACCACCTCTGTCGGCGAGCACACCGTGTCCACCTCCACTCCCCTACTCTAGCTCTCAACATGCTTTACTCTCTTAATAGTACGTATAGTTTCAACGCCCTGACGACCAGCAGGACAGATTCCTATGAGACAGCACTCCCGCGTTTATGGGGATAGAGCCACCTGGTTTGCCCCTGAGGTCAGGGGAAACTAGTATAGAGTGAGCAGCTGATGATCTCTCTCCCTTCTCCGAATGTACATAAAACTGGCTGTTTTCAGAGTTATGCAGAGTTGTCCTGTACTGCTCTCCACTTGCTGCATATACTTAGTAAAGTATCTTCTATTTATTCTGCATGCTGGAAGTGACAGGACCGAGCAAATTTTAATAACATAAATGAGAATTTAAACTTGACACTTTGGTTTGGAGTTCCCATTTTTTGCTCTCTATTAGGAAAAGGCCAAAGTTGTTTGTACCATCACCGCATAACAGCAGCTATTATTTCACATATACTTCCCAAATGGTTTTAAAAAAAAAAACAACTTAAAACAATCCATTAAAAAGGAGGCAAGAAAACCTGTCAGGAGCAATACTGTTTTTTGACAAAGTTGAAGCATTCCTTTTAAATAAAAATTTCCAGTAACCCGGTTCCAAGTAGCCTTATACTGGCCCTTTGTTACATGAGCAGACCAATGAATGAATTAAAATCAAATATTGATTTTTTAAAACCTTGTTTACATTATCATTAACTCCCCACCACCATTAGCAAATAACTAATCAAGTCAAACAAAGCATTCTACAACAAAGTATCTGCTGTACTCAAAAGTCTGAACTTTTAAGGTCTCGTGTATCATAACAGAATTCCAAAGTATCTGCATTTATCCACTGAATAATTAACACCAGGAACTAGGATAAGACAATGTTCTAGACACTGTGATTTGTACATTTTCGACCCCATTCACAATGCTCATGTTACAGTAATTAAATAACTACAATAATGGTCATATTGTAACAAACATTTGGCTAGACTGGTGACCTTGCCAATTAAGTCCTTTGAAAGGTGCAGCAATTTAAAGCAAAGGCAACTTCGCTTGACAATTATAAAAATTAAAATGCTCCAGGAAGTTTGGCAATTTATTCAGTGGGTAAAAACTCTTTCAAACACTAAGTTGCAGCATATAATCACCTTCCAATTACATAACATCTATCATATAACAAAAAGACTACCTTCCACTTTACAAGTTTTTCTGGTGCCAACAAAAACTGTTTAACCAAAGTTATTTTCCCAGGGACATGCTATTTCTTTTTATTATTTAATAGTAATAGTTCTTTAGAAGTTTTTAATTTATATAAAAATGCTTACAATTAAAACATGGATTAATTGAAAGCTTTCTGGCTTTATTTGTTTGTTTTGCCTCCCAATCAGAGCTTAAGTACCCTGGGAGTCAGTCTCCTTATACCAGGCCTGGACGTGCTGGGAGAAGGTTTAATGCCTGGACCCAATGATATGGTGTTGTTTGGGCCCCGTACGAGCTGGGGACCACCAGGGCAATACCCTGCGATGCTGGAGAACCATAGGGTGCCAGGGAACAAAGTCAAGGCCTCCTCTGCATTGAAGGCACTCACTCCAGTTCTTCAAGTTATCTCAGTAGCCTTCCCTTCAAGTGCTCTTATGAACACTAGGAAACATGCTCCACCTTGACAACAGGTCAGATGGAACTTAGACACTATAATAACCCAAGCATAGCACTGCACTGTAGCACTGCAGTCCCGCTGTTCATCGATTTGCTCGAACGGGCACCAGTAATGTCTCCATCGTGAGACTTGTTACTGTTTTTGGCATATTGAATATGCCACCAGTAGCTTGCCAGGCTCTGCCATGCAGGCAGTATACTCTCAATAGCTTGCGGGGCTCTCCAAGAAGGACAGAGGAATCGAACCTGGGTTGGCCGCGTGCAGGGCAAACGCCCTACCCGTTGTGCTATCGCTCCAGCCCAACCCACGCATATAGCAAATATAATAGTTACAACCCAAAATGCAAATAAAATTATTTTGAAAGTATTTAACTTCATGGTCTAAGGAGTGAAAAATGTCCTCTAAGAATATAAATTTGCAGATGAGAGAACCGCTGCCACTGTCCTTAAAATATCTAATTCTGGGGCTAGTGATGTCTGCTTGCCTTTCATGTGACCAACAGAGATTTGATCCCTGGCACCACGCAGGGTCTCCCAAAACCTGCCAGGAGTAAGCTCTGAGCACCAGGAGGTGTGGCCCAAAAACAAAATACCTGGTTCTGCAGAAAACTTCCTCCCAATCCCCACTTTCCCAAGATTTGCAGGTCCTCAATTAGTGCGAGGATTTAATGAGACTCATGGACAAATCCACAGACCTGGCACTATAGCATCTGATTAAACATTTCTTTCAACAAAAGCATATTTTAGAAAATAAACACAAAATGGTAGTTATGATTTTATAAGGGCGGAAGCATTTTACATAAATAAATATACTGAAACTATGCTGCCTTTACTATAAGCCATAAAGTAAGATATTCTAGAGACCTTCCCTCAAAGAGTTAGAATTCTAAAAACCACACAACTGCGACTGCCACTTTTCAATGCCAGTTTTGTTAGAATTTGCGCCAATCACTTAAGCAACTGCAATCTAAATTATAAGACATGGGAGGAAGCCGGATCCATAAAATAAAACTTCAAAGTATCCAATGTTTACACGTAGTTACCAACACAAATGATAATTTACATAACAAAAATGCTGTATTAGTCACTCTCAAATTCCAGTGATGAAGGATTGTGAATAGGAGGAAAAATACTACACATCCAACAAACACAGCATTTCTTCCTGTCACTCTTCTTTCTGCAAACTTGTTGAAGGACAGTGTTTCCATTTGAGTTAGCTCCTGTCCTAGCAGGTTTTACAAGGTTGAAAGACATGCAGCTGTGGTAAGCCAAAGCCAGTTCTTGCTGCATCCTTTCATCTCTCAAAAGACTTCATTTTCTTCTTGGAATATGGCATGATCTTCAAAATAAAAGAAATGGCAACTCTATTTGTTAGCGCTTTCATACACTGAAACTTAATAGGATTTGTATTTAGATCTTCTGTCAGATTTGTTGACTTCTGGAAAATCCACCCGGATTTATAAACAATGTAAATCATATAGGCCAAGTCCGCAGGATTCCAAATACCTGCGCAAGGGCAAAGACCTTGCTCCTACGTGCAGAATGGTATTTCTTGGTTGGAGGCTCTTCACCGACAGCCAAATCAATCCAAATAATGCGTGATGTGAGGGACAGCTGTTCAAAGATCTTTGGAAGCGTCACAGGGCACAAAAGCCCATATTTAAAATGGGAGAATAGAGACCACAAAACAGTGCTAGGAAAGGCTAAAGAACTGAATAAATACTTGATGAACGCCACTAGGGGGTGTGCGCCCAAGGCTCTTTACAGTCTGAAGACCACGGGGTGCAAAAACTCTACCCGAACGAATCACTCCTAGTACCGAAAGGGCAAACAGTATAAAAAGGGGGGGGTCCCCAATGATGAAAGTATTTTACAACCGTTTACTCTGCCAGGAACTCCGATGCACTTTTATTTTTTTCCAGGTACTCAATAGCAAAGTCAGGCCACGTATGTCACCTCACCTGCTCGTCTGCCCCAAAGCAAGTAAACAAGATTTTGCCTGACCTCCGAGCCCTAAAAGCTTGGGACAAGAGGGGCTACAGGAGCCGAGTGGCTGGAACTCGCCCCTGGGAGGCTCGCCGAGTACTGGGATTAGGGGTGGGGTGCTCCTGGAACAGCCTCTCCCGCACCTCCCGGTCCCGGCCCACTTACTGTTGCTGGACTTGAGGTCCCGGTGCAGGATGGACACGAAGGCTTCCTCGTGCAGGTAGAGCATGCCCCGCGCGATCTGCACCGCCCAGTTCACCAGCACGTGCGGGGGGATGCGGCGCGCCCCGCGCGGGCCGGGCGCGCGCGGGTCGGGGGCGGCGTTGGCGGCGGCCAGCGCGCGGTTGAGCGCGCCGCCGCGGGCGAACTCGAGCACCAGGCAGAGGTGCGGCTGCCGCAAGCACACGCCGCGCAGCTCGATGATGTTGGGGTGCCGCAGCATGGCGAAGAGCCGGGCTTCCCGCCGCACGCTCTCGGCCGCCGCCGCCGCGTCCTGCTCCGGGTCGCGGCGCGCCGCCTTCACGGCCACCTCCTGGCCCTGCCAGGTGGCGCGGTACACCTGCCCGAAGCCGCCCGCGCCGATGAGCTCCTTGAGCTCCAGCCGCTCGAAGTCGACGTGCACGGGCGAGCCGGGCCGCGGGGGCGGCGGCGGCCCGGCGGGGGGCGGCGGCGCGGGGCCCGCGGCCGGGCGGCACGGCGCCACGTAGTTGGCGGGGAAGATGCCCAGGCGCCGCTGCACCTGGCCGGCCCACCAGCCCTCGTCGCCGGACACCGCGGCGTCCTGGGACAGCACCTCCACCAGCTGGCCGCGCCGCAGGCTCAGCTCGTCCTCGCCGCGCGCCTCGTAGTCGTAGAGCGCGGCCCAGAGCCCCGCGCCGGCCGAGGCCGAGGCCCCGGACGAGGAGGACGACGACGACGCGGAACCGGCCGAAGCGCGCCGGGACGGGGACACAGGCCGGTCCGCCGCGCCCCCGGCGATCGGCAAGGCCATGGGGGGCGTGGGGTGGGGTGGGGGCGGCGGCGTGAGGGCTCGGGCGGAGCGCAGCGCCGGGGGGGTGGGGGTCAGCCTCCGGGGCGGCCGGGGACGCGCATCGTCTGGCGGGGTCGCAGCCTGCTCCCCGGCGAGGCAGGGCGGAGCCGTCGGGGCCGGCGGACGGAGAGAGCCCGGAGGCCCAGTTCCCGGAGGCCCGGGCCTTACCCCCCGTTCCTCCCCACGCGTCCCCGGGGCTGCAGCGGTCCCCGTGGCCGCGGGTGCTGTCGCTCCATGGTGGCGCGCGGGGCCTTCAGCCCGCCAGCCACACACTCAGCCGAGCGGCGCCTGGACACGCCCCCGCCGCGCCGGGTCCGCCCTCCCCCGGGCCCGCCTCCCATCCTCGGGGCCCGCCCACCGCGCCCGGCCCGCCAGACCCCTGGGTCCCCGCGGGCCCGGTCGCTAATTGCTCCCCGGCCCGGGTGCGCCGAGCCCACGTGGCCTGGTGGGCGGAGCCAGCCTCCGACTGGCCAGAAGTTCTCTGGAAACGTTTAAATCCAGCCTGGACTGAGTTATAGGGGAGACCACTGTTGCCCCGAAGCGGTGGCTGCGGGTCAAGAGGATCCGGTGCTTAAGGGAGCGACGCGAGGGTGGTCTCAGTGACGGGAGAGTTCCAGAGCATCCCCGGAAAGGTCTCAAGGCAGAGCCCGGAGGGCTCGGAGCCTACCTGCGGTGCTGCGCGCAGTTGCAAATCAGAGCAGCTCAGAAGCCAACAGGTTAACTGATCACCACCCCGGAAGCTCCTCGGTGACTGATAAGCCCACGTTTGTCTTTTAGTGTTTACTCAAATGAGAAAGAGACTTGCCTGTCTGTCACCCCAAAGGCTGGGTTTTCCGAAGCATTGACCACGATTCGGTAACTAGAGCCCCTGGGCATTACATGTTCCCAGAAAGGGGGAATTGAGCAAGAGGCTGTGCACAGAAATTCAAGTCCTCGCCAGTAAGCTGGCTGTTCATTTTCTGCACGAAGGATTTTGTGCACCTGAGTATCTTAAGAAGCTCAGCGACCACCTACCTGATTTGCTGTGTGCAGGGTCATAGTTGCTTTTCAACAGCTACAAAGGGAAGCTCTAGGAGACTGGGAAACTTTGGGTCAGGTATAGGGAAGCGCTTTGGGTTTTCTTAGAGGAACATGCTTTCTTCACTCTATTTTTCCACCCTATTTCTTTTTTTTTTTTATGCGATCTGAAGAGAAATCTCTCCCAGGGTTTACTTGGTAAGAAGGGCGGGCTATATGAAGAGGCATACAGTAATGTGGCCTAATGAACTGCAGCTGCCACTGTGAGACAAAACCAGCCGGCCAGCGGCTGATCCTTCCTTCCTCACAAAATTGGCACCAGTGCCCAAGCCTAGATTCACCAGGGCTTTCTCCTTCAACCTGTTCTTCCTCCCCTCCTCATTTTTAGTTTCTGCCAGGATCATGAGAGGCCAGCCAAAAGTGATCCAAGTACAGACACTTAGGGTCCCTTGCTGTTTTGATGACAATATGAGAAGACAATCCAGAGGGTGTGAATATATCTAATTATTCTCTGGGTGCTCGCTATGCATGCTTAAGACACCATGGGTATAAGACACTAAGCCTTTCCTCCAGAGAATGAGAAAGAATAAAGAAGCTTCTACTACAGAAGAATAAATCAAGTGTCCTGGGCTCAAGGTGAAGGAGCAATTCATTGTGCCTGGGCTGAGTGGAAAATGCTTTGTGGTCTGTTATTTGATCTGAGTTTGAGGAGGATTAATTAAAAAAAAAAAAAAAGGGACGAATGGCATACCAGGCAGTGCAAGCAAAAGCACAAGAGTACAAATCGTGCACTCAGGGAACCAAAGATTGAGGCTAGAAAGAAAGGACAATTTTACTTTTTTGGTTTGATTTTGGGGGCCTCACATGGCAGTACTCAGGGCTTGCTCCTGGCTCTGTGCTCAAGGATCACTCCTTGAAGGACTGTATGGACTGGTGGAGATAGAACCCTGGTCTGCATATGCAAGGCATGGCTCTACCCTCTGAACTATTGCTCTAGCCCAAAGGAAGATAATTTTAAAAATTCTAAACAAATGATGAATGACCTACAGTAGATTTTTTTTTTAATGTGTGGATCATGTACCACCTACTGAAAGGAGAGATTAGTTTTCTTGAAAGTTGGATATGTAGTAACATCGAATCACATAATGACATGAATTGTCTTTGCAGTTTTCTTTCAGTTCTTCAAGTTATACCATATATTATTGGTCGTGTGATCTCACGTAAATTTCTTGACTTCTCTGGGCTTCACTTTCCTACCTGTAAAATGGATATAACAATGAATAGCATCTACTTCAGTACCATTGGGAGTAGAGAAGACAAAATGAGTCAATAAATGTAAAAGATGAAACCTTACCTATCATGTAGTAAATTTTCAATAAATGCCCCTCATTAATATCTATTTTTTAATAAAAAGAGCAATCAGGTCTCTGGCCAACCCCTTTGGCAAGGAGTTTATAAGTGCTTTGTCTCTAAAATTTACAGTTATGGTTACCCTCTTTATGGCAGAAAATACTGATTTTTCACTTGTTGCAATTAAAAAATTCTTGTACAAATAAACTGTCCCTGTCACTGTCACTGTCATCCTGTTGGTCATCGATTTGCTCGAGTGGGCACCAGTAATGTCTCCATTGTGAGACTTGTTACTGTTTTTGGCATATCGAATAGGCTCGGGTAGCTTGCCAGGCCAGAGAGATGCCAGGCCTGCAAGCTACTCTCGGTAGCTTGCAGGGCTCTCCGAGAGGGGTGAAAGAATCAAACTGGGATCGGCTGCGTGCAAGGCAAATGCCCTACCACTGTGCTATAACTCCAGCCCACAAATAAGCTAAAATAAATTAAGTAAAAATAAATCCATTGTAAAGAAAAATAATTGAGAGTTTACAGTTTGCACATAAATGTGGCAAAAATCAAAAAGGCTATAATGCTATCAGTGAATTTTAGAAAACCAGCTTTAGAAACCCTTGATATTTTAGAAAAGCAGTGATGAGATTAAGTTTTAAATTGCTTAATGATGATGTTAACAAACATGGAATTTTTTCTTTTTCCAAATTTTTGCTAAAAGGTGAGAAACAGAAAAACCCGTGAGAATCCACTTTAACAATAAAAGATAAAATTTTAAAATTAAAAATTTTAAAAATTAAAATTAAAAATTAAAAAAAACATTAACTTGTGGTATTGGCATTGGGAAATAGAGACAAGTTCCAGAGACAATATACAGAGAAGAATCGGAAGGACTCTATCCAGAACTCAGAGGTTTTGTAAGTTTATAGAACTTAGACTTGTGTGTTAAGAATATTTTGCTAATATGGTATCAACACTTAAAATTGCATATGGGTCAGCACTCCATAATCAAATACATTAATACTTCTGCTCAAATATAAAAATTCTCATGAAGTGGAATAGATAAACCATAATAGCAAATGCTATTTTAAAATAAGTTTTGCTGCAAAATTACTTTGGAATAAAATACTGAAGTGGATTATGGATATTTTCTCCAATGCCAATACCACAAATTAATGTCCTCTTAATTTTCCCTTTTATTGTTAAAGTGGACTCTCACTTGTTTTGCTGGTTCTCACCTTTTTAGCAAAGACTTATATATATCCTCTGAGCCCACCAGGAGTGATCCCAGAGTGTAGAACCAGGAGAAATCCCTGAGCGTCACAGATTGTGACCCAAAAATAAACAAGCAAATAAATTATAAGAGAATGAAGAGCTTGAGGCACTTGCCTTGCATATAGCCCATCCAGTTCGATTTCTGGCACTACATATAATTCAAAGCATGGCTAGGGTCATCCTTGAGTACCATCAGGTTTGGTCCAACCCCTCACCAATTAAAAAAAAACATGATCCAGCTATTCCACTTCTGTATATCTATCTGTAGAAGGTAAAAACACTAGCACACTACCTCACGCCCCTGAGAACCACCATGTATGGACCAACCCCCCCTCAAAAAGGAGCTGAAAAAAGCACTAATTTTGTATTTATACATATATCTTATCTATATCGTGTATCTATATCTGTGCAAAAAAATTATATATCTGTGCATTCACTGTAGCACTATTTATAGTAGACATGCTATGGAGAGTGCTGATGTCCATCAATGGATAAATAGATAAATAAATTGGGGGCTGGAGAGACAGAACAAGGATTAATGCCTTGTGTTCAGATGTGTCCAGTTTGATCCCCAATAACATTTGATCTCCTGATGTGACTCAGGTAATCCCAGGCACCACAGGCACTAGGCAGCTACACATCCTCAGAGTATTGCATTGGATCACTGAGTCAATTGGCAGACAATCACCAGGACTCTGGGCTTCCTGAGCACAATTTGAGAGTCCTCCACCTAAAAAGAAAATTTGTGAGTGTGTGTGTGTGTGTAGCACTGTCTTCCCATTGTTTATCGATTTGCTCGAGCAGGCACCAGTAACATCTCTATTGTGAGACTTGTTGTTACTGTTTTTGGCATATTGAATATGCCACAGATAGTTTGCCAGGTTCTTCCGTGCGGGTGGGATACTCTCAGTAGCTTGCCGGGCTCTCTGAGAGGGGCGGAAGCATCAAACCCGGGTCGGCTGCATGTAAGGCAAACGCCCTACCCGCTGTGCAATCGCTCCAGTGTGTGTGTATGTATATGAAATATTTAAATCACAAAGAAATTCTGTCATTTGTGATGAGATAAATAGACCTTACTACATTATGCTAAGTAAAATTGAATGTTTTAAACTACCATCGAGTGAGGCTAGAGCAATAGTGCCGTAGGTAGGGCACTTGCCTTGCATGCAGACAACCCAGGTTTGAACCCCAGAACCCCACATAATTCCCAGAGCCCCACCAAGAGTGATCCCTGAGCGAGGAGTCCAGTGAGCCCTGAGCACTATTGGTGTAGCTAAAAATAAATAAATAAATAAATAAATAAGCAAACAATACCATAGGATCTTACTAGTATATGAAATCTTTTCTTTTTCTTTTTTTTTTGTTTTTTGTTTTGTTTTGTTTTGTTTTTTTTGGGGGGGCGGCTATAGCCAGCTATGCTCGTTGCTTACTCCTGGCTCTGTACTCAACGATCATTCCTGATGGGGCTCTGGAAACTGTATGGTGCCAGAGATTAAACCTGGGTCCTCTGCATGCAAGGCAGGAGTCAGCCCTTGTACTAGCAACCCAGCCCTACTCTGGTGGGGCTTGGGGAAGTCTGTGGGATGCCAGGGAACAAACCCTGGTCAGTAGCATGCAAGATAAATGGCCAACCTCATGTACTAACTCTCCTGCCCCAATATATGAAATTTTACAAAAGCAAAGCACCAAGCTCATAACACAGAACAGATTCACAGGTACAGGAGGTAAGAGTATGTGAAAAATATATAAATGTAGTTAAAAGTTACTGCTTTTCAGACTTTTTAAAAATTACAACATGGGACATAATATGTAGCATAATGACTCTAATTAATAGCAGTGTATATTTGAAAATTTCTAAGAGTAATTCAAATGTTCTCATGGAGAAGGGGAATTGTTACTGTATTTCGTGGCAAATGTTGACATTTATTATGATCAATTTATAGTATATGCAAATAGCAAATCATTATATACCTGAAATGAATGTTAGTTATATCTCAAAAAGAAGTGAAGAAATATAATATGCTATGAAATAATAGAACAAAGTCAAAAAACAAAACAAAACTGCATTTAGAAACTCATGCCTCTAAGTATGTGGCAAAATGTAAGCGATTGCAGTGGAATGGATTCAGTGAGTTGGAGAGCATACAAACCATCAGAGCAAGAGAGAACTTCTGCCAATTTTGTGTTAAGAAAGTAAGAAATAAAGATTAAAGATATCTTACTGGGTCTTTCTTTCAAGGAAATCCATAAATCCAAACTCCCATTCTAATTCTCCCAGCTTTCAAATTCCAGCAACAAAATTACTTTATTAAATACTGGGGGAAACAAACTTCTTATCTGGACTGACTGGGAAGTTCATCTCCAGAGGAAATGAAACACAGTAAGACCTGAATGGTGTGCAAACCCAATGTAATCTTAAAAAGGCATTTGATCGACAGTTTCCTGTGTAAAAAGAAAAAAGAAAAGAAAAGAAACCCAGGAAATAGCACCCATGAATCTTCCTTAAAAATTCTACTTGATGATAGTACATGTGTAACAACTGACAGAGAAACTATGGTAAGACTTGTAGTGAGCCCTGAACACTGAAGTAATTTAAATCACTATCACTGTCACTGTATCACTGTCATCCCGTTGCTCATCGATATGCTCCAGTGGGAGCAAATCCATGAGACTTGTTGTTACTGCTTTTGGCATATCAAATATGCCACGGTAGCTTGCCAAGCTCTGCCGTGCGGGCAGGATACTCTCAGTAGCTTGCCAGGCTCTCCGAGAGGGGCAGAGGAATTGAACACAGGTCGGCGTAGGCCCTATCTGCTCGCTATCGCACCAGTGAAATAATTTAAGAATCAAGCTAAAACTAAATAATAATGATAATTCCTGTGGTAGGAATGATCAAGTTACAATATGAATAATAGAAATATTGACATTATAAAAGCAGTATGTATATTTAAATTATACATTCTACATACATATATTTTAAAATCTCTCAGAAGAAAGAGGGGAGAAGAGAGCTAAAATATAATCTTTAATTTTATAAAGGAACCACAACATACTAATTATTTCACAATCAGTTTTCTTAGCCTTTGAGAAGTTATTTAGGAATTTAAGCATCAAAGCTGGAGAGATAGTACAGTGACTAGGGTTCTTGCCTTGCATGTAGCTAACCTGAGTTCAATCACTGGTATCCCCTATAGTCCCCTGAGCACTACTAGGAATAATTCTTGAGTGCAGAGCCAGGAATAAGCCTTGAGCAACACTGGGGGTGGACCCAAAACTAACAAAATTAATTAAAATATTTTTTAGGAAAGAACTTACAGGCTGAATTGTTTTCCTCATCCTTAAACCCTTTGTTACCTTTAACCCTCCAAAGCAAAAGATAAAGAAAAAAGCTATTGGTGTCCAGGAGTTGGGAGGTAGCGAGAAATTGGAAGGCGGCAATGTCTGTAAGAACATGGTAGGAAAGACTCATGGCATGAGACTGTTCTGTATCTTGATTTGGAACTAGTCACAAGTTTGTGCACATGTGACAAAACCACACAGAACTAAAAACACGAGAAGCATATAAAACTTATAAAAACCAGCGAATTCTATAGGGTTCTAGCAATTGTTGACATCCTGGTTGTGATGTTGAACTAAATACTAAGATACTATTTCTAAATCTGCAGTTATGTACAAATAAGAAATTTTTAAAAATACTTTAGCCTTTTCCACCCACTTATCTCTATGCAATGATGAAATTTCTTCATATGTTCCAATGAATACAATATTTTCAACAAGTTGACTGAAGAAGCAAAAAAGAAAGTACAGGTATTTCTCTCTAATCAGACAGAAGACAGACTTACTAAATTATTAAACTATGCCAGAAGATTTATTTTATGTTTTGATCTCAGGGAAATGTATAATATTACTATGTAATAACCTTATTTTTTAATTTATAATTTTCTCAATTTTAATACAGAAATGTTTATTAGTTAGAAAGAAGTCCCCCAAATTTAAGTATGTGAAGGTATCTGAGAATTTAGGTCTGTCCTTTATTAAGGGGGGGTGTTAAAAATAAGAAAATTACTCAGATTTGGGGCTAGAGAGATAGCACAGCGGGTAGGGCATTCACCTTGCACACGGCTGACCTGGGTTCGAATCTTCTGTTCCTCTTGGAGAGCCCGGCAAGCTACTGAGAGTATCTCGTTTGAACGGCAGAGCCTGGCAAGCTACCCGTGGCATATTCAATATGCCAAAAACAGTAACAAGTCTCACAATGGAGATGCTACTGGTGCCCGCTCAAGCAAATTGATGAGCAACAGGATGACAGTGACAGTGACTCAGATTTGATTATTTCTATTGAAACGGGCATCTAAAACCCTTTGCTCAATATCCTATAATATAGCTGGTCAGTACAGACAAATCTAGGACATTTAAGTAAAATGTTAATAAAGACAATGAGTTTAAGAAAGTAATTTGTGGCCGTAGAGCTAGTACAGGGATTAAGGTGCTTGCCTTGCATGCTGCCAACTGCTTTCTGTCTCCGGAACCCTATGTGGTCCTCTAGGCAACCAAATAAGTTACCCCTGAAATCCCCCCACCCAAAGAAATTAAGCCTTCACATTCAAAACCCAGGTAGTCATATTCTCTCTGATTGGCTCCCCTTAGATCTGAATATGATGACCTGAGACCCAAATAAATGTTGACTCTCCCACCTTGATTTCATTTCCTGTCTAAAGGATCTTTAAGAGCAAGAACAGGCAGAAAAACCCTTAATCCTTCCTAATCTACACAGTTGAGGCAGCTAGGACGTCCTGGGGGGGAAAAGGAACAAAAAGTTACCACTAAAATTTGCAAAAAGAAGGAAAAACTTCAGCTTCTGCAATATGGATTCAGAAGGGTTGGGTCAGGAATGGACAGAGTGAAAATCAAGCATTCACACCACTGAGGATCTTCGACTAACAGATGAAAAGTATCAAAAAGGGGAGAGAGACATATTTTGTCAAGTGCAAAGAGAAACAGGACAGTTGAAGGACAGTGGGATTCAGTGAGGAAGGTTTTATAGGGTGTGATCAGTTGGCCCACGTTCCTGTTTGGCTTCTCATCCTCAGGCTGAGATAGTTTTATAGATGAGAAGGAACCTAGGTAGGAACGTTCAGACTTAGCAGGGAGTCAATAAGTGGATGGTAAAGACAGAATCATAAAAGAAATTTAAAAAATGCATTAAAGTGAAGAAACAGGACAGGAAAGATAATATAGAAGTTAAGGAATTTGCCTCAGATGCAGCCATCCCCAGTTTGATCCCTGGTGCACCCAAACACCTCTGGATATGGACCAAATTCCCATCCACAATAAATAAGAAATAGTAATGCTATATTGCAAGTCATCAACTATAGGAAAGGTTATATGTTTGAGCAGGATGAGAAAGTGAATCCAGATTAGGATTTTAGAAACAGGCCTAGGTTGGAGAGACAGTACAGCAGTTACAGAGCTTGTCTTGCATGTGGTTGACCTGAGTTTGATTTCCAGCACCCCATATGGTCCCCCAGGCCCCACCAGGAGTAACCCCTGAGCACAAAGCCAGGAGTAAGCCTTGAGCACCACTGAGTGTGTGCACCCTACCCTACAACTAATATAATTCAATGCGCCTAGCAGGAGCTGGAGAAATAGTACAGTGGGCTAAGTGCTTTTCTTGCACAAGGTCAATTTACGTTCAAGTTCCAGCACCCCATATAGTTCCTGGAATGATCCCAAGTGCACAGCCAGGGATAAGCCCTGATCACTGCCAGTGTGACACTACGAAATCACTAACCCACCAAAAAAAAAATGGGCCTAGCAATTTGGATGTGAAAATATATTAAAAACTCTGAAAAGATGAGAAAGAGGGGTGAGTAATATTCCCTCAGGTACTGTGTTCTTTTCTTGTGGGCACGGGCATACTCTAAAACACTGAGGGATTGCTAGCTCTGAGCTCAGGGATCAATCCTGGGGAGTCTTGGGGGACTGACTATATAGGGTGCTGGGGATCAATACCAGGTCAACATATGCAAGGCAGAACCCTATCAACTGTACTACTTGTTTGTCCCCAAAGCACTGTGTTCTTTTGGGAGGGAGCTGGGCCACAGCCAAAGCTAGGAGATCAAATGAGGAATCACCTTATGCCCTGTCTTTTCTCTCCAGCCTAGGGACTGTTATTATTTTTAAAAATAAAATTTTCTTTTGATAAATAAAAAAAATTTGAGGTAAAAATGTTCCCCATAATTTTACTTGGGTTACATTTGGGAAAGTGCATGTGTGTGTGTTTCTATTTTATTGATGTCTGCCAATCTCACTGGTATGAGATGAAATCTCATTGTTGTTTTTTATTTGCATTTCCCTCATCAATAGTGATGAGATCTTTACATATACCTATTAATCGTCTATATGTCTTCTTTGAGAAAGTTTCCAGTTCTTCTCCCCAACCCTTTTTTTTTATAAGGTTTTTTGTTTTAATGCATATTTTATTAGTGATAAGCAGTGATCTAGACTTGGGGCAGAAAGGTGAACAAACATCATAGATTTTGTTATCATAGACTTTATATTTTAGCAACAATATATGGAAAATAAATAAGTACATTAAAAATAATATCTGACAACTACTATATAAAATGACAGTAAGAAAAGAGAGGTTATAAATGGATGCAGATGTGGATATAATTAATTAAATCTGAATAGCAGCAGGTTGTGTACTCAAAAGAGTAAGGTGAAATTTAAGCAAAGACTTCAAGAAGATAAAGGAATTATACAAGCAATTGCAGCCAGTAGCACAAGGGCATTCACAACATATTTTTAGATAAACAGTTTTAGGAAGCTCTACTGAATTACTTTAATACTTTACTTAAATAACTCTAAATGACATAATTTTTAAGAGTGTTGAGATATAGGCAAGCCTTTTTCTCTTCAACCTGGTTCTCTGAATTTCTTTTCATGAGCTTAATGACATGAGTTAAATCAACAATGATGATGATGATGACAATGAGGATGATGATGAAACAGCCACTAATAATGTTAATAAATTAACATTATTAATATCTTTTTATTGTGTGTTGAAGCTTTGAATTCAATCTGTGTGTCAAGTTACTGTTTATTCTCAAAATTTCATCTGACTTTCAGCTTTAGACAGGGTAATCATGATGTTTTTTAGAACTGCTCTAACTTTAATCACTGGACCTGACTGAAGCCTTGACTGTTCATGCTTGAAGTTAGATTACAGCCAGGGCTGCTAAAATGAACAATGAACTACTTCATCAAATAATACAACAATGTAAAAATCTGAGTCGTTTCAGGAATCCAAGGCCTTTTGTAAATGCTTGAAGGTATCTTTTCTAAAGTAAGGCTTTAAAGCTTCTGACCTTGTGCCTGAGATAGGAAGGTCATCATTCCACTGAATTGCCATTTTTGTACCTTTTTTTCTATCAAAATTAGTTTTGTTTTATTTATAACTAATTGGCCTCTTTCCAAATATGACTAGTTCTTTGTAACCTGCTTAAAACTCAAAAAAAAAAGACAACAGCGATGGTAAAACAGGAAGAAGCAAGAAATCCTAAGATCATAGTGAACAAAACACAGCCTAATGGGTTTATTCTTTCTATACTGTTTATTAAATGCCAACAGCTTATTAGTTACATTTAAAAACATATAATAACTGTCCTTTATCAGAACATCTAAGTTCTTGGGCTCAAGAATTATTTGTATTTTGTTATTCAACTGTTTACTCAGACTTCCTGTGCTCACTTACTTACTGTGCTCATTCCTCTGTCATTGATAAAAATACTGATTTCTTTCAGATCACACCTATTTAGGAGGTGTAGCCTTCCTAAACTATACTGGAACACACAAATAGTCAAACTTATATTACCTTTTAACACTTTCAACTTTGTTTCAACTCTCCAATTTTAAAGTCTGCATATACAAAGAGATACACACAGTAGTTGAATATTAACATGCCCCCTTAAGAATATGATGAATATCACAATTAATAGACAACAAAACTATGAAACAATTCTATTGAAATTCTTAGAAGAAAAACACTACATCAATCCTAGCCTTTTTTCTTTCCTTTTCCTATGCACTGCTTTAAGCATTATGCTAATTCCCCACTGATCTGGGTAGTTCAGGTTTCTTTCCTGAAGTAATCTCTTCTCAGTACTGAAATATCTGCTAAAATTTCTTCCGAACTCTTCACTGAACCCACTTGACCTCTCTTTCTTTACACCCAAATGTGCAACAGGCCAGTTCTAAAATTGCCTTAATCCAGTGCCATTTATCATTTCTCAACTTTAGTTTTATTTTCTGTAAGAATTTCCAGGGCCCAAGCCACTTCTGCCGGAAGATGTGGATTTTCTGAAGTTGTGGGTGTTATTGTTGCCTTATGAGATTGTTTTTATTATCCTGAAAGACCTATTGAATGTGAGGTACTTTGAAAACTGTCTGGTGCAATATAAATGTAAAGTATTGTTTTATGATTGCTATTTAATCAGGGGATTATTTGACGTCTTCCTAATCATTTTTTCAAGTCACTTGATAAAGCTGTGGGTTCAATGAAGGAAAGCTTCCAGTAAGTATCTCTTTCAGGGGCATTTCTTATCTGATAATGCTCTTGGACAAACTGGTTTTCTATAATCTAGTATGAATATTCTTCTTGAAAAAATCTCAGCGTCTAAAAGATTTGAAATGAGACGTGTAGGGGGTGGGGGAGACGAATTGTAGTATCATTCAACACAGAGATTCTAAGCCCTAGCTTCTATTTATACCACATATTAATTCTCCTTAATATTGATTTTGCTGTTGACATCATTTTTCAACTTAGATAGATTTGGTACTGACCTCTTCAAGTGAAAATAAAATTCTTTTAGCTGATTATTATTCTCTTGATTGTGGTCTCCATCTTTTAAGGTTTTCCATGTGTTTTTTTTTGGGGGGGGTCACACCCGGTGATGCACAGGGGTTACTCCTGGCTCATGCACTCAGGAATTACTCCTGGCAATGCTCAGGGGAGCATATGGGATGCTGGGAATCGAACCTGGGTCGGCCGCGTGCAAGGCAAATGCCCTACCCGCTGTGCTATCGCTCCAGCCCCCGAAGGTTTTCCATGTTTAGACTTCCTCCAAAAGGAACTAAAAATTTTTCTGTGAATGCATTTTAATTATTTTTCACATATATCTTTAAAGTAAAATATATATTAAAGTATTTGTAAAATTATGAATGCAAATAATCCTTTGAAAAGTTCATTTTCTTCCCTAAATACTCTGCATTATTTAGTCATCCATTTCCATATCTAGGAGTTTAATTTGCACCTCTCCGGAGGGAATTTCATACCAATTTACATTTACTTACAGATTATTTATACTACTTTCACTCAGTTTATTTTAGGGCTTGTTTCACAGCTGAACATTTTAAAGTGCTCTTCCCTTTATCAATGTTACAGAGTACTTACTGTAAGTTATATTATAATTTCTTTAATAGTATTTTTCCATGGAAATTTAGGTTGCTTCCAACTGTTTAAGTAGCAAACACTGGGGCAATGACTGACTTTATGTAATTTGCCATTTACATCAGTTACCAGTCTACAAGAGGGATAAGTTCCACAGATAGAAAAGTGAGTCAAAGAGTATGTATATTTGTTGCTCAGAGAGATTTTACTAAACGGCCTCCCTGACCCTCCCCGCTCCAAGAGAGACAGCCCCGGCTATCTTGAAAACCTCCAGAACTCAACCACCCACGGTCATTGCCTCTCACCACAAGACCAGACTAGCCTCATCCATGAGGGAATCTATTCCTGGACATCTCGTACTTTACACCACCAATATGTCAAGAGTAGCACACCACATTTGATGGGGTTTAAGGTAGAAGGCAACCAATCTTAGGGGAAAATCTATTCATACAGGTATAAGCACACAAGGCTCAACCTTTAACAACAGGTTACTAATCTCTTATAGAAAGGCTTAATGGCTCCTAGGTGAAATACAATAATCTTCACACACTTTCCTCTAAGAAACCTCTTTTTTTGTCTCATTTTTAGTGAATTATTCATAACAATCAATACAAATTAAATTATTTCAGTTCTACTTTGGGGGCAGGGTTTGGGGTTCAGGATGGAAATCTGGTGATGGGAAGGTGTGATGGTGGTGGAATTGGTGTTCCAATGTGAAATGTAATCAAGTATTATGAACAACTTTATAAAAATAAAATTTAAAAAAAGAAATAAAAAAAATAAAAATAAATGGTCTCCCCAAAGTGTCATTCCTCTCTATACTTCCACCAGCAAGGTTTCTTCACACCCTCCACCCTACTGCACAAAATGGAACTTTCATAAACTGCATTTTTATTACGAGACTGAGTATCTTTTCAGCTGTTTAGGACATTTGGATTGCCCATTCTCTGAATGACCTGTCCTTTCCCTTTGCCCAGTTTAAGTTGGTCTTTATTAACTTCAGGAGACTAGAAACACTAAACAAACTTATCTAAAGATTCTAGCGGTCATTAATATGAGATGCATCTCTCACCAAACTTACACCTTTTCTTTGCCTCATTCTTTTCTAGATAACTCAAGTTTCTATTTTCTGTGACCCAGGCACATATAGTACTAACCCTATAAACTATAACCCTATAACCCACACTAATACTGATCTCCTGGCAAGTTTTCTTTGTTTTTCCTCCTACATTTAGGTTGTCACACAAACTGCATATGCATTTAACACACACCCAGATTAAGGAACAGAACACCACCTGCGTATTCCCTGTGCTTTCTAAGAATTATCATCCTGTTATCACAAATTAGACTTTTTCCCCTAATTTTATATAAATGAAAACATATTCTGTGCTTCCTTCACAAATTAGACTTTTTCCCCTAATTTTATATAAATGAAAACATATTCTGTGCTTCCTTCAGACTTTATTGAGCTCAACTTTATATTTATAATCTGCATCTCTTTTATAGTAACTAAATTTTGTTTATCTGTTTGAATGTTTAAAATTTGAGGTGATGCTAGTTAAAATTCAATTAAAATAATTGATGTACTTATAACATTGAATTATATATGTATATATCACTGCAAAGGAGATCAGAGGGACAGATTATGCAAAATGGCAAAAAACTGATGAAGCATGCAACACATAGCACAGCCTGCATGAATGAAGATGATGGCACTGACGTAGCATGGGCCAGGTTAATGGAGCTGCAATTGGAATAACCTTAAACAGTGAGGTTCTTGTTTCTGCAATGACTGTTGCAACTCTCAGAAATATACCTCCATAAGCTGTAAGATGCAGAGCTATTAAATAAAAGAGCCTTAATACTGAATAAATCTGGTATTTCGTGTACTAATCTTGAATTCCATCCACAAAAACCTGTAAACTAGGCAGAATCCATAGTGACAGTCTCCGGGAATATTAAATAATACTTAAATAATACTGTTGATAATGGGCTTCTTCTATTTCCCTAGTTTTATATAATCCCTTATTTTATAAATCATTATGGCCTTCCTAAAAGGAACTTCCCTTTGATTTTATTGTTTTTGGATTCTGTTTTCCAATATTTCATTTGGGTGTCTGTACTAATGGGTATTTGTGCTAATGTTCATAATGATTAGGTATAATTCTAGATTTTCACTTGGTTTGTGCCTGCTCGATCAAATCGATGAGCAATGGATGACAGCGACAGTTACAATGACAGTGAATAATTTGAAAGCATATTTTTCACTATTTCAGTGTTCTGAGACAGTTTATCTTGTGTCAGAAAAACTATTCTCAGACCTTGGTGTAAGTCATGAGCATCACAGGGGGGTGTGGCCCCCAAACAAACAAACAAATCCCTAGGCAGGAATTGGGTCACCCAAGATGATTTCTTCTGATGGTCATTCAGGGATCCAAATTGATTGATTAAATCTTATATTGCTATCACAGCTTTATTGTCATGGGTTATCGCCCATGATGGCATGGAAGAGAACCCAGGAAATAGAATGACCACAGCATGAACGTGGAATATAACTCTTCTACTCATACTTCAGAACTCAGTTGCACAGCTACAACCAGCAAAAGAAGTTGGGATTGGAAAACATATTCCTCAGTAAGAAAATGGACAATGGCTTTATATGGAAGATCAGTGATATACTTTATATATTTTCAGTACATCCTCTTGGGTCTGTGAGCACTATTTAAAAATCTTTATAATGTATAACATTTTTATTCCAGGTATTCTAATATTTGGGGCACTACCTTGATTTTATTATTGTCTGTTTTTTTTTGGGGGGGGGGACATCATGATGGTGCTCAGGAGTCACTCTTGGCTTTGCATTCAGGAATCACTCCTGGCACACTCAAGGAACCATATGGGATATCATAGATGGAACTGGGTCACTTGCATGAAAGGCAAACTCCTTCCCAGCTGTATTATCTCTCCATTCTTTGATTACCTTTATTCTTTAAGGAGTAAATTTTTTAAAATTCCAGACAACGGGGCCATAGAAATTATACAAAGGTTAAAGCACTTGCCTAACACATGGCAGATCTAGATTCAATCCCAGGACCATGTATTGTCAGCTGAGCAACCACCACTAGTGATTCCTGAGCACAGAGCCATGAATGCAGCCAGATGTGGACCCCAAACAGGCAAAATTCTAGACAATTTGGTTGCAGAGATAGTTCAATAGGCTGGAGCACATGCTTGCACACAGGAGACCCAGGTCTCCCAGCATCTCATGGTCTCCTGAGCACTATCTGAAGCAACCCCTAAGCACTGAGCCATGAGTAAACCCGGAGCCAATGATATAAGAACAATTAAAAAACAAACAAAATGTCCTCGTTAACAAGAGATCTTTTGTTTCCAAGTTAGGTCATTTGCTTCTGGTTGTTTTAAATGAAGTTCAGAAAAGATAATACTATTGTGTTGTTGTTGCAATTTCACTGAAATTTTCTTTAATGAGATTCTCTTTTGTGAATATTCCATAAAAGTTTGAAATATCATATATTAGAAATAGTATGTAGTTTATCACTGTATCACTGTCATCCTGTTACTCATCAATTTGCATGAGCGGGCACCAGTAACATCTTCATTGTGAGACTCGTTGTTACTGTTTTTGGCATATCGAATATGCCACGCTCTGCTGTGCGGGCGGCGAGATACTCTTGGTAGCTTGCCCGGCTCTCTGAGAGGGGCGGAGGAATTAAACCTGGGTTGGTCACATGCAAGGCAAACGCCCTACCCGCTGAGCTATCGCTCCAGCCCATGTAGTTTATAAATTTGTAAATTTGACAAGTTTATTTGCTAATGTTTAATAACCTTGCAATCATTTTATCTGTGATAAAATGATTAGCAATAACTATTAGCAATAAGAGAGAATTAAACCCTTATTAGCAATAGAGAATTAGAAGCCTTTATTAGCAACAGAAAACTAAACCCGTAGTAACAGTAAAAGAGAGAATTAAACTCTTTGGATTTCTTCTTATGATTCCAAAGAATCTTTTTTATTAGTTTGTCTTTTAAATAATGTTATTTATTTATTTTGCTTTTTAGGTCACACCCAGTGATGCTCAAGAATTACTCCTGGTTCTTTATTCAGGAATTACTTCTGGAGGTGTACGGGGGATCATGCAGGATGCCAGGGATCGAACCTGGTCGGTTGAGTACAAGGCAAACAACCTGCCCACTGCTCTATAGTTTTGACCCTTTTCCAAAGATTTTAACTGATTGATGAAGATGCTATTTTCCCCTCTCATTTAAGAATAATTTTAGCAGAGAAATTATTCTTAATTTCTCTGATTTATTACAGAGGTTCCAGATCAACAGCATTGTAAAGCAACACTAGTTTATATTACATTGTGTTCACATAATGCATGCAAAGTATGCACATTAGTTCTTGCATGCAAAGTACACACACTAGCTATTAAACTATATCTCTGCCCAAGATTTTAGCATTTATTTATTTATTTATTTATTTTATTTTTGGGGTCACACCCAGCGATGCACACGGGTTACTCCTGGCTCTGCACTCAGGAATCACCCCTGGCAGTGCTCCGGGGACCATATGGGATGCTGGGAATCGAACCCGGACTGGCTGCGTGCAAGGCAAACGCCCTACCTGCTGTGCTATTGCTCCAGCCAAGATTTTAGCTTTTTTTTTTTTTTGCTTTTTGGATCACACCCAGCGATGCTCAGGGGTTACTCCTGGCTTTTCACGCAGATATTACTCCTGGCAGTGCTTGGGGGACCTTTTGAATCCCGTAAGTTACACAAGACTCATGGCCATGACTAGCCCTCCTAGCTTCGTGCTGTGTCCTGAGAAATGGGTATTCTGATGTAGGTGCCTGTCTCCTGCTCTGCTTGTCCAGGAGTGCGGGAGGGGAGGCTGTGTTAGGTGTCTCCAGGCGGTTGCTTGCTACCAGCACAAGTAAAAATCCTGTTGTGACAAGAAAGAGTTCGATTGACTTACTTTTTGTCTTGTTGTCATTCTATTTTACATGTCCTTAGTATTTTCTGTAAGTGAAATCAAATGATAAACTTTAGCCCTTTTCCATTCAACAATAATAAGTTACTTAAAATTGCTCAGAATCAGTCTCTAGCCTGCCACAGTGGCAGGGTGGGGTGGGGGAGACGAGACTGGGGAGGGTGGGAGGGATGCTGGGTTTACTGGTGGTAGAGAATGGGCACTGGTGAAGGGATGGGTTCTTGAACTTTGTATGGGGGAAACATGAGCACAAAAATGTATAAATCTGTAACTGTACCCTCACATTGATTCACTAATTAAAAATAAATAAATTATTTTTAAAAATGCTACATTAAGCAAATAAAATAGTAAAAAAGAAAAAATAAATTAAAAAAATTGCTCAGAATCTCTTTCATTTTGTTTGGCCTCTGGTGTGGGAATTATGAAAGTAGTTTCTTGCATCTTAGTATCAACTGGAGTCCAATCATATTAAATTTAGTTATAAAAGAGTTTTTCTTGGGTTCTATTCCCAGCACAACATATGGGCCTTTGGGCCCCAGCAGGAGTGATCCGTAAGGACAGAGTCAGGAGTAAGCCTTGAGCAACACCAGGTGTGACCCCCCACCTCAAACAAAAAAAGCACCCTAAAAAAATAAGTAAATAATAAGAAAATAAATGTTTCTCTCTTATTTTTTTGGATTCTTTTCACGGTGCATTTTCAGAATTTTATCGCTGGAGCGATAACCACTGGAGCTATAGCACAGTGGGTTGGGCATTTGCCTTGTACGCGGCCGACCAGGGTTCAATTTTTTTGTCCCTCTCGGAGAGCCCGGCAAGCTACCGAGAGTATCCCACCCACACAGCAGAGCCTGGCAAGCTCCTCGTGGCGTATTCAATATGCCAAAAACAGTAACAAGAAGTCTCACAATGGTGATGTTACTGGTGCCTGCTTGAGCAAATCGATGAACAACGGGACAAGCGTGCTACAGTGCAGTGCTACCTTTTTTTTTTTAAACATACAACATCTTATTTGGCCACCCATCCATGGATATTTAGATCTTTCCACATTTAATATTGCAATAGACATGAAAGTACACATCTCTTTTCATTTCAGCTAAAATTTCTTTGGACTCGGCTTCTTAGAAGCTTTTTGTTGTCCCGAGACAATAAGAATACAAAATCTTATTTATAATTGATTAATTGTGGATTTATAGGGAGAAGTAGTAAAAGTGTCTATCTCTTTGACATGCTGACATGGTTTGTGTGATAATATTTTTGAGCACCAATAGTCATAGCTTCAAAAATTGTACTGATTGCTTTTTTAAATGCGAACACTTTTCTCCTCTTACTTAATGATTTTACCTGAATTCAAATGGTAGATATCTGATAGTATAATTTCAAGCCTTCCTCACTTTCTCTTTTCTCTCACAATGTTTTTTCTCTCTTGTTTTTTCAACCTTCTCGAGACACACCTTTTTGGATGCATCTTCTTTAAATAATAAATTCTTAGATTTTACATTATTATGCACTCAGAAACTTATTAAATAAAACCTTGCATGTTTATTACTTGCATGTATTAAAAAACATCTTGTATATTTAGTACTACTCATATATTTAGCACCAGTTTTGCATAATATTGTCTATTTCATTTATTTATCTCTAAAAAAACTTTTATAGTATTATCTGAATTAATTTTGTTTCACATCTATTTCAATAATTGGGATGATTATAGTGTTTGGTTTAAAGTTCCCTTTTTAACTTTAACATTACACTCTATTTTGTTTATCTGAGGTTGTATATCTTTCCTTTATAGTTATGGCTTTTGATGTGATGAAGGAATCACACATATGCCAATCAGTGGTGCTTGAAACTTGAATTGTTTCTTTTTACTGGGAGCCACACAGCTGGCTGGAGAGCTTGCAGACTTGGCAGAGGCACTAAAGGCTGTGCTGCTTTAGTTTGGGTGCTTATATACATCTTCATCAGGGATTGCACTATTTAGCTGAGCAATGCACATTAGAGTTATGGTGCTCTTGAAGGTCTCTGTAGTGCTCCCAGAGGTCACAATTCCTGTCCATGGTGCTCACACATCTCATAGTTGTGGTGCTCACCAAACATTGCACTCCTTTGTGACGCTTACACCAATCTAGCTGTGGTGTGGCTAGAAATTGCTTGTGGTGACAAAAAACACAGACAGGAGAGGTATGAGAAGTAAAAAGCAACAAGCCCCCCCCGGACTGTGCGTGGTGTATATGGTGACAGTGGGAATTTGAGCTTATGACCATAAGTTTGCAAGACAGGTAGCCTAAGCTACGCATTAAGTATTCTTACCTTTAACATTTTCTGGTTTGTTTTTGTTTTTATTTTTTTAATTTTTTAAATTTTACTGAATCACCGTGAGATAGTTACAAGCTTTCATGTTTGGGTTACAATCAGACAATGATCAAACACCCATCCCTCCACCAGTACTGAAATTAGATAATGGACCAAACATGATGACCTCTCAATGTCCGTGTTGCAAGTCATAATACCCAAAAGTAGAGAATATGGGGAATATTGTCTGCCATGGAGGCAGGGAGAGGATGGGAAAGGGGAGGTGTACCTTTAACACTTTAATTTCATCTTTTCTTAAATATTGTCTTTTGATTTTATTTATGAATAGAATCAGAAATTTTTATTTTTTTCTTTGCCACTTTCCTTGCCACTCAATGCTAACTAGTAATCTTACTTTGGTTAAGGTTCACTTTTGAAAATTTAGATATGCTTTAACATCAATTACCTGGTATGTCACAAATAGTGATTTTTAAAAAATCTTTTGATCTTTAAATAATAAGTTGGCCACTCTCCATTTCTCAGCCCATTTGTTGACGAGCTGAAGTTCATCAATAAGTTATATTTTTCCATAAAAGCCATGTTAATGATGTTTTTTGAGTTTTGTCTTGCTTGAGAGTTGAATGACTCCTGAGTGAACATAATACAGTATTTAAGATGTAAATTTGGGCGCATATGCCACCTGTGCCTATGTGCTGCTGTGCCTGTATTTGCTGCTGACCACATGTGTTGCCTGCATCCTCCTCTTGAGATGTGGACTTGCATACTTTCATATCTAATGCTGGAATGTGTACTGAGGTTCTCTCTGCCTTCAGAGAAACTTGTGTTTTTTCTCTTGAGTGTTACTCTCTCTCTTTCCCTCGCCTTTTTAAAAACCCCAAATATGTTTTTACTTAAAAAAATATGTAAATTTGGTGCATTGAAGCTACATACATTCTACTGGAGTTTGAATACTTACAATTATGTCCAAACCAAAGGAATTATTCAATGGAAGCTATAACTGCATGTTATAAAAAATCTCTGATCTACCATAATAGTGAAAAATATTGTAGGGCTGGAGCAATAGTACAGTGGGTAGGGCATTTGCCTTGCATGCGGGTGGCCCGGGTTCGAGTTCCAGCATCCCATATGGTCCCCCAAGCAACCACCAGGAGTAATTCCTGAACGCAAAGCTTGTGCATCACTGGGTGTGACCCAAATAGCAAAAAAAAAATCTATATCTGTATAAATTGCATTGATATTTTTCAAACTTATTAGAATTTCAACAATTTCTCACATTAAATAATACTGATGAAAACTCTAGAGCCAATCTAACAGTTTTCATTTATAAGTGACTTCATTGGTTTTGCTTGATTATCCATTTTCTTCATTTTTATCTCTTAAAAAACCTCCAATTTCCACAGTCAGAGACAGAAGGAGAGTATCCAGGCCCATGGAGCATTGAGATAGACTGTCTGGAAGAAATATCTAAGGTGTGGAACTTTTCCTTGGAGAACATGGGGATTACACCAAATTCCTGGGCCCCTTATCCTGATGGATGCTATATTGGTTCTTATTTCCATAGTAACATATCCTGAGGGAAATTTCCTGAGCTGAGCTACACCCACCAAAAGTTAGTTGCAGATCTAAATAAGGACTAAAAGATATATACCAGGACAGTTTAAGACAAGACTACAAACTCAATCTCTTCCCATTTGATATCTGACTGCTAGGATGCAAGTCATAACCCTAGAGCCAGTAAGCACCCTGGGGACCTCCCAAATCATAGCCAGTTAACAAGGGTACCCTAGAACCTGATGTGCTCATCTCGTAGCCACATGAGCATGTGCTCATGCTCTGCCACTGGGGTCCTACCTTTGTCTTAAGAACACACTTCCAGGGTGTCATGTTAAGCAAGAGGAAGAACGAATGCCAGGTGTTCTCACTTATCTGTGGCTTTTACAAGGAAGATGTCAATGCGTGAAAACCCCTAGTCCTGGATTGCAGAAATGAGATTTTCAAGGAAGGGGGAGAAGGAAGGGGAGAATAAGGAGGAGGCAGACTGGTGGAGGCAGCCTGGTGGTGACACAAACACATTGGGCAAGGGCGTTGGGCAATTTGGAGGTTGAAGAGGTGAGGCAACTTTATATCAAAGCTCAAAGAACAACACTATTTTAAACATGGGTTCTACATTATAAGAATTAAATCCAAAAAATGAGTTGATGAGGAGTCAGGATAGGGAGTGGAAAGGAACCGTGGGTGATTTGTGGAGGGACACTGACACTGGTGGTGGGTTCAGAATTGATCATTGTATAATCAAAATTCCATTATTAACAGCATTCTATATCATGGTGCCATATATATATAGTATTCATGTAATATCTATCTTATGTCATATTAAGTAGCACTGTTGTCCTGTTCTTCATCGATTTGCTTGAGCAGGCACCAGTAACATCTCCATTATGAGACTTGTTGTTACTGTTTTTGGCATATGCCACAGTAATTTGCCAGGCTCTGCCGTGCGGGCGGGATGCTCTTGGTAGCTTGTCGGGCTCTCCGAGAGGGAATGAGGAATCGAATCCAGGTCGGCTGTGTGCAAGGCAAATGCCCTACCCTCTGTGTTATCGCTCCAGTCTTATATATACTTAAGGTCATATTAAGTATATGAGATATATTTTATATGATTTTTAGGAGCTCCAGTGGCACAATTGGTTAGTGTGTGGTACTTATATATGATTTATAATGATATATTATGTATAAGAAATCCTAGTCATTGTCATATGCTATTAGATATATGGAGCCAAAGAGATATGCTCAACACAGGATGACCACAAGCCTTCAATTTAAAAAATGATAATAAAGCAAACTGCAGTAAAATGAAAGAACCCGCCTTCCCTCCCCCACACTCCCCCACCCCATGCTCAGTTCTATGTGACTGCAGCAGCCTAGGAGCTACTAGACATTGGCAAACTGGAAACCCATTTTGCCTAGGTTCTCTTGATATTGATTCACAAGTGTCTTCAGGAATTTTCTTTCTAGAACCCTAGGTCACTGCAGGCTTTGTTATAACTTGATTTACAGCTATCACTGGTTAGTCATGACTGGGCCACCCAAGCCTTCTCAAACTTGGTGACTAGGTATCCCCAGACAGGATATATTAAACACTAGGCCACCTCAAAAGTATTTAGAATATTTTAAGAACATATCTATGTATAAACTGTCCTTACCAAAAAGAAAGCAGATGGAAAACAGCTTTACAATTTTAAAAGTTTCCCTGTGATTCTACATTTTTTCCCACAGAGAACATTATGTATGTCCTAAATTGTCACATATTTTTATACAAAAGTTACCTATTGTTTATTGTTATTTTTTAAATCAAGCTACCAAAAGTATTCTGGCCGCTTGGCAAAGCCTGGCAAGCTACCCGTGGTGTATTCGATAGGCCAAAAACAGTAACAAGTCTCACAATAGAGACGTTACTGGTACCTGCTTGAGCAAATCGATGAGTAATGGGATGACAGTGATACAGTGATCTAAATATGTATATATCTATTTACATACACATATACATATTTATATAAGTACATAAATATATTTATATAAATATGTATATAACTATTTAATGAAACAAATATATAAATAATATATAAAACATACACTATTCATATAAATATATTAATATTTTGAATGTTTTATAGAAATCATATATATAATTTATATAAAATTATGTTTTATTTGTATATAATATATTAATAAATATGCATTTATTTATATGTATATATAAAACACATGCATATATCTCTATATCTATCTATCTATCTATCTATCTATCTATCTATTTATTCTCCTCTAGTACTTGGGATTCAGCTCAGATGAAATGCATGTACTTTACCACTGAACCATACTCCTATCCCCATTTATATGTATTTTTACTTTCTATGTTTGTATTTTATGTATTTTTACCTTCTATATTTGTGGGGGTGATGCTCGACAGTACTGGAAGGTCATAGTGGACCAGGGAATAGAAGTAGAGGTTCCTGTATACAAGGGGCTCCTATGTATAGATCTGTATAGAGAGGAGCTCCTATATATCAGGGGCTTCTACATGTTCTCTACCAATTGAACCATGTCCTCAGCCCTAGCTATAACCCTAGTACAGACATAGAAAAGAAATGGAGAAATTAACCTGTACTGATGGATGAAGACAAAAACCTCTGAGGATCTCAAAGGCTATCAGAGTGGTATGAACTTTCTTATGAAGACTTTAAAGCAACGATCCTATGAATCTCACTGAAATGAGAAAATCAATGGAAAAAAAAGTCAGCTCTTGAATGTGTGAGAAAAATCCAAATATAAAGGATTGAGCTAAATAATATTGTAACTGAACTATAAAGTACAGTAGAGGCAATCAACAGAAAAATGATAGAAGACAAAGGCTGAGTCAATAAGCTCAAATATAAAGTAGAAAGTGAAGTAGAAGAGAACAATAAAAAAGAGAATTTAGCTATGAAAATAGCATAGGAAACTTATGGGAAAGCATCAAGAGGAAAATAATATGTTTCCATAGGGATTACAGAAAAACAAGAAAGGAATAGTGTTCTAATTTAAAAAGTAATAACTGAAAATGTCTCCAATGTAAGGAAGGAGACAATATCCAGACTTAGAAAGCTTAAAGAGTTCCAAATAAAATAAAGTCAAAATGGATACATACCAAGATACATTCTAATTTTAGTGACAAAAATAATTTAGAGATGTAATTCTAGAAGCAGCAAGAGAACAGCAAAGATGCAAAAATAAGGAACCCTGTATAAAATTCAGATTTCAAAATTGGAACTGCATAAGTCATAAGAAAATGTTGTGATCTATTCAATGGAAAAACTACAGGAAGAATATCCAGTTAGGTTGCCAGTCAGATTTGAAGAAGTGATAGATAGCTTTTCAGACAGAAACATAGGAATTCATGATTTAAAGGGGTGATCAAAAAAAAGTCTTTTCAGGCAAACATTTATAGGAATTCATGATTAGTAAACCAGCTCTGCAAGAAATGCTCAAAGAGGGCTGGAGAGATAGTGCAAGGGGTTGGAAAGCATGCTTTGCATGTGGAAATCCCAGGTTCAGTTCTTGGAACCGTATGGTCTCCTGAGCACTGAAAAACAAATGTTGAAGAGGACCTATAAATAAGGAAAAGAAGCCTCACTCAGAAGCTAAGGTATTTAAAAATCATAAAATGTGTTAAGGAAAAAGTTGACCTGGTGTTTCTTAGAATTAACTTAATATTTATTTGCCTTCAGCTTAAAGTGGGATTTTTGCTTACCATCTTAGAACCCTGGATGTCAGAACCCAAACCCGAGATGTCAGGGCTCATGGCAATCTCAGTACAAAAACATTTAGAAGAAACAAATACGAGACAAATGTAATTGATCACTCTACATAATGATATGTATGCAAATATCAATGTAAAAGGGAGAAAATTAGAGAATAAAATAACAAACTTAAAATAACAAAATGTAATAACACAGGATTTTTAGGGATAAAAGGTAGTAAATTCTTTTGTACAACTATATTCTCATTGGTACAAAAAGTACAGCAAGTGCCCTCCTTGCTGTACTATTGCTCCGCCCCTATAATGTAATTATAGATGGGATTTTAAACCTGATTTCTTTCTCTACTAGCTCATTGTGTGCAAACAGATATGCGACCAATTTCTGTGTATTGATTGTGTAGCATACCACACTTCTGCATTTCTATCATTTCTAATCAATTTTAGGTTGAGTTTCTAGGGTTCCTTAGGTATATTTTCATGTTGTTTGTTTTGCAAATAGTTATGATAGTTTTGCTTCTTTTAAAATTTGGATATGCTTTGTTTCTTACCTGATTGCTGTGGCAAAGATATTCAATCATTGTCACTGTCATCCCATTGCTCATTGATTTGCTCGAGCGGCCACCAGTAACGTCTCCATTGTGAGACTTATTGTTACTGTTTTTGGCATATCATATATGCCACAGGTAGCTTGCCAGGCTCTGCCGTTCGGGCCTGATACTCTCAGTAGCTTGCCAGGCTCTCCAAGAGGGAGGGAGGAATCGAACCTGGGTTGGCCACGTGCAAGGCAAACACCCTACCGCTGTGCTATCACTCCAGCCCAAAGATGTCCAATACAATGGATAATTCTGAGGTTGTATCTCCTTGTACTGTGTCTGATCTGAAGTAGACGTCTGCAGTGTTTCCAGTAAGTATATGGGTGTTAGTTTGTTCTCGAAGGTATTTACTATGTGAAGTTTCTTCTATCAGCATTTTATTGAGATATTTTATCATAAAAGGATGTTAAGTCTTGGGGCTGGAGCAATAGCACAGCGGGTAGGGCGTTTGCCTTGCACGCGGCCGACCCGGGTTCGATTCCCAGCATCCCATATGGTCCCCTGAGCACCGCCAGGAGTAATTCCTGAGTGCATGAGTCAGGAGTAACCCCTGTGCATTGCCAGGTGTGGCCCAAAAGCCAAAAAAAAAAAAAGATGTTAAGTCTTTTAAAAAGCTTTTATGAGTTTATTGATATGATCAGATGGTTTTTACTTTTATTTACATTGATGTGGTATATTATGTTATTTGTGCATGTTGAATAAGTCTTGCAGAGTGGAATAAATCCCACTTGATCATGATGTGCAGTCTTTTTAATGTATTGTTGAATTTGATTCACAAAAATTGCATCTATGTTCAGAAGGGATATGGCCTATTGTTTTCCTGTGATGTCTCTGACATAGGGTACCAAGTATTAGAGTAATGTAGATTTCATAGAAAGTATTTGGAAGAAAAGTCTAGAGCAATAATACAGCAGGTAAGGTGCTTGCCTTATAGGCGGTCAACTCAGATTCAATCCCTGGAATTCTATATGAGCCACAGAACCCCATGAGGAGTGATTCCTCAAAACAGCGCCTGAAGTTAGCACTGAGCACTGCTGAGTCTCCCAAAAAGAAAAAGAAAAAGAAGGAAAGAGGGAAGGAGGGAAGGAAAGAAGGGAGGGAGGGGGAGGGAGAGAAGAAGGAAGGAAGGAAGGAAGGAAGGAAGGAAGGAAGGAAGGAAGGAAGGAAGGAATTTGGAATAATAATTCTTCTTTCTTCAATTTTTTAAAAGAACTTCAGAAGGATAGTAATGGTAGATCTCATTAGTAAAACCATCTGTTTAAGTATTTTTTTCTAGTTTCCTGAGGAAGCCAGTATTGCTATGAATTTTCTTTCTTTTCTTTTTAATTTTTTTTTAAATAAAATCTTGTACTCTGAAGGATTCCATTTCCAGCACTCTGTATGGTCCCCTGAGCCCACTATCTCTGAATGTACAGCCAGGAATAGGTCCTGATTACCACTGGATATGGTCCCAAAACAACAAAAAAACCTTAAAATTGCATTAAGAAGAATTAGGTACATATGATTCAATAAAAGAGATGAAAGACATGTATATCAAAAACTATAAAAGACATAGAAGACACAGGAAACACAAATGTATTTCATTTCATGGATTGAAAGAATTAGTATTGTTAAAAATCACCGTTTCGGAAGGTTGGAGAGAGAGTAGAGTGGGTATGGCATTTACCTTGCATGTAGCAGACCTGAGTTTGATTTTCAACAGGCCATACGATTCCCCTGGGTCAAGAATAAGCCCTGAGCAGTGTCAGGTTTGGTCCCCAAATGAAAACAAATGAACAAAATGACCATTCTATTCAAACCACTATACAGAGTCAGTGCAAGTCTATCAAAATATCAGTATCATTTTTCAAGAAAATTGAAAAAACGTTATTAAAACTCATATTGAACCTAGGCCTCCTGCATGCAAAGCTGTGCATTTCAAACTCTTTCTCCAAGCCTGTTCTCTTCTTTTAACTTTTTCTAAAGTCCTTTTCAGGCTAGCTTAGTTTAGGAGTTCTATTTTGCTTTCTCTTGAAAACCTTTATTATGTAACTATTTTGCCCCTTACTTTCATGTTATTTTTGGTATCTTTGTCTTAATATCTCAATCAGGGGCTGGAGTGATAGCACAGCGAGTAGGGCATTTGCCTTGCACACGGCCGACCCAGGTTCAAATCATAGCATTCCATATGGTCCCTCGAGCACCGCCAGGAATAATTTCTGAGTGCAAAGCCAGGAGTTAACCCCTGAGCATCACCGGGTGTGATCCAAAAAGCAAAACAAAATAAAACAAAAAAATCTGAATCAAATTCTATATAGAATTTGGTTACCTACGTAGGATGAAGAAGATATTCAAGATTTGTACTTCCCCTTGGTCTCCTGCCGATTTGTTCTATTCATTATTGAAAGGTGTGGGTGTGTGTTTGTCTGCAACTATTTCTGGTGAATGCGTTTCTCCTTTTATTGCTAAGTTTTATTTCCTATGTTGGGCCTCTGTATTCTGTAGTATGATACATGGTATATGTATGTTAATTGTATGTTCTTGATAAATTAGTTTCTTATAAACTGTTCATCTGTTCCTTAGTACCAACTTTTGTTTCAAAACTTGTTTTGTCTAATATTAATTTAGTGTTTCCTAAAAATCTCTGTAATATTTTTTGACTCTAAATTTTTGTTTGTTTATATCTTTGAGTGTGATGTGTGTTTTATAATAACCTGTCATTTGATTCAATTTTAAATTTGACTCTGCTAAATCTTTGCCTTTTAATTTCAAAGTCTAATCTATTTGCATTTTATATAATTACTCATAGGATAGGGTTTACTTATATTTTCTTATCTGTTTATATATGGCCTATGTTTTCTTTGCTTTTTTCCCCTTAGTTACTTCCTTCTTTATTACAAAATAGACACTTTGTGGATGACATTTTAATATATTTATTACTATTTCTTTTATTGTATTTTTAACTTCAGTTTCTTAGGAGCTACCCCAGGAGTTATAATCAGCATCTGAAAACCATCTAAGTAAGATTAATGTTAATTTTAAAAACATGGCTCTAATGAAACATTATTCTCTCCCATTTCCTTCTGATAGCCCATCATGTAGGGTGTTTGCCTTGCACGTGGAAGACCTGGGTTCTATTCCTCCGCCCCTCTTGGAGAGCCCGGCAAGCTACCGGGTGTATCTCACTCACACGGCAGAGCCTGGCAAGCTACCTGTGGCTTATTATTTGATATGCCAAAAAGAGTAACAACAAGTCTCACAATGGAGACGCTACTGATGCCCGCTCGAGCAAATCGATGAGCAATGGGATGACAGTGATACAGTGATACAGTTATCCTTCCTTTATTTATTGCCTTTTTCAGTCTTGTAATTCTTGCCTTATATATATTATTTTTATTTGGGAGGGGGTTTGTTCTCTCAAGAGGTGCCTGGGGTTTCCTCTCAGAGATTCTCATGCCAGCTGTTCAATACAAGGGCTTGAGGGTGTGGTGTTGCTCAGGCTCTGAAGTGCGCTGTATTTCCTAGACCACCCTGAGATACTCAGGGGCCTCCAGGGTCTCCAGGGCCACCCCTGGCAATCTTCATATGATGTTTGGGAGACCATGTGGTGCAGGGGATCAAACCTGGGTTGACCGCATGTAAACTCCTGTTAATCTACACTAACCCTAGTCCCATGAGCCTGCTGGGACTCACCTCTGACACAGAACCAAGAGTAAGTACTAAGCACTGCTGGGTGTGGCCCCACACACCTCCTCTTCCTCTGGCTGCCAAGGAATAAAGAAACCTCAAAGACATTTAAATGATCTCTCTTCTAAGGGGTGGGGAGCACACCCAGGTAGGCGGCCTTTTCAGGTATACTATCTCTCTGGCACCACTAAGATCTCAAAGTTAATTTGAGGGTTCATTTGGGGACTAGGACACCAGGCAATGCTCAAGGCTTACTTTTGGCACAGGGATTACTCCTTCCGGGGTTTGGGGACCACATGGGATGCTGAGAATCGAACCCGGGTTAGTCCGGAGCGAGCACTGTACTATCTCTCCAGCCCAGCTGTAAACTTTAAATGTTTAAGCCTAGCTATCTTTTATTCCCGGAAAGTTTTTTAAATTATAATTTAAAATGCACCGTGGCTTCTATTGTTTCTGTTCTGTTCATCAGGGACAATCATTTGTAAAGATCAAGAAAACGTGACTTTTCAAAGCAAATAAAGTCACAAATAAAAACTACACGCTCGCGCGCCTATGCCACTTACACATGCGCACACACACGTTCACATTAAACTTCTTAAGACACGAACAAACAAATCAGTTGGCTGGCAGTTTGAGATAGAAATTGCTTTGTTCAGTCTTCTCGTTTGCTGTATACTTCTCTTTGAGACAGTGTTCTGGTGCCACCTAGTGTTACAAATGCGTAAAGCCATACAGTTTTTTTTTTTTTTCTGTTTTTCAAACCTTTTCCTTTTTTCTCTACTCTCCCTTCCTCTTTCTCAACTTCAAGTAACTGGCGTTTACCATCCTTAAACTTTACTTCTTGAATTATAGTTTGTGTTAGAATAACAAAGATTTAATTTCTGCCACCGGCAGAATTAGACATATTCGTGAACAATCTCAAATTATCTATAAGGGTTTGTATCCTACACATGGGAGTTTCTCTCCAAGGATACATCTTTATTTAAAAACTTCTTTGGGCTAACTGACAGGGTTAGTTGACCTTTCATTGGTTACCTGCAATTCATTATAATGTGCTCTGCAACATCCTTATATTATTATAAGTAATTTTTGCTGTATCATCAACTTCTATCCATCAGTATAATACCTGCCCCTACACTTATACTTCTCTTGCTACTTATCTACAAGTGGCCTTCATGTCTTGAAACTATCCTGTCTAGTGTATTATTTGACTTTAATTAAAAATATATCAGTTTAAGTGTATACTTAATAAAAGGATTAAGAGTTTATGACTTTCAAGCTAATATAAGGTTAGCTACTAAAGCATAATTAATCTAAAGGAGGACAAAAGTTAGAAAAATCATAGCATAATTTAATCCAAATATATTAATAAGTGTGTTAAGTGTAAGTAGACTATCTCGCAATACTATTTATAAATAAGCAAATGAAAGATGCAGTGACGATGCAAAATCCAAAGTTAGGGCCTGGGGAAGATAGCTGAAGTGGTAGAACACATAGCTAGCATTCAAAACACCGGAGTTCCTCCAAGACACAGCATTGCGTCAGTACCCACAGCCCCCGACCAAAGAACCTCCAGGTGTGGCCCTGTGGCTTCTGAATGTCAGTGGGCACAGCATGAGAAGGCCTGAGAACGGAAACTCAGCCCTTTGTTACTGGGTCAAGCTTGGACAGGAGTAGCCCTGGCGTCCCTTTGTGTGGCCAACACCCGGGTGGCCCCTGTGAAAAAATTCAAAGTGAACTTACAGGACATGTAACTAGAACATAAAACTACAGAAAAGTTGAAAGTGAAATGAACAAAGATAATGTCATACAAACATGCATCAAAAGGATGTGGCGAAACAAAGTTGTGACTATCTGATTGATCTCTAATATCTGATTAAAGCAAATAATCAGTGCAGAGAGTCCATGTGGTGATAAAAATGTATTTCTTCAGTAAGATAAAAATTTTGGGGGTGGGGTTGTTTGTTTCTTTGTTTTTGTTTTGACCACCCCAGCTGTGCTCGGAGCTTATTTCTGTCTTAGGGCTCAGGGGTCACTCCTTGTGGTGCTGGGACTTGGGATTGAACAGTTGCACGCAAGGTAAGAGGCATTTAAAAAACATTTTTTAGCATTTTTATGCCAGACCGAGTAGTCCTTAGGACTTAGTCTTGGCTCTGTGCTGATTTGTTCTTGGTTTTAGAATACTTACCTCATAGAATGACCTGACAAGTGTCTAAAGGAAATGTCTCTGTTTTCTGAGTGTGCATTTAAAAACATAAGTCCTGTTAATAGTCAAATTACATTTTATATTCCAATTGTTCTCCTGTCATTTTAAAATAATTTATTTCTTTTATTATGATTTAGGTAGTATGGTTGTAGTGGTTAACATATATCACTCTCATGCCGTTGATCATCGATTTGCTCCAGAGGCACCAGTAACAGTAACATCTCCACTGTGAGACTTGTTGTTACTGTTTTTGGCATATTGAATATGCCACGGGTAGCTTGCCAGGCTCTGCTGTGTGGGAAAGATATTCTCAGTAGCTTGCCAGGCTGTCCGAGAGAGGCGGAGGAATTGAACCCAGGTCGGTTGCGTGCAAGGCAAACACCCTACCTGCTTGCTATCACTCCAGTATATAGTGTTAATATTTCTTTTGATATATAGTGTTAATATTTCTTTTGATGTACAAAATTACTACATATTCACTACCACTAAAGTTCCCAAGACCCTCCACCACTGTTCTTGTCACTTCTGGTCTTTGAGTCTATCTCTTCCAATGCCCACCACCCTCCCTCCCCCATTCTAGCACTGCTTGATAATATCGGTTTTGAACCAAAGACCAAGGCTTTGTCATAATCAATATTACCTATTCCTATTCCCTTTTCTTATTTCTCTCTATACTACAGATATATGAGATCATCTGGTACTTAGTTTCTTTGTTTTATTTCTTCAACTTAGCATGATGCCTCCAGTTTCATCCAAGTGCACCAAATTTCAATTTCATCTTTTTATTTTAGCTTCATAATAGTCATTGTATATATATATATATAGATATATATATATATACACCACATCTTCTTTCTTCATTAATCTATTGGACATGTTGGGATGTTTCCATATTCTGGATATTTTACATAGCACTGCAATAAACACAGTTATGCACATATCCTTTCAAATGAATGTGCCTGTGTTCTTAGAATAAAAACCAAGAAGTAAATACCTGGGTCCTATGTTTATTTTAGAGAAAACTTCATATTGTTTCTTATTGATGGAGAACCACAAAATTTTATTTAAATAGTGTCCAGGGATATAGTATAACATATATAAATAACATAGTATAACAGGTGACACTTGCCTTGCATGAGGCTGACTCTGGCACCACATGTGGTCCCCTGAGTGCAGTCAGGTTTGGTCCAACCTCCCCTCAAAAATAGTTTCACAAATATTAAATACCTATAAATCAACTTAACAAAGGAGGCAAAAGACTTATGTATAGAAAAAAGTCACTATGAAAAGCAATAGAAAAGGCACAATGGAATATTAGTCAGCAAACGATAAAATTAGGCAGTTTGTTGCAGCTTGGATGGAACTTGGAGGGTATAATATTAAATGAAATAAGTCATAGGGAGAAATATAAATCCCAGGTGATCTCATTTATTTGTAGTATATAAAGACATAAGGCAAGGGAAAGGAATCTATGAAATGATGGCGAGTCCATGCTCTGAGTTATAGAACTGAGAGTGCCAAGTCAGGAATGACTGGGTGAGGGTAGACTGGGTTTGGTAGACTGGAGACAACATAAGGATGCTTTTCAAAAGTCTTAGACTCTTTGGTGGTAGAGAAGTAAGTTAAGTGTGTTCATAAAAAGCATAAGTATTAACAGTATTGTAATCATGTGTCTCAAGCTATAATAATTCGATTATAAGTTTTCCAGTCAAGTTCTTGGGGATTCATGACTTTGGATTGGAACGAGATATTCATTTTTGCAGGAAAAGGGAAAACAGTCCTTGACTCCATCCAAGTGTACAGGTCCTCTGTATATCCTAACAAAAAATAAAAGCAAGCTTAAGGAGATTTATAGCAAATGAAAATATATTTATTTAGGAAATAGGAAGGAAGACTGAGGGAAAAAAGAGACACACATGTTTGAGAGAGAATGCAGTCTTCTCCAGAAGGAACAGAGCCAAAAGTTCACCCCAAATTGAGATGCAGTAAATTCCAGAATGAGGAATATGTGCAGATTGCCTTGCAAAGTTATTTTTATAGGTGCTTCTCCCCATTGCTCAAACTGTCCCCACTAGGGTTCTCTGTAATAGATAAAAATCTGTTGCTAAGGTAGAAAAAGGGAAGAACTTGGAACTTTGGTGGTCTTTGATACTTAAAAAAAATGTTTGGCTACCCGAGGTTGTTCAGGGTTTCCTTCTGGCTCTGTGGTCAGGTATCACTCCTGGTAGTGACCCGGAGCCATATAGGTGCTGGGAATCAAACTTGGGTCAGGTGTGTGCCACAGAAGCACCTTAACTTCCATTCTATTTCTCAAGCTCTTTTTTCATGCTCTTAACAGGGCCTTTACTTTTTTTTTTTTTTTTTGCTTTTTGGGACACACCTGGCGATGCACAGGGATTACTCCTGGCTCTGCACTCAGGAATCACCCCTGGCGGTGCTCAGGGGACCATATGGGATGCTGGGAATCGAACCTGGGTCGGCCGCGTGGAAGGCAAACGCCCTACCCGCTGTGCTATTGCTCCAGCCCCAGGGCCTTTACTTTCTATTGAAACTTTTTCTGTTGGGTCCAGCCTTGGAGCTGCTCTGGTAACCTTCATATCTGTATCTCAATGAGTTCCTGGCTTCCATGATTTTAGGCTGGTGACAAAGTCATTTCTTTTTTCCATATTTTCAGGAACCTCCCATTTCTACCTGCCTGCTCCAAGTATTCTTAACTTTGTCTGTTTTGGGTTGAAATTGATACAGGCAGGATTTTACTGCTTTGCAAACTCATCTTCCTCCACCCAATCCCACTGCTTACACTTTTCTTCTGACTCAGAGGGAGCTGATTCATTGCTTTCTCTCCAGTCATATTGCACACAGTAGGAGCTATAATACAAACACAATTTATTCAGCAAGCAAGTCTTAGCAAAGAGAGCTTGGATTTTGCCTTTGGCCCTAAGAGTGATATAGGCCTTGACCTCTCATCCTGATCAGACAGACTAGCTTGCAAATTCCTCCTGGATAGATTAGCATTGTGTGTGTGTGTGTGTGTGTGCGTGTGCGTGCATGTGTGTGTATAATGTTATATGTAATACATAATGTATATTTTATATTTATCAATAATATATATTATAATGTATATTGCACTATAGCACTGTCGTCCCATTGTTCATCGATGTATATTATAAACTGTAGCAGCATAGCATTGTAGTCCCATTGTTCATCGATTTGCTCAAGCGGGCACCCATAACGTCTCCAATGTGAGACTTGTTGTTACTGTTTTTGGCATATCGAATACACCATGGGAATCTTGCCAGGCTCTGCTGTCCAGGCAGGATACTCTTGGTAGCTTGCCGGGCTCTCAAAGAGGAAGGGAAGAATCGAAACTGGGTGGACCTTGTGCAAGGCAAACACCCTTCCCCCCTGTGCTATTGCTCCAGTCCATATTATAAACATATTATATATTATATATCATGCCTGAAGGGTAAATGCCTCATATCAGGCATACTTAAATTCATCAGGGAAAGATAACCAGTCTTCCAGCAATTCCCCCTCGAACACCCTAAGGAGAGTCTGTAACCTAGGCCTTTGACAGTATTAAGCAATCTGCCTACTATATGACCTTCCTGAGTTAGCAGTAAAGAGCAACTCTGCCAGCTTAGTAGAGACATGTGACAGTTTTCTGAGGTAGTTCCTGGAACGATGTGCCAATGGCTCCTGTTAATAGAGGTAGAAGTTGGCGTGGATAGATGCTCTTATATTTTTATAAACTTAAAGCCCCAATTTAACTCCTTCAGGGAGCCCGACAGAAGATTTTAGTCTTCCTTGTTGCTGTGCATCTACCCCAGTAAATCTTACTTGGGAACAAATTGGTTTCTTGCCAATTGCAGTTGCACTTAGAGGCAAAGAACATGAGGGTATATTATGAGAGGGTGTTATCCCAGTTCCCATATTATTTCTGCATTTAAACTCCAAGTATTTTCATTCTGTAATATTTATTTTTTTTCTTTTTTGGGTCACACCTGGTGATGCTCAGGGGTTACTCCTGGCTCTGCACTCAGGAATTACTCCTGGCAGTGCTCAGGGGATCATATGGGATGCTAGGAATCGAACCCGGGTAGATTGCGTGCAAGGCAAATGTCCTACCCACTGTGTTATTACTCCAGCCCCTAATATTTCAGTTTTTACATTGCTTCACTCAATCATAGTCATCTGGGTCATGACCTATACTGGGTGCCAACAAAATAATGTGCAAGAATTCCACATAGGAAACTCGATTTATTGAGAGATCTTAATAAAAAAAATGGGTGCATCTTGTTCATAAATGTAAATATTCCAAGTCTTTCAAAACTGGCTAGTGGATTCTATTACAATCCCAAACAAAATATTACTATCACATAATGTAACATGATGCATGTGTAAATTTGTTAGCATTTTTTTTTTACTTTATAAGAGAACAGCATTAGCAAACACAAATAGGCCTAAAGAACTGAAGCAGAAAGGTTTGTAGATAGGATAAGGTCTCCCATGGCAATGAATTCCTGGGAAGTAATAAAACCTGTAGCTCCCAAACTGCAAAAATCCACCTTGTGAACATAGAAACTAAGGCCTGATAAGACCTTTATCTGGAGACTCACAAATGAATCTCAAAAAAGAGCAGCAAGCCGAAGAGATATCTCCCCACCCCATGCCAGGCTGATTTCATCTGAGCGCCTTGGAGGTGGGCAGGTGTGACCCTCAGCCTGTCCCAAAGGAACCCTGGCAACTATAAGCTTCCAGAACTCAATCGCCACCATGCCCAGGAATCACAGATTTGTCCCAAGCCCCCCACACATGAGAATGAATCCGCTGACAAAAACAGGTATGCAGGACTTAGACAGAAATCTCTAGGCTCAAGCAGAGTGGGGAATGGGCTCCTCCTCCCATGTACCCCTCTTTCAGGTTCCTGGCAGTCATACCTCTGGGCGCCACTTAAGCACATTAATGGCCATGATCCAGAGATTCACAAATGAATCCTGGAAGAGTAATATGCCAAGGAGATGACTCCAGACCCCAAAATCATTATCCAGTTAAAAAAATTTGACTCCAACTCTAGCATCCTATTAAAAATTTTAGAATTCCAGGTATGCGCGACCACTTTTGTGATTGTGTGGCATCTCATACTTTAGGCCAGTCATATACCAAGAGTAGGGGTGTAAGGTAGAAGACAACTTATATCTATCTATCTATCTATCTATCTATCTATCTATCTATCTATCTATCTATCTATGCACACAAAAGCTCAAATTCTTAGTGATCTCTTATAGGGGCTTAATGGTTCCAAGATGAGCTACAATAATCTTCATATACTTTTCTTTAAGGAAAACATTTTTTTTCATTTTCAGTCACACCCGGCAATGCACAGGGGTTACTTCTGGCTCTGCACTAAGGAATTACTATTGCTCCAGCCCCTAAGGAAAACTTTTTGGATCAATTTTAGTCAATTATTCATAGCAAACAATAGAAAATAAATTATTTAGCATCTGCCTATGGGGCAGGCTTGGATGGTGGTAGGAAAATTTGAAATAATGGTGGTGGGAAGGTGTAATAGTGGTGGGGTTGGTGTTGAAATATTGAATGAAATCAATTATTCTGAACAACTTTGTAAAAATAAAATTAAAACATTGAAAAAAGACCTATATCGGGTGCCAGCACAGACTCAGAGAAGGCTGGAGTGTCCGTCACCCATGAGAACTTCCAAGAGAAGTTCCAGAAGGAACAAAGGCCAGGAAAGGAATATCAAAGAAAATCATCAACTACTCCCACCTTTACCCCTTGGGAACTACCCTTGCAGTGGATTCTTACCTAAGTAGAAAGTTCCACATGAGACAGCTTGGGAGAAATCCTATCAAGTTGAACAGTAGAAACATGTACATAAACATGTACAAAAATATGTACATATAAACATGTACAAATGACCCAAACCCATGTGCTACCTTTGTGTATGTGCTGCTTCAGAGTGCATGTGGTGCCTGAGCATATATGTTGTCTGCATATCCCCTCTTGACATGTGTACTTTCATACTTTAACACTGGAATGTGTACCAGGGTTCTTTCTCTCCACTCTGCTCTCTCTTTCTCTCCACCTTGTTCTCTCTTTCTCTCTTGCATGTTATTCTCTCTTCCTCCCTCCCTCTCTCCCTCCCTCTCTCCCTCCCTCTCTCTCTCTCTCTCTTGAACCCACCCTCCTTCTTCAAAATTTCCAAATAATATCTGTTTTAACTTCACTGTTCATCTCTTCCTGAAATTCTTTTCTATGAGGGAAAGGTGAGGACCCAAAAGGCCCAGTAAGATCTAGGATTGATTTTCCTTTCCTTCAAAGAGCAAGACTCACAGCAGATTTAACCGTTGCAGATTTCCGGAAGTGGCAGAGGTGGATAGAGAAAACAGCAGACCCAAGACTGCTGAGTCTTCTCAAGACTGCCACCTTTTTCCTCCTCACTTCACATAGGTCACCCAGGGACCCCACGGCATCAGAACTATGCAATGTTCAAAGAAATACGAGCATTCTGTATTCCTAGCAATGAGGTTGGGATTAGATGGGATTAGGAGAGGCTGCAGTTTGGAGGCTATATAACTGATTTTCCTTTGATTTACCTGTGCTCGATAGGAAGAGTTTTAAAAAAAGAATGATTAGGTCAGATTAAGTTTTGTATGAATCACTTTGACTTCCTCTTTGTCTGCATTACAGATTAACTTTATTCCTCAGATTTTTTGTGTTTCAGGCAAATTTGGGGCAGGGATGTGGAGGGGAGTTGGAACTGGAACCTAAACCAGGGGTAATTGAAAACATTAAAATGCATTAAGAAGCTATTGCAATAGGTTAAATGAGAAATCTTAAAGCATTGGTATTTGTTGGGGACTGCTCAGGACCCTGAACAAAAAAGGACCCCGAAACTTTACCCTGGACAAACCAGAAAATTCCATTACCAGCTTTGCTTGACCTGAGGCACAGGTGCCCTTGTGACAAAGGAAATAGCCAAACTCAAGAGGTAAAAGTAGCCCAGGGCAGTTAACTGAGAGACCCCATAAAGCCATTAAGTAGAATACCTTCCTCTACCTTGTGCATTCCTCCTGCCAGATGCTCCTGCCAGATAGACCCTTGCCTTCCCCTCCCCACTATTTCTCAATCTACTCTTGAAGAATGTTGTAAGCCCACCTAATACACCCCGAACCTTTCCTTATTTGGTCTGAGAAGACACTTCCCTGATGAGTGACAACTTATGTACCAACCCCCTGCTAAGAAAAGTATAAAACCAGCGTGGCAGTTAATAAAGTTGCCCTTGATCGGCATGTGTCGTCTTGGGCCCCCTATTTATTATCCTCACTAGTTTTATTTCAGGTCGGAACCGCTCACAGAACCCACCCAATTAGGAGCGCTTTCCACTGCTGTCTCTCCGCGGGCCGGAGAGATCTCCAGGGGAAAGCGCAGGTATTAGGGGGGTAAAGCAAAATATCACCTGCTAATAATCATTTAGGAATAAAATTGATAGATCTGAGCAGGTTGGAGACAGTACAGTGGTGGAAGTCAGATATTGCACACATCTGACCCAGGCTCAATCCCCAGTACCCCACATGGTCCCTAATCCCTACAAGGAATGATTCCTGAGTGTAGAGTCAGGAGGAAGTCTTGGACACAGACTGATAAAGCTTAAAAACCAAAAGCAAACCACCACCACAACAAAAAGATCTTGTTGGTTAACTAGATATGGTGGAGAGAAAGGAAAATGAGAGAGGAATGTATGATAGTTCCCAGGTGGTTTGCCACTTTATCAATTGAAATCCTAAATAAAATGTACAGTAGGGGAAATAGCAGTAAGGGAGAAGTCAGTGGGTTCATGTTTGAGTATAGTAAGGCTTGAATTGGGCGGGGCACCTATTTGATATAATCCTGAAATATACAAAATAACTAAAGGTTAGAGATAGATATTTTAGACTAATCAGCATAATCATAATAATTTTAGTCAGGATAATAGATTAAGACTATCCCAGAAAAGTCTTAGTTTTCTCCCATGTAGCCAGCCACTCAAATGTTACTTTGTTGACCAGTATTGAGTATTTACTTACTTTCAGGCTTGATGCATTTTATATAACCCACAAAAAATTGACCTCTGCTTATGTTTGTCCTTAAGTTTTCCAGTGTTCCATCTCTCATTCCCCAGTCCTACCTTCCAGACAGACACATTTGGCCAAAGTGATGTTTCCTCCAAATGACCATAATACTCTTTTCTTATATATCTGCCCGGCAAGCTATTCACATTCATTTGCCTAGAGACCTAATATTTAGTTTTAAGATCCAGTTCTCAGCATCTCATTACTGCCTCTTTTATAGACTTGAATGTGTCACTTCAACCATCCCTATCGTAATCTTCTAGAATCCCAATATCTTGGGTTTGAAACAGTGTGAGTTCAGAGGGTGAAATTTGAAGCTGGATCCATACAAGGAGGACAATCACAGATCAAAAACCACTCCAGATTGGTAGGTGGCACTTCTGTTTTAGTAAATTAGAGAATTTACTGCAAGTCATCTTAGGTGGCCACAAGATGAGTGACTGGTCAGAATTTTAAAGAGTTATACGGTCTTACCAGGGAGCAATCACCTGCTCAGTTAAGATGGTCTCAATAATATATAGTAAGCATATGTTACTCTCAAGCCTGCATCCTTGAAATGTTTCCCAGTAGGGACCTGTGGGCAGAACGAACATTGCCAGAAAGGGGATAAGGAGTCTGATTGACGCACTAGCTGATCATACACTTTTGATGACCTTCTTTAAAAATATACCTACATCTAATCCTATCTAATCTGGGATCAGCTGCTATCTATAGAGACTGCCAATGTACAGACGGTGGTCAGAGAAGCTGCACTGGATGATGTATGACTTACATCCTGGCTAAGTCAATATTTTGGTGCAGACGTCAAAAATACAGGCTAAGACCAGGCGGTTGTCCTGGGTTATCTCTTCTGCGTGTGAACATTTCTGATTTTTAAGCTTTCTTGTCCTCTTTTAAAAGAGTATCTGGACAAGTTTCTGGGGGAAGCTGGTTGAGGTTCAGGGGGTGGACTCAGAAAGTCTCTCACCGTCTCACTCCGCCCCCCGCCCCAGATCTGCTCAGGGTTGGGGCGGGCGCTGGGCGGAGCCTGTGGAGCATCCTCCGAGCCTCCGCCTCTGAGCATCATGGGAAAATCCTTTCTCCCTCGGACATGGCTCCCACCTGCCCGGCGGCAGCAGCCGGTTCCGGCACCGCGGTCCGCGGGTCTGGGTGGAAGGGCAGCTCGAGCTTCAGTTGTGGGGAGGAAGGAGGTGGAGAGGGTGGCGGCGGCAGCGGCGGCGGGGGCTGCGTCGCCCCTGGGCCCGGGTGGTAAAGCGGCGGGAGTCCCGGGACCCGGCAGCCGCGGGTGGCGGCCGAGCGGCGCGGCGCTGCCTGACCCCGGCTGCAGCAGGCATGGTGTCCCAGATGCTGCAACTGCTCCGGCAGGGCGTGTGGGCCGCACTCACCGGCGGCTGGTACCACGACCCGGAGCAGAGCAAGTTCACCAACAGCTGCCACCTCTACCTGTGGCTGTTCCTGCTGCTGTTGCCCCTGGCCCTGCACTTGGTAAGTTGGGGAGCGCTGCGGAGCCACGGGGGAGAGAGTGAAGCTGGAAAGGCACCCCGAGATCTGCCTGTCCTCCTCATGGAGGGAAGGGGTCACAGTCATGCTTCGTAGGTGGAAAGGCGACGATCTGCAAGAATTTGGGACAGAGAACGCATAGGAAAAGAGCTTATGGGGAACTCGGTGACCAGAAAACAAGTCCCCAAAGGGACTTTGGGGACTTTGGGACTCATTCGGAATTGATGCCTGCTGTTTGGCTGAGTCAGACTCTGCTTGTCGCTGAGTAATGTTGACCCTATTTTGTAGGGGAACACCCCGAGGCCTCTTGGTTGGTTAGCTTGGGAGACTGGTGTTCAATATTTGTGCATGGTAGCTAAGTTGCCAGATGGTTAAATGGCTGAATGAAGTGTTAAAAGTAAAAGTACTTCAGGTTTGGTTTTGTTGGGTTTGGGGTCGCACCCGGCTGTGATCAGGGCTTCCTTCTGGCTCTGTGTTCAAGGATCAAGGCGGGATTTGGGGCACGATAGGGGATACCAGAGATCAAACCTGGGTCAACGTGCAAGGCAAGTGCCCTATCTGCTGTACTAGCATCAGTTGCTGATCTTTCCTCTCTGTTTTTACTTTGAGAAATGATGATCAATGATGTTAAGAAGTCACTATGCCAAGAAATATGTAGAAAGACATAATGAGGGCTAAATTCTAATTTCATCCTAAGCAAAGTATTAGAGTACCTAGTTGGGGTTTCACACTTTAGTAGGATTATGGTTAGAGAGTTTTGGCCAAATAATCACCTGGGTGATCATCTTAAATAAATACTCTAAATCAACACCTTAACATTATCTAAAAACTGAACAGGTAAAAGTCTTCACATCTTCTTAAACTTTTTATGCTTAGAATCTAATTTTGGTATGTGTATTGAAGGATTTTCTTCTTAAAACATAATTTGATCATGTTCTCCACAGCAACTATTTTCATCATAGTCTGATTCTTAATTTAACATGAGAAGTTGAGAGTATCCATGATTTGACTTCCATTTATTATTTATCACAATTTATCCAGAATTCTGGCTCTGAACTGTCATGCTGACTAGATTAAATTTGGGGTCCACATTTTCTTTTTTTCCCCAGAAGTACTCTGGATAAGCCCAGGGCCTCACACTTGTAAAACATGTAAAACATGTGCTCTTCTGTGTAAAGCCAATCATATTGTCACCTTCAGCCTCCTTTTAGTGCATGTTGGTCACAGAGAATAAGACAAACAAACATAAAGAGGCAAACACAAGGACTATCCGAGCTTTGATAGGAACCTGGGCATCCATAAGTGAGCACACTTATAAACATTAATCCATATATTATTGTATAATTATATAATATTTAAATCATATCATTTCTATCATAATTTATAATATCATTTAATTTATTCATATAATATAGCTCATCTTGGTTTCCAGCACATTATTATTTTAGTTGACATATACATTAAGAACAATTAGTAACTACATCAAATTCAATGGGTACATTAAAGCCAGAGACTGATATTCGCATAGTCAATCAGTGGGCACCCTTAAAAGTACAGAGTAAAGTCATAACAATTTCCTATTCTATTTTTGCCTCTGTTGCCCTCTCTATCTAGATGACCCTGAACAATTTTGTTCTATTCGTTCCTGGGTGCATTTTTGCTTGCCCTGTTATCTGTTGTATTCGTTCTTGGGTACATTTTTTCTGTTTATATTTCAAGACCTATGCTGTTTTGCCCAGTGGACTATCTCAACCTTGGGGTTAGGTTTCTGTTCGCATGACAATCTCCTGTGTTCTACCATTGAGCTGCACCCTGGCCCTGTGCCTACTTCGTACAAGCTCTGGAAGTTACTTACATGTTTTTTTTCATATTCTTATCTTTAAAATGGGAAAACTAACAGTACCAGATTGGCAACATTGTTTTGGACTTAGTGAGATAATACATGCAAAGTCAACCATCTGTTCAGCTTGACTAGTATGCAACTCAGACATCATTTAAATTTGCTTTGATAGTTTGATTGTTTGACCTAATATCTGAGTTATCTGTAGCTTAATTTTTTCATTCTTAAAATATATATGCTAATGACCTCATAAAAATAAAGAAAAATTAAAAAAAGTTTTTTATTGAATCACCATGACATAGACCATTACAAAGCTATTCATCATTGGATTTCAGTTATACAGGGTTCCAACACCCATCCCTCCATCAGTGCATGTTTCCCAGCACCAGTTTCCCCAGTTTCCCTCCCACAACCCTTCCAACTCCCCCATTCTCCCAGCCTGCCTCTATACTGGCACTTCTCTCTCTCTCTCTCTCTCTCTCTCTCTCTCTCTCTCTCTCTCTCTCTCTCCCTTTTTGGACATTGTGATCATTAACAAAATATTATGGAAAAACATTTCATATGGAGACTGATCCTTCAAGACCCTTTAATAAATGCAATCTTCCTTCTTCATTATGCCCTTGTTAATCACTTTTCTTAGCCTAAAGATCTCAATATTTTCTTTTTGACTAGACGTGCAGCATAGCAGAGTAATGAGGTGTACCAACTTGGGCCAGTCCTGGTTCTTATTGATTATGCAAGCTTTCATATGTGTCAGCTTCCTGATTTGTAAATAGGGACAATAGTATCTCCCTCAGCAGGTGACTATGAGGATTGCATACCTTAATGAAAATATAATGAAAATAGTATACAATGAAAATAGTACCTGACACACAGTGCTCATATGAACTGATCCCTTCTAGTTGCCAAAAATCTCTCCAACCTTTAAAGCTCAATGGAATAGTCTCTGATTCCAGTTATCTAGAATTAACCTTTTTTCTCCCTCGCTTTTTATACCTTTATTTACTATTAGTACTATAGAAACTTTTTGAATCAAATCTTGATTTCAGGTGTTGGAACATATGTTTTACCTTTGCTTCTACATCAGGAGTTTTTTTGGGATATGAATTTTTATTTTGTTGATTCATCATGGTTTCCTTATTATACTAGTAGAGTGAGTTTCCTGCATTTGGGTAACATCTCATAAATAACTGTAGCACTTCACTGTAGCACTGTTGTCCCTTTGTTCATCAATTTGCTCGAGTGGGCACCAGTAATGTCTCCATTGTGAGGCTTGTTGTTACTGTTTTTGGCATATCGAATACGCCATGGGTAGCTTGCCAGGCTCTGCCGTGCAGGTGGGATACTCTCGGCAGCTTGCCAGGCTCTCCAAGAGGGATGGAGGAATCGAACCTAGGTCGGCCGCGTGCAAGGCAAATGTTCTACCTGCTGTGCTATCGCTCTAGTCCTCATAAATAACACATAGCTGAAAATCAAATTACCCTATCTCTTTTTTTTTCTGTTCCAAGCAGTTTTGCATAATCTCACCCACTACATGTTTTGATTTACTGCTACTGAAAGTAATGTATATATTTCAGGTATCCTCCTCCTTGCCTTTTCTTTGTTGTAGCAGTGACTTGGGTTGCACATACTTGGGTGCAGTGCTCATCAGGCACCACACACTTTTGTTGTGGTGGTGTTATCGTACTCACACACACTTGCTGTGGTAAGCCAGAAGGCATATAAATTGTTGTGGGACCAGTAATCAGAAGTGGCAATGCCAAGGGGATAATGTTGGGCACGCAGAGTGGTACTGAGGATTCAAATTGTGGCCTCAGTGAGCTGTCTCTGTGCCCTTAACTTTCACTTCTTTTTCATACCTCAGTCACAGCCTCATTAACATTTAATGTCTAGTCTTGCAAGCTTTTTTCTTTGCATATAGGCTCATTAATATATAATTTCATATAATATTTGCTATATGCAGGGCTGAGTAGATAGATCAATGATCAGGGATCTGATCATTGCCTATGCAGGGACCTGAGTTTAATCCTTGGCACTACATGTTCCCTGATGTACCACTGGGTATACAGTGGGATCCTCTGAGCTCTGCTCTGCTTATCCAGTGGCCCCCCACTTCTCACAGTGTCAGGCCTGAACATTGATCTGTCTGACTCAATTGGCTTACCTGGAGGGTATTACTTAGACTCTCTGAGCACTGTTTGGAAGATCCCCAACCCTTCCCCAATAGTAAAAGTTTGAAAATGTTTGATGTATGCATATGATCAGTACTTAATTTCTGCCTAATTGTGTTTTATTTTACTGCTACAGGTTTTATTACTTCCCAGGAATTCATTGCCATGGGAGACCTACCTTTGTTTGTAAATAGCCCTTAGTTAAGTTCTTTAGTAACATTTAAGAGTAATTTTTCACAAAATCTCAAGAGTTTAGGAAGTTAAAACTTGTGTAAGCAAAATTTGTATGCATAAATTTTTGAAACAGAACACAACATTTTTATATATTTATGCCACTGTATAAATTTTTAAATTTTATATGAGAGCATTTTATGGTTGCTGCTTTTAAATATCCAATTTATCTTGGGCTGGAGATATCTGGAGATAAAGCAGATTACTTTGCATTTAGCCTACTCAGGTTTGATCCCCAGTGCTACATAGGGTGGCCTGAACACAGAGCTAAAAGTAAACTCTGAGCATGGATGGATGTGGTCCCCAAACAAACAAACAAGCAACATAATTATAAGCCTATTGTAATAAAGAAATTCAGGTTTAACAGCTCTGTTCTCTGGTTTCTGAAAGTGACCAATAAAAGACCTTATTTCTCCAAATTGAGTTTTGTGGGAGACTAGAAATCTCTTAATGCTTAAATATCTTCTGCCCTTCATTACTACATATAATTCTAAGTGTTGTTTCCAGTCTTTTTCTATTTACCAGAGCTTGGTACAAATAAAATAGCTGGCTGCTCACTCACAAGGGCTTATTTGTAGTTTTGTCATTTAAGGGACCACTGACCTTTTTTTTGTTTTCCACAATTTGAACTATGCTTAGTGAAGACCATTACACTGGGGAGAATCTACCTTTTAATTTATGGGAATTTTGACTATGTCAATAGAAATTTTATTACTAATTATTGAGGCTAACTTACTTCTTAGTCCTGATGTTTACTCAGATTTGTTTGCTTATAGAGAAAATAACAGTACTTACAAACTATTATTTATGAGAAATGCTCAAAAGTACAGTACTAAGAATATTAAATCAATTTAGATAATTTATGAAGACTTTTACATTGATTTATTATCACCCTCATTTTCATTTTCTTTTAAACTGAAGATTCATTTGTTTTCAGTTATTTAAACTTTTTTTTGTGAAGCAAGAAAGTTTTTTTTGTTTGTTTTTTTGCCTTTTGGGTCACACCCGGCGATGCAGAGGTCACTCCTGGCTCTGCACTCAGGAATTATCCCTGGCAGTGTTCAGGGAACCATATGGGATGCTGGGAATCAAACCCAGGTTGGCCTCGTGCAAGGCAAACGCCCTATCTGCTGTGCTATTGCTCCAGTCCCGAAGCAAGAAAGTTTTATTAAAACTTATTTAGAAAGATACGAGGAGACAGTTGGAGAGGTACATGTCTGAGAGAGAACACAGGCTTCCCCAGAGCGGTAAACATTGAGACAAGTGAGATACGTGCTCAAGGAAGATAATGGGCTTGAAGAGCAAGCCTAAACTTTAATTTATTTAATTTATTATGTCTTCCTCCCTCCCTTCCTTCCTTCCTTCCTTCCTTCCTTCCTTCCTTCCTTCCTTCCTTCCTTCCTTCCTTCCTTCCTTCCTTCCTTCCTTCCTTCCTTCCTTCCCTTCCTCCCTCCCTCTCTCCTTCTTTCTTTCTTTTTCTTTCTTCCTTCCTTCCCTTCCTCCCTCCCTCCCTCCCTCTCTCCTTCTTTCTTTCTTTTTCTTTCTTTCTTCCTTCCCTTCCTCCCTCCCTCCCTCCCTCTCTCCTTCTTTCTTTCTTTTTCTTTCTTTCTTTCTTTCTTTCTTTCTTTCTTTCTTTCTTTCTTTCTTTCTTTCTTTCTTTCTTTCTTTCTTTCTTTCTTTCTTTCTTTCTTTCTTTCTTTCTTTCTTTCTTTCTTTCTTTCTTTCTTTGAAGCAAGAAAGTTTTTTTTTTTTTTTGCCTTTTGGGTCACACCCGGCAATGCACAGAGGTCACTCCTGGCTCTGCACTCAGGAATTATCCCTGGCAGTGTTCAGGGAACACTTTCTTTCTTTCTTTCTTTCCTTCTTTCTTTCTTTCTTTCTTTCTTTCTTTCTTTCTTTCTTTCTTTCTTTCTTTCTTTCTTTCTTTCTTTCTTTCTTTCTTTCTTTCTTTCTTCTCCTTCCTTCCTTCCTTCCTTTCTTTCTTTCTTTCTTTCTTTCTTTTCTTCCTTTCTTTCTTCTTCATTTTTTCTTTTTTTTTCTTTCTTTAGAACAAGAACATCATGCACCTGATTTTGACCCCTATATAAGCTCTGACCACACATGCCAGTAACAGAAAACTTTCCCATTCTAATCTCTTAATAATGATGTGACCTTGAGAAAGGTTCTTTACTTCTGTAGGCCTTAGCGTTAGAATCTATAAAATGGGGATAACAAGTTTAATGGTATAGGTTTAGCAATTAAGATCCAGAGTTTCCTTGCTCATAGCACTATAATTGAGCATCAGGCATACAATGCACCTACACCAATCTCACCACTACTATCAGTTTCCATCCATCAGTATCATGGAAGTCAGTGAATTCAGATTCAGTCAGCTCCCATCCTTCACATGTTAATACAGATTTTCTTGAGTGACAGTTGCCAACTTTCTCAGCAATTCCTTCTGTTTATTCTGTTTCTGCCATTTGCACACATCATGTTTGTAGGCAGGTTTTTTTTTTTTTTTTTTTTTTGTGGCAAAAGAACCAGCACCTACTCTGGCCGGGGATGTCTAAAGCAAATTGGTTTGGCACCTTCAAGCTTCAGCTAGCAGGGATGGTTGCAGAGACAGACACATAAGAGACAAACAAACATCGAGGACTGTCTGAGTTTATTTAACTCACTGAAACAGCTCTGAGTGAGCTCACAGAGTGGCTGTTAGTTCAATACAACATCCTTCCCTGACCTTGGCTTCCAACACACTGAGCCATTGTTTAAGTTGATAGCGACATTAAGGACGGTTAGTAAGCACAGCATAGCTCAATTGGTACATGAAGGCTGGGATATTTCACAATAGCTTAGGCAAACAGCAGACCCCTCAAAGTTTTGAGTGGTAACAATTTCCTATTCTATTCTTGCCTGTGTTACCCTCTACACTTAAAAGAACCCTAAACGGTTTTATACTATTCTCTCTTGGATGCATTTTTGCTAGCCCTATAATCAATTATAGTCTTTCCTGAGCTCATTTTTGCTTGCCCAGTCAGATTCAAAAAGACCCAAACTGTTTGCCCAGGAGATTATTCCAACCTTGGGGTTTTTTGTTAGGGGAATGATATCCCACTTTGGAATGTTAACCTTTCGATCTCCTCCCAAAATAGCTCTCCTGCCTTCTTTTTCTGTTCTACTATTGCAAGTTCATGACTAATTTTCCAGTGGTTAAATTTATGTCTCTCACCCCACCTCCACTTCTCTTAGGGCTTGTTTTTTTACGCTTTCTCCCAATTAGTGACTATATTTGGATGCTGTTGTTGACAATTTCTTTCAATTATGATAACAAATGCTTTAACATCCTTGGTTTTATTTCTCTTATGTACAAATAGATGTACCAGATTATGATTTAGGATTTTTAACTGATTCTCATACGACTGCTTTAAAATACCTCCTAACCTTATTTTCATTTTATTCACTCTAAATCTCTTTCCTACATACTATGGGGGAAAAAAAAGATTAGTTTTTAGGGCTATTCAGAATACTTCTTACCTCCACACCCCCGGATGAAATTTTCTCTCTAAGCATTTTCAATTATATTATTATGATTCGTTTATATCATTTGTCATCCCGTTGATCTTTGATTTGCTTGAGTAGGCACCAGTAACGTCTCCATTCGTCCCTTTCGAGTGCTAGTGTAGCCCAATGGTATCTGCTCACTCCAGGAACAGGAAGAACCTCAAACCGTTCATTCAAGGTTTTGAGAAAGAAGTCTGACCATCTCATTGGTGGGCGGCCACGCGGTCTTTTGACGTCCTGTGGAATCCAGTCGGTAACAGCTCTAGTCCAGCGGCCATGTCTGAATCGCATTACATATCCGGCCCATCTGATTTTTGACGTCTTGGCAAACGAGACTGTGTTCCTGATTCTTGACCATGACGGAGGTCGGAACTCCAGATTCCTTCTCTCACTTGAGTTTTATATGTTACTGGTCTTGACAATAATTATAGCTAACATTCACTGAACATGTTTTGAGGTGGGGGATTGTTGTAAGTTTTGAATCAACTAAGTTATCTTCCCATTAAATCCTTCCAATAACTCAGAATGTCTCTGCCATAGTTTCCAGCTTATAGCTGATGAAACTCACATATAAAGATTGGAACAGAGTGAAAGAACTGGACATATTTATCGAATACCACTTATGTCCACAGCAAACTGAGTTCCAGGTATCCTGTTGGATATAGGGAATACAATAGGCTAAAGAGAGAATAGTTTCTCCTCTCAGGAAGTTGACAGGTAAGGAGGGGAAAAGCACAATGGTCAGTGCTGTCATAGAGGAAGTGTGACATATTGTATAGTAAAGACAGGGAGCCCCATCATGGCTTTGACATATAAGGTTTCCCTGTGGAAATAGTTTCCACTCTGATGCCTAATGACTGACTATAAGATAGCCAAGCAAAAATTGCAAAAAGGGGCTTTGATTTAGTTTTCAATTCATTGAAATGCAATTTGAAACAATTTTTTTTGCCAAATTTGAAATAATATATTACTTTTTAACCTTTCAATCTTTTTCACTTCTTTTTCTTTTTCGGTTTTGGAGCCACACCCAGTGGTGCCAAGGGACTGTTTCTGGCTCTCTGCTCAGGGTGTGCCTTGGTGGTGTGCAGGGAACCATATGTGATGCTGGAGATTTGAACCTGGAACAGCAGAATGGAAGAAAAGCATCTTAACTTCTGTACTATCTCTCTGGCCCTTCTTCCAATCTATTTTTGAAAACAGTTTACAGAAAAGTTTCAATAGTTACCCAGTAGATAATGTATACTAGTGTTTTCCCAAGTACTAGACCTCTGAGACTGCTGGGAAGTTTCCAGTCGGGCAGTAGTAACCTGGGGTGTAATTGGGGAGTACTTTATGTTAGTTTGCTTAAAGAAGGAAGATTGCCAGGGGAGCACTGAATAATTTTCTTTCCTGAAAAGGAGTACTAGGCAAAATAAGTTTGGGAATCTGTGTTGTATGTTATTTTTTGTTGATATTTATTAAATCACTGTGATTTACAAAGTTATTTGTAATACAGTTTTTTTCAGGCATACAATGTCCCAACACCAATCCCACCACCAGTGTGACCTTCTCTACACCAATGTTTCCCTTCCCACCCCAGCAGGCAAAACCCATATTTATTCCACATTACTTGCTTTAAGAAAACTTAGAAGAGGGCTGGAGCGATAGCACAGCAGGTAGGGCGATTGCCTTGCACATGGCCGACCCGGGTTCGATCCCCAGCATCCCATATGGTCCCCTGAGCACCCCCAGGAGTAACCCCTGTGCATCACCGGGTGAGACCCAAAAAGCAAAAAAAAAAAAAAAAGAAAACTTAGAAGAATGGCAAATGCAATTATCAAAAAATAAATCAGTAAGTCAATTTGCGATACTTGATTTAATATGATATTACACTATGAAAATAAATTAACATCATTGAATCCAATATAAACTAATGCCTGCTCTCACTTATATAGAGCAGGCATTATTTTCAATTCTGATATCTAAAATATATCGCATTAGCTTTTATTTTATACTTGTGTCTAATTATGGTAATAATCCTGTATTGTCACTAATAAAACTATTTTTTAAAATTTGTTGCTGATATATTTTAGAGTTTAAATGTAATAGATACAGCCTATGGCTATAAAATTTAGAGTTAAGAGAATCAAGAAAATTTAAAGGGGAAAAATCTGAATATCCTAAAATTGTACAAAGTGTTTTATTGTATGAAAGTGAATATTGAAAGACTAATAGGGCAGCATATTCAATATAAAAGAGGTATTCATTTTTAGAAAAATGTAAAATTCCTTAGTGAATTAGTAATAAACATGCCCTTCTTAATCTAAGACAGGGCAAGCATAAACATCACAACTGAGTGCCCTACACAATGTCACATACGGAGAATTCTGCCCTGTTCTTTAAAAAAGCTCCTTTAATGCTTCTTGTAAAACCAATTTCAGGGCTATGAATCCCCTGAGCTGTTGCCTCTCCCTGAAACTTTGTATGAAATCTTCAAATATGAATGATAATCTCATTGGTGAGGTGTTCATCTCATTTGATAGATCTGCTGTGACTCTTATAGGATCTCCTTTATGTAAGTTGCTTTATTGATCTTGCTGCTTTGAATATTCTTTCTTTATATTGATAAGTTTTCATTTTGAGTATAATGTGTCTGGGAGTTTTTCTAGTTAGGTCTATTTTAGCTAGAACCCTTTGGGCCTCTTGCATCTTGGTGCCTGCAATCCTCAAATCTGGGAAATTCCTGTCTATGATAGGAACCCAGCCACAGCCATGCTCAAGGCCCCTCTGCACAGTTCAGACGAGCTTCACACATGAAGGAACCAGCAGAGGAACCCAGGTGTGCGGGACCCAGGGCTGAGATCTCCAAGCCTGCTCAGATTGGGACTGGGCCTCTTTTGCCCAGATCCCTCATTTTCCAGTAGCTAGGCAGTCATACCCAGAAACTCTCCCTGGTGCCATGTAATCCCATCAAAGGTCAATATCCATGTAATCCCATCAAAGGTCAATATCCAGAGACTATAAAACCAAGCTCCTGGAAGCATCTTATAGCCTAATTCTCCCTCTTGGAGAACCTGGCATACTACCGAGAGTTTCCTGCCTTCATGAGAGAGCCTGGCAGCTTCCCGTGGTGTATTTATATGCCCAAGCCAGTAACAATGATGGGTCTCATTCCCCTGACCCTGAAAGGGCCTCCAATGTGGCACCATTGGGAAAGACGAGTAAAGAGAGGCTTCTAAAATCTCAGGGCAAGGACGAATGGAGACTTACTGAGATTGCTTGAGAAAATCGACAATCAACAGGATGATGATGATGATGATTATATTTTAAAATACTGTTACTCCATCCAATTTGATTTCTTGTTCTTTAGTACCTTTGATGATATTATAAGATTCCTCTTGAACTCATCCTGGTCTCTGGTATGTTACTCATTTCTTTTCAGACTCTTTTTCACCTTCTCTTGTTTTCTAGAAATTTCTTTTACCTTATCTTGGAGGTTCTTGATCTTTTGCTCAGCTGCTGTTAATGTGTTGTTCAATATTGCTATTGACTTGATTGTTTTATTTTATTTTATTACTGAATTACCATAAGATACAGAGTTACAAATCTAATCAATGTTGGGTTTTAGTCATACAGTATTCTAACACCCAACCCCTCCACCAGTGTACATTTCCCACCACCAATATTCTAGTTTCTCTCCCCCCAACCTATCTTGATGGCAGGCACTTTCCTTCTCTCTCTCTCTCTCTCTCTCTCTCTCTCTCTCTCTCTCTCTCTGTCTCTCTCTCTCTCTTTCCTTTAGGGAATAATGGTTTGTAATTACAGATACTGAGAGGTTAACATATTGTTCATTTATCTATTTTCAGCATGCAGTTCTTATCCAGAGTAATCATTTCCAACGGTTTTGTCATAGTTATTCCTTCTCTATCCCAACTGCCTTCTCCCCCAGCACTTAAGGCAGGTTTCCAACCATGGACCAATCTTCCTGGCCCTTGTTTTTATTGTCCTAAAGTATTAGTCTCATATTATGTTATTTATATCCCACAAATGAGTCTAATCATTCTATTTCTTTTTTTAATGTAGAAGTACTGCTATTTATTTAACCATTGATTAAGCTAATTGAATTAGGCATGAACCCCACATTACTTGAAAAAAAATTTTATTTGAATACCCTGAGATAGGCCATTACAAAGCTCTTCATAATTGGATTTTCAGTCATACAATGATACAGTGCCCACCCTCCACAAGTGTACATTTCCTACCACTGATGTTCCTTGTTTCCCTCCCACCATCTCCCAACACCCCATCCCCATCCCCAGCCTCCCTCTATGGGAGGAATTTTCCTTCTTGCTCTCTCTCTCCTTTTCCTTCTGTGCATTATGGTTTGCAATACAGGTGCTAAGAGGTCATGCCATTTGTTCAGGGCATTCAGTATTTTTATTGCGACAGTAAGGCTGGTAGCTTTTTAATTGGATGCCAGCTGTGGGGTGTGAATGCGACTGCTGAGGCTTCTGGAAATACAAGGAGTGGAGGGAGGTAGCCTATCCTAGCCCCGAGAAAGCCTAGAGATTTCATTCACAAAACCCACATACCTGAATTTTCAGCAGATTATGTCTCTGTGAGGTCTGTCCGAGAAGGTGGAGTCAGGCCGAGGCTATGATGGTGATTTTTTTAAAAAAATATTTTTCATAAAGTTCTTCATAATAGTTGATTACATTCAATATTTCATCACCAGTCCCATCACCATTACACCACCATTTTCTTTAGAGAAAGTGGAGAGGTGGATGAGACCATTGGGAAAAGGTGTGGAGGGATTAAATGAGCAATTAAAGATAAGGAAATGAATTTGAAAATCAGCAATATAGAGAGTATAGTTACTGACAAAGGACTGCATGAGAAAACTTATGTGATATGTTTAGAAACAGAAAAGAGGGCTAAGCAGTAACATCTAAGGAGCTCTATTTTTAGAAGTAGGGCAAAGAGGAGGTGTTAGTGAAGCAAAGGAAAAGCCAGGAGAGCATGATGTCTTAGAGGCAAAAGAGGCAAGCATTTCAAGAGAGGAACAACTGCTCTGAGTACCACTGAAAACAGAGAAATTTGTTTTTAGAGAGATTTTAAGAAAATTTTCTGTGAAGTGCTGGTAACAGTCACATTACTGTGGATTTAAGAGGTAATGGGAGGTGAAGAAATAATGACATCTGGCAAAGATGGTTCTTTCACGCAGGGAATAGAGAAATAACACACCATCTGGAGAGATATTTAGAGTCAAGGAAGGCTTATCCTAGCCCAAGTTTGCAGGAATATTGAGGATGGGAAAAGTAATTCCCACTTGGTACCTAAGGTGGTGCCTCATATCACAAAGAAAACAGTATATCCACTAATATATCAAATTACTCTTTACAATGAAATGTAACTTGATAAGCAAAGAGACACAGTTTTAGTAGGACATATTTCATTATGTGATCACTTCAATATACTCGTTGCAATGATGTGACCTGTATTCAGATCATTCAAAATTCGCTTGGAAACCAAAATTCTACTTCTTGGTATTGGTATTAAATTTCAAATTATTCTTTCTTCCACAGTAAACTTTGTTTTAATTTATGTGCCAATTACATATTCCATTGCTATATTTATATGATAGTTAGAAACTTTTTCCTGATTAAAAGAAACTGGGCTCTAGAACCCAATCACCACTGTGTTCACGGCTGCTCTCCACAGGCTCAGGACAAGCCCCTCACACATGAGAATGAAGCTGCTAAAAACCTCAGGTATGCTGCTTTTGTAACTGAATTCTTCAGGCTCTCACAAAGTCATCCATTAGGAATGGATGACTTCCCCCATTTCCCTGTCTTCTCTGTAGTCTGGCGGCCACACCCACAAACCACCTCCAAAAGTCATATAAACTCATTAATGGACTTGATCCTAGACTCACATATAAATCTCACAAGAGAGCCACAGGCTACAGAGATGCTTCAGGACCCCAAAGTCATCTTCGGTTGTATCACCCTATTTAAAATTTCAGAATATCTGGTGTGTGCTGCCGCATTTGCAGCCATGTGAGATTTTATACTGTACTCCACAGATGTACCAAGAGTAGCACACCACATTTGTTGGGCTTAAGGTAGAAGGCAGAGTCTCTTACCTCCGCGCCTGGCTGTCTTCACCGGGGCTCCCTTGGAGAGGGTGGGTTGAGTTTCCCTCCCCGCCCCGAGCAGAGCCCTGGCAGCTGAAGACCTCTGGAACCCAGCCACAGCCATGCTCAAGGCCCCCCTGCACACTTTCAGACGTGCCTCACGCATGAAGGAACCGGCAGAGGAACCCAGGTGTGTGGGACCCAGGACTGAGGTCTCCAAGCCTACTTGGATTGGGACTGAGCCTCTTCCACCCAGATCTCCCATTTTCCAGTAGCTAGGAGGTCACACCCAGAAACTGCCCCCAGCGCTGTGTAATCCCATCAACAGCTAACATCTAGAGACTTTGAAACCAAGCCTCTCAAAGCGGGCCGCTTAACATCTTATAGCCTGGTTTTCCATCTCGAATAACCTGGCAAGCTACCTAGAGTTTCCTGCCCGCATGGGAGAGCTTGGCAAGCTCCCCGTGGGGTATTCATATGCCAAAACCAGTAAAAATGATGGGTCTCATTTCCCTGACCCCGAAAGAGCCTCCAGTGTGGCACTGCTGGGAAGGACGAGTAAAGAAAAACTTCTAAAATCTCAGAGCTAGGACGAATGGACACGTTACTGAGATCGCTCAAGAAAATCGACGATCAACAGGATGATGATTCTGATGATTCTAAGGTAGAAGGCTAAAAAAAACTAAAGCACGCTGACGGGCGTGTGCACTCGCAGGCTCTTCGGGCGGCTCTGTCTCACCGCCCGCGTTCGGTGCTCTGGAACCGCTGTGTATGGGCTGGATTGGGACAGCCATTGGCCAAGGACAGGCGAAGGAAGAACGAGGACCAAGCTGGTTGCTGATTAGTTACCATTTATTCAATCTTCCATCTTTCTCATCTCCCGCACTCCCAGCTCCGGCCTCTCTCTGCATCAACTCCAACCTCTCTTCTCTCGTCTCTTCTCCTACTTGTCTCTCCCACCTTGCCCTCTAGGCTACACCCAGCCAGGTAGCAAGATCAACATAAGAAAGCCCTTCCTGAGGGCAGGGCATTCCAAAGCCCTTCCTCACTCTTAAGGTTTTTTTCCTTTCCTTAGTCCAAACACTTATTAACATCTTAATACTAATTATTTTTGTATGGACATAGCTCTCCTGGGAACATCTTGCCACAGACTCAGACCCCAGCACTCAGGCCAGATTAATCATTCCTCACCCTAGCAGGGTCCAAATCTAGTTATCACTGTTCGGATCATGACAACATGTGCCATGATCAAGCTCTTAACTTATAGTTAAGCATTAGGCACTTTGGCCAGGCCCATCTCGATGCCAGGGTAGCACACAACTCACTGCTTGCCCTGGGTCCGTCTCATCCCTCGTCGGGACCCTGCTTTGGGGGTGCTAGGAAGTAAGAGCAGCTGAGGCTTAGGTGGAGAGAACAGATGCCCTGGAGAAAAATATCATGTTGAGTCAAATGACTCCCAGGTTATAAAAGCATAGCATCTGCTAAGTCTTCCTGTGTCCATACAAAAAGGACATTGCTCTGAATAAACTATGCAAAGGACTCAAGGAGAAGAGAAAAACAGTATTTACAAGTCAACAGAACACTAAGAAAGAAGCTACAAATAAACAAAGAGGAATAGGAGCACTGTAACAAGAGTAACCCAATAAACCTAAACTACCTGAAGCTATGTTATCCTACAGAAGGCAACCGATCTTGATGCAAAAATAAATAAATAAATCACAATCACGATCACAAAATCCCATTAATCATTGATTTCTCAAGCGGGCTCGGTAACCTCTCCATTCCTTCTTTCCCTGAGATCTTAGAAGTCTCTCTCAACTCGGCCCTCCCAACGATGTTGCACTGGAGACTCTTTAAGGGTCAGGGGAATGAGATCCAGCTTGTTACTGGCTTTAGCATATGAATACAGCATGGGAAGCTTGCAAGGCTGTCCCATGTGGGCAGGAAACTCTCAGAAGCTTGCCAGTTTCTCCCAGAGAGAGAAGTAGGCTATAAGATATCACGCGACCGTGAAGCGGCTGCATGCTTCTGGGAGCTTGCTTTTAAGGCTCTGGATGTTGGCCATTGATGGGATTACACACACCTGGGTTCCTCTGCTGGTACCTTCATGCGTGAGGCTTGTTCAAATGTGCAGAGGGGCCTTGAGCATGGCTGTTGCTAGGTTCCGGTGGTCTTCAGCCGCCGAGAGCTCTGCTTGGGGTCGGGAGGGAAGCTGGAGCCCATCCCCTCCGAGGGGCCCCGGGAAGACAGCCAGGCGTGCGGGCAAGAGACTCTCTGAAGAATAATAGTAAATAAATTGAATTTATTGAGTTAAAAAAATGAGTAAATAAATAAATAAAATAAATATTAGCACACAAGGCTCAACATGTAACAACATGCTAGTAATCTCTTATACAAGGGCTTAGTGGCTCTAGGGTGGGATACAAAGATCTTCACACATTTTTCATTAAGGAGACTATTTTTGGATCATTTTTAATGCATTATTTAAAACAAGACATACAAAGTAAATTATATAGAACCTGATTTTTCATAACAGACTTGGGGGGTGATGGGGTAATTCAAAATAATGGTGGTGGGATGGTGTTACCGTGGTGGTATTGGTGTTGGAATATTGAATGTAATAAATTGGTGTGGACTTGTATCACTTGTCACTTGTCATACCGTTGATCTTCAATTTGCTTGAGGGGGTGCCAGTAACATCTCCATTTGTCCCTGTCACGTGCTAGTGTAGCCCAATGATACCTTCTCACCCCAGGAACAGGAAGAGCTTTAAGTCGTTCATTCACAGTTTTGATGAGGAAGTCTGACCATCTCCTTGGCCATCTGTATGACTTCTTTGGAGAAGTGTCCATTCAGATCTGCAGTTTTATGTGGTTTTGTTTTATATTATATTTTCTGAGTTAATTATCTATGTTGAATATTAATTCCTGTTGGATGTGTCATATGCAGATATTTTCTCTCATTCTGTAAGTCTTAGATTTTATTGATGGCTTCACTAGCAGAAGCTCTTTGGTATAAAAACAGAAGCTCATTTGTTTTTATTTTTCTTAATTTCAGATGATGATTTATATATGTTGAGTCTTTGCATCCCTGAAATACTTCCCTCTTCCTTATGGTGTACAATCCTTATATACATTGTATAGTATATTGTTGGATTTGAATTGCTGTTATGTTGTTGAAGACCTTTGCATTTGTGTTCCCAGGGACATTGACCTATAGTTTCCTTTTGATGTCTCTAGGTATTTTAACAACCAGGGTAATTTTGACCTCCTAGCATGTGTTTGGAAACATTCTATTTTCTTCAAATTTTTGAAGACTTTGAGAACTATAGGTAATAGTTTATCTTGAAAGTTTTTGTGGAACAAATTCATGAAATCATCTTGTCCTAAACTTTGTTTTGGAGGAGAGATTTGATTATTGTTTAAGTTTTCTTCCCTGTGCTCTGTCTTTCTGTTTCCTCTAATTTGGTTTTTGAAGGTTGTATGCTTCAAGGAATTTGACTCCCCCTTTTTATCTCTTGATTATTATTATTCATAGTAGTTTGGTATACTCTTTTATATTTCTATGGTGTCTATCATTATGCTTTCATTTTCAATATTGGACAATATTAAAGAATATGATAGTAAACTTGTACAGGTTGGCCAAATATGGGCTTAATTTGAGTTCCCATAATATCATAATATAAAGGCTTGCATTTGGAAATGAAGATCATCCTAAGTAAGCTAAGACATTATGCTTTAATATAGAAGCTATCCTGGATGCCAAAATGTCATTTGATGTAGCACCTGATGTAGCCTCAGGACTTGTTCTCAGACCTGTCATCCGGCTGTGGTTGAATCCAGAATTGTATAATGTGGAGAGTGTTGCTGTGCTCACCTAGGAAGGTTGGGATAAAGAAGACTTGACATCAGAGAAGAGACATCTAATTCTACTCAGGTCCCTTTGTTACCAGATAAGTTTTACTTCTTATAAATCTTCACTTCTCAGCATAGTAGTTCATATTCCTTCTTAACATGAATTAATAATTACCCCCAAATTATATTTATTTGAGAGTGGGAGGTTTGGGCCACCCCAGGGCTTACTCCTAGCTGTGTTCAGGGGACACTCCTGACAGTGCTTGGTGACAGTACACAGTGCCAGGGATCCAAGCGGAGTCTGTGGTGTGCAAGGGAAGTGCTTTGACTCTTATACTATCTCTTCAGGCCTAGGCACAATTTCTTAGACTTTCCTTCATCTAATTCATATGATTGGCGTCGTCCCCCCTAAGAACTTTATGTCAACACCATGGTTTACAAAGTTGTTTTGTAAGACAGTTGTTTTGGGAATTCAATGTTCCAGTACCAATCCCACCGCAAATGTGACCTTCCCTTCCCTCCACCATTATCCCAGTTTCCAACCCACCCTCCATGCCACCCCCTGGCAGGAACAAAGTAAATTATTTTACATAGTTTGTTCCAGCAAAATGGTAGATGGAATTATTGAAAAATAGTTCAATAAAAGAAAACTGATAATAAGGTACTTATTGAATAATATGTCTATCTTTGATGTTGTTATGTTTATATTAGTGCTGAAATTTCACAGTGTTGCTGCTTCTCTCCCATCATACTCCCCAATTTGTTATTCCAAGGGCACTACAACAAACCTGGCAAGTAACCCAGTGTAGGATTGACAGTTTGCCACAAGTTAAATACTTGCAGTTTTTCCCTCCACTTGTCTTTGTCAGCTCCTAGCCTCTCTTCAGTAGTTTTAGAAATGTGTGAGGGAGACCAGGACACAAATACTAAAATTAAGAAAGGCACAATGTTAACTGTGGGTCAAGCACTGTGGTGCCTTTTGTATTTAGGGAGTTTCTAAATGTTGGAAAGGAGTGTCCATATGCACTGTAGCACTGTTGTCCTGTTCAATTTGCTCGAGCAGGCACCAGTAACATCTCCCTTGTGAGACTCTTGTTACTGTTTTTGGCATATTGAATACGCCACGAGTAGCTTGCCAGGCTCCGCCATGCGGGCAGGATATCTTGGTAGCTGGCCGGACTCTTTGAGAGGGACAGAGGAATCGAACCCGGGTTGGCCACATGCAAGGCAAACACCCTACCCACTGTGCTATCTCCAGTGATAAAATTTTCTGTAAGTGACCCAAATAATGGAAGTCAGAGTGCTTTACACTAAGCAATTTTGTAAAAGATTGATCAGTCAAGATGGGAAACATGTCTGTGATGCTGGAGACAAAGGCGTATCCAGACTTTCTTCATCATATATTTGTCATTTATTGCTTCTTATATGTTCTTTACTTGGCTCTGTGTCCCCTTTATACTCCAACATGGACCTTCCGTTCAAGCATATCTTTGCCTTTCTGAATCATATGATTATTCTATTTTGAAAATGTTGAGGAACTGCCATATTGTCTCCATAAATAATCACTTTAAAAAGTTATAATAAGTTACCATATGGCAGCTCCTCCCAAGCAGTCACTTTGCAAGTTTATTCATTTATACCCACAATCCCAGAATTCCATTTATTCTGGTAGTGTCAGGCCTTTGTTTTAGAAATAACTTTGGAGCTGCTAACACTAAAAAGGAGAGTAAAGGCAACAGTTTATAGCTATACTTGCATTATGCCCTCCAGTTTATGAGGTATTTTTATGAAAAGTAATGGTTTATGTTACATGCTGGGCTTCCACATAGATGATTCTATTAGACTTCACAACAGTTCCATATAGTAGGTCCACTCCTTTCACTATCCACACTGACAGTCTTGTGATAAGTAGCACTGTAGCGCTGTCATCCATTGTTCATCGATTTGCTCCAGCGGGCACCAGTAACATGTCCATTGTGAGACTTGTCGTTACTGTTTTTGGCATATAGAATATGCTATGGGTAGCTCGCCAGGCTCTGCCATGTGGGTGGGATACTCTCGGCAGCTTGCCAGGCTCTCTGAGAGGGGAGAAACCCTCTAGGTTTTTCGCTATAGCACAGCGGGTAGGTGTTTGCCTTGCACATGGCCGACCCAGGTTTGATTCCTCCGTCCCTCTCAGAGAGCCTGACAAGCTACCGAGAGTATCCTGCCCGAAGGGCAGAACCTGGCAAGCTACCCATCGTGTATTCAATATGCCAAAACCAGTAAAGAGTCTCACAATGGAGATGTTGCTGGTGCCTGCTTGAGATAAGTAGATAATAATTTTTTCCTCCATGCTTAAGCAGCATTCTATGCACTTCACTATGGGAACCATATTCCTTTGTATGTTGTGTTTACCAATCCCCATCCTACTTCAAATGTACAAGTGAAATATTTTGAATTGTCTACTTTCTAGAAAGCCCTGAACATTCAACTGCAACTTTTGCCTGGCTTTCCTCAGAATTCTTTTTGATTCTCACTTTGCCATTTATATTTCAACTTGAATAAGGGAACACCACAATTTACCAGAACCATAAACAGATGCATTACTACTCTATATCTTATTTACTCATTTATCTTGACTTCAGCTTGGTAAATATAAGGACATTTGAATAAAAACTAGAACTGTTTGGCACAAATTCTGCACCACAAAACTAGAGGGTTTTTCATTGGGTTTGGAGTGTAGGGGTGCTACTAAATAGAGTACTGTGCTCAGGATAGCTGTCACAATAGAATGATCTGACCCAGGATGTCAAGGGTTCCAAGGTTGAGTAACTCTTGTGAGAATGAGGGCCAGGGAGAATGTAAGTGTTGCTGGTAATCAAACTCAGGCTGGGTATGTGCAAGACAAACTCCTTACCTCCTGCTGGCTGTAACAAATCTTTAGTCTCTCATCCCTCCGGCCTCCCCTCCCTCTCTCCCTCCCTCTCTCCCTTTCTTTCTTTCTTTCTTTCTTTCTTTCTTTCTTTCTTTCTTTCTTTCTTTCTTTCTTTCTTTCTTTCTTTCTTTCTTTCTTTCTTTCTTTCTTTTTCTCTCTCTCTCTTTCTTTCTTCTTTCCTTCCCTTTCTTTCTTTCTTTCTTTCTTTCTTTCTTTCTTTCTTTCTTTCTTTCTTTCTTTCTTTCTTTCTTTCTTTCTTTCTTTCTTTCTTTCTTTCATCTTTCTCTCTCTCTTTCTTTCTTTCTTTCTTTCTTCCTTTCTTTCTTTCTCTCTTTCTTCTTTCCTTCCCTTTCTTTCTTTCTTTCTTTCTTTCTTTCTTTCTTTCTTTCTTTCTTTCTTTCTTTCTTTCTTTCTTTCTTTCTTTCTTTCTTTCTTTCTTTCTTCTTCATTTCTTTCTAAACACTCAGTGATGCTCAGTCCTGGCTCTGCACTCAGGGATCACTCCTGGTGAGTTTAGGGAACCATCTGAATGTCGGGGATCAAACCCATGTCAGCCACATGCAAGGTACTCACCCCATTCATTTTTAAATTCGACTTTCAAACTTCTTATTTATAGAACATGATATGTAAAGAAAAACTACATTCAACTCATCTTTTTATCTCTTTTTGGAAGAGCATTATCACAGAATGATTCTAATCTATTAATATAAATTATTTATATTTTTTAAAATTTATTTATTTTTAATTAGTGAATCACCGTGAGGATACAGTTACAGATTTATACACTTTTGTGCTTATACTTCCCTCATACAAAGTTCGGGAACCCATCCCTTCCCCAGTGCCCATTCTCCACCACCAGTAAACCCAGCATCCCTCCCACCCTCCCCAATCCTATCTCCCCCCCACCCCACCCTGCCACTGTGGCTAATATAAATTATTTTTGAAAAATGTTGCTTAAAATTAAATCATAAACATTCATTAAATTATTATTTGAGACATTTTAGAAACTTTGCAATATTTCTTTTGGGTCACACCCAGCCAAGCTCAGGGTTTACTTCTGGCTCTGCTCTTAGGGATCACACCTTCCAGGGCTTGGGGTACCATTTGGGTTGCCTGGGATTGAATCTGGGTCAGCTGTGCACAGACCAAATGCCCTACCCACTGTACTATTTCCCTGTCCTATTATTTGGGTTTTCAAGACACTTAAAAACACAAAGAATCAAGAAACTGAGAGATAATGGATGCAAACTTTAAAGTAGTAAAGACAGAAGTATTTCTGAAATTTCTTATAAAAATGAATTTATAGGTTTTGATTTCAAAATAAAAAGTTGCACATACCAGGTATATTTTATATTTTATAAACATTCAAATTATTATAAATTTATACTATATTTTCTACTATAAGGCACATGATACTGACATCCAGTATATTCAAAATCAATTAGTATAAATTTATTGTTGAGCTGATCATCGCAGCAAGGTGACATCTCTTTGTCTTTAATGAGGTTATTGATGGATTCATCCTATTAATGTTACACTAAAATATTAATCATTACCATCTGAAATAGAAAAGGCATGAGCCTAGATTTCTTGACTATGAACCCACGAATCTCCACCAATGTCCTTATGTTACTTCTGACCCACCGCTTCATTCCTCTTATACTCACCCTCTTAGGAAAAAGAAAGAGAAGGTTGAACAGTTGCAGATGTCAGCTTTGTAAAAATTTTAAAAGAGTTTAGGCCTGTAATGATAGGGTTCATTCCCCTGACCCTGAAAGAGCCTCCAATGTGACACCATTGGAAAGAACGAGTAAAGAGAGCCTTCTAAAATCTCAGAGCTAGGATGAATGCAGACTTTACTGAGATTTCTCGAGAAATTTGACAATCAATGAGATGATGATGATGATGATGATGATTAGGCCCATAAAAACTCTCATTTTAGTACCTGAGAGATAATACAGGGAGTAAGTTGTTTGCTAACCTTGCACATGGCCAGTGCAGGTTTGATTCCCAGTACTGTATAATCCCCACAAACCATCAGGAGAGATCGCTGAGTCAGAAGTAAGCACTGAGGGTAGCCATATGTAGGTCTATAATAAAAACAAATGAACAAAAATTACTCTCATTTTATTTAGCTACTTAGATATTGATTTTTGGGTCACACCTGATGATGCTCAGGGGAACTTTCTGGCTCTGCACTCAGGAATCACTTCTAGTGATGCTTGGGGGAACATATGGGATGTTAGCATCAAACCCAGATTGGCTGCGTGCAAGGCAAATGCCCTAACCACAGTGCTAGAGGACTTGCCTTGCATATATGGTTGGGTTCAAACTTCAGAACCACAAAAAAAGAAAAAATATATGGAAAGTAAATTAAAAAATTCTCTCAAACAACACTGCCAGTATAATCAGCTCTCTTTTCTTTTTTTCATTTTTTGCTTTTTGGGCCACATCAGCAGTGCTCAGGGATTATTCCTGGCTCTGCAGTCACTCTTGACGGTGCACGCGGACAATTTGGGATGAAGGGGATCAAAACTGGGTTGACTATGTGTAAGGCAAACTCCCTTACAGCATGCTGTATTATTGCTTAGGCTCTCAACCCTACTTTTCTAACTCTTGAGCATTTTTCCATATCATTTCCCCTGTAGTACCTGTCTTGAAAGCTCACATTGGCTTGTTATTGCTCTATTCATCATTTCCCTGATAGAAGATGCACACAAAGAAATCAGATCAGCTCTAAAAGAAATGGACCTTAAAATGGTCAAGTATAGGCTAAGAAAAGTGTTTTGTCCACTTTCCTTAGATTTTTTTTTTGGTTAGGGGCCACACTTAGTGGTGTTCAAGGGATACTCCTGGCTCTGCAAAAAATTACTCCTTTACTTTTGGTGGTACTCAGGGGACCACACAGGATGCTGAGGGTCGAACATGGGTCAGTCATCTGCAAGGCAAATGCCTGACCCGCTGTACTCTCTCTCCCACCCCAGTTCAATTTACTTTGCAAATAAGTTCAATTTACTTCATCCTTGACTTGAAAAAGATACCCAACCCTTAGCTGTTGAGTGAATGAATAGGTAAGGATCACTGGAGGCATAAAACTATCTCTGTTATTTTGACAAAATGGGTGAACAAACTGGATCTTTTTCATCACTGAAGCAGGTAAGACAACTCAAATTATTCAGTCTGTATCCTTTTTGTAATGATTTAGGACCAACTAACAATCATAGATTTTGTTAGGTTAGGCTTCCAGAAAATGAATGAGTATGTTCCAAAGCCTGTGTTTGCCCCAGATGGTATGAATACTCATACGCTGTACTGTCTCACAGCAAGAGGGAATACTCTGGCATGAAACAGTATCATTTCAATACTACCGGTTTGATATGTAAATTTCAAAACCAGTGTGAATTCTACTTTTGGCAGATTAATGTCATACTTATTAGGTCGCATCGTCTGAATAAAACATTTCTGAAATCACTTGGCTTAATTTTCAAGAAGAAAAATTTGCATGAACTCCTTTTAGTAGAGTTGTTTTAATTTATATGCTTCTGTAACAATGTATAGAATATGAGACAGTCTGATGAGATAACTGGAGAGTGCTTGTATCTTAGAAAATGACTACATACGTTTACTTTTTTGTTGGTGGTGTTTGGGGGCCACACCCAGTGCTGCTCAGGGCTTATTCATGGTTCACACTCAGGAATTACTACTGGCAGTATGAGGGCTCATGTGGGGTACTGGGATAGAATCCTGGTCACTTGCGTGCAAATCAAGCAGCCTACCCACTGTATTATTGCTCCTTACCCAACATATTTGGTAATATATTTGGTGTTTTTGCTTCTGGATCACACATGGTGGTGCTAGAGGATTACTGTTGGCTCAGTGTTGGGGAGTTGCTGCCTAGTGGTACTCTGGGGAACATGTATTGCCAGGGATTGAACCTAGGCCTCTTGCATGCACAGCATATGCTCCCAGGCCCCTGATAACATCTTTTTTTTGGGTATTTTTTTATTTTTCATTTCCTAGACTATTTAAGCAATCACTTATAAAGTTTCATTATATTTTTTAGTTGTTTATTTCTCATATTTATTTCTAATGCTTACTTTGATAGAAAGACAAATTTGTTAGGCTTATTACATGCATGACATATAAGTTATCAAAAGCAGGAAGCCCCCATTTGGAGCATTGATTGATTGTTTTCCGTTTGCATGCATAAACTGTACATGTATATTTGGTGGCCAGTCTATAGCATCTCCCTTTTCTGAGTCACTTGAGGGAGACAAGAAGTCTAGTGGAGAGGATTCAGATAGGATTTTTGTTGCCAAGGAAGCTGACAAGTGGAATGTAGATTTTTATCTGCAAGTAGTTGGATTTTCTAATTGTGAATCTCATAGTCAAAGACACTAGACCTCTTGGGTCAGCAGCACAACGGAAAGTCTTATAGCTCTCTAACTTGAGACGTGGTGGTAGAGACTTTGCAGCTCAGGAATGCCACCCAGATGCAGCACTTCATCCTCTACCTCTGCTCCTGAAAGAAGGCATACCCCGGTTCCTATTCCACAGACTGGGCAGAAATCATTGAGATGAAGTCAGAACTGCAGAGAAGCACCTTGCCTAGAGGGAATAACTATGTCTCCTCGGAAGCTAGAGCATTAGAGAAGGATTTTTTTCCCTTTGATAACTAGGCGCCTACATTTGGGTCTCCCAGAAGATTTTGTTTAATTTTGGGCTACATTCAGCAGTGCTAAGTATTCTCCCAGATCTGGGTTGCTCCTGGTGTTGCTCAAGGGAACTTATGGTCTAATCCAGACTGCTCCATCAATACTTCTGCAAATAGATTATACAAATAAACAATTTAGAAAAATTGAGAAGAGAATTTTAAAAATTAAAAAAAATCTGAATAGACCTATCAAAGTATAAAAATGTATTTATCCTAAAAAGAGTTAGAAAATATATTATTGGGACCAGAGTGATAATACAGCAGGTAGGGTGTTCCTCTTGCACTCAGTTGGCCCAGGTTTCATCCTTGGCATCCCATATGGTTCCCTGAGCCCACCTGGAGTAATTTGTGAGTGCAGAGCCAGGAGTAATCCCTGAACATGCCCAAAAGCCAAAAAGAGAAAATAAAAAAATGCATATTACATACTCTCACTGTCATCCTGTTGCTCATTGATTTGCTTGAGCGGGCACCAGTAAGGTCTGGTTGTGAGACTTTACTGTGGTTTTGACTGATGTATGTATGTAACAGCATTGTGAAATATGGTACCTCACAAAAGTGGGAGGGGGAATTTTTTTTTTAAATGTCAATACCTCACCTCACCCCTACAAAATAAGACAAACCAAAAGAAGATTAACAAGCAGCAAAAAATCAGTGATGTAAAATGGTCCTGAGACGCTATGCCATTTGTCAAAAAAGAAGCATAAAATTATACATGATCTAGAAATAGCGCTTTTGGATATAAATATCCAAAAATATATTTTAAAAGGGGTTGAAAACTTGAGGAAGGGATATTTTCACATCATGATCATAGTAGCAATTCACAGTAATTGAAGAATAGAGTTCATATGAACCTTGAAGATCTGTTCCGTGAAATTGAAACGTCCTGTCTCTGAGGAAATTTTTATCATGCTGTATGATTTTACTTAAATGGGCTAGTTAAAAGCATCAAATTCATGAAGACAGACAGTAGAATAATGCTTTCCAGAGGTAGACAGAAGAAGGAATGAAGAAATATTATTTAATCAATATTGTATAACTTGAGAAATTAAAAAATTGGGGCAGGGGACCAGAGAGATAGTACAGTGGACCAGGGCACTTGCCTTCCAAGCAACTAACCCAGATTTGAACCTAAAACCATTAATAACCCTTTGAGCACAGAGCCTGGAGTAAGCCCACACACAGCTCGGTGTGCCCCCAAAAAACAGAGAAGCAAATTTCTGATGATAGATGGTGAAAATGTTTTCAAGCAGTGTGAATACCCAGAAATGTATCCTTGGAATGATTATTATGTAAATTTGATGTCATTCACATTTTTGCCACAATTCAAAACCAAAAGAGAGTAGTGACCGAAACTCCAGGACTGGAAGCACAGAGGATCAGAGAAACAGGGAGAAATCCAGTTTTGTAAGAAATAAGAATGACTGTGCTTGTTCAGGAGATAAAACATGTTATTTTTCGTGCAATTTCATGAAATTTGTCCTAAAATTAGTTATCAGCCTACTAGTTATTCTGATGGATGCAGTGATTTCCAGGCCAGCAGCTCCTCCCTGGTTGCAGACTGGCAGTTAATAACCACTGTGGTAGATAAGGCATTCTTTTATTTTAAGGTTTAATTAGAGAATCACTGTGATGTACAGCCACAAACTTATGAACTTTTGTGTTTGCATTTCACTCATACAATGTTTGTTTGCCCATCCCTCCACCACTGCCCATTCACCTCCACCAATGAGCCCAGTATCCCTCTCACCACCCCCACCCCATCCCCCACCACCCCACCCTGCCTCTATGGCAGGGCATTCCCTTTTGTTCTCTCTCCTTTTGGGTGTTGTAGTTTGCAATAGTGGAATCGAGTGGCCATCTTGTTAGGTCTATAGTCTACTTTTAGTTCGCATCTTACCACCTGAATGGGTCCTCCCGACATCGTCTACTTGGTGTTCCCTTCTCTATCACATGCTGGGATATAAGGCATTCTCTTAGCAGCAGCAGTCTTGGACTGGGTGGGGGAGTGAAAGAGAATAATGCAGTTTTTCTTGGCTAGGATATAATTTTGTATAACATTGCCTCATTTTGTAAGTATACTGATAACTTCTAAAATGATAAGGTCCTGGGACAGATGATTATAAGTTCATTTAGAACAAGGAAGCTTCTATTTGAAAAAGGGAGTTTGACATATGGAGGGACAGAGTCTGATAAAAATTAAGAACAAATTTGAAACTTCCTCTTTATAACCATGTTTCCCTGCATACACATTTTTTAAGAGAGAAAAAAACTATAAGCTAGAGATCTTGGGGGCACCTAAACAAAATGATGTGATCTGGGGGTTATTTTCAGTGATCTAGTTTGGAATGTTTAACTGGAGTATCTTGAGTAGAGCTACATGGTATAGAACAGGGCTCTTTGGATTATGCAATATGCTATTTGGTGGATCTACAAAAGGGAGAGGTTTGTAAAAAAAATATGAGATCAGGGAATTTGGGAAGCAGTAAAGCTTATGCAAAACCAACTTTATTACCAAAAAAAAATTTCAGTAAAATGTCTGTTTCTCACTGTGTCCTTGTAAGGTATATAAACGTTGCAAGAAATGATTCTATCAAGTGGTCCTCCATAGAGGATGAGACAAAAGCCTGTTATCACCTGGCTTGCACAATCTGTGCCAATCCTCCTGTCAACTTCAAATTCTAACTTCTCTTTAATTTTAGCATTTCCAAGCCAATGATGAAAATATGACATGCAGATAAATTAAGCTCTTTTAGTTTATTTATAAAGAGTTTATTTTGCACGCAACTAACCCAGATTCGAACCCCAAACCATTTATGATCACCTGAGCTCATCTATGAAGATAAACTGAAAAAGAAATCTTTCTCTTTCACTTCGCTTATTCCTGCTTCTGGACTCAGGATAAGTTCTGTCAGGGTTAGTGGACCATATGTGGTGCCAGGATTAAATCTGGGTTGGTCATGTGTAAGGCCCGGTTGGTTTTGTACTATTGCTCTGGCCCCATCGTTATTCTTCATTAACATGTTTTTCCAAGTGGTTTAGGAAAAACCATCATAGACTTCTAAAGTAGTCTATAATGTACTTTGAACTAAAACTTACCCATGGATATAAAACTTAATATCAAGTGGGTTATGCAATGCTAGATGGTATGGCAAGCAAAAATCCAAGCCTGAATGGTTTAATAAATCAGCGGTTTGTTTCTCACTTCATGAAAACATGAAATTTGCTGCTATGTGGATGGTCCTGGAGAATATCTTGATGACTGAAATTAGTCAGAAAGAAAGGGACAGACACAGAATAATCTCTCTCATGTGTGCGTTATAAAAACATATAGTAGGGAGATAACAAATGCCCAAAAGGCAACAGAAAGGTAGAACTAGCCTTCAGAAGGAAATGGACCATGGTGGGGGGTGGATTGAGGTGAAATGATGGGACAGTGGTGGAGAGAAGCAGACATTCTGTGGAATGTGGGGTGCTGAAATGTTTTATTCCTGAAACCCTACTCTAAATGGTCCTGTAAACCAAGGTGCTTAACATAAAACTTTGAAAAAATAGTTGATATCTTTAATTTGTCGTCATTAATATCTGAATGTAAAATTTGACATGATACAAACTAGTAATTTATAATAATAATCAATATAAAACTTGGAAAATGTTTACTCTCACTAGACATTAATATAAAATAAGACAAATGAGAGGCCTTTTCAAATAGATGCATATATTAAATTATTATACCATTTGATCTTGATAAGATTTGTAGAGAAAACGATTTTGATAGGAGTATAAACTGGTACAGCAACTCCACTTCTGTGATTCAACATAAGAATTTGATCAAAGATATATACAAATATTTAGTTATAACACCACACACCACACTTATATTTAAAAGGGAAAATAGTATAATTAGCAATAAAATATATATATATATACATATATATATTTGTATGTGTCCCTGAGTAGGCTTTTTTATATATACATTTTAAAAAACAGACAAAAAATGTAGCAGTTCTTTCTCCTTAAGTATCTCAACTAGGAAATGCTATAAAACTGGTAAAACTTAAAAACCTTGTTCTATGCTTGATTTGTGTTACATAATGATTTCAGCTTCGTGGGGCTGGAGTGATAGTAAAAGGCTAGGCACTTGCCTTTTATCCAGTTGATCCAGGTTCAATCTTGGATCCCTGAATGCAGAGTCAGAAGTCAATGCTTGGGCACCACTAGATGTTCTCTCTCTCCAACCCCCCACCCAAAGCAAAATACTTTAATTTTTTTAAAAAAAATATTATTCTATTAAAAGATGGATTTTTCATTATTTTTCTTCCTTAGGCTTTTCCTCCAAATGCCATCACTGTATTTTTTTACTGCAGTTCAGTGACTATATTCTTCACAATAATCAAACTAATCAGTTACCGCCTACACCTTATGTTTGACAAAGGAGAAGTAATCCAGCAAAAACCCTCCTTGAAGAAAGAAAAACCAATCAAAGACAAAGAAGCCAGAAGTGAACATACGGTTAATCACAAAAACGCAAGGTAACATTTCTAATTAATTAGTCTGTTAATAATGTAAAAGTTTTAGTTTTGATGAAAACCTTTCCTTATTTATTGGTTGATTATGAAAATATGCCTATATTTAAAACATACACATGTATACATATAGACATGTATATATATTGTCTTTATTTTTTTTTCTTTTTGTGTCACACCTGGCAATGCACAGGGGTTACTCCTGGCTCTGCACTCCTGAGAGGTGTTCAGGGGACCATATGGAATGCCAGGAATCGAACCCAGGTCAGCCGCGTGCAAAGCAAACACTCTACCTGCTGTACTATCGCTCCAGTCCCTGTTCTGCAAATCTAAACATTTACTTTAGCATAAAATTGATATTGATGATTAAGGTGGTTTAACTATTAACATGACCTTATAAATTTGCTATAGAACACAGGTATTCAGCCACTGTCCATGAACCCACGTAGATTCATAGGTGCAGAAAGATTAGTGAATGCTGTTGTGGAACTCGTCTGCATTTTCATTTAGCATTGAAAATATTATGGGCCACACCCTGTGGTGCCCAGGTTACTCCTGGATCTGCACTCAGGCATTAGTCCTGATAGTTGTCAGAGCGACCATAGGGGATGCCGGGGTTTGAACTTAGGTTGCTTGCATGCAATGCTAGCACCTTACCTGTTGGGCTATCTTTCTGGCCCCTATTTCAATATTTTCCTTGTTATTTAAATACTAAGAACAAGCCAGGGTAATTTCAAGAAGAGCATTATGTGTTTGCTAATATAAAAGCACTACATTGCACAGAAACTAAAAAAATTGAATAACTATTAAGTACTTATGGGTGGGAGCGGTAGCACAGCGGGTAGGGGCATTTGGGCATTTGCCTTGCACGCCGCCAACGCGAGTTCGATTCCTCCGTCCCTCTCCGAGAGCCTGGCAAGCTACCGAGAGTATTCCACCTACATGGCAGAGCCTAGCAAGTTCCCCGTGGCATATCCCATATGCCAAAAACAGTAACAAGTCTCACAATGGAGACATTACTGGTGCCTGCTTGAGCAAATAGATGCACAATGGGATGACAGTGCTATTAAGTACTTATAACTATTTTGACTTTTCTGATGAAATGAGTGTTTAATTTAAAGTAATGATTGCTACTCTGTCAGAAGCAATTTATGTACAAATAACATGACAAAATGGAATTTGAATAAAAATTATTTTTGAAATTATACTTGGTGAGTCATATTTCTCTTTGTTTCTCTTGTTGGATTAATAATGGGAGGATTAACAGTGGCAAACAAGAAGAGGCCAATCGAAACCTCTCTACACCTCTTCACTGCAGCTCTAGAGGACAAAGCGTTAACTCTCAACACTCTTCTGGGCTGCTGGTTAGTGGTTGATTTTTGTTTCTACTTTCCTCTTTGTATAGTAGTGTCAGTGATAACTAGAATGTGAGCATGTGATGAAACTGATTGGAGCCTACTCTAACTATAAATGCTGGTCTTTGTGGACCAGTTTGGAAATGACCCAAGGAGTGTTTTAGGATAATAAGATAAATGCCCAGTCTTATGTTAGAAGCACACCTCAAACTTCTCTTGCTGTTTCCTTTACCCTGCCACTTCAGCCAGAGGAACAGATTTATTTATTTCTTTCCTGTAGCACTTCTCTTGACTTATTTATTTATTTATTATTATTTTTTAGTTTTATTGTGTTTTGGGCTGGAGCGATAGCACACTGGGTAGGGCTTTTGCCTTGCATGCGGGTTTGATTCCTCTGTTCCTCTCGGAGAGCCTTGCAAGCTACCGAGAGTATCTTGCCCGCACGGCAGAGCCTGGCAAGCTACCCGTGGCATATTCAATATGCCAAAAACAGTAACAACAAGTGTCACAATGCACGCGTTACTGGTGCGTGTTTGAGCAAATCAATGAGCAATGGGATGACAGTGATAATGACAATGTTTATATTTTTAAAAAGTGGTTTACAATATTTGATGACATTTAATATTTGAACACTAATCTCACCAGCATTACACCTTCCCACCACCATATTTCATTTGTTTCCATCCCCAACCCCACCCCCTGCCCCAAAACTGAACCAAAATTGTTTTGTATTGTTTGTTCTGAATAAACCTCTGAAAATGCTCTGAAAACTTTTTTTGAAGTTTCCTTAGAGAAAAGTGAAAATTGTTGTATTTCACCCAGGGGCCATTAAGCCCTTCCATAAGAGATTACTAATGTGTTGTTAAAGGTTGAAACATGTGTGTTTATACATATGTGTGTGTACATATATATATATATATATATATGTAGCACTGTAGTACTCTCTCGTCCCATTATTCATTGATATGCTCAAGTGGGCACCAGTAATGTCTCCATTATGAGACTTGTTGTTACTGGTTTGGGCATACTGAATATGCCACGGGTAGCTTGCCAGGCTCTGCTGTGTGGGTGGGATACTCTCGATAGCTTGCCGGGCTCTTTGAGAGGAATGGAGGAATCAAACCCAGGTTGGCCACGTGCAAGGCAAATGTCCTACCCGCTGTGCTATCGCTGCAGCCCATATGTGTGTGTGTGTGTGTGTGTGTGTTTGTGTGTGTTTCTGTAAAAATATGTTTCCCTCTGAGATTGGTTGCCTTCTACTTTAAACTCCATCAAATTTGATGATCTACTCTTGGAGTATGAGTGGTGTAAAGTATGACATATCTCGCCATGAGGCCCAGGAATAGGTTCACTCATGGGTGAGGTTAGTTCGAGTGTGTGGAGAGCAGCTGTGAGCATGGCAGTGGTTGAGTTCTTGAGGTTTTTAGCTGCTGGGACTGGGTCCCTTGGTGTAGGAAGGGGCCTCACCTACCCCTCTCCGGGGTGCCCTGAATGAAACTGCCTGGCTCGAGGTCCCGAGACATGATTATGGAGTGGTTTTATGCTCCATTCCGCAGAAGAATACATAATACAGAGGCTTGATTAGATGTCTACAATAATAATATACATATGCTTGTATATACATACACATATCTATATATATCTACGTATACATATCTACATATATATACATATATATATATATATATAGCTACCTATTTGATCAGAAGCCAAAATTGTTTCTTCCCTGTTTGATTATAGTTTCAAGGATTTTAGGTTTCACATTGGGTTGCCCTTTCTCCTCCAGCAGGAAGCTTAGCTTAATTGAATTACACCTACCACAGTGCTCCTGAGGCACACCCAATTCCATCTAGGCACTCCCAATCTTCTGTGTTTATCTTTAACCTCTCCTTTATGTTTTCCCTCCCCTATCTGTTAGTCACAAATATCTCCAAACCAGACATGGTAACTTATAAAGTCAAATCTTCCTGTGGCTCTGGACTTTGTATATGTAAGTGAATCAATGTTGCTTTTCTCTTTCCTTTATGTCTTTTGAATATTTTTATTTTAGAGCAATATCCTTTTAAAAATTTTGTTTTATGTTTATAAAGTTGTTCACAATAATTTATTACACTCAGTACTCCAACACCAATTCTACCACTTTTACACCTTCTCACCACCATTATTTCAAATTTTCCCAAGCACCACCCAAGTCTGCCCCCATAGCATTCCCTACATAATTCATTTTGTATTGCTTATTGTAAATAATTTTGCTAAAAATGATCAAAAAAGTTTCCTTAGAAGAAAGTGTATGAAGATTGTTGTATCTCACCCTGGAACCATTAAGCCTTTGTATAAGAGATTACTAACATGTTATAGGTTGAGCCTTGTGTGTTAATATTTTTTAATCGAGATTGGTCACTTTCTACTTTACATCCCATCCAATGTGAGGTGCTACTCCTGGTACATCAGTGGTGTAGAGTATGGTATGTCACAAGGCCACAAATGTAGATATGTGCTCCAGGGAATTTTAAAATTTTAAATAGGGTGATGCAGATGGAGTTAAATTTTTTTTCTTTTTGGGTAACACCCGGCAATGCACAGGGCTCCTGGCTCTGCACTCAGGAATTACTCCTGGCGGTGCTCAGGGGACCATGTGGGATGCTGGGAATCGAACCTGGGTCGGCCGTGTGCAAGGCAAACACCCTACCCGCTGTGCTATTGCTTCCGCTCCTGTAGTTAAATTTTTTAACTGGATGGTTACTATGGGGTCAGGAGGCATCTCTGCAGCTTGTCTATTTCTTCTGAGATTTATTTGTGAGTCTCTGAATCATGACCATTAATTAGTTTATATGGAGGCAGAGGCGGTTCATGGGTGTGACTGCCAGGTTCCTAGAAGAACAGGGAGATGGGGGAGAGGTTTCCCACCCCCAACTCCATGATAACCTGGAGATTTCAGTCACAAAATTTGCATATCTGAGATTTTCAACAAATTTACATGTGCATGAGGCTTATCCTGAGTCTGTGGAGATCGGCCTGAGCATGGCGGTGATTGGGTTCTAGAAGTTGTTGGCTGCGTGGGTTCTGTTTGTGTGCGTGGTGGGTGCACCCGCTCCTCTCCAGGGTGCCCTGTATATGTGATTCACCCTGACTCCAGGCCTGGAGGCATCTCTGCAGCTTGTTGATCTCTTCCAAGATTTATTTGTGAGTTTCTGGATCAGGGCCAATAAATGAGCGTATAGCAATGCTTATAGCAAAGTTCTTTTTGTATAGACACAGGAAGACAATTAATGCTATGCTTTTTATAATTTGGGAGTTAATTGACTCCTAATAATATTTACTCCTGGCATCTGTTGTATTTACTTAACTTAAGCCGAGGTACCCTAAGATTGATCTTAGTTCCTTACAACCCAAAGGTGGGTCCCTCCGAGGAACTTGAATGAACCTGGGGCAAGCCGAAGCTAGCATGGCTTTGACATGGGGCAGCCTAAGTACCATAAAAAGTGTTTATGTGGAGCGATAGCACAGCGGGTAGGGCGTTTGTCGAATCCTCCATCCCTCTAGGAGAACCTGGCAAGCTACTGAGAGTATCTCGCCTGCATGGCAGAGCCTGGTAACTACCCGTGGCATATTCAATATGCCAAAAAACAGTAACAAGTCTCACAATGGAGATGTTACTGGTGCCTGATTGAGCAAATCAATGAACAATGGGATGACAGTGATATCATATATATGACTATATATGATATATAATGACTTAATAATAAGTTAAGAACACTGTCATGGAACAAACTTTGTCATGATCCCCCAAAAAAGTAACTCAATAAAGACTCTGTTAGGGTTAGAAAAAACTGATTTAGCCTGAGAACTATAGTCTGGATATATAGCAAGATGACCCTAGGAAAAGCCACCCTTTACTATGAGTCCAAAGAAACCCTTTAAGTTTAATACAGGGTACATAAAAGAGAGGGAGGTCTATATCTCTTACTGTTCTCACACAGAATGACTAGAAATATTATTCAAAAGTAAATTTAATATAATTGTTTAAATGGATCATGAGTAAAGTAATGGAGAAAGCAATATTTCATTTACATATACAAAATCCAGAGACTTAGAAAGGTTTGACTTTATAAATTACCATGTCTGATTTGGAGATATTTGTGACTAATAGACAGTGGAAAAAGAACACACAGCAGAGGTTAAAGATAAACACAGGATGGGGAGTGCCTAGACAGAATTGGGTGTGCCTCAGGAGCACTGTGGTTGGTATAATGCAATTAAGTTAAGCTGCCTGCTAGAGGAGTAACAACCCAAAGTGAAACCTAAAATCCTTGGTACTATAATCCAACACTTTGCCACATGCCATTAGCTCAGTCTGCTGACTGCTGGAAATCAACAATGAAATGAATCATATATTGATTTTTGTTCTTTTATTTATTTAGGAGCTGCCAGCACAAGAAACAGTGGAAGATCTCAAAGGTAGACTGCTTGTTATCATTTCATGTTGTCTCATCAAATTATTCTCAGTGAAATGAGAATGGTTTTTGTAAGACAGAAAGCCTATTCATTTACTCCAGTTATACTTTAACTTCATTCCTTTAATTCTTAGATTTATATTCTTATCAGAATTTGAATTTCATCTCTGTATTTAACTATAAAATTTTGTTGATCATATTTTATTATCCTTTCTTCAGTCTGTGCTTTATATCTTATATGACTCATAATAGTGGATATAAAATAGGATAAATTTATCACTGACATATGATAACTTGCCAGTTTTTATTATAGTGCTTAAAACACAAGAAATTATATAGTATCATTTATATCTGCATTTATTTCAATTTATAAACTTTGGTTTGGAGAACCGTCTTTGAATACCCCCAATGTTTATTTTAGTTTTAGTTTTAGTTTTAAATTGAGATTACATTTTGTTGTCTTTTGATTGCTTTCAGAAATGTTAGGACTTTTGAGTGATCCAAATTAATCCCTTATTTTCTCTGCAATTCAATTTTTTTCTAGTTGTAATACAAGAAGACATTTATGCTCTAATTAAAATTTTAAAATAACATGAATAAAATATGAAGATAATGTGAATTATAACTATCTGGGAAAATAGCTAAAATTAACAAAATAGCCTTGAAAGCCCAACATTGAAGTATTTTTTAAATTAATTTATTTTTAAGTTAAAAATGATCACTCTGGACAAAAACTTAGTGTTGAAAGTAGGAAAATGGATGTACATAATAACCTTTCAGTATCTATTTTGCAAACTATAGTGCCCAAAAGGAGAGAGAGAGAGGGAGGAAGGGAGAGACAGAGAGAGACATGGAGAGAGAGACACAGAGAGAGAGAGACAGAGAGAGACATGGAGAGAGAGACAGAGAGAGAGAGAGAGAGAGAGAGAGAAAGAGAGATAGAAGGTGCCTGCCCCAGGCATGCGCAAGGAAGTGGGGTCAGGCAGGAGGGAAAATGGGAACTGTGGACATTGGTGATGGGAAACGTTCACTAGTGAAGGAACAGCTGTTGGAACATTATATGACTGAAACCCAATGATGAACAACTTTGTAACTGTGTTTCCCACTGTGATTCAATAAAAAATATTTTAAATTAATTTATTTTTATTGGGTCACCATGGGATATAGTTGCAAAATCGTTAATGATTGGGAAATGAAGTTTCTTTTTGATCACTCATTTAAGTTCCGTCATATTTTAAAAATTACTCTTTTCTATATTTCAACAACCAAAATAAAATGTTCATTAGTCAGTCTTCACATATTTTGCTCACACACAATCTTTCAACACATCATTATTATATCAAGAAGAGTATACAGCTGGCCTATAGACATGTACCTGACGCTATAGGAAATACAGGTTTCCTTAAAATTTTGTTTTGTTTTGTTGGGAAGGTGGGCCACACTTGACAGTATGGGGGTCCTTTTAGTTCTCTGCTTGGTGGTCACTCCTTGTTATTAAAGGGACCAGACGGTGTTGGGGATCAAACCGAGGTCTGCTTGCAGAACATGAACTTAGTCCTTTGAGCTATTGTTTTCAACTCTCCAAATTCAGGGTTTTTTTTGAGGGGGTTGGGGTGGTCAAACCATGGTGCTCAGTAATCCCTGTCCTGGCAGGGCTCAGGAAACCATATCGGGTGGTCGGGATCCAATCCGAGTTGATCGCTAGGAAAGGAAGTGTTCTACTCACTGTTCTACTCTCCTGTGCCCAAGTTCAGATATTTTTAAAGCAAAACTAAACTAAAGCAATCTGTATATGTTTTTAAACTAATCTCATTATAGACCATCCAAGTAGCCAATACTATTTTTTTGGTAAAAAGCTACAATGACATTCTTCATTTGTTTATAATTGATTTGAAAAGGTCTCCCAAGGGAGCCCTGGGCTCACTCCTGGTGATACTTGGGGCAGTGCTACTTGGGTTTCCATTAAGTTTCCCATTTTTTACCTCTATAAAGATCCGTCTCTACAGATTTATCTATTTTGGTCATGTCAGATAATATATTGTCTTTTGTAAGTTTCTTATTTCCCTTAGCATGGTGTTTTAACGATTCATATATATTGCAGCATATGTTCAGTTTGTTTTATTAATATTTCATGAAATGAATATATTATAATTTACTTAACCACTTCCACATTTGATAAACACTTGGGTTGCTTATATTTAGTTTTGAGGTCATACTCAGTGGTGCTCAGGGGCTAATCCCGGGTCAGTGCCTGGAGTTGCTTCTGTTGGAGCTCACGGGACTATGTAGTACCAGGAATTGAACACGGGCCTCACACATGCAAAACCAGCCCTCTACCCACTGAGCAATAAATATACCTTGCTATAAATAACCTTGGTTATTTCATGCATCAAAGTTTTAAATTCTTATAAAGTCCACTTTGTTGTTTCTCTTGTAGCTTTAGCTTTGGGAAACACATATAAAAATCTGTATTTTATTCCAAGTTTGTTTTTATGGTTTTAGCTCTAGTATCTAGCTTTGTGATCCTTTTGAGTTAAATTTTATGTATCATGTGAAGTACATAAAATAATTTTAATCATTTCACAAATGTTTATCAGTTTCCTGACATCATTTGTTGAAAAGGCTAGTTTTTTTTTACACATTGATTTGTTCTGGCCCCCTTTTTGAATGCACTTGTCATATGTACAGACTTTCAATTATTTTTTGGTTGATATATCTATCCTTATACCACTGTCATGGTGTCTTTATAATTGTTAAGTAACATTTATAATCATAACTGCATAATAGGTATAAAATTGGAAATAGTGAATCTCCTACTTTATTTTGGTTCCTTACATTTCCATATTAACTATCTGTCTCTGCAAAAAAAATTAAAAACCCAATTTGGGTATTGAAAAACACTATTTTGTATCTATAAGCAAATTTGGAGAATGGGTATCTTAATGATTTTAAATTTTCTAGTCTTTGGGCATGGGATGACTATTCATTTATTTTGATGTTCTTTGATTTATTTTGATATTGTTTATGCAAGTGTTGCACAGCCTATGTTAAATTTATTTCCAAATGTTTTGTTATTTTGCATGCTATTATAACTGGAATTGTAGTATTAATTTTACTTTAGAGGGTTCATTGTTAGTTTATAAAATTTATTTTCTGTACTGGTTTTATAATGTAAAACTCCTTAAATGTTTTAGTGGTTTTAATAGTCTTTAAATGGTTCCTTTGATTGGTTTCCCTACATATAATATGATGTCATCTATTAGTAGAGAGCTTTCTATTTTCCATTTCCTATCTTGTTGCCTTTTATTTCTTTTCTATACTAATTGCCCTGGCTATGATTATAAGTACTATATTGATTAGAAGTTATGAGGGAAGTATTTAATTTTACATTATTAAGTATGATGTTAGCTTTGGATATTTCATAAGTAGCTCATATCAGGAAAAGGAAGTACTCTTTTGAATAAAACCAGGGTACCATGATTAAAAAATTTGTTTCAACAGTTTCAGGTATACAATATTCTAACCCCAATACCATTACCACGGTGAACTTTCCTTCACCGATTTCCCTAGGTTTCTTCCTTCTCCCGGCCTGCCCCCTTGACAGGTACATATTTAAATTTGGTGATTATACTTTGTTTGAGTCTCATTATTACAGTATTGTTGACTCAGTGGTTTATAGATATATCACACTTCCCAACCACTAATGATTTGAGGATGAAGAGGTAATACCTTTTTAGTCTCATAATGTTTTTTTAATCATGAAAGGGTATTAAATTTTTTCTTATATTTTTCTACATCTTTTGAAATGATCATGTGCTTTTTGTAGTAGTTTCTTTCTTGAGTATATATGTAGGTCTGTGTGTGTTTGTGTGTGTTTTACAAATTTAGTATATTTTTACAGTTTAAGAGTCACAATGAAAATCAGATGACTCTTGGTTAGATTTTATTGTTAAGCAATATCTTCTTATTAGAGTCACTATAGGACAACTTTTTAATAGTTTTTGTTGTTGTTGGTTGTTTGGTTAGTTTTTTTCAGTTTTGGGGTCATACCCAGTGGTACTCAAAGTTTACTCAGAGTTCACTCCTGGAGGGGCTTTAGGGACCATATGTAGTCCTGGGATCAAACCTAGGTTAGCAATGGTCAGGGCAAGCACCCTACCCACTGTAAAATTTCTCTGGTCCTCTTCTTCGTAATTTTACCAGTAGAAAATATTTACTATTATTATTTATATTTAGGGTTCCATAAGATAGCAACAGGTCATTCCAAATTCATTATTCACATAAGAGGTCTCTAAATTGGCTTCTCTAAACCTGTACTCCATCTTGTTTTTTCTCATCAGTGAATGGTCCCACTACCAAATCCCATGGCCAAAGTTCCTAAATCAAATAGTTCTTTTTCCCATTATTCTCTCTGTCCATAATCTAAGCTATAATCCCTTAACACATCTTGATAAACACATTCCAAAACAAAACTTTAAAATGCCTTTTTTATGTCTGCCACTACAACCTTGGTCCAAGACACATTTATTTAACTGCAATTATTCATCTCTGTTCTGCTTTAGTTATATTAAACTAGACCATTATATATATACATATATATAATAAGTTATATTTCAAGCCCTCATGCAGTAGGCATTATCATTAAAAAGTCTCATTTATATCACATGTCCTCCCTCCACCATTTAAACATTTTTGTTGAGCTCGCATTTTTCTTAGCCTAAGATTCAAATTACTTAATTTGGCTTATAATGCCTCATCTGCCCAGTGTTTTCCTTTTTTCCTCCTGTTCCCTTCATCCTATGTTCTGGCTTCACAGACATTCTGTCTATTCCTCAGATATTGAAAACAAGTGCACATCATTCATTGGGTTTTGCAACAGATCTGTTTTCTATTTTTTGCATCAGATCCATCTTCTATTTTTACCAAAAAAATGGAAGTGGGATGTTTGCAGTGAGTAGGAGTTTTGCTGCTGACTCTAGTGCTGCTTGGGCTTAGGTGTGCTTCAGAGATCATCAGTTCTATACCAAGAGGATAATTTTGGTTTAAGCTTAGTTTAGGATTAAACTCAGGGCCACATACTTGCCCCTCAAATATTTTTATTATTTTAATTATAAAAAATATTAAAAAAATTTTTTATTAGAGAATCACTGTGATGTACAGTTACAAACTTATGAACTTTTGTGTTTGCATTTCACTCATACAGTGATCCTTTACTCATCCCTCCACCAGTGCCCATTCACCTCCACCAATGATCCCAGTACCCCTCTCGCCACCCCCACCACATCCCCCACCACCCTACCCTGCCTCTGTGGCAGGGCATTCTCATTTGTTCTCTTTCATTTTGGGTGTTGTAGTTTGCAATAGAGTTATTGAGTGACCTTCATGTTCGGTCTATAGTCTACTTTCAGTTCACATCTTCCACAAATCTTTTTTTTTTTTTTGCTTTTTTTGGGTCACACCTGGCAATGCACAGGGGTTACTCCTGGCTCTGCACTCAGGAATTACTCCTCAGGGGATCATATGGGATGCTGGGAATCGAACCTGGGTTGGCCGCATGCAAGGCAAACGCCCTACCTGCTGTGCTATCACTCCAGCCCCATCCACAAATCTTTTTTAATGAAAAAAAAATCAACCTTTTCTTCTCATCTTATATGCCAGAAAATGGTCCTTGTTTTTTATCCTTCTTGTAATATTTTATTATTGTGAAGATATCCTTATTTGTCATTTTATTGTCTTTAAAAAATTGAATCACCATACAGCAAAAACCATACTAAGTGGGAAAATTCATAGTGAAGCAGGCCTACAATAAGAAAGAATAAAAAGCCCAAATCAAAAACCTGAACACACACCTCAAAATATGAAGAAGAAACAACAGATTTAGTAAATAGAGTAGAAGGAGGAAAATAATAAAAACTGGAGCAGAAATTAACAACATAGAAACCAAGAAAGCAATTCAAAGAGTCAATGAAACCAGGAGCTGGTTAGTCAAAAAAATTAACAAGATAGATTAAACCTTTAGCTAGACTCACAAGAAAGAAAGGAGAAAATGTTCAAATAAATCAGGTCAAAGATAAAAGAGGAGAAATAAAAGAGGAGAAATAGATCTTTCAGAAATTCAAAATATAATGAGAGATTACCATGAACAACTTTATGATTGTAAGCTGGAGGACTTAGAAGAAATGGATAGATTCTTAGAGTCATGTAATCTCCAAAGCTGAATGAGGAGTAAATAGAAAGTGTAAACAGGCCAATTGAAAATTAAGGAAATTGAAACAGTAATTAAGAATCTCCCCCAAGAACAAAATTCCCTGTCCAGATGGGTTTACTAGTGAGTTCTATCAAAACTTCAAGATTTACTACCCATACTCCTTAAGCTTTTCCAAAATATTGAAGACATGGAAAGTTTTCTTAACACCTTCTATGAAGCAAACATCAAACTAATACCTAAAGCAGACAGAGACACTTCCAGAAAAGAAAATTTCGACCAGTCTCCCTGATAAATATTGATGCAAAAATCCTTAACAAAATCTTAGCTAATAGAATCTAACAACTTATCACGAAAATCATACACTCTGATCAAGTGAGATTAATCCCAGGGATGCAAAGGTGATCAATATATGCAAATCAATTGACATAATATACCACATTAATAAAAGGAAGAAAAAAAACCACATGATCATATCGATTGATGCAGAAAAAGCCTTCAACAATATGTACCATCCATTCATGATAAAAAACCCTCAACAAAATAGAGGTGGAAGGAACCTTCCTCAAGATAATATTGGCCATCTATAATAAGCCTATAGTCAGTATCATACTTAATGGTAGAAGACGGAAAGAATTCCTTCTAAGATCAGGTACAAGGCAAAGATGTCACTCTCCCCACTTCTATTCAATATAGTATAAGAAGTACTGGATGTGTATTCAAAAAGTGTTTGTGGGAGCTTTCCACATGAATTCAGTGGCCATGAGCTGCTTCCCCACCCTGGCCTGCAGCTGCAGTCAACAGATAGGTGAAGGAGGGAACAGGGTTGCCAAGCTGGTTGATGATCAGTTGCAGTTTATTCCAATCTCCGTCCCGCCATTTATTCCATTCTCCCTGTGCGCCTATGCCAATCTCAATGAGCACCCATTCCAGTCTCACACTGCCCCTCATTCCTGTCTCCTACTTTCCCCATGCTAGTCTCCCTGAGGTCAGTCTCACAGCCTTAGTCAAGAGCCCAACTCCTGGGTGTAGCAAATACACATAGGTCAGATAACACTATCAACATATGTAAAGTCCTTTCATCTGGGAAAGCCCTGCTAAGACAAAGATTTCCTCTTGCTAGGATATCTGCTAAAGGGCAGAATTTTATTTAAGGGCATACTTCTCCTTTCTTTAGTCCATAATCATTTAAACAGTCACCTTTAAATATGCTTCTTAATAATCTGTCTAGTCATTTCCTATGGACACAGTAAGATATATATTAAGTTTAAACAGTGGCTCTCCTGGGGACATATCTCACTATAGATCCCAGACTACAATCCTCAGGCAAGATTAGTCATTTCTAATCCCTGTAGATCCTTGTCCAGTCACTTCTCTGTGGGTCATGAGGGTATTTGTCCATGACCATGCTCTTAGCTTAATATAAGTTTTATGGCACTTGGCCTGTCCCATTTCGATGTCAGTGTAGCCTACAGCTTGCCCTGGATCCATCCAGTCCCTTCACTGGGATCCTGCTTTTGGGGTGCTAGAAACTAAGGGCAACTGAGGCCTAAGTTGAGTAAATATCACAGATGCCCAGGAGTAAATATTATTGAGTCAATTAACTCCCAAGTTACAAAAGCATACCATTAGCTATCTTTCTGTGTCTATGCAAAAAGGACGTTGCTTTAAAGTAAAGGACATAAGGGAAAGAGAAAAGCAATCATTTCACTTACAAATACAAAATCCGGAGTTCTTAGGAGGATCTGACCTTATAAGACATAGAGTTTGATTTGGGGATATAGTTGTCTAAAAGATAGGGCACAGAGAAGTTATAGATAAACACAGAGCAATGGGAGTGCCTCAAGAGCACTGTGATGGGTGTGACTCAGTAAACGTAAACTCCTTATGGCAGAGGAGAAAGGGTGAAGGAAAAAGGACAAACCAATGTTATCCTACACTGGATACAACAATCAGACAGAAGAAATAGATAAAAGGGATCCAAACTGGAAAAGAACAACTCAAACTATCACTATTTGCAGGTGACATGATAATATACATAGATCTTAAAGAGTCCACAAAAAAGCTCCTGGAAACAATAAACCGTTACAGCAAAAGTGGCCAGGTACTCAATACCGAAAAATCAGTCACGTTCTTATATACAAGAATGAAGCAGAAGAGAAAGCAATCGACAGTTCTATCTCATTTAAAATTGTATCCAAAAATGTCAAGTATCTAAAAGTCAGTTTAGCAAAAGATGTGAGAGATCTATACTATACTTTAAATCACTTAAGAAAGACATAGAGGGAGACATTAGGAAGTGGAAAATATATCCCATGCTCATGTTTCGAAGAATCAGTACTATTAAAATAACTGTCCTACCTAGATTCAGTACAATTCCCATCCAACTACAGACTGCATTCTTCCAGGATTGAAAGACATCCATCATAAAGTTTGTATGGAATAGGAAAAGACCATGAAAAGCCAAAATAATGCTGAAAACTAAGAAATTAGAAGGTATTTCATTAACTACTTTAGAACTGTATTGTGAAGATATAATGATCAAAACTTCATTGTACTGTAATAAAGATAGACCCTCTGATCAATGGGTCTGAATAGAATACCCTATTAAAAAAACACATATATATGAGCAGGGTTTTTTTTTTTAAGTCCAAAGACTTAAAAGCAAGTTCCTGGAAGAGAGTGACGCAGAGTCTCTTGCCTGCGCGCCTGGCTGTCTTCCCCGGGGCCCCTTGGAGGGGACGGGCTTCAGCTTCCCTCCCCGCCCTGAGCAGAGCCTACTTCTCTCCTGAGAGAACCTGGCAAACTACCGGGAGTTTCCTAACCACATGGGAGAGCCTTGAAAGGTCCCTACGGTGTATTAACATGCCAGAACAAGTAACAAGCTGGGTCTCATTCCCCTGACCCTGAAAGAGCCTCCAATGCAGCATCGTTGGGAAGGACAAGTAGAGAGAGGCTTCTAAAATCTCAGGGCTAGGACGAATGGAGACGTTACTGAGACCGCTTGAGAAATTCGATGATCAACGGGATTATGATGATGATGATGATGATGATGATGATAATGATGATATGAGCAGTTAATTTTTGAGAAAGGAGCTTAGAACATGAAATAAAGATAGCCTCTTCAACAAATAGTGCTGGGAAAATTGGATAACTATGTGTAAGAAATTAAAGCTGGATCCATCTATTACACAAAAAATCAATTCAAAGTGGATCAAAGACCTTGATACCTGACCAGAAACTATAAAGTACATTCAGGAAAATATAGGCAGAACACTTCAAGATTTGGACCTCAAAAATGTCTTCAGTGATCTGTTATCACTGGCAAAGGCAATAATATAAAAAATAAACAAATGGGATTACATAAAGTTAAAGAGTTTTTGCATGGGGAAAAAACCAACAAAACAAAACAAACAAAACAAAACAAAGTCATGGGATAAAACAAAAAGACACCTAACCTAGTAGGAAAAATATTTTCATTCAGCACAATAGATGAAGGCTTGATATTCATGATATATAAGGTACTCACAAAGATCAACCAAAATTTTTTTTTTAAAAACCCTATCAACAAACCGGGAGAGGAAGTGAGTAGTCTCAGAGAAAGAGAGGTGGATGGCCAGCAGGCACATGAAAAACTGCTCAGCATCACTTATTATTAAAAGAAATTCAAATCGGGGCCGGAGCGATAGCACAGCGGGTAGGGCGTTTGCCTTGCAAGTGGCCGACCCGGGTTCGATCCCCGGCATCCCATATGGTCCCCCAAGCACCGCCAGGGGTAATTACTGAGTGCAAAGCCAGGAGTAACCCCTGAGCATCGCTGGGTGTGACCCAAAAAGAAAAAAAAAACAAATTCAAATCAAGATGACAATGAGATACCATCTCACATCAAAGAGGATGGTACATATCAAAAATAGCAGAAACAACCTGTGTTGTCAGGGATGTGGTGAATATGGAACTCTTTCTATCCATAACTGATGGGAATGTTGTCTGTTACAACCCCTATGAAAAACAGTATGAAGACTTCTTAATAGACTTAGGATTGAACTGCCAGATGACCCAGCAAGTCCACTTTTGGGCTTCTATTCCAGCACATTAAAAAACTCTCTCAAGAACATATGCACACCATTACTCATTATTACACTCAGTGCAATAGCTAAGATATGAAATCAACTAGGTGTGACAACAGATGAATGGATTGTGAGCATGTGGTATATATACACAATGGAATACTATGCAGCTAATACTATGCAGCTGCAAGGAATGATGAAATCATGCAATTAGCTGCAACATGATTGGAACTGGAAGATTTCATGTTGCATGAAAGAAGCCAGAAGAAGAAAGACAAATATAGGATAATCTCACTCATATGTGGAATATAGAATACTGGGTGAGGAAATGTACTGCAGTAAAAGGAGGTGCTGCAATTATCTGTGAACCAAGTGTTTAGAAGAAGACAGAGAGAGAAGGAAGGAAATCAACTGGGGAAAGAAGAGAACAAGAAGAATGGGTAAGCAGGCATCAGGTCTTCAGTTAAACCAGTGACATGACTGAGGATTATTGCCATATATCTAAAAAACAGATTCAACAGAACTGAAAATTTGAGATATGAGTGGTCAGCACTGGAACTTTGTAATGTGCCTGTCAAGTTGACAGGTGAAGCTGGAGGAGAAGTTGTGATCAGGAGGGAATCTGGGAACATTTGTTGATAGATGTTAGCACTGGTGAAGGGATTGGTGTTGAATTATTGTATGCCTAAAATGCAACTATCAGTAACTTTGTAAATCATGGCCCTTTAATGAAAAATAAATAGAATAAAAATAAATGAAATAAGAATAAATAAAACTGGGGCTGGAGCGATAGCACAGCGGGTAGGGCGTTTGCCTTGCACGCAGCTGACCCGGGTTCGATTCCCAGCATCCTATATGGTCCCCTGAGCACCACAAGGGGTAATTCCTGAGTGCAGAGCCAGGAGTGACCCCTGTGCATTGCCAGGTGTGACCCAAAAAGCAAAAAAAAAAAAAGAATAAATAAAACTGAATCACCATGAAATCACAGTTACGAAGTTGTTCACGAGTGAGCACAAGCACAATTGTATGGCCTGGGAGGTAATTAAACATTAAAAAGACATTATGCATATGTTTTATCAGACCACTGAAGACTCTTCCTCTTGTCTGGCTTGGTGACTCCACAATAACTTGCAGTATTTTTATTTATTTTTTATTTATTTATTTTTCACAAACGCATCTTTCCTGAAAAGTCTTTCTGATAAGATGAGAATTAAAATTGAGAGTACATACATGGAGAGGAGATATGTGGGCAGGTGGACGTGGCTATTGAAGAAATCTGAGTAGAAGTCGTGGATAACCTTTTCCATGCACAATCATGGAGGTGCTGAACCAGTTGGTCATATCCTCGTCGATATTGTCAATGATGGCATCTTCCCATATTTCTGCAATAGTGCCAAAGAGCTCCCAGTTGGTGGTTGTTCTGGGAGTTCTCTTAAACTTTGCAGTCCTTTCTCCCTGCTCCATGAAGTAGAATTTCACATGAAGGAGATGGTGGTCTGATCCCTTTTGGAATTTTGGGACAACAGTGACATCAGCAAGGCAAAACCATCGATTGAATATGATGTGGTCAATTTCATTGTGGAACTCTTCACCGGGACACTCCCATGTCCAACGTTTAGATTTGGCCTTCTGGAACTATGAGTTACTGTGGATGGTCTTGGTCAACATGATGAACTCAGTCTCTCACCCTGTTCGTTCCATTCTAGGCCATGTGTCTTGATGTGGAGTTCTTCAAGTACCTTCTAGGTCCAATCTTGGCATTAAAATCACCGACAATGACCTGCAGGTGTGTCTTCTTAATAGAAATTCTCCAGCTCCATGTAGAACTTCTCAATTTCTTATTTGTCGTAGTTGGATGTTGGTGTGGAGATGACGAAAATAGAAACTACCAGCATTGAGCCACATGTATTGAAACATAAGCATCCAATTCAGGTTGTTAGGCATTGGAACGAATCAATGCTTATGGCCAAGTTCATGATGACAAAGACACCAACACCACCGACGCCTCTACTGTCACATGTTCCGAGGAGCATTTCTTCTCCAGTGTCGAAAACAGTGTGATGTTTTCGATGCCTTCTTGTATTGGTTAATCCAGTGACATCATACTTGATCTTCTGCGCTTGCACCACTAAGTCCTCGATGGATACTTCCGATGCCAGTGTACGTGTGTTAAAAGTGCAAACAGTCATTTTAAGTCTTCTTCATTTTGGCAGCCTAGTTCAGCCCTGAGTTTTTATCAGCCTCTCCATGTTCATCCTTCGTAATGCTGCCATATTGGGGGCTCTTCCAGGGTCACGGGAATGAGGCCCATTGTTGTTACTGTTTTGGGCATATGGAATATGCCATGGGGAGCTTGCCAGGCTCTGCTGTACAGGCAGGATACTCTCGGTTGCTTGCTGGGCTTTCTAAGAGATATGGAGGCTTTTAGCATGGCCTCTAATCACCATTATGGTGTTCCTATGGTTCACACTATACTTGAACCCAATCAGATATGGTGTGGTAATGATGGAAAATGGGCAGGAAGTGTTTATAATGTGTCCAGAAATTGGCCTGTAGTGTGGTGGCAGTGGGTAGTGGAGGTCGGCCGATGAGGAATTTATCTAGCAATGGCAGGATGGGCCTTATGGGTGTGACCCCTGGGTCACCAGAGATTGGGGAAGCAGGCAGAGGATCTCTGTTCTTGGGTCCTGTTGAGCCTAGAGTTCAAGGTCACAAAGTTCTGCATTATCTGGTTCTGTGGGACTTCACTCACGTGTGAGGCTCAGCCCAAGAGTCCTGAAAGAGGCCTGGAGCATGGTGGCAGTTGGGATATGTATGTATTTATATATACTTTAAAAAAAATAAAAATTTTAAAAATTTTTTATGAAACACCTTGAGATACAAATATAGACCTGCACACTTTCATGATTACGTTTCAGTCATACAATGGCTGAGTATCCATCCCTCCACCAGTGCCCATTCTCCACCACCAAAGTTCCCAGTGTCCCTCCCACAACCCCCACCCCCACTCCATTCCACCCCTCACCCCCACCTCTGTGGTAGGAACATTCCCTCTCTCTCTCTCTCTCTCTCTCTCTCTCTCTCTCTCTCTCTCTCTCTCTCTCTCTCTCTCTCTCTCTCTTTCTCTCTCTTTTTCTCTTTTGGCTGTTATATATACTTTTTTATAATGAAGATTGATTGCCATCTACTTACATCCCATCCAATGTGATGTGCTACTCCTGGGACATCAGTGTCATCAAGATGTCATAAGTCTGTGATATGGCTGTATGCTCCAAGAATTCTGAAATTTTAAATAGAGTGGTGCAACTGAAATTAAATTCTTTTTTTTTTTTTGCTTTTTGTGTCACACCCGGCAATGCACAGGGGTTATTTATTCCTGGCTTTGCACTCAGGAATTACTCCTGGCAGTGCTCAGGGGACCATATGGAATGCTGGGGTTCGAACCCGGGTTGGCCATGTGCAAGGCAAATGCCCTACCCGCTATGCTATCACTCCAGCCCCTGGAATTAAATTCTTAACCAGATGGTGACTTTGGAGTCTGGAGTCATCTCTGTAGCTTGTTGATCTCTTCTGAGATTTATTTGTGAGTCTCTGGATCACGGTCGTCAATGAGCTTATATGGCACCAGAGGCAGTTCGTTGGTGAGACTTCCAGGCTCTGGGAAGAACAGGGAGAGAGGGGGAGGTCTCCCATCCCTGACTCTGTGAGAGCCTGGAGATTTCAGTCACAAAATCCGCATACCTGAGGTTTTCAACAGATTCCCTCATGCATGAAACTTGTCCTAAGCCTGTGGAGATTGGCTGTGAACATAGCGGCAATTGGGTTCTAGAGGTTTTCAGCTGCAGGTTCTGCTTTTGTGGGTGGTGGACTTACCTGACCTCTATGGGTGCCCCGATGAGACTCAGCCTGGCACAAAGTCTGGAGACATCTGTCTAAACTAACATTCTTGAACTTGTGTAAGACAGTATGACGGCTTGGACTGAATAAATATGGTTATTTTTCTAGAACAACCAAGCCCAGCTAGTAAGATAATTGAATTGTATATAAATAGGCATTCATGAAAGTGGTAAAGCCTTGATCTTGTAGTTTATCCCTGATACAAAAAAGTATAAAAATAAAACTCTATTTTAAGAATTATACATTAGAACTTCCCCCCTTTCATATTTGCATGCCTCCTTGCTGACCTTGGGCTGGAGAGATAGTATAGCAGATTAAGGTTCTTACTTTGAATGTAGCGGGCCTACATTCCATCCCCGGCATTGGGATATGGTTCCCCAAACCCCATGAGGAGTGATCCCTGACTCAGGATGAAGCCCTGAACTCTGCCGGTGTGGTCCAAAAGCATACAAACAAACAAATAAAAAGAATTGGGTGATAAGTTAGAGCTAATTTTTCAAACATTAAATGCCAAGTTGTTCAGAAGAGTTTATTTCTGGTTTAGCTGGTCATGGGAAATTACATGTTGAAGTAGGGACATAAATAAACTTTAATGAGTTTTTTCAGTTTATGGAGAGAAAGAACATTCCAAGTGTGAAGAGTTATTCCAAGAGTCAGAGAGGAGGATCTTTTCATTACAGCAATGCAGGAAAGAGACTCTCATGGACACTTTCTACTGAAGTTCCCATGAAGGTGATGAGAATAATTGATTGTACTGTTGACTGCTCCTGGCCTCTGCCTGTTGAGATCTGGGGTCATCGGTTGAATCAGCCTAGAGAAAGACTTAATTTTTAAAAACACATTATTTCATCCTTAAGTTTACTTCCCCCTCCCTCAATTTCCGCAATTTTACTGGTAATAAAGTATACTTATTCTATTGTGAGTGTTGTGCTTTTTCTTCTAATATTTGAATATATGGAAGTTGTTATCCTGACATTTTTTTCTATCACTTTGTAGGCCTTGTACAGTTCACCTGCATATTTTTTTCAGAGAATGCTCTTTACGGAAGTACAGAGTAAACTGAAGACATTTGTTTTTTTATTTGGGGGCCATAACTAGTGGTGCTTAGGTAAACTGAATGTAATTATTAACTGATTGACCATAAAACTAGTGGAGAAAGAAAAGAATAAAAGATTCTTTTAAGAATTCAAAGATTATACATTATAGATTTTTATAGAATAAAAAGATTCAAACTTTCAAGTTTTAGACACCTGGGAAATATTAGATCATTAGCAGATAGCAGATCACTGTATCACTGTCATCACGTTGTCATTGATTTACTCAAACAGGCAACAGTAATGTCTCCATTCATCCCAGCCCTGAGATTTTAGCAGCCTCTCCTTACTTGTTCTTCTAAATGGTGCCGTATTGGAGGCTCTTTCAGGGTCAGGGGAATGAGACCTGTTATTGTTACTGTGTAAAAATAAAAATAAAAAGAAAGGGCGCGCAGGCGGCGAGGCAGGCGAAGGAAGGAAGAAGGCCAAACTGGTTGCTCGATCGGTTTATTTCATGTCCATCTCCATTCTCCTCTGATTCTCCTCCTGCTTCTTTCTCCCCCATCCTACTTCATTCTCTCTCTCTCTGCCTCTCTCCCAGCTCTCAGTCTCTCTCTCGATCTGTGGATCTGGCCCCCATGGATCTGGCCCCCGTGGATCTGGCTCTGTGGATCTGGCCCCCAACCCACTCTTCCAGCCTAGTTAAATCTCCACAGCATGAGGGGGTTGGGGCATACACAAAGGTGTGGTCAGCAATAGGGTTAGGTTCTTTTCCCTCAGGGGATGCTTCTCCTAGGACTTAATTCTCTTTCAGCAGGAGGATCCACCCAAAGGCAGAGAGAACAGAAGGGAATGCCCTGCCACAGTGGCAGGGTGGGGTGGGGGGGAGATGGGAGTGGGGAGGGTGGGAGGGACGCCGGGTTTACGGGTGGTGGAGAATGGGCACTGGTGAAGGGATGGGTTCCCGAACTTTGTATGAGGGAAGTATAAGCACAAAAGTGTATAAATCTGTAACTGTACCCTCACGGTGATTCTCTAATTAAAAATAAATAAATTATAAAAAAAAAAACAAAAAAAAAAACAAAGGCAGAGTCTCATGAATGTGTTTCTCTTCTCCTCAGCCAGCAAACATATAAGAATTCATAATATTAATTATTTTGTATGGACACAATAAGAGATGCATTAAAGCTTATAGAATTGCTCTCCTGGGGCCATCTCAATCTCAGACTACAGTGCTCAGGCCAGATCAGTCTTTCCTATCCCTGGCAGGGTCCCAGTCTCATAATTGCTATTGGATCATGACAGCATTTGTCTATGATCAAGCTCTTAACTTATAGTTAAGAATTAGGCACTTTGGCCAGGCCCATCTCGATGCCAGGGTAGCACATAACTCACCGCTTGCCCTGGATCCTTCCCGTCCCACGTCGGGGACCCCACTTTGGGGTGCTAGGAACTGAGGGCAACTGAGGCTTAAGTGGAGAAAGCAGATGCCCAGAAGGGAATAATATTCGAGGCCAATTAAGTCTTAAGTTATAAAAACATAACATTGTCTTCTTGTGTCTGTACAAAAAAGACATAGCTTTAAAGTAAATTATTCAAAAGGCATAAAGAGGAGAGAAAGGCAATGTTATAATATTCAGTGTCCTAGGAAGTTCTGACCTTACCAATTAACAGAGTTTGATTAAGGGAAAAGCTGATAAACTGGTAGAAATGGTTACAGATAAACAAAGGAATGGGAGTGACTTGGGAGCACTTTGATGGGTGTGACTGATAAACCTAAGCTCCTTGTGGCAAGGGGGAAAGGACAAACCAATGATATCCAACAGTTACTGTATTTGGCATATCGAATACGCTACAGGGAGTTTGACAGGCTCTGCCTTGTGGACAGATAAGCTAGGAAAAAAGAAAACTCATTTCTAGCTGCCATCATAATTAGATATTTTTTAAATATGATTCATCAGACACATGAGGTTATTATTATCCTCAGGTCAAGGTGTCAAGAAACCCTTTGCCAGGCATCAGATTATTGTTTTCTGGGTTCATCCTTACATATCTTCATGGAAACCTTAAGAGATCGGTAGGACTATCCAGTCTTCTTTTGTGGATAAGGAGGTTGATAATTAATGGCTCTCAACTGGGGGCTTTGCTCTCTAGTGGTTATTTGACAATCTCTGGAAGCATTTTTCATTGCCATGGCTGAAATGCTTTTATTTTCAGGTAGTTTTCAATGGTAAGGAATACAGTTAAATATTCTTCAATGCACAGGGTGGCTCCCACAGTGAAGCATCTGTTAAAAATGTTAGTCGAGCCACAGTTGAAGGGTATTGGTTTACCTAAGGTCACTTAGCTCATAAATGACAGATTCTCGATGTTTCTGACTGTGAGAGTTCACATATATCCTTTATATCACCCTTATCTTCCGCAGGAGGCTATAAAACACCAAAAGTTAAATGTACAAATTATTGTTTTAAATAGAGACATCTAAAACAAATGAATCCAGTGGAGGCGATGTTTTCAAAGCAAGCATCTCATCACATTTTCAGTTGGTGCTATTTTTAGTTTTGTTGTTATTAGGTCTTGCCCTGAAGCATCATTCATCCACCTGGGATGCTAATTGAGTTGCTATTATTTATTTCAGATGTCATTCTGTCAAATGACCAACCCGTGGCTCCAGTGTCATCTACCTCAGGTGGTAACAAAACAGAAAGTCTATCTACTTCTAAAGCCTATGTACCAGAAACCATAACCGTGCCAGCAATACCCGTGAAACCGGTTGTGACAGAGACTCTAACTGAAGGGAAGGAACAAGTAGGGAAGGGGCTGCTCCCCTTCCGGCACAGATCTGAGGGTGGCTTAGTAGATAAAGAAGTCTTGAAGAAGTTTCCACATCTGTCTTTGTCGCAGTATGACTTGCTGGAAACTGATGTCTCTTTCCAACCTTGGGGCAGTGAGAATTCAGTCCTGATCCCAGAATCTTTGAAATACACCCAGGACTCTACAAAGGAAGGGTTACAAAGCAAGTCACCTCAAAACAGCCTGAGCAGTAGTTTCCTTCAGTGTAACACAGTCATTGCCAAACCGACACGGGAGCCAGTAGACGCATCTCAGCAGGGGGATGCTGCCTTGAACCAGGGAGTGGACTACTCAGATAGTGAGGTAGCAGTTACTCTTATTGACACATCTCAGCCTGGAGACCCATTGAGTCTGCATGAACCCATTAAAATCGTCATCACCATGAGCAGTAGCCCTAACTCCATGACAGACATGGAAAGCTCACTCCATCTGAAGGTGATTGGCACCGAAAGAACTGATCTGAAGACTGAGGCTGAACCAACTCCCCCAGAGATGGGCAGTCCTGCAAGTCTTGAACAAACCAGAATTCCTGTCATTACCCTTGAACTGCCTGAGGATGGAGGAGGAGATATGGATTGTTTGGAGAACAAAGAAAGTGAAAGAACTCCCAAGAAGTTGACGGTAGTAGAATCCTCACATCAGTGTTCCGGCTATGAATCTGGAGAGGGGGGGAATGCCACAAAGGACTACAGCTCTTCCCTAAGAGACCATTGCGAAACAACTCCCCCACTCACACCTAATGTGGTCTTTGAATCTGAGGGAGCAAAGGAAGGCCAGGCTAATCTTGACCCATCGTCTTGTAAAAGTAGCCATGAAAAGAGACATGCTCGGGTGCTCAGTGTTGATAGCGGGACAGATGTCTTCCTGAGCAAGAGTTCCACAGAAATGACCAGCGATAAGGAGAAAACAATGCCAACTTCCAAATCTGACCTCGAAGCCAAAGAGGGGCAAATACCAAATGAGTCTAACTTCCTGGAATTTGTCTCCCTGTTAGAGTCGATTAATACTTCCAAAGTGGTGACATCTACCCAAAAGAACGGCCTAGCAGAGCAAATCAGAGAAAATGGCCTTCTCAGAGGTATGACTCCATACCAGTTTTGTCCTGAACATATAAAGACAATATAATCTTCTTGTTCATTAACTTCTGTGATTTGGTTTTGCAGATACTGGAATAGTCAAATTTGGGGCAATTATTGGAAGCATGGTATTGGGTACATTTGTTCTTTTTATTTTTGTTTTTTTTGGGGGGGAGATGCTTAGGAATTAAGCCACACCTAACACTGCATTATATGTCTGGTGGTACTAGGAGGAGTAAATCAAGTACTTGAAGAACTAAATCAGGATTGGCTGCATGCAGGGCAAATACCTTAGTCCTGTACTATCTCTGCAGCCCCATTCATGGGCATTTATTGAATATGCTGATACTAGGTTGTGTAATTAGCTTATATTTAAATGGACTTATTTCATCAAGAAATTTAAGATATAGTAACAAGTTTGAACTTAGAAAGCAAGAATATTAATTTGGGGAAGGGATACTCATGACCAAGTGGTGCTCAGGGCCTCAGGGGTCACTTCTGACTATATCTGGTCAACTGGACCACATGACTTGATGTAAGGACCTGAGGATATGGTACAGCTCAGATCCTGTGCTTTCTGGAACACTAGAGTCTTCCCATTGGTGCTCAGTGTCACAGGGATAAATTTGGTGATGTGAGGGGCATATGGCACTACGGATTGAGCCAGGGTTCTAGGTTCCAGGATCCCCTACTACTGTTCTATCTTCCTGGCCCTCAATGCAAGAATATTAAACTCCAACTGTAGTTTATGGTGTTAAAAACACAATAGATATGATCTTTCTTTATAGAAATAGATCCATTCTGTGAAAGCTGATTATTTCTGCAGAATTTTGTTATAAATAAAATCTCTAAAAATATATATATTTCTTTTATGAAGGTAATATTCATTTATTTTCAGTTTATTCAATATCTCCAGTTCTCATTTTTCTCACTGATAAAATATTACTAAACTAGGGGCTTTGTAGTCCTTTAAAGTTATAGTATCCACAATTCTTTGAATTTTGTGTCTATCATTTCTATATTCCTTGCTGAAATTTGTGACTATGTAGTAACTCATTCCCTCTCTAATAGGTTGTAGAATTTTTTGTTCTAGAGTTGTTCCTTTGATTCTGATCATTTTATTCTCTCTTGCATAAAAAAAGTGTCCCCCTAGCTCCATATTACTTGCTCTAAGCTTGAATCTGGTTGATCTATCGAGAGGTGATAAAGCAGTGTTGAAATTTCCCACTAGTATTGTTTTGCTATTGATGTCTTTCTTCAAGTTGAATAGTAGTTGTTTTAAGTATTTTGCTGGTACCTCATTAGGTTCATATACATTTAGGAGTGTGAATTCTCCCTGATGTACAGATCTTTTGTTTTATAAGAAATGACCTTTATCGTCTCTTGTGACCTTCTTCAGTCTGAATTCAATGCTGTCTGTTCCCAGTATAGCCACCCCAGCTTTTTTGTGGGAGTTGTTTGCCTGTAAAATTGTTTTCCAGTCTTTGACTTTGAGTCTCTGTTTGCTTTGACTGTTCAAATGTGTTTCTTGCAGGCAGAGGAATATTGGGTTAAATTTTCTAATCCATTCTTCCACTCTGTGTCATTTAGTTGGCACATTTAGCCCATTGACATTGAGAGAGATTACTGATATGGAGTTTTGTCCCATCTTCTGTAGTTAGGTGTGTTTGGGGGCTCTTTCTTGTCTTAAAGTAGCCTGCTTAGTTGTTCTTGTAACCATAGTTTTTTTTTTAATGGTGGTACAATATCATTAATACTAAGTAAAATGTTACAGAGAATTGATTTACGTCATAAGACAAATTCTTTTTTTATATCATTTTTTTTTTACAGATTCACACATTTTTGTTCTTGTTATTCCCTCATATAATGTTTGAGAGCCCATCCCTCCACCAGTGTCCATTCTCCACCACCAATGAACCCAGTATCCCTCCCACCCCCCAGTCCCACCCTCCCACCCTACCCCGCCTCTGTGGTGGGGCATTCCAATTTGATATCTCTCTTTCCTTTTGGGTGTTGTGGTTTGAGATAGGGGTATTGAGTGGTCATCCTGTTCAGTCTCTAGTCTACTTTCAGCACGCATCTCCCTTCCCTCACCGGATCTCCAATCACATATTACTTGGTGTTCCCCTCTCTATCTGGGATGACTTTCCCCCAGCGTGTGAGACCAGCTTCCAAGCTATGGAGCCAACCTCCTGGTGTTATATACTACCCTTCTTAGGTATTAGTCTCATACTCTGTTGTTCTATATTCTACAGATGAGTGCAATCTTTCTATGTCTGTCCCTCTCTTTCTGGCTCATTTCACTTAGCATGATACTTTCCATGTTGATCCACTTATATGCAAAGATCATGACTTCATCCTTTCTAACAGCTGCATAGTATTATTCCATTGTATAGATGTACCAAAATTTCTTTCTTTCTTTCTTTCTTTCTTTCTTTCTTTCTTTCTTTCTTTCTTTCTTTCTTTCTTTCTTTCTTTCTTTCTTTCTTTCTTTCTTTCTTTCAACTATTTATTAAATCACCATGTGGAAAGTTACAAAGTTCTCAGGTTTATGTCTCAGTTATACAATATTCAAACACCCATCCCTTCACCAGTGCCCATATTCCACCACCAAAAACCCCAGTATACCCCCCGCCCCCACCCCCTACCCCCTACTGTATAACTAATGAATTTCACTTCATTTTTTCTTTAACTTGATTACATTCCATAATTCAACACAAAACTCACTATAGTTGTTGGAGTTTCCACCCAAGAGAGACAGACCTACTACCAAGGAAGCATTTGATAATTAGTTTTCCATTGCTGGAAATGAAGAGATATGTAGCCTCACTGCTACAAGTAAATAACTCTTTTTTTTTTCTTTTTCCTTTTCCCTTTTATCTTTTTTCCCCCTCATCCCCCTTCCTGCGCCTCATAGTATGGTGTACGCCACGCCGAGTCGGCCAGCGTGGGGCTTTTGCTTAGTTCACAGTCCAGAGAGGTGGCTGCTACATTAATAACCTTCAATATTTCAACAAAAACTTACTGTTATTATTTGGAGTTCCCCCCACCAAGTCAGACCTGTTCAAAAGGAACCATTTCACATTGCTGACAATTATAACTGTTAAGTCGCAGCAGCGTCCGCGTGGTTTTGGATTTCTGTATAAAGTCCAAGGAAAATTCTGCCAGAAATTGCATAGCCCAGCTCACAGTCCCAATGCATTGCTGTAAGAAGTCTCTGGAATCAAAGTCTTTAGGCGCAGAGGGTCCTGTACCAAAATTTCTTTAACCAGTTGTCTGTTCTTGGGCACTTGGGTTTTTTCCAGATTCTGGCTATTGTAAACAGTGCCGCGATGAACATATAAGTGCAGATGTCATTTCGACTATACTTTTTTGTTTCTCCAGGATATATTCCCAGAAGTGGTATTGCTGGATCAAATGGAAGCTCAATTTCTAATTTTTTGAGAAGCGTCCATATTGTTTTCCAAAAGGGCTGGACCACTCGGCATTCCCACCAGCAGTGTAGAAGGGTCCCCTTCTCCCCACATCCTCTCCAACAGCGGTTGCTTTTGTTCTTTTAGATGTGTGCCATTCTCTTTGGTGTGAGGTGGTATCTCATGGTTGTTTTGATTTGCATCTCCTTGATGATTAGTGATGCAGAGCATTTTTTCATGTGCCTTTTGGCCATTCGTATCTCTTCCTCGGAAAAGTTTCTGTTCATTTCTTCGGCCCATTTTCTGATGGGGTTGGATGTTTTCTTCTTGTAGAGTTCAACCAGTGCTTTATATACCCTTGATATCAACCCTTTATCAGATGGGTGTTGGGTGAATATCCTTTCCCATTCTGTTGTAACCATAGTTTTGAGTCTATGACATTCCTGAGTTAATGTTTGTCTGGTAAGCTGTGTATTGTTCCTTCCAATATGAATGAGAATCTAACTGGATAAGTATTCTTGGTGAGGCATTCATTTCATTGAGTTTTTTCACTATATCTCACCATTGTCTTAGGTCCCTGTTTATATCAGATAAATCTGTTGTCAATCTTAAGGATGCTCCTTTATAAAGCCATTTATTTCTTTGATCTTGCTGCTTTCAGAATTTTATCTCTGTCTATGGCTTTTGTCACACTGACAAGGATGTCTTGGAGTATTTTTATTTGGATTTCTGTTAGCTGGTACCATTTGCATCTCCTAAATCTGCTTGTGTCTGTTCTTCAGCTCTGGGAATGTCTCAGCAATTATGTCTTTGACAGTTTCTTCTTTATCGGTTTTTTTTTCTTGTCTCTCTGGGATTTCAATGATTCTTATCTTATTCCTCTTGACTTCATCCCATTTTTCTCTTGACATCTGTTGGTTTATTTTGGGGCTCTTTCATTTAGACTTACAGAGGCCTTGTCAGAATTCAGGAAGTGGTGGTTTTGATGCATGGATCAGGGTGTGAAAAGAAAAGAATATCTGCAACTAGAGTAAGAGACGGGTTTTGGGCACCATCATGAGAGATTGAGAACCCTGTCTGGTGCAGACAGAGGGACAGAGACAAAGTGAAGGAAATAGAAGTTTATTGGGGTGTGCTTCCAGGTAGCACTTCATGAACATCAGGTGACTCTGGGGAAGAGATGTGTCCTAGGAGAGACTAAGTGAGCTCTTTAGCTGTCTTGGGTAGGAAAAGGGGAGAAGGGAACAAGGACCATTGGAATCAGTGTGCTTGTCTGACCTGTTATCTGTAGGGGATGGATATGAGGAAGCATGGGATGCAGCCTGGTGACTTCCTGTTGCTAGGTGGGGTCATAAGACCCATCTTCCGAGCTAGAGGCAGGGTGGTATTTGATTCTGGGATTATTAATAATTTATCTGCTGGCTGCCATTCAGTCCAGAGCAAACTTCACAACCAGCAGTGGATGAGAGTTCCTTTTTCACTACATCCCCAACACAGATTGTTCCTACTTTTCTGATATGTGCCATTCTCACTGGTGTTAGATGGTATCTCATTGTCTTTATTTGGATTTCTCTGATGACAAATGATGCTGAGCATTTTTTTCATTTGTCTACTGACCATCCAGTTGTCTTCCTGTGAGAATTGTCTATTCATAATTTTTTCTCCCCATTTGTTTATAGGGTTTTGAAAGTTTTTTTGTTTGATCTTTCTGAGTACTTTATATATCCTGGATATCAGACCTTTATCTGTTGTGTTGAATGCAAATATTTTTCCCATTTGGTTAGCTGTCTTTCATTTTTTATTTTATTTTGTTTGTTTTTGCCATGCAGAAGCTCTTTACCTCTGTGTAGTTCCATTTTTTAAAATTCTATTCCCTTTGCCAGTGGTATCAGATCATTGAAGGCATCTTTGAGAGTCATCCAGATACTTCTCCTTTCTTTTGCTGCTTCATTACTTCCATTGTCAATTTCATGGAACTTTGGTTTAAGGTCTTCCTCTGTGAGACTCCAGAGTTTTATTGAGCTCCAGGATTTGATTGGACTTTTGTCACTATCTGCTATTACAGGTGAATTCCTTTGTCTACCCATTGATCTTAGATTTTTTGTGTCTTGCAATTCATCTTTGAATTCCCAGTGTATGCGCACTGATCTGATTAGTTTTTACAATATGGTTTGTTGTTTTAAATGATTACTGTTTGTGATCTGTTATTCTAACTATTCTTGTGACCTGAGATGACATTTCAGTGGACAAGCAGGTATAGATCTTGTTACTTTGATTTAGATACTAGGGTTGTTGTGTAAGTATCCTGAGACCAAATCTGAACTTTCCATTATCCACCAGCCTGTTAAATGTTGGTGAGGTTGAAGGAGAATTGAGTTAACATATATGCCTGGTTCCAGGTATTAACAGTGCCACTTCTGACTGCTTTGATTTAGAGGCAGGATCAGCAGGAAAGTATCCCACAGGCAGTCCCAGAGGAACAGGGCTGTTTTTGGCCCTGAAGACCAGGCCCTGGGGACCTGACCATCTACTGGTGGTACCAGTAGATATCACCAGTAGGTGGTGATATCTACCAGGGAAAAGGATTCTGTCTCAGTTTGAACTGGGACTAGGAGCTGACAGCAGCTCCCCCTGGATGTACATGGATTGGAAGGAGGCATGGTCAGCTGGGTCCACTGAAGTGAAGTTTGTGGCTCCCATGGGTGGCTTATGTGAGGCAAGTAGAAGAGAGATGGTCACTTTCTCCCAATTCACCTCTGTCACCCCAGGACTGGCTGGGAAGACTAAGACTGAGAAATTCTGCGAAATTCTGCAATGAGCCCCAGTGCAGCACAGGCCAGAGCCCCGCCAGCCCCATGGGGTGGCTGTCAAGCCATACCTGATGTCCACTTGCTCTTCTAGTACAGGAGTCACCTGATTTCTCCAGGAGTCACAAACTCAGACCGGAGCAAGAATTTGTTCTTTGCAGGAAAGGAAAGTCAGTTTTAGGCCTTACCCAGGGTTTCCGGGTTCTTATCTCGCCTTGCAGAAAAAAATTTCAGGAGTAGAAGAGCAGTGAAACAAAACAAACTTTATTTGGGAGTTTTTAGGAAGGAGAAGGAGGGAGAGAATGTGAGAGAGAGTAAATTGCTCAAGAGAAAACACGGGCTTCTCCAAAGGTGGACAGAGCCCCTGGACACATCCCAACATTAAATATGAAAGCATGAAAGGACACATCTCAAGAGGAGATATGCGGGCATCACATGTGCTAGGGCGCCACATGTGCTCGGCCAGCTATGACCGACCTTCCTTTGCTCAAGGTGGCTTTTATAGGGTTTTTCCAAGCCGCCCCCATGTGAGGCTTCTACCTAAGTAAAAGTCCTGCTGCTAGGGAGGTTGCCAAGTGGGTAGAGTTGGAAGTGGTCAATGGTCTTCTTTGAAATTCCTTGCCTCGCCTTTTGTTTCTGCTAGAGCTTCTCTCTGAGGAGGGTCCAGCCTTCTCTGGGTCTGTTGCTGGCGCCCGGTGAAGGTCTTATCAGGCCTAGTTCCTGTGATCACAAGGTGGGCCCTGATAGCCATAAGCTTGGAGGATTTGATTACATCCTAGGAATTTCATTGCCATGGTCCCTTCCCTGTCTACTTGTCTTCATCAGAAGCAGTCTCAGGGAGTCTCAGGGAAACATGTCTCAAGCTGTGACCAGAGTTTTGGCTTTGAAACTGATATAACAAGACCAAGTTTTGGTAATGTAATGTAATTTATCTGCAAGGTGAGCTTTGACAACTTACCAAATTCATCAGTCATAGCTTATTCAACTAATCAGAGCTATGATATGTTACTTCCAGACACAAAGAAAACAAACCCAGACATCTACCAAGTTATTATAATTAAATGGCAAAAAGAAATTGAGAATACTAAAAGAAGTAAGTTATAAAAGCAGAGTCACATATAAACGAACACCCATAAAATTTAGAAATTATACTATTAAGAAAGATTACTGTTTTTTCTATTATATCCATTCAAAGCTTGAGAATTTTAAATTTTATTTATTGTATTTTGTAGTTTTAAAATTTGTTTCTAGAAACATCTTGTTCGTGTTGAGATTTCATATATATTAATTTATTATTCAACATTTGCATAGTTTTGTTCTATCATTGAATGTATTTATAATAGATGTTTAATGTTTTTTTTTTCAATTTAGCATTTGCTCAAATTAGGCTTGTTCTATATTGATTTTCTTTCCTTTGGACAGTAGGTCATGTTGTCCTAATTCTTCTGCTGAATAGTTTTGGATTATATCCCAGATATTTTTATATGTACTGTTCTGGGTCTCTATTCTATTTTATACCTCTGGAATAAAATGTTGCTTTTAGTTATTTTAGTTATTTCTAAGTTGAAACACAGTGCAAAATAAGTCTTGGATTGAAGCTCAAATTTCTGTTTAATTATTTTATCTTTATTAGGATGCTTTGAATATCACCTATGCATGTGCAATTTAGGGAAAGTAAGATATTTAAGAATAGTTTATATACAAAATTTGCTATAATCTTTCCACTATTCTTGCTTCCTGTCTCTGTAATGGTTGAAGTAGTATTTTTTTTTTCATTAAACTCTTCTAATTCTTAGAAGTTTGATTGGAGACATCAAGTTTTATAGAGACCAGATCTGGTAGTACTCAGGGACAACAGGTACCAAGCCCAGTAGTACCAGGGATAGAACCCACGATCTTGCAATGCTAAGCATAGTATTTACCACTTAAGCCATCTACTCTGAAAATGTCAATTAAGTTTAGCACTGCACTGTAGCACTGTCCTCCAATTGTTCATTGATTTGCTCGAGCGGGCACCAGTACCGTCTCCATTGTGAGACTTGTTACTGTTTTTGGCATATCGAGTACGAAGCTTGCCAGGCTCTGCCTTGCGGGTGGGATACTCTCGGTAGCTTGCCAGGCTCTCCGGGCTCTCTGAGAGGGATGGAGGAATTGAACCTGGATCGACTATGTGCAAGGCAAATGCCCTACCTGCTCCGCTATTGCTCTAGCCCATGGACACATGACAGATGAAAAAAATGGAGCAAAGCGAAGAAAGCAAAGTGCAGTTTTCATGACGGACAGTTTGGGTGAAGGAAGGGCAGCGTTGGTTTGAATTTATACCTGGTGTTCTCAAGAGCTACTTCCTGGTTTGTGCTCAGGGATCATTCCTGGTGGTGTTCAGGGAAACATGTGGTGCTGGCATCCAACCTGGGGCTCTTGAATGAAAAATGTACTAGTGCTTTGCTCTATCTTCTGGCCCCAGATAACAGTTTTCTAAATTGACATTTCAGCCACACTACATACTGTATGTATTCTGCTTTCATGCTAGAATGTAAAGTGGAAAGTTCACTTTGTACCCCTTTTCTTTTTCTAATCCTGACATCCTTCTATAATCTGCCTGTGCTTCTGTCTTTTCCAATGACTTCAGATACTTATTTTGCAAGAATGCTAATGCATTATGAATTTATTTCAGCATAGGCATGCTTCTTTATTTAAATGATACTCCCATATATAAATGGAACTAAATAAAATTTCACATATAAAGATTCAGAATCAGACTCATACACATCACAAACATTTTAAAATAAAAGGTGCCATTAGTTTGTGGGGTTAATAATTGATAAAAGAGCTAGAATATATGCTTTGTTCCTGGATTTGGTCTTGTTTGAGTCTTTGGTTTGATACCTACTTTGGCGTGACTTCTAGCTCCTCAAAGGGGAGTGGGCCCTTTGAGTACTGTCAGAACCAAAAATAAATGTTATTATTCCTAGATACTCTTGATTTTGAGAGGGCAAAACTGTAAATGGTATAAAAGATTTTGTTCTACTCTACATCATTCTTTACATATACAATGCAACAGATTTTTTTAGTCTGCCATTTTACTATATAGCTTATAGTTTCCCATTTTACTATAAAGTTTATTTTTTCTAAGAGTTTTTTATGTGTGGGTTTTAGGTTTTCTACATGTAATATCATTTTATTTGCAAATTGTGGTAGTATAAATTATTCTTTTTCTGTTTTATTTTTTTCATTTTTTGCCTAGTATACTAAGATTTTTTCTTGCTTAGATATATGAAGATGTCAACTGTTACACTGAATAATAGTGATAAAGCAATCTTTGCTCTGTGCCTGATCTTAGAAGAAAGGCTTTCAATTTTTTACTATTGAGTATAATGTTAGCTATTAATTTGTTATGTATAACCTTTACTATACTGAGGTAAACTTCCCATTTTTATTAACAGGATTTTAAAAATTCATGAGTGACTGTTAAATCTACTTGAAAATTTCTCTAAATTTATTGATATGATCAATAAATAAAATAAATTTTATCTTCTTTTTGTTCATCTGATATCACATTGGTTTTGCTTTTGTATTGTATATCAAATTATCCTTGTGTCCCTGGAAAAAAAAACTCACTTGAGCACTACATATGATGTGTACATCATTTCAACACCACATTATGTTTACTTTCTCCTTCTTTCTTCCTCTTTTTCTTCCTCTTTCTCTCCTCTTCCTCTTTCTCTCTCTCTCTTTCTCTCCTTTCTTTCTTTGTTTTGTCTATCTTATCTTCAAGGATACTGATTCATTCTTTGACTTTTATCATTTTGTTGATGAGTACCTCTTGTGTGTTTTTAGTTCATTTAATATGTTCTTTAGTTAAGTGATTTCTGATTGAAGTTTTCTAATATTTTCTTTTTCTTTCCTGGAGCACTCTCATATGTTTTCATCTATTCAGTGACGATTGTAGCTTTAAAATCTTTGTTGGGGGTTTTATCATTTACCCAAGTGAAGTACTTCTGTCTTCACCAAGTCTGGGGTGATATGACTATTAGGGTTGAGTGTATTGTTTACTGCAGACTTGGGTAGCAGAATATAGTTCATACTCACTTCTCTCCCATGGACTGTGCTTCTAATTTTTCACTCTATTTTCTAGTATTGACCTGTTTCTATCTCTGTACTCAAGGCAACCTAGTGGTTTGACTTTCTTTTCCAATTTCAATTCCTTTTCTTTTTTTTTTTTTTATCTTGCCTAACTTTCCTGACTAGGGCTTTTAATCTTATGTTAGTAACAGTATTCTGAATGAATGGTCTTTTCTCTATCTGATCTTAGAGAAAGCCTCCAGATTTTTATAGTTGAGTATTATTTTATCTGAAAATTGTATAAATGAGATACATGTTTAATAATGTTCATTTTCTCCTGATTTTATTGAATATTTGGATCATAACTTGATGCTGAATCTTGTCAGATGCCTTTTCTGTTTTGATTGATGTGATAATATTCTTAACATATCTTCCTTTTGTGGACTGGAGTGAGAGTAAAGCAGATAGGGTACTTGCCTTAGTATGCAACCAACAAGTTTTGATCATCAGCACCTGATGTGGTCCCCCCCAAACCTCACCAGGAGTAATCCCTCTGCACAGAGCCAGGAGTAAGCCCTGGGCATAACCGGCTGTGGCCTCAAATCAAACAAAAATTCTTCCTTCTGTTGATGTGGTAGATCACATTTATTGAGTTAGGTGTGTGTGTGTGTGTGTTTTTAATATCTTAGACTAACTTTGCATTCCTTAAATAAAGGCCCAACTGGTCATGTTATGTTTGATCCTTTTAGTGTATTATTAAATTTGTTTTGCCAATATTTTTAGGGTTCCCATCAACATTCACTGTTGGATAACATTGGGTTGTCCTTGCTCCTCCCGCAGGGAGCTTGGGTTTATTGACTTACTCCAACAACAGTGCCCCTGAGGCACACCCGGTTCCATCAAACACTAATAATCCTATATTTCTTTTCTCTTTCCTTTGTGTCATTTTCATGGTTTATTTAGCAATGTCCTTTTTGTATAGACACAGGAAAACAGTTCATGCTACGCTTTGTAACATGGGTGGTAATTAACTCTAAAGTAATATTCCTGGGCATCCATATTTACTTGACTTAAGCCTCAGTTGCCCTTAGTTCCTAGCACTCCAAAAGCAGGGTCCCAGTGAAGGGACTGGGTGGACCCAGGGCAAGCTGTAAGCTACCCTGGCATTGAAAGGAGACAAGCTAAGCACTATAAGTATAATAAGTTAAGAGCATGGTCACGGACAAATTCTGTCATGACCCAAAAATAAGTAACTGAATAAGGACCCTGCTGGAGTTAGGAAACACTACCCTGGCCTGAGCACTGTCGTCTGGGATATAGAGCGAGATGTTCCCAAGAAGAGCCAACCTTTAAGCTTAATATATCTCTTATTGTGTTCATACAAAATGACTAGAAATATTATGAGAAGTAAATTCACTGTGGTTGTTTAAATGGATTTCTAGCTGAGGAAAGAATAAAGCAATACACCTTAGATGGAATCCCGCCCTTGAGCAGATCTCCCAGTAATCTGTAGTGCTGAACCCTCAGATGAGAGTCTGTTCTTGAGTTAATCCCCTAGAATTTCCCCTGAAGGAATGGCTTTACCTCTGTTTATTGTGATGACAATGTTCAACCCCACTTATGTGTGACCCCAGACTTCGTGATTCCTATATAAGTATGCTGCAAGGGGAAAGAGTGGAGAATGAGAACTGAGACTTTGGAGACTTTGGGACTTTGAGGTCTTTGAGGACTGGAGAGTCTGCGATGAGTAGAAGGACTCGATGATGACAATGACTGGAAGTAGATGACTATGAGACTTATGACAAGACGAGAAAGGAGAGATAACCAAAGAGAGGGCTTTGAGGTCTACGAGGAGACTAAGATGATGGAACTCTGATAACTGGGACTAAGACCAAAACTACAGCTACGACTGCTGTCAGGGGAGCAATAGGACTATGTTCTGGAGAGAGAAATAAACCAACTGTTGACCACTCTGGCGCCTGGACCCAGTTTCTCCATTTTCCTGGTCCTTCATCTGTCTGTCACCACGGGCCCGCCAGGGGGATGGTTCTCGGCCACTGAGTGCTCTTGTCGCTTGTGCGAGACCCCATTTTTTTTTCTTGGAAACTCACAATTCACAAAAGTTACTAGCTTGTAGTTTTGTTTCTGTATGAAATATCTGTCTCTGATTTTAATATCAGAGTAATGTTGGCCTCCTAAAATACATTTCCTCTTACATTTTTTGGAATACTTGGAGAAATTTGGCATTAAGTCTTTATTAAAGATTTTCCTAGAATTCACTAGATTATGTCACTTGGTCCTAAACTTTTGTTTGGGAGAGGGGTTTTTAAAAATGAATGTTTCATAGACCATAGATAGAACACGATGGCCACTCAATACCTCTGTTGCAAAAAACAACACCCAAAAGGAGAGAGAGAAAAAAAGGGAATGCCTTGCCATAGAGGTGGGGTGAGTGGGATGGGGTTGGCATGGATACTGGGATCATTGGTGGTGGATGATGGGCACTGGTGGAGGGATGGGTACTTGAGCATTGTATGACTGAAACACAAGCACAAAAGTTTGTAAGTCTGTAAATGTACGTCATGATGATTCACTAATAAAAAATTTAAAAATACATAAATAAAAATGAATGTTCATTTTCTTGATTATAAATGGTTGCTCCTGATTTTAGTTTCCTTATGATTCATTCTTGGAATGTATGCTTCTAAAAATTTATTCATTTCTCCTTGGTTTAAGAAGTTTATTGGCACATAGATTTACAGTGGACTCATGATACTTTAAACTTCTGTGATCCTCTTTTTCCAGTATTGAGCCTTGCAAAAAGTTTAGCAATATTTTTATGAATGAAGTTTGGGTTGGTGGGCCACATCCAGTAGTGCTTAGGACTTACTCTTGGCTCTGTGTTCAGGGATCATTCCTGGTGGTATATGGTGGACCATAGTCATGATAGGGATTCCACCAGGGTAAGTGATGAGTAAGGCAAGCATGTTAATCCCTGTGCCCTCTCTCTAGGCCCTCATCAATCTATTTTGAAAAACAAACTCTTGATCTTTTGTATTTTCTTTATAATTTCTTATGTGTTCTGCTCCTAATTATTTCTATTTTCCTTCTTTCTGCCGATTGTTGGTTTCACGTAATCTTTCTAAATTTCTTGAAGTTATAAAGTTAGATTGTACAATTGGCATCTTTCTTGTTTCTTGATATAGACCAGTACTCCTATAAACTTTCCTCTTAGTATTCTTTCTGTTGCAGGCCATAGTTCTTGATACCTGGTATTTTCATTTTCTTTTGTTTCCAAGTATTAAAGTTTCTTTGATTTCTTTGTTGGCTCACTTCAGTAGCATGTTGTTAGTCTCACCTGTTTACAGTTTCTCTAGTTTTAAATCATTGTGATTGAAAAAGATACTTGATTTTATTTTGTTCGTGAATTATTAGTCATTTTGTGTCCTAATGTTTAGTGTATATTTGAGAAAGTTCCATGTATCTTGAGAAGAACATATGTTCTACTTTTTTGGGGCTAAGGGTAGAGTGCCCTGGAAAATGTCCATTAAACCCAGCTGGTCTAATTCCTTCTTTACAGCTGTTGTTTTCTTGTTGATTTCCTTGCTGTCTGGTTGTCCATTGACAAGAATGGGATGTTAAAGTTCCCTACATATATTGCACTGTTATCAATATCATTTATTACTAATTTTGAAATATATTTTGATGCCCCCTCACTTTGTGCATACATATATATTAATGTATATTACGTCTTTCTGTATAGATCCTTTCATCGTAATGAAATGACTCCCTTTGTCTAATCTTTTGAGATTAGAATTTCATTTATCTAAGGTAACTACAGCCGTCTCCACCTTTTTAAGCCTGCCATATACTTATAGGATTGTTTGTGAGAGATGTTTTGTGTATAGTTTGTTCTGGTAACTTATTTCAAGTTTTTTTACTTGTTGTTTTTATTATATTAACATACATAGCAATATTTTTCAGATAAGTGCACCCAGGAGAAGAAGGAAGAAATTGTTGAAAGTGAAAAACCCAATGAAGGCAATTCTAAGCAAGGAAAACCAGACATACAAAGTCAAGACCATACTAGTACAAGCCCTGTGATCATGGAACCTGCCAAGATTAATACTCTGTAAGGATAATTTACTTATTTAACTTTCTGTTGGTGCAATGCATATGCTAGCCACATTTAATAGCTGCCTGTTTTAATGCTTCTTTTTTTTAAGGATAAGGAGTTCTGAAAATGGCTTTTGAAACTTCTATATATGTTAAGTTTCCAGGGTAGTAGACAAAGACAAATAATCTACCGGGTAACTTCCCAACAAGATAGCTCTCTCTTGCAAGTCATAAGTGGGCCTGAAACATCTGTACAAGATGAAATATCTGTGGATGCTATGCATGTCTTCATTGATGAGCATGGTAAGTCTTTTGAATTCTTAAAAAATTTTTTAACTGTCAAGCTACATATTAAAGTAATGTGAAAAAAATAGATTAGGACAGCAAAAAATTTTTGAAAAGGTGGCACATATTTAACATGCTTTGTATTAAAATTTAGCATGCTACTTTTTTTGAAACAATGTTTCAACACCAATCTTACCACAGTTGTCTACTTTAGCCATCCTCAGACTCCTTGACAGGAACATTCTTAAGTTTGGTGACTGTAGTTTGAGTCTCATGCTAACAGTATTGTTGACTCTGTGGTTTAGATAAATACTTATACCTTTACACCATATACACTAGGCCACTGATTCCTGCACCTGTTATCTTGTCTTGCCATTTTGTACTTTCCTCTCAATTTCTTTTTTTTTTTACCAGTGAAAAAGTAGGGGTATATAAAGTAGCACTGTAACACTGCTGTAGCACTATCATTTTGTTGTTCACAGATTTGCTCAAGCGGGACCAGTAACATCTCCATTGTGAGACTTGTTACTGTTTTTGGCATATTGCAACCCATGGGTAGCTTGCCAGGCTCTCCAAGAGGAACGAAGGAATTGACCCCGGATCCGCCACATGCAAGGCAAATGCCCTACCCACTGTGCTATTGCTCCGGTCCAGGAGTATATAAAGTATAGAAAAACAAATCATCAACTACTCAAAGGCAATAGAAATTGCGAGTGTTCTTTAATAGGAGTCATATCACTGCAGGGAAGATGGAGGATAAAGGGGAGGGCTTTGGGAGGGAAGCTGACACTCCTGTGAAATGTGGTGGAAAGTGTTTTGACTAAAACCCTGCCATTGTCAAGATTGTAAACCACAGAGCTTAAAATTAAATTAAATTTAAAAAAAGGAAAGAGAAAGTAGGGGTAAAGCTAAAAGTTTTCTGAGGACTCTGAAGAGCTCTTAACCTGAATACTAAGCTTTGGAACAGGAAGTTTTAATCCTGCAGCTGCTCATCAGAGCTGAATGTTCTTCCACCCGCCTCAGTGCATTTACAGATACCATTTCCCTATACCTGTAATATGTTGTTTTTCTTCAAATATCTAACATAATTTCTTCAGAAAAATCTTTTCTAGATTTCTTACTATCCTATCCTTTCCCTTTTTGATTTTACCTTATAATTGTTTATTGGGGCTGGAGCGATAGCACAGTGGTAGGGCGTTTGCCTTACACGAGGCTGACCCGAGTTTGATTCTTCCGGAGCCCGACAAGCTACCGAGAGTATCTCGCCCGCACAGCAGAGCCTGGCAAGCTACCCGTAGCATATTCAATATGCCAAAACCAGTAACAAGTCTAAAAATGGAGACGTTACTGCTTGAGTAAATCAATGAGCAAGGGGATGACAGTGACAGTAACAATTATTTATTGACTTATGATAATTTGAATACTATATCTTCCTCTACAATTGTAAGCTTCAGGAAGGCAATGTGAAAGAGAATCACAAAGTTCTGTAGATAATATATATATACATATATATACACACATATATATTATAGGTACTGATTTTTCTAAGATGTGTCTTTTTTTTATATATTTTTAGTCCCATTATTATTATTATTTTTTTTTTTATTAATAGTTTATTTTTAATTAGTGAGTCAACGTGAGGGTACAGTTACAGATTTATACATTTTTGTGCTCATGTTTCTCCCTTACAAAGTTTGATAACCCATCCCTTCACCAGTGCCCATTCTCCACCACCAGTAAACCCAACATCCCACCCCCCCTTCCCAGTCCCGTCTCCCCCCACCCCACCCTGCCACTATGGCAGGGAATTCCCTTTTGTTCTCTCTCTCTGGTTAGGTGTTGTGGTTTGCAATAAAGGTGTTGAGTGGCCATTGCGTTCAGTCTCTAGTCTATATTTGGCCCGCATCATCTTTCCCCCACATGACCAACAACCACATTTTACTAAGTGGATCTACATGGAAAGTATCATGCTAAGTGAAATGAGTCAGAAAGAGAGAGACAGACATAGAAAGATTGCACTCATCTGTGGAATATAGAATAATAGACTATAAGACGAACACCCAAGAATAGTAGAAATAAGTACCAGGAGGTTGTCACCATGGCTTGGAGGCTGTTCTCTCATTCTGGGCAACTCAGAGAAGGGAACAGCAAGTAAGATGTGTCTTAAGTCATTTATACTTGTTATTTCACTCTGAAGTAGTTTGGGTAATAATTTAATGTTCACCTTATCTATAGATTAGTAATTTATAGTTTTAAGTCCTTTGCATAGGCAGGATTCAAAGATTCTTTTGCATAATAAAAAGCATCATTAGCACTTATATCAAAGCCTTCAGAGGGGCTGTGGTTATCCTTTTTTGTTGTTTCTCTTGTCAGTGTCCACCTTCTAATTGAGGTCTAGTTCTCAAATCTGTTTTAACTGCTGACAATAAACAAGAAAATTATGCATCTGTGTCTTCTGAAGATGGTACCACTAAAAACTCTTTTGAGGAGAGACCGTTTTACTTGTTCAAAATGAACTGACTTTCACACCTCAATATTCCAAACCTCTTTAACAAAGCTATTTTTATTCTGCAAATTAATTCCTTCTCTTACCTTTCCTCATTACCAGGCTGACATACTAGTCAGTATGTTATACCACTGTTTATCTGCAATTTCAAATGTAGGGATGGTCTCATGTGTGGTCTAACCAATCAAAACCACATGCTAAATAGGCCTCTTTTTGTACACCAGAATAACAACAAAACATTCAGTTACAATAGGCACATCATACTGACACACAAAGTGAATAAATGAATGATGAATTAAAGAAAACACGTAAAACTAGATTCACAAATTAATCTATCAGAATCAATTGAGTAATAGGCAACCGAGTTAAACTTAGCTAAGCAATTATCAGAGCGATATGTCAAGATTTTCTAAAGTTGCACATTCTACGGAGAAATATAATAAATGGACCTAGGTTGCCTGTGACTCTTGTTTTAAAATAGTATATAAGGCATTCTCTCTAACTCAAAAAACATACAAGCTAAAAAATGGAAATGATTATATACATATACTTTTGTTATATTGTTCAAATTTTATAGGGGAAATAAGATCCTGTTATTTAAAATCTGGGAATCAGAAAGAAGGCCATTTGCACCAGCAGCTTTTGAATTATGACAGTGTCTCTCGTGCCCGGTAAGTGGAGCTCTGTTTTCAAGTTTTGGAGATATTGCTGCCTTGCTTGGGGACATGTAACTTACTCTGACTGTAAATGAAGTGAAGATCTTGATATAGGGCGAATTTGTTAATCTGCAGATGTCAAAACATGGGGGTTGTGTGTGAAAGATAGGCAAATCTTATGTTTGTTAGAGAAATAAAAACTAAGTGGAATCATTTTCATAAAAGCTTCCAAAAGTTACTATAGCATGTAAGAACCCTAGAATAGAGAGCAACCTCTATAAGCCTAATAATGTTCGTCATGGAAAAGATGGTGACACAGGTAACGAACACATGATTAAATTTGTCCCAAGGAGTGTACTAGAAATATAGGAAGGTCTTATCTGCACTAAGGAAGGTAAGGTTAAAGTAACTCTTACTTTATCCCAAATTCAAGTACACAAGTTGTATTTTTATATTCTTGTATACATGTATTTCACTCACTTTTATTTAGGTAAACACACTGCTGGTAATGCCAGTCTGAAAAAGACCACAGATGAGGCCAGAGATACTTTAGGAGTAAGATGCTTGCCTTGCACATGGCAATATCAGGAGTGATCCCTGAGCACAGAGTTAGGAGTCAGCCCTGAGCACAGTGGGGTGTCCCCCAAACCTAAAACCAATACAAAGAAAAGGACCACAAATCCAGAAGCTTTTTATATATTTTATTTATTTTTTTTATAATTTATTTATTTTTAATTAGAGAATCACCGTGAGGGTACAGTTACAGATTTATACACTTTTGTGCTTATACTTCCCTCATACAAAGTTCGGGAACCCATCCCTTCACCAGTGCCCATTCTCCACCACCCGTAAACCCAGCATCCCTCCCACCCTCCCCAATCCCATCTCCCCCCCACCCCACCCTGCCACTGTGGCAGAGCATTCCCTTCTGTTCTCTCTCTCTAATTAGTTGTTGTGGTTTGCAATAAAGGTGTTGAGTGGCCGCTGTGCTCAGTCTCTAGCCCTCATTCAGCCCGCAACTCCCTTCCCCCACATGGCCTTCGACTACAATGTAGTTGGTGATCGCTTCTCTGAGTTGCCCTTTCCCCGGAACGTGAGGCCAGCCTCGAAGCCATGGGGTCAACCTCCTGGTACTTATTTCTACAGTTCTTGGGTATTAGTCTCCCACTCTGATATTCTATATACCATAGATGAGTGCAGTCTTTCTATGTCTGTCTCTCTCTTTCTGACTCATTTCACTCAGCATGAAACTTTTCATGCCCATCCACTTAACTACAAAATTCTTGACTTCCTTTTTTCTAACAGCTGCATAGTATTCCATTGTATAGATGTACCAAAGTTTCCTCAACCAGTCATCCGTTTTGGGGCATTCGGGTTTTTTCCAGATTCTGGCTATTGTAAACAGTGCTGCGATGAACATACATGTGCAGATGTTGTTTCGATTGTACTTTTTTGCCTCTCTGGGATATATTCCCAGCAGTGGTATTGCTGGGTCAAATGGGAGCTCAACCTCTAGTTTTCTGAGAATCGTCCATACTGTTTTCCAAAAGGGCTGAAATAGCCGGCATTCCCAACAGCAGTGTAGAAGGGTCCCTTTCTCCCCACATCCTCTCCAACAGCGGTTGCTTTTGTTCTTTTGGATGTGTGCCAGTCTCTGTGGTGTGAGGTGGTATCTCATGGTTGTTTTGATCTGCATCTCTCTGATGATTAGTGATGCAGAGCACTTTTTCATGTGCCTTTTGGCCATTCGTATTTCTTCCTTGGTAAAGTTTCTGTTCATTTCTTCGCCCCATTTTTTGATGGGGTTGGATGTTTTCTTTTTGTAGAGTTCAACCAGTGCTTTATATACCATTGATATCAACCCCTTATCTGATGGGTATTGTGTAAATATCCTTTCCCATTCTGTGGATAGTCTTTGTATTCTGGTCACTGTATATCTTGCGGTGCAGAAGCTTTTTAGTTTAATGTAGTCCCATTTGTTGATCTCTGTTTTTACTAGATTGCTTAGTTCCGTGTCACGTTTGAAGATACCTTTATCTTCAATATCGTGGAGGGTTTTGCCGACCTTGTCTTCAATGTACCTTATGGTTTGTGGTCTAATGTTGAGGTCTTTAATCCATTTTGATCTGACTTTTGTGCCTGGTGTCAGGTCAAGGTCTAAACCCATTTTTTTGCATGTGGTTGTCCAGTTGTGCCAGCACCATTTGTTAAAGAGGCTTTCCTTGCTCCACTTCACATCTCTTGCTCCCTTATCAAAGATTAGATGATCATACATTTGGGGTTGTGTGTAGGGATATTCCACTCTGTTCCATTGGTCTACGGCTCTGCCTTTGTTCCAGTACCATGCTGTTTTAATTGTTACTGCTTTGTAGTAAAGATTGAGGCTGGTTAGGGTGATGCCTCCCATCATCTTTTTCCCAAGAATTGTTTTAGCTATCCTTGGACGTTTGTTATTCCATATGAATTTTAGGATTGCTTGATCCATTTCTTTGAAGAATGTCATGGGTATACATATTGGGATCGCATTGAATCTGTATAATGCTTTAGGGAGTATTGCCATTTTGACAACATTGATTCTCCCTATCCACGAGCAGGGTATATGTTTCCATTTCCTCATGTCCTCTTTGATTTCATGGAGTAGCGTTTTGTAGTTTTCTTTGTAAAGGTCTTTTACTTCCTTGGTTAAGCTGATTCCGAGGTACTTGATTTTCTGGGGCACAATTGTGAATGGGATTGCTTTTTTCATGTCCCTTTCCTCTGCCTCATTGTTTGCATATATGAAGGCCATGGATTTTTGGGTATTGATTTTGTAGCCTGCAACTTTACTGTATAAGTCTATTGTTTCTAAGAGTTTCTTAGTAGAGGCTTTAGGCTTCTCTAGATATAGTATCATGTCGTCTGCAAATAGTGAGAGTTTGATTTCTTCCTTTCCTATCTGGATGCCCTTAATCTCTTTTTCTTGTCTAATAGCTATTGCAAGTACTTCCAGTACTATATTGAAGAGGAGTGGTGAGAGTGGGCATCCTTGTCTTGTGCCCGATCTCAGAGGAAAGGCCCTTAGTTTTTCCCCGTTGAGGATAATGCTTGCCGTAGGCTTGTGATAGATGGCTTCGACTATCTTGAGGAAAGTTCCTCCAAACCCCATTTTGGCGAGGGTTTTCATCATGAAAGGATGTTGGATCTTGTCAAATGCTTTCTCTGCATCTATTGATATGATCATATGGTTTTTGTCTTTACTTTTGTTGATATGCTGGATTATGTTGATTGATTTCCGAATGTTAAACCATCCTTGCATCCCTGGGATGAATCCCACTTGGTCGTGATGTATGATCTTTTTGATGAGTTGTTGGATCCTATTTGCTAGTATTTTGTTGAGGATCTTCGCATCGGTGTTCATCAGGGAAATTGGTCTGTAATTTTCTTTCTTAGTGGTGTCTTTGTTTGCTTTTGGTATTAGGGAGATATGTGCTTCATAGAAACTGTTTGGGAGAGTTCCTGTTTTTTCAATTTCCTGGAAAAGTTTGAGGAAAACAGGCAATAGGTCTTCTTTAAATGTTTGGAAGAATTCGCCAGTGAAACCATCTGGGCCTGGGCTTTTGTTTTTGGGGAGGTTTTTGATTACCGTTTCAATTTCCTTAACATTGATGGGTCTATTCAGGTATTCCAGGTCTTCTTTCTTCAGTCTTGGGAGATTGTAGGAATCAAGGAATCCATCCATTTCTTTTAGGTTCTCCTTTTTTGTGGCGTAAAGACCTTCAAAGTAGTCTCTAATGATCTTTTGAATCTCACTGGTTTCTGTTATGATGTCCCCCTTTTCATTTCTGATTCGATTTATTAGAGTTTTCTCTCTTTCTTTCTTTGTGAGTCTTGCTAGCGGTTTATCAATCTTATTTATTTTCTCAAAGAACCAACTCTTTGTTTCATTGATCTTTCGGATTGTTTTTTTGGTTTCGATGTCATTAATTTCTGCTCTAATTTTTATTATTTCTTTCCTTCGGTCTGGTTTGGAGTCCTTTTTCTGGTCCTTTTCTAAGGTCTTGAGTCGTGAAGTCAAGCTATCTATGTGGGTCCTTTCTTCCTTCCTGAGGAATGCTTGGAGAGCTATAAATTTTCCCCTTAACACGGCTTTAGCTGTGTCCCATAGGTTTTAGTAGCTCGTGTCTTCATTCTCATTTGTTTCTAAGTATCTTTTGATTTCTTCCTTGATTTCCTTTCTGACCCACTCATTGTTCAACATTGAATTGTTTAATTTCCAGGTGTTTGATTTGATTTTCCGTGTTTGTGAGTGGTTAGCTTCTATCTTCAGTGCATCGTGGTCTGAAAAGATGGTTGATACAATTTCTATTTTTCCGATTCTATTGAGGTATGTTCTGGGGCCCAGTACATGGTCTATTTTAGAAAATGTTCCATGTGCACTGGAAAAGAATGTGTATTCTTTCTTTTTGGGGTGTAAGGCCCTGTATAGGTCTATTAGGCCTCTCTCTTCAATTTCTTCTTTCAGAGTCAGTGTTTCCTTGTTGAGTTTTGTTCTTGTGGATCTATCTAGAGGCGATAAGGCCGTATTGAAGTCTCCGACTACAATTGTGCTGTTAGTGATGTCCTCTTTGAAGTCTGTTAGGAGTTGTTTTAAATATTTAGCCGGTCGTTCGTTAGGAGCGTATACGTTTAAGAGTGTGATTTCTTCCTGTTGTACATATCCCTTGATAAACAGAAAATGACCTTCGCTGTCCCTTTTGATCTTTTTCATCCTGAAATCTATGTTGTCGGATACCAGGATGGCCACTCCAGCTTTTTTAAGGGGGTTGTTTGCTTGGAGGATTGTTTTCCATCCTTTGACTTTGAGTCTGTGTTTACTCTGTTTGTTCAGGTGTGTTTCTTGCAGGCAACAGAATGTTGGGTTTAATTTCCAGATCCATTTAGCCACTCTGTGTCTCTTGATAGGTGCATTTAGGCCATTGACATTGAGAGAGATTATTGTGATATGGTTTTGTGTCATCTTTCTGTGGGATTTGTTGTTCTTATGGGGCTCCTCCTTGTCTTACAGTAGCCCCTTTAGACCTTCTTTCAAGATTGGTTTTGAGTCTATGAAGGACCTGAGCTGTTGTTTATCCGAGAAGTAGTGTAAGGTTCCTTCGAGTTTGAGTGAGAGTTTAGCCGGATAAAGTATTCTTGGTGAGGCATTCATTTCGTTGAGTTTTTTCACTATGTCCCACCATTGTCTTTGGGCTCGGAGGGTTTCTTCTGACAGATCGGCGGTAAATCTGAGGGGTGCTCCTTTGTATGTGATTTCCTTCCTTGACCTTGCTGCTTGCAGAATTGTGTCTCTATCCATGGTATCCGTCATTCTGACTATGATATGCCTTGGGGTCTTTTTATTCGGGTCTCTTTTTGCTGGTACTCTTCGGACTCCTTGTATCTGGATGCCTGCCTTCTCCAGCTCTGGGAATTTCTTAGCAATGATATCTTTGACTGTGTTTTTTTCATTGGGGTTGCTTCCCTGCGGTTCTGGTACTCCAATGATTCTTATGTTGTTCCTCTTGAAGTCATCCCCCAGAGCTCTGATTCGCTCTATAGCCATTTTGAGGTCTTTGGCCATGATTTGTTGTTTTCTATAAGCTTTCTGCAGCTCATCTTCCAGATCACTGATTCTGTCTTCGGCTGTAGTCATTCTGCTTTTGAGGGCATCTAGTGAGATTTTTATTTCATCTACCGATTCCTTTATTTGTGAGACTTCCGTTCGAAGGTTTGAAATTTCTGCTCTCATTTCTGCTCTCATTTCTTCCTGTATTTTCTTGATAGACCGTTCCAGCGCTTCATTCATCTCTTCCCTTAATTTATTGGATGTCTGTTCCATATTTGCTTGGAGTAGGTCGACTCTCCTCCAGATTTCCTCTCTGAATTGTTTATCTGAGAGGTCGTAGATGTGAGAAGCCCCTGTTGAGGTTTCTGGTATCTTTTCTTCCCCCTCTCTTGGCGGAGGGGATTTTCGCTGCTTCTTCATATTGTCACGGAAATATAGAGTTGGCACCTTGTAGTTATTTATTCCTCTTCCTTTTTGTGGAAAGAAGGGGCTCCGATTGTGCTAAACTTCCCTTATTCCCTGATAGCTTTTATAGTGTCAGCTACTGGCTATTTTGCGTAAGTATTTGAGATCGCAAAAGTGAATTTTCAAAGGAATGCACGGTACCGATTGAGCTGAGGTAGGAAAGAATAACTGCGGCTGCGTTAGCGGCCTTGGATCCGAAAATAGGCCACGCCCACTTTGAGACCACGCCCACTAAGGCACAGGCCATGCCCCCAGTGTCTTCCTGTTGATGGGGGGGACGGGAGGGCGTGGCCGAGGGATGTTCCTCGTACCTGAAGGACGTGCGCAGTTACAAGCCGGTTCGGGAGACGGGGTGCGCAGGGCGGGCAGGGAGTGGCTTCAGAAATTCGGGGGACGCAGACGGCAGCGGGAAGGGGGAGCGGGAGCAAATCCAGAAGCTTTCAAAAAAAAGCATAAATCGTTTATAAGAGTTAGAGAGAATGGCTGCATTACATTCTACTTGCAATTCACTTCCACTTCTAATATGTCATTGCTTCACAAGAACTACCCATTGTGTTCTTTTCTTGATTTTTTTCTCCTTGTTTTATTTTCTAAAAAATTGCCTTTTCTCTATATGCTCTTTTCATGTTAGAGCTCTGTCCCTGGGGTGATAATATAGCAGGTAAGGTACTTGCATTGCATGTGGCCGACCAGGGTTCAATTTCCGGCATCACACGTGGTTCCCTGACTGCCACCCTCAGTGTTTCCTGAGGGCAGAGCCACCAGGAAGCCGTGAGCACTGCTGGATGTTACCAGAAACCAAATTAAATAAATAAAATAGACACTGTTCTATTTAAACCTTCCTTCTTCTGGGCAGAGCTGCCTGAGTTTGCCTGAGCTACATGGTTTGCCACTGTATGTCTACATTTTTTAAAAAATTGAGGTGACAGTGGCTTTCGGAGTATAAATATTTCTCTTTTGAGACTAACAATATGCTTATATCATGCCAGAGTACCAATATCCCTCCACTGAAGTCCATTAGCCCTTCATCCCTTACCACCTTCACCTTTGAAAATCTTAATTCAATTGTGCAAGTTTCAGGGTTTGTTTTCATGGGACTTCGCCTGTCTACTCACTTGCTTTGTTATAGACCATGAAAGAGGTCTCCAAGTATTTGTCTTTTTCCCTTGTTTGTCTTTCTTTCTGATTTATTTCTCTGAAGCACAGACACTGTTTCTTAACTTTTTGATATATGCTACTCACACTGATGTGAGGTGACAACTCATTGTTTTGATTTACATTAGTCTAATATGATGTGACAAAACGTTTTCATTTTTGTTTTGTATTGGATAGCTGTATGTTTTCATGGGAGAATATCTGTATAATTCCTCTTCCCATTTTATAATGGGTGGGGCTGGAGCAATAGCACAGCGGGTATGGCGTTTGCCTTGCATGTGGCCAACCCAGGTTCAATTCCCGGCATCCCATATGGTCCTCTGAGCACCGCAAGTAATAATTCCTGAGTGCAGAGCCAGGACTAACCCCTATGCATTGCCGGGTGTGACCCCAAAACAAAACAAACAAACAAACAAAAAAACCTATCTCTGTTTTATAATGGGTTTTTCTTGTTGTTGAGTTTCGTGAGTTTTTATATTACTGTCATGTACATGATGAACACATACATTTAAAAGTGTAAGTGTTTTTGTTGCTGGACAATGCTGAATGTGTTTATGCTGAACTTCCTCTGAAGTCATGTGTTTTAGTAAAAAAATCCCAGAAAAATAGTATTTTCCTAGTACTTCTTTATTGCTTACCTATAACCTCGACTTTACTTAAACTCCTTTATGTTATTTCTAAGAGCAATTCAAGTGGTACAGCTTTAATAAAAACTGAAATCTTAGTCTCATGTAATAGACATCTCAACAGATATTTTTAAATTTTTTTAAATTGAATCCCAGTGATTAACAAAGTTTTTCATGACTGAATTTCAGTCATATAATGTTCCAACATCCATCCCTTAAGTGGTGGAGACTTTCCACCACCAATGGTCCCAGTTTCCCTTCGGCCCTCTGACTCCCGGCCTGCCACTATGACAAGCACATTTTTTTCTATCTCTATCTCTGTCTCTGTCTCTCTCTCTCTCTCTCTGTTTCTCTCTTTTTTCCCTTTTGGGTCTTATGGTTTGCAATACAGGTAATGAAAAGTTATCAGATATATCTCTTACAGGCTGATATTCTTTTTTTTTTTTACTGAATCACCGTGAGATAGTTACAAAACTTTCATCTTTGAGTTTCATTCATGCAATGACCGAACACCCATCTCTCCACCAGTCCACATTTTCCACCACCAATGTCCCCTGTGCCCCTTCCTGCTCCCTGTCATATTACACAAATGAATGAAGTCATTCTTGTGTATGTCCCTCTCTTTCTGACTCATTTCACGTAGCGTGGTACTCTCCACGACCAACCACTTATAAACAAATTTCATGACTACATCTTTCCTAATAGCTGCATAGTATTCCATTGTGTAGATGTACCAAAGTTACTTTAACCAGTCGTCTGCTCTCGGGCACTCAGGTTGTTTCCAGGTTCTGGCTATTGTGAACAGTGCTTCAATGAACATACAGGTGAAGATGTCATTTGTACTGTGCTTTTTTGCACCCTCAGGATATATTCCCAGATATTGCTGGGTCATATGGAAGCTCAATTTCTAGTTTTTGAAGGAATGCCCATATAGTTTTCCAAAAAAGGCATTCCCACCGACAATGAAAGTGGGTTCCTTTTTCCAGACATTCATGACAGCACTGGTTGTTCTTGTTCTTTTTGATGTATGACATTCTCTGTGGTATGAGATGATATCTCATCATCATTGTGATTTGCATCTCCCTGATTGATTAGCGATGTAGAACATTTTTTCATGTGCCTTTTGGCCGTTTGTATTTCTTTGTTAAGGAAGCTTCTATTCATTTTTTTCCCCAGTTTTTGAATGGGTTGGAGGTTTTTTTCTTGTACAATTCTACTAGTGTCTGGTATATCCTGGATATTAACCCCATATATCAGATGGGTATTGAATAAATATTCTTTCTCATTCCGTGGGCTCTCTCTGTATTTTGGACACTGTTTCTTTTGAGGTGCAGAAGCTTCTTAGTTTAATGTAGTCCCATTTGTTTATGTTTGTTTCTACTTGTTCAGTGGTGTTTCATCCTTAAAGATGCTCTTAGCATCAATGTTATGGAGAGTTCTGCCTACATTCTCCTCTATATGAATTCAGGTCTGATATTGAGGTCTTTAATCCATTTTAATCTGGCTTTTGTGCCTGGGGTTAGACAGAGGTCAGAGTTCATTTTTTTTTGCAGGTAGTTGTCCAGTTTTTGCAGCACCACTTGTTGAAGAGGCTTTCCTTTACCCACTTCACATTTTTTGCTCCTTTATAAAAGATTAAATCATCAGATATTTGAGAGTCTGGGACAGAATATTCAACTCTGTTCCATTGGTCTGTGGGTCTGTTTCTAGTCCAATACCATGCTGTTGTACTTCCTACTGCTTTGTAGTGCAGTTTGAAGTTGGGGAAGGTGATGCCACCCATCTTCTTTTTCCCAAGGATTGCTTTAGCTATTCATGGGGGTTTATTGGTTCCATATGAATTTCAGGAGTGTTTTGTCTATTTCTTTAAAGAATGTCATGGGTATCCTGACAGGGACCACATTCAATGTGCCTATTGTTTTAGGTTTAATATTGCCATTTGGATAATATTAACCCCCCCCCCCATTCATGGGCAGGGGATGCATCTCCATTTCCTAGTGTCCTCTTATTTCTTGAAGTAGTGTTTTGTAATTTTCCTTGTATAGGTCCTTCACCTCTTTGGTTAAGCTGATTCTGAGGTACTTGATTTTCTGAGGTACTATTGTGAGCTCTCAGTACTTGTCTAGCTTGTTCATTTCCAGCTATTATTTTCATCCCGGTCCCTTCTCTAACTTCCCTACCCCCTACTCCATGTATACCTGTGGTTGATTCTGCTATTGATCAGTCCTCCAAGTGCCTTTTTTCCCTGGTCTTGGTATGTCTTCTACTATATATTTAGTGGAAGCAAAGATAAACAAATGGGATTACATTAAACTAAGAAGCTTCTGCATCTCAAAAGAAACAGTGACCAAGATACAAAGACAGCCTACAGAATGGGAAAATTTATTCACCCAAAACCCTCCTGATAAGGAGTTAATATCAAAGATATACAGGCACTGGTTGGACTTTATAAGAAAAAAAACATCCAACCTATCAAAAAATGGGGAGGAAAAGTGAACAGAAACTTTCTCAAGGAAGAGATTCAAATGACAAAAGGCACATGAAAAAATGCTCTTGATCACTAATCATCAGGAAAAGGCAAATCAAAATGACAATGAAATATCACCTAACACTACAGAGATTGGCACACATCTGAAAAAATAAGAGCAATCCATTCTGGTGAGGATTTGGGGAGAAAGGGACTCTCCTACATTGTTGGTGGGAATTCCGAAAGATCCAGCCTTTTTGGAAAATTAAATGGACATTTCTCAAGAAACTAGAAATTGAGTTCCATTTGACAGAGCAATACTATATCTCGGAATATACCCTGGGGGCCCAAAAACACACAGCAGAAACAGCACCTGTACCTTTATGTTCATTGCAAGTACTATTCACAATAGCCAGAATCTGGAAACAATCTGAGTGCCCAAGCACAGATGAATGGAGAAAGAAACTATGGCACATCTACACAATGGAATACTACATGCTGAGTGAAATGAGTCAGAAAGAGAGGGTCAGATATAAAATGACTGTATTCATTTGTGGTATATGAAAAATTCTTGAGCACTAAGCCGGGAGTGTCCCCTAAGTACTTTGGAGTATAGCCCCATAATAGACAACAACAACAATGATAACAAAAAGTAACAGTATTAGCCCAAGACTTCATATCTTTTCTCAATACTGGTAGAGACAACATGCTTTTATTTTCTCGCCCATAAACTCATATGTGCCTTATGTCTGGTTCTGACTGGGCCATGTGCCCTAAGTCCAATCACTGCATTTAATAGCCAAGTGCTTGACTTGAGTCAATTACATATATTGCACTTATAGATTTTTCTCTTAGAATGTTTAGGGAGATTTCTCAGAGGGAAAATTTAGAGTACATGGATATTGGGTAGCAAAAATCAACATATGACTACTGAGGAGACTGATATAATGAAAGATGGGTAAATTATTGAATTTCTTTTTATTTTTTTGCAGACCACACCCAGCAGTGTTGAGGGCTTACTCCTGGACCTGTGCTCAGGTTGAGTGAGTCTAGGGCACCATGTGTGCTAGGGTACCTGCTGTATTATCTTCCTAGCCCTCTCACTGAATTTCTTTTAAAAGAAAAATCAAATTTTATGAAACCTACTTTATGAAACATTAGACTCTTGATTCTAGTAAAGTTAACATTACTTGCATGTTAACATTCTGATAGATAAGATCTTGGCTTCCTAGTCGCATCTGCTAAGTTCTGTGCCTTTAAACATCTTTTCTATCTCCCAAGATAATTTTCCAGGACATTGAATCTAGCAAAAGATGAAATATTATTCTGGATGTATTTTCTTTGTGTGCTTCAAAAACAAAACATCATATGTTTGCTACTGTAGATATAGAGTAGCACTGTAGTCTCATTGTTCATCAATTTGCTCAAACAGGCACCAGTAACGTCTTCATTGTGAGACTTGTTACTGTTTTTGGCATACCAAATACGCCACGGGTAGCTTCCCAGGCTCTGTCGTGCAGGCTGGATACTCTCGGTAGCTTGCCGGGCTCTCCGAGGGGGACGGAGGAATCGAACCTGGGTTGGTCACGTGCAAGGCAAACCCCCTACCTGCTGTGCTATCGCTCCAGTCCAGATATTAGGTTAACATATACATATTCACTGGACTGCCTTCTCTTAGAAATAATTCCTTTTGAGTTGAGTTTGGAATGGGGTTGGTGGGTATTGTGAGAATTCAGGGATCGAACTGAGCATAGAAGATGTAAAGTGCTTTCTTCTCTTTTGTATGTGTGTGTATGTGGGGGGGAATGTGTGGTACACTGTACAGTACTCAGAGCTGTGTCCAGTTTGGTGCTTAGAGGTCACTTCAGGTGGTATTTATGACTGTGTGGTGCCAGGGGTGAAATCCAAGCCTCCTGCATGCAAAGCACCTGCTCAATCCTTTGAGCTCTTTCTTTGGCCAAGTGCATCATCTTGACGCATTAGCACATAACTCTAATTACTTCACTTAGGAAGATTATAGCAAAATTGAAGCTGTTCCATAGGTAGTTCTAGAGAAGCAGTTAAGGGGCTGCCATCTGTTTTACTTATGCTTAGGGAAAATGGCTCAGTTATACATGGAGTCAGATGAACTTCTGGATTTAAACTATTGTCTGACAAGCTTAGTATGAATTGTCGAAAACTTCTCTCTATGCTTGGAGGCTTTGACAGCTATGCCATACATTCATGGCCAAATTATTTAATACATTTTAATATTGTGGAAGCTCATGATGAATGATGACTTAGGTATCTTTCAATTGGCTGCATGAAAGAAAAATTGTTGCACAATAGAATAAAAATAAACTTACTCAATTTATATATATTTATAAGTATATAAATATATTTGGTTGGTATGTCTGTAAATATGTCAAGGATAGTATTCTAATAAAAAGACTGATATCAGAGCAAAATATAATTTATCAAGTATCATTTCTATTTGGAAGGTCCAAATCCTTCACACTTTATACTGTTGCTGTCACTGTCATTCCGATGCTCATTAATTTGCTCGAGCGGGCACCAGTAATGTCTCCATTGTGAGACTTGTTGTTACTGTTTTTGGCATATCAAATATGCCACTGATAGCTTGCCAGGCTCTGTCGTGCGGGCGGGATACTCTCGGTAGCTTGCCGGGCTCTCCGAGAGGGATGGAGGAATCGAACCCGGGTCTGATGCGTGCAAGGCAAATGCCCTACCATTGTGCTATCGCTCCAGCCCTTCTTTATACTGTATCGCAAATGTCTGAAGACTTTTTTGTGGAATAGCACTGGTGTAGTCCCTTTATCTAAAAGGTTTTCCTGTAATAGATCTCATAGTAACAGCCACCACTTATTAAATATTTATCATGTGCTTAGTATTAAATTGTTTAACTTGATCTGTGCAACAAAAATGAAGTAGGTAATATTACCTTCATTTTACAGAAGAGAATGTGAAAATTGATTAAGAAACATTTTTGTCCTTTCATCTGTTGTTGGATATTTGTGTTGTTTCCATACCTGGCTATATTTTATACTAAGTATTGTAATGAACATAGGTATGCATTTATCGTTTTGAATTTTTTTTTTGTTTCAGTGGTAGATGCTAAAAATAGAATAACTAGGTCATATTGAAGCTCTATTATTATTTTCCTGAGAAGTTTTTATGTTATTATGCATAGAGGCTGAACCATGCCACATTCCCAACAACAGTGAACAAAAAGTTCCTTTTTTTACCATGTTCCCTTCAATGCTGATTGTGTCCAGTCTTTTTGGTATATGCCATTCTCACTGGTATGAGATGATTTCTCATTGATATTTTGATCTCCATTTCCTTTTTCTCACTCATCGGTGGCGTATAGAGAAACAAAGCAAGAGACAAAACAGTATCAAAAATGATAAGCCCTTTGCTTTGGATTACAAGACTGAAATTACAAAGCTGTAAGCTGGGAAGTAAGGAATGAAGAGAAGGGATAGAAGTGACATAAGGACATTGTTGGAGAGTCTTGGGCACTTGAGTGATGGTTAGGTGTGGTAACTGTGTACATCAAAACCATGAACATTAATACTACTGTAAACACATTACCTAAACTACAATAATGATAATCACGATCATGATCACGAAATCCCATTGATCGTCGAGTGGCTTGAGCGGTCTCAGTAACCTCGACATTCGTCCTGTCCCTGAGATTTTAGAAGCCTCTAAAGGCTTCAGGGTCAGGGGAATGAGATTCAGCTGGTTACTGGCTTTGGCATGTAGATACACCATGGGAAGCTTTCGAGCCTGTCCCATGTTGGCAGAAAGCTCCCAGTAGCTTGCGAGTTTCTCCCAGAGGGAAAAACAATAACAATAATAGACATATTAAAACCATTTTTCACCCTCAGTAGCTGGTAAACTGTCAGCAGACACCTAGACCTCTCCCTGTTTCTCCTGCCACATCAGGAGCCACACCACCTAACTTGTGATGATTGTGGGGCAAGAGTCAGACACGCTGTTAGAAAAAATTAAGTAAAATGAAATGAAGTGAATAAAATATATGAAAGGAAATTAAAAAATAAATCTTGTTTTCCTGATGAACACATCTGAATATAGAATGTTATTTTCTTCTTTTGTAAGTGGGAAAATGGAGGAGAATTCCCCTACAAAGCAAACTTGTTAAGCATTTCTGTATAGAAATCAGAGCTGTATAGAAATCAGGCACAAATTAAAATTTCTATTCCTGTATTAAAGCAATTCACAAGGAAAGAGTTCTCTGACCATTTGAAACTTTTAGTGATGGGAAATCTGATATCAGAATCCACCTACCCATGAAATCAAAGGTTTAGTATCTTACAACATAAACCCAAGTTTCAGTTTTAGATTGATCCAGGTTCCAATGCCAGCAGTAACATTTACTTTTTTTTTGACATTGAGTAACTCACTTTACCATATTAAGCATCAGTTTTCTAATCAATCACTGTCACTGTATCACTGTCATCCCATTGTTCGTCGATTTCAAGCACCAGTAACATCTCTATTACACTCAGCTCTGAGATTTTAGCAGCCTCTCTTTACTCATCTTTCCCAAAGATTAGAGGCTCTTTCAGGCTCTTTCTAATCAATAAATTAAAATAATATTGGAAATTTATTCACTGGGTGGTTTTACATGTTAAATATGCTCAGCATGCTGTCAGTCATAGATGACGCTGAGTTTACCTGTTGCTATGACCTCCACACAGAAGCAGCAGGACAGAGGTTAAAATTCCAAATGTCTTTCTATGTCAAAAGACTTTTTTGGACATGAGAGAGTTTTGTCTCATTACTTCATGAGATTTAAAAGTGCTTAAATGCTTTGCATTCTTCCTATCAATTATTGACTTCCAACAATTTCGTCTCTGACAATTTTAGAATAGGTACTTTAGTATTTTATCTCTGGCCTTGAATACCATTAAATTCTAGGATCTCTAGTAGTCGATGTAAACTTTGCTTTTGAATTTGGAGGGATTCCTAATTGGGATGATTTTAAGCCACTCAGCCACGGACGATAGGAAAAGCAGTCCCTTTAAGGTAACTTCAGTTGCTGGGATTGTCTCCAAGTAGGCCATTAAACCACTCATTCTTATTATTGGCAAGAAAGTTATTTCTCTTTCCATTGTTAAGCCTAGTTGCCATGTGACAGTTTTATATTCTGGACCCTCAAGTATGAATTGTTTGCAATGTATCTTCCAGTCTCTTTGGGTATTCTTGGAGGACATGGAAGAGGAATCAAATTTTCCTCTGTGGTCCCACTATCCTTGTGGGAACAAATACATTTCTTGTTAACTGCCAAAGAAATATAAGCAGCACTTTCCAGTTACACAAAAGCTGTCCACAGAGCAAGTACTTTTGGTAATACTACCAAAAGTAATTCAACTTCTGCTAGAAACTAGAATAAGAAAATAGATATGACTTGTATTAAAGCATTTTGAATTGCTACTTAGAAAAATGTTCAGAGGATAAATTCACTCCAGCGTTTTCATAACTCAATGATGCAGAATTGAGTCAGGAACTCAGAGCTTCAAAATGAACTAACTACCTAGATGATCGATGTTACAAATCTGCTTGGAAGATTGAAGGTGAAATAGGCTATCAACCTACAAAGTTAAAGGTGAAGCTTGCTACTTTTTGCTTTGTGTCCAAAGATTTCATTATGGAATGGAATAGTATGATTTCTCCTGTAGGTCTAGCAATGAAATATTGATAATTTCTAATCTTTGTTGACGAGGATGTCATTTTTTTTGCCTATAAATTCTTCTAGGTAGCAGCAAATTTTCTTCTGTAGAAAAAAATTGAACCATGTTTTGGTATTAATGTACATGAAATATTTATCATCTGCTCTTCAGTGAAATTTGATGGAAATATGTAGCAGTTACAATTATTTTGATTATTGATTACTCATAAAGTAGCTATAGGACTCTACTGAATTAGAAAGTACACTTTAGAGCAAATTAGAATATCAAATTTTGGGGCTGGAGAGATAGCACAGCAGGTAGGGCATTTGCCTTGCCTTGCACGCGGTCGACGCAGGTTCAATTCCCAGCATTCCATATGGTCACCCAAGGACTGCCAGGAGTAATTCCTGAGTGCAGAGCCAGAAGTAACCCCTGTGCATCGCTGGGTGTGACCCCCCCCAAAAAATTTTACTGGAAATTTTTGTGCCTTAACTTTGCTTTATTGATTGGGTGACAATGTTTTATTGATCTAGATTCACTTATTTTAGCCATTTATTTGTTTTATGAATCATCATAAAGTACACCGAAACAGAAATTATTCTACTTATAAATTAGACTAATTTTTTAAAGATCCTTTCAATCCTTTTTGCATTGAATCACCATGAGATACACAATTACAAGGTTGTTCATGATTGAATTTCAGTCATACAATGTTTCAGTACCCGTCCTTTTACCAGTGTATATTTCCTGCCACCAGTGTCTCTAGTTTTCCTCCTGCCACCCCTCCTCAACATAACCTGCCTCTGTGGAAGACACTTTTCTTCTTTTTATTTTTTCCCCTTAGCTCTCTTAACCCATTGTGTGCTGTTCTCTAAAGGTAGATTGAAGTCTTGTGCATGTAATCTATTGCCTCTTCAGATTTCATAATTTGTTTATTTCTTTCTTGGTTTCTTGCTTTTTGCTTTGGGGCCACACCTGGCAGTTCCCTGGCAGTCCTTGGGGCTTGCTTCTGGCTCTGGTTCTTGCTCTGTGCTCTGTGCTCTGTGCTCAGGACTTATATCTCACTCTGGCTCCGTGCTCTGGCTCAGACTCAGAACCATAGAGGTGCCAAGGATTGAAACTGGGTTTATTGCTCCAGCCCCAGAGTTTATATTTTGCTGACATTAAGCGCCCTCTCTGATTCTTTTCTCAGTATAGCCTTTTTGATTAGTTTATTCGGATCAACTCTCTTTTATATATATTTTTTCTTTCCCTTTGGATGTTGGTGTCGTGACTGGGGCCTGCACAGTTGTGATGCTTACTCAGTTTGTTCACTGGGGGATGCTAACTGTGGTTGAAGTGCTTTCCAGAGTTGCACTCTTGATTGTGGTGCTTGATAACTTGGTTGTGGCATGCTGAAGATCACACATTTTGATGTGCCACAGGAATCTTTATGACTGATTCATGCCAGAGATCTTTGCGGCCTCATGACTCTACCACTGAGCCCAGGAATAGCCTTTTATTTTTATTTGAATAAAAATGTATATCTAAATACCATTTTATTGCTTATATATACCACAAATTCTTTATGTAGTCATCTGTTCTTGGACACTGTTTTTTTTTTCCCCAAGATTTTAGCTATTGTCAGTAGTGCTGCAATGAACATGGAACATCAATACCTTTTCTGAATAGATTTTTGGGTTCCTGCAGTAGATACAAAGAACTGGAATTTCTGGGTCCTGTGGATATTTGATTCTTATGTTTTGTTGAGAAGTGTTCACATTGTTTCCTAAAGAGATTGAACTAGTGGACATTAGCAACAGAGTGGATGATTGAACTAGTGGACATTAGCAACAGAGTGGATGGATTGAACTAGTGGACATTAGCAACAAACACTGGTTGTTTGTGTTCTTAAAAGCCACAATGGTTAAGTATGTGCTGGTTCTCAAAGACATAAACAGCAGCACATTAATTAAGCCCCTTAGAAACTTTCTGTATCACATTAGTCAGAAGGAACAGTGATCTCTGGCTTGGAATAGCAGAGCCAGAGTGGGAATTACTGAGGTTAATCAATAAGATCTTTAAAATGGAGAACAAAATGTGGCTTCTCCTAATATTAGATATACTGAATTCTATAGTGCATTCAAGTAGAAGCTGAAATTTTAACTCTTAACTGTTTGATAAGATACATATAGCTGCTTCACTGTGCTACACAATAATGAGTCAAGTGTTTATTGCTTAAATTGAAAACTTTGAAGAATTCTTTTTTTTTAAGTTTATTTTTTAATTGAATCACTGTACGATAGACCCTTACACAGCTGTTAATGATTGAATTTCAGTCATACAGTATTCCAACACCCATCCCTCTACCAGTGTACATTTCCTAGCACCGGTGTCCCAAGGTTCCCTTCCATATCACCCACCCCACTCCCTCCTGCCTGCTTGTATGGAAGGTGCTCCTCCTCCTCCTCTTCTTCTTCTTCTTCTTCTTCTTCTTCTTCTTCTTCTTCTTCTTCTTCTTCTTCTTCTTCTTCTTCTTCTTCTTCTTCTTCTTCTTCTTCTTCTGTCTTCTTCTTCTTCTTCTTCTTCTTCTTCTTCTTCTTCTTCTTCTTCTTCTTCTTCTTCTTCTTCTTCTTCTTCTTCTTCTTCTTCTTCTTCTTCTTCTTCTTCTTCTTCTTCTTCTTCTTCTTCTTCTTCTTCTTCTTCTTCTTCTTCTTCTTCTTCTTCTTCTTCTTCTTCTTCTTCTTCTTCTTCTTCTTCTTCTTCTTCTTCTTCTTCTTCTTCTTTCTTCTTCTTCTTCTTCTTCCTCCTCCTCCTCCTCCTCCTCCTCCTCCTCCTCCTCCTCCTCCTCCTCCTCCTCCTCCTCCTCCTCCTCCTCCTCCTCCTCCTCCTCCTCCTCCTCCTCCTCCTCCTCCTCCTCCTCCTCCTCCTCCTCCTCCTCCTCCTCCTCCTCCTCCTCCTCCTCCTCCTCCTTCTTCTTCTTCTTCTTCTTCATATTCTTCTTCTTCTTCTTCTTCTTCTTCCTTCTTCTTCTTCTTCTTCTTCTTCTTCTTCTTCTTCTTCTTCTTCTTCTTCTTCTTCTTCCTCCTCCTCTCCTCCTCCTCCTCCTCCTCCTCTTCTTCTTCTTCTTCTTCTTCTTCTTCTTCTTCTTCCTTCTTCTCTTCCTTCTTCTTCCTTCTTCTTCTTCTTCTTCTTCTTCTTCTTCTTCTTCTTCTTCTTCTTCTTCCTCCTCCTCCTCCTCCTCCTCCTCCTCCTCCTTCTTCTTCTTCTTCTTCTTCTTCTTCTTCTTCTTCTTCTTCTTCTTCTTCTTCTTCTTTTTCCTTCTTCTTATTCCTTCTTCTTCCTTCTTCTTCTTCTTCTTCTTCTTCTTCTTCTTCTTCTTCTTCTTCTTCTTCTTCTTCTCCTTTTCCTTCTCCTTCTCCTTCTCCTCCTCCTCCTCTCCTCCTTCTCTTCCTCCTTCTCCTCCTTCTCCTCCTTCTCCTCCTTCTCCTCCTCCTCCTCCTTCTCTCCTCCTTCTCCTTCTCCTTCTCCTCATTCTCCTCCTCCTTCTCTTCCTCCTTCTCCTCCTTCTCCTTCTCCTTCTCCTCCTTCTTCTCCTTCTCCTCCTTCTCCTGCTTCTCCTCCTTCTTCTCCTTCTCCTTTCTCTCCTTCCTCTCCTTCTCCTTCTCCTTCTCCTCCTCCTTCTCCTCCTTCTCCTCCTCATCCTCCTCATCCGCTTTTTCCTCTTTTTCCTCTTCCTTATTCTTCTCTTCTTCTCTACCTTTCTCTCTCCTTTTGGGTATCATGGTTTGCAATATGGATGCTGAAAATTTCAGATTATCAAGAATATCCCTTTGCCTACTTTTAACAGTTCTTGCCCAGCATGATCATTCCCAGCTATTAATGTCATACTGGTCTCTTCTCTATCTTACCTACCCTCAGCTCCACACATGCTTGTGGTTAGTTCCAACCATTGATCTCTCATCCTAACCCCTGTTTTGCCTGCCCATGGATATATGGTCTTCTACTATATATATTTTATATACCACAAATGAATGCAGTCATTCTATATATGTCCCTCTCCTGACTCATTTCACTCAGCATGATGCTCTCCATGTCTATCTTTGGTCCGTCTTCTTGATGCCTTTGATCTCATGGAGATATACATGACCTTGAGATGATCGTTTAAAAAAAATTGCCTTTGAAGATTTTCTAGGTTCCAAATATTTATGTGCTATCTCTGTTATTGTTGTTTATTCTCTGATCATTGCCTTATAGTTCTTAATTTGCCTTCTTGATACATTAGAGAGATATTATATTTTTCCATCCAGGCACAGAATCCTAAGAATGAAAGGATGCCTTTTCTGAATTCCTGGAAGAGGCCCTGCTGCTAACTGTTCCCTAGTTAAAGCCGTTGCTGCCACATGGGGGCAGTCAGACTCCGCAGTGAAGGCCCAATCTCAGCCTCGCAGTATCACCCTTTACCTCAAATGCACAGAGGAATTTTTATGTCATATAAAAGAAGAGTTGTTGGTACATGTCCAAAAAAGATTATGTTGTAAAATTCCAAATGACAGCTTAACTATTTCCAAACAGCGCTCCTTTATTAACTATCCTACATAGTGAGCAAATACTTAAGATTTTCCTATCTAGACATCCTCAGTGTGGCTAATTCTCATGTCCCTTGAGTAAGCCTAAAAATATAAGACAAAGAAAAAAATAGGCAGATAAAGAGATACCCTTGCCCTCAAGCTGTTGGCTATATTTTTTGAGGTCTGGAGAAGATGAAGAGTTTCTGGAATTTTTATTTTCTACATCAGAGGGAAATTGTAGAAGCAGCACATGTATTTTGGCATATATGCTATTTATAGAGGGTCAATTGAGTAAAAGTCTGGGGAGTGCAACATCGTAGACTATTATTAGCCTCAATTTGAAACTCAGCCCTTTGCTACTGATGTGCACACACTAAGCCATATTCCTTATTTACTTCTAGCAGTTGCTATTTTTGTTTCTAAAATTAATCGCCATGTATACTATTGCTTTAAGCTCTGTCTGCTTAAATAAATACGTCTACGTGGTTGTCCTGAACTAAACTAGTCTACCAGGGATTAACCCTAGCAGCAAATCAAGATCAGATATGAAATTTAAAGATATGTTAATTTAAACCTGGAATATTTCCATTTCCATTGCTAGAAGCAATGTCTCCTAAAACTTAGCATTCTGTTGTTGTATTTTTGTAGCACAAGGAGAAATAACTAGCTTTAAGATAGTAAAATAGACTTTTTAGATGACTATGTGTCTCTAACTCAAAGATAGACAATAAAGTACAGGAAGTGAAATAAGAAATTTAAGTAAAAGACAGAGGACTTCTTCAAGATTGATAAGAATAGTCCTGTCCATGTGATTATTTTTTTGTGGTGGCACAATCTTTGAGTGGACAAACTATGTACATAGATTACAGTGAAATCATCAGGTGTCCCCCTAAATGTACCTAAATTAGAGAGAAAACTACAGTAAATCTGGAGATTGACTGAGTTAATCCAGCTCAGATACATGACAGTGCAGGTTTTCTGTTGAGGATACACTGTTCATACAGCTCAAAGAGAATATTCCTTTATCAAAATTATGCCTTATTCAGAATACTCCACTATTATAAAGAATTTTAAAGATAATAAATAATTTAAAGTCATGATTTTATATATTATTTGAGTTTATCTTTATAAAGAGGATTAGATATGAGTTGACATCAAGACGGTTTTCCCAATTTCTGTTAGTAGAGACAAGTAGAGAAGCATAAAGACCAGGTTGCTATTCAGTATGAGAAAAAGTAGAGTCAGGTATGCTTATAGGAGAAATAAAAAGGTTAGGTTGATACTAAGTATCTACTATAGAGAGACATCATTTTTGTGTTTTATGTACCTAAACTGATTTAATTTTTACAACAATCCCTATGAGGAAGATGCCTTCCGTAGTTAAAGATTCAGGTAGAAAAACAACATGCTCATAGATGGTATATAGTGGAGTAATAATTCAAGACAACTTTGTTTAGTTCTAGAAGTTATCCAAAAGATTTTGAAAAAAATTGAATCCTAGATTTCTACAAAGGAATTTTGAATGATTTGAGTAAGAAAATGTGTTGCTTCTCCTCTTGTGTTATTTTTAAATTAATTTTTTTAAACAACTTTTTATTTTTATTTATTTATTTATTTATTGCTTTTTGGGTCACACCCAGCAATGCTCAGGGGTTACTCCTGGCTTTGCACTCAGGAATTGCTCCTGGCAGTGCTTGGGGGACCATATATGGGATGCCGGGGATCGAACCCGGGTCGGCCGTGTGCAAGGCAAACGCCCTACCCGCTGTGCTATCGCTCTGGCCCCTAAATTAATTTTTTAATGACAGAAGTTCAGTGTATTGAACCATTTTATTTATATTATGTTTTTAAATAATGAATGGAGACATTACTGGCGCCCGCTCTAGCAAATCGATGCTCAATGGGATGACAGTGATACAGTGATATGTTTCTTAATAGAAAACAATAGTAGGAAGAGAACTGCTTAAACAGAGCTCGTTGTCAGTTCTTTATTCAGTTGACAATAGAGGGTGCTATGCAGTTTCTTGCTTTTCTCAGTGTGCACATGCTTCAATTCCTCTTCTGTTGCATATTGTCATTATCTATATCAACTTCAGTGAAGTTAGATTAATCTTTTTGTTTTCATGAATTTGTGGCATTTGCTGAGTTATATTGCTCTGAATGCATATTAACAAGGTGCTTTCAATCCTTTTATATTTGGCTATGAAATAACTGAGTTACAGTACTTAGTGATCTTATACAAAGCATTAGTTTGAATGAAAATTATCTTAAAAGTCTGTTTCTTTTCTTCTTTAATGAGTTATCATACACTTTTATGCAGAAAGCAGAAGCACGGTTCATTGAATAATCATCCAAGTAATAAAAACATGGATAAGTTTTTGTCAGTGCCAGGATTAGAGCCGCCAAGTAACAGTTACTACATTCCTTGTTTTTACTTCACCTGATACTTGAAGTATGACTTTAATTCATGTTGTTTTCTATGTGGCTCTTTCTGAGGAGATTTTTTACTGAATATTTAAACAAATAGTATCTTTACTTAAAAAGTACTTTATGAGGGGCTGGAGCAGTAGCACATCGGGTAGGGCGTTTGCCTTGCATGCGGCCGACCCAGGTTCGATTCCCAGCATCCCATATGGTCCCCTGAGCACCGCCAAGGGTGATTCCTGAGTGCAGAGCCAGGAGCAACCCCTGTGCATCTCGAGGTGTGACCCAAAAAGCAAAAAAAAAAAAAAAAAAGTACTTTATGAATGTGAGTGTATGTGTGTTTCTACACTTAGAGGAAGTACTTTAAACACTGTTCGTAGAGATAATATTTATATATCTGTGAATGCGTTTAGAGTGTGAGAAGGAAAAAGTCCAGAAACCAATTAGAAACTTTACAGTGAAATGTGATATTGGAAATCAGAAGGAGACTGCATGAATATTGCATTTGCATCTTGAGGGGGGTTTAGGCTGCAAGGACCATAAAACCTTAATTCAAAATAAGCAAAATAATAGCAAGACATTATTTCAGAAAGGAGTTCAAAGGGACGATTAGTACCTTATTGTCTAATTCCGAGACTCCTAACTGTCATCAAGAAATGAGCTTTTCTCTTGTCAGCTCTGCTGTTCTCAGCATTTCCATCCTCATATTGGTCCCTCCTAATAACAGTGTGCCACACAGCTTGGACGTTTTCTCATATATGCAGCATCGTATATGAGAAAAACAATCTTTTATCTTTTAGAGAACCAGAGAAACTTGTAATGCGCTCTTTCTTCCTAGCCGACTCTCCTCTGCTTTTCAGCAGCCTCTTAGCATTACACTGTCTTCCCGAGCCAGGGGCATGGAGTTACCTGGTTGGGTGGGACTAAGGAGGGCCCTGGTCCTTCTTCTGAAGCACAGAGCCAGTGCAATAGGACTTATGTATGCAGCTGTTACAAATGACAGTTTGGGAAGTAGAAAGCATTGTCCCCCAAAGTTACCAGCACCCTGCTATATAGATCTATGTAAGGAGCAGGTGGAGAAGTATGTCTTAGTTTTTACTTTCTTCTTCTTCTATTTTTTTTGTGAAGAAAGAGTTTTTACTGAAACTTAGTTTAGAAAGTGTGAGGGGAGAAAAAGAGAGAAATGTCCATGAAAGAGAGAATACAGGCATCTGCAGGTTGGAAATAGGCAAGCAAAGGAAACATAGAGACGAGCAAGTGAGATGCACCTTCAAGGAAGAACATGGGCTTGAAGAGCAGGCCCTACTTTTTGCTTTCTAGCCAAAAAAAAAAAAAAAAAACAGATTGAAATCACATAAAGAGTTCTGTTTATTTAAGTACTGTTAATCTATACATGATTAGAGGTAAGTGAGGCCATCTTGAAATTATCATTAACGGTATTGTAAACACAGCACCTCAATAAAAATGGGAAAAACTCTATTGCTATAGATCATAACAAATTCATTCACGTACTTTTTTTTTCAGTTCCTCAAGGCCTTACGTGGACCTGATCTTTGCTTTGGTGTGGTTGGGATGGTTTTAGGAGGGATGCGGGGTTGCAAGAGAAGAGAAAGGGGGTGAGGTGTTAGGTGATGCTTTGTTCTTCCTGATTGGTATCTTGGGAATTATCCAGCCCATTATTTATATATATTTTTTGAGAAAATATGAAGCTAAAAGCCCTTGCTACCTACCTCTTTTCTCTATGTTAAGTATATGAGAAATTGAGGTCAATAATTCTAGACCATCAGGCCTATCATGGTTTATTGGAACCACAGAGACAGTGTGAATAATTTCTGTCTGTGCAAGATGATATCCTTTCCAGCTGAAGGTATATGTGCAATTCTTCATTGCTCAGGACTTAGTCCTTACCTGCATTGATCGTCCCCAGCATCACTATGTTTATGTGTAACAAATAGATGTCTTCTTTACTTCCATGTAACCAAAGCCCTTGTTTTGTCCATACTCAGAGAGATACACATCAGTTCCTCCAGCACCACAACTTCTGAGAGTCAAGATCCTTCTTCTGGGGACCCTGCAGTCAGTGCACTTCAACAACAGCTGCTACTAATGGTGGCTCGGAGGACCCAGTCAGAGACCCCACGGGTATGTTCCAGCATTACCATTTGTTAATGTGCAGGACACGGGGATCTTTAAGCCTATTTCTTATCAGGCAATTAAAAAAAATAAAGGACCTAACAGAATGAGTCAGGTCTTGTCCTGACTCATTTTTTGTTTTATGTTGCTGTGTTTGACTCATCACTGCAGGGTATGCCTTGAATGGGCATAAAAAGAAGTCGCTTATAAAAATAAAATTTTAAAAAAGAAACCACTTAGAAAACTGATACCCTTCACTGATACTAAGAAAATTTGATTTTTAATCACTCATTCAAGCACGTAAAATATTAGTTTGCATTGTTATTTATTTATTCGGGCTGGAGCGATAGCACAGCAGGCAGGGCATTTGCCTTGTACGCAGCCAACCTGGGTTTGATTCCTCCGCTCCTCTTGGAGAGCCCAGCAAGCTACCGAGAGTATCTCACCGGCGTGGTGGAGCCTGGCAAGATACCCATGGCTTATTCGATATGCCAGAAACAGTAACAACAAGTCTTACAATGGAGATGTTACTAGTGCCCGCTTGAACAAATCGATGTACAGTGGGATTATAGTGATAGTCATCATCATCATCATCATCATCATCATCATCATCATCATCATCATCATCATCCCATTGATCATCGAATTTCTCGAGCGGTCTCAGTAACCTTTCCACTCGTCCTATCTCTGAGATTTTAGAAGCCTCTCTCTACTCGGCTTTTCCAATGATGCCAAATTGGAGGCTCTTTCAGGGTCAGGGGAATGAGACCCAGCTTGTTACTGGCTTTGGCATATGGATATACCATGGGAAGCTTGCGAGGCTCTCCCATGTGGGCAGGAAACTCTCAGTAGCTTGCCAGTTTCTCCCAGAGGGGGAAGTAGGTTATAAGACAGCCTGGCTCACGGGCAAGAGACTCTCTGAGTCACTCTCTACTGGGAGCTTGCTTTTAAGTCTCTGGATGTTGGCCGTTGATGGGATTACACACACCTGGGTTCCTCTGCCGGTACCTTCATGTGTGAGGCTTGTTCGAACGTGTGGAGAGGGGCCTTGAGCATGGCTGTTGCTAGACTCCAGAGGTCTTCGGCCACCGGGAGGTCTGCTCATGGTGGGGAGGGAAGCTGGAGCCCATTCTCTCCTAGGGGCCCCGGGGAAGACAGCCAGGTGTGCGGGCAAGGGACTCTCTGTGATACTGATAGTGATAGTGTTATTTATTGCCAGAATGCCCAAATTCCACAACAGCATTTAGTTAAGGGGAGTCCCCTTCCCATAGTTTGAAAAATACCAGATTTTTATTTATTTTATAAATTTAGAGATTCTGAAAATGATTTGAGATATTTTATTCTAGGAGCAAGTGACTATCATCAAGACACTTAAAATATGAAACCTTTTTATTTTCATGGAGTTTTCTTATTAATATTCATTAATTACTCAAGGGTCAGAGAGATAGCACAGCACATGGGGCACTTGCCTTGCACGCAGCCAACCCAGGTCTACTCCCCAGTACCTTGAAGGGTCCCCTGAGCCCTGTCAGGTGTTATCCCTGGGCACAGAGCCAGGAGTAAGCCCTAAGGATGGCCCGGTATAACCCCCTGAGCCAAAAGCAAAACAGAGATATCATTTGATCTTTAATGTTACCCTTTGAGAGGCAGAACAAAAAACTGAAAGTGAAAGATAACATGGGAGGAAGACATAGATCCAGGTGTGAGATTAGAGTGACAGATTCAATCTTGGGCAGTTTGGAGGAAGAGGAGAGTGTGGATGGTGGAAGTTCCTTAGAAAAATAGGTGCCTGAACTGTGCCTCAAAATAAGGTGTATTTATTACAAACTGAGGGAAGAATATTGTAGATGGGATGTTGTTGTGTTAGTGTGAAATTTACTGCTGTCATTGCACCTTTCTCCTTGCATATTTTGATTACTTCTAAAGAATCTCACCCCTTGGACAAAATATACTTATTATTGCTTAAGCAAAATTTCCCAAAAGATAATTTTTGGCATACTAGGCTGACATTTATATGCTGTTGGTTAGGTCAGATGCACTTGTTGTTATATTATCTCCAAATAGCATTTAGGAGTTGTTTCGCAATCATTATTCCTGATCCCTTAATGGGGAAAGGGAGTTGGGAATGGAGCACTGAAAAGTATAGATGAAGGGGAAGCCCTTCCAAGTTTGGAGGATTTCTTTTGTGGGAATCGTCATTCAATGAACTCAGGATTGAACAAGAATAAATATATATAAGCATGAGTATTAAAAATTAATTTTAGCCACCATGATTTACAATACTGTTAGTGACAGTGTTCCATGTATGCAACCCATGAACCTCATACTGTCATTGACATGCATGACCACTTTCTGAAATTCCTTCCCCATTGTTTCCCTGTCATATTAAGGTCAGTTCTGTGGCCTTTTCTTTTCTTTTTCTTTCTTTCTTTCTTTCTTTCTTTCTTTCTTTCTTTCTTTCTTTCTTTCTTTCTTTCTTTCTTTCTTTCTTTCTTTCTTCTTTCTTTCTTTCTTTCTTTCTTTCTTCTTTCCTTCCTTCCTTCCTTCCTTCCTTCCTTCCTTCCTTCCTTCCTTCCTTCCTTCCTTCCTTCCTTCCTTCCTTCCTTCTTCTTCTTCTTTCTTTCTTTCTTTCTTCTTTCTTTCTTTCTTTCTTTCTTTCTTTCTTTCTTTCTTTCTTCTCTCTCTTCCTTCCTTCCTTCCTTCCTTCCTTCCTTCCTTCCTTCCTTCCTTCCTTCCTTCCTTCCTTCCTTCCTTCCTTCCCTCCCTCCCTCCCCCCCTCCCTCCCTCCCTCCCTCCCTTCTTTCTTTCTTTCTTTCTTTCTTTCTTTCTTTCTTTCTTTCTTTCTTTCTTTCTTTCTTTCTTTCTTTCTTTCTTTCTTTCTTTCTCTCTCTTCCTTCCTTCCTTCCTTCCTTCCTTCCTTCCTTCCTTCCTTCCTTCCTTCCTTCCTTCCTTCCTTCCTTCCCTCCCTCCCCCCCTCCCTCCCTCCCCTCCCTCCCTCCCTCCCTTCTTTCTTTCTTTCTTTCTTTCTTTCTTTCTTTCTTTCTTTCTTTCTCTTTCTTCTTTCTTTCTTTCTTTCTTTCTTTCTTTCTTTCTTTCTTTCTTTCTTTCTTTCTTTCTTTTTCTTTCTTTCTCACACCCAGCAATGCACAAGGGTTACTCCTGGCTCTGCACTCAGGAACTACTCCTGGCGGTGCCCAGGGGACCACATGGGATACTGGGAATCTAACCTGGGTCGGCCGCGTGCAAGGCAAATGCCCTACCTGCTGTGCTATTGCTCTAGACCCACAAGACCTTTTCTGCGGCTGACTGGAATGACTGGCTCTATCTGGTCACTGGGTATGCTGGGGTTTACTGCAAAATAAAGCAGTTATTGTTACTGCTTTTTTAGGAAAAAATGCTATGGCCTCCCACCTGCTATCAACCCTCAGTTCTGAGACCCCCGTGTTTCCAGCCTCTTTATTTTCACCAGTGGGTACATTACTCTTTTTTCTCCTACCTCCATGGATTTCCCCAGGGCCCAGACCTCAACTTCATCCCTCATTCTCTGTGCTCTGTGCCCCGTCCCCACGTCAGCTGCCAACACTAGTTTCCTCTAGAAGGAAGCTATCGAATTGGCATTTTCTCTAAGAAACTTGCAGTTTTCCTGACACAGGCCTGGAGGAATTTTATCTCCCCAGTCTTCATTAAGTCTAGAACATCAATTTAGGACCTCAAAGTTGTGGAATGTTACTAGAACAATCTATATAATTGGGACTGGAGAGATAGTATAGGGCATAGGGAAATTGCTTTGCATGCAGCTGACCAGAGTTCTATCACCAGCACTCCATATAGACCTCCTTGCTCCACTACAGGAGATCCCCAAGCACAGAGCTAGGAGTAACCCCTGAGCACTTCTGGTTGTGGTTCCTAAACAAACAAACAAAATCTAGATAATTTGGGAAGGGTTGTGAATGTTCTTTATTCCATAATTCTCAGGCAGTGCTAAGGGGAAATTGGGAGTCAGAGATACAAACACATTGATTTAATAACTCAAAAACATTGCTGGTAGAATAGATATTTAGAAGCAAATAAATACTCAATGGATAAATTAGAAAGTCACACTACACAATTTTATGTTTAAAATTCTGCCAGAGACATGATTACATTAATGGATATATAACATTTTAACTCATGAGTTGTTTTACTGTGATTTAAACATGAATCAAGTTTATTAACTTTGACATTTTTATATTTTGTTAATAAAAAGTTTTTAAATTATATGTAGCTACAAAGGTAGAAAATTAAAGATTCCTGCCTAGTCTCATATTTAAACACTAAGTAGACACTTACAAATGTATCATGTTCGAAGCAAACATTTCTTCTATGCAGTTTTCTGAATGTGATGCTGTCAACAAGGAATTGAATTGGGTACAGGCTACAGCCAGAGCAATAAATAGTACAGCAAATAGGGTGCTTGCTTTGAATGCAGTTTATTGGGTTTGATTCCCTGTATCACAGATGATCCCCAGAGCATTGCCAGGACTGATTCTCTGACTGCAGAGTCAGGACTATCCCTTCAGCATCACCAGGTGTGAGCCACAAACAAAAACCAAACCAAATTAAACGGTTTGTTTTTTATGATTTCATATGGAATCAATGAAGACTCCCTTGTACTTTCAGCTGAACTGTGGGCTGAGCATACATAGAAAGGCAGAAGGACTAAGTCCTGACCTTCAAGTAGCTGATAACTAATCTTCCAATTCTGCTCTGTATTATGGGACCGGAGTGATAGGGCATTTGCTTTGTACACGGCCGGCCCAGGTCCGATTCCTCTGTCCCTCTCGGAGAGCCCAGCAAGCTACTGAGAGTATCCAGCCCACATGGCAGAGCCTGGCAAGCTACCCGTGGCGTATTCTATATGCGTTTCTGGTGCCCGCTCAAGTAAATCAATGAACAACAGGGTGACAATGCTACCGTGCTGTTTCTTTATATATCTCATATAAGAGCAGTTATTCTGTTTCAATCTCTCTCCCTCTAACTTCACTCAGCATGTTAGTCTCCAGGTTCCTGCATCTAACAGGAAATTTGATGACTTTATCTTTTCTTATAGTTGAGTGATATTCCACTGTCAATGTACCATAGTTTCTTTATCCAATCATCTATTTTTGGACATTTGGGTTGTTTCAAGATTTTGGCTATTGTGGATAGTACTGCCAGGAACATAAGGGACAAATGTCTTTTATAATTTTGTTTCAGGCCCTTGAGGTATATTTCAAGGAGTATAGTTGTTAGGTTAAATGAAAGCTCAATTCCTAGATTTTTTAGCAATGTCCCTATTGTTTTTCAGAAAGATTGGGTAAGTCAATATTCCCACCAGCAGTGAATGAGAATCCCATTCTCCCTGCATTCATGCCAGCATTGGTTGTTCCTATTCTTTTTGATATATGCCAGTCTTAGAGGGAAAAGTTTTGCTAGCACATTAGTCTCAAATTTCTTTCAAAACCATGAAGAAACACATTTCACTTGATCAAGTTACACAGTCTGTAGTATTTTTTGTATGGGAGACTTAAAAAGTGATACATAAGCCAAATCATTTATATTTGCATTATTCTACAATTTTTAAGGAAGGATTTTTATTTAAGCAGCCATAGACAGTGAAAGATAATTAGCAATGATAGCACACTATACCAGAATTTTAAATATATTTTACCAATGATGCAGACATAATCTTCATATGATTCTATTTTTTGCAGTGTTCTTTATCTGAAAGAGGTGTAATATTGTGCCTTAAGGAGTATTTTTCTTACTTTTTAGAAAAATACCATCATTTTCATTCTTGCTTACTTTTGACCTAGTTAATGCATCAGACACAAATTCCCACGTAACAGAACAGCAATCCTGGCTCTCTAATGCACATATTTTTTACACTCTTTAAAACATAAAGAATAAAGGATCCAAAAAGGATCCCATTTAAGGGGAAGGTTTACTAAAAATCACAAACTCATTGTCATTAAAAGATGTTATGTATGCTGACCCAAAACTAGAAAATTTTCACTTTTATATTCATATATATCATTTATACTGGAGCGATAGCACAGTGGGTAGGGTGCTTGCCTTGCATGCCTCCGACCCGGATTTGATTCCTCTGTCCCTCTCAGAGAGCCCTGCAAGCTACCAAGAGTATCCCGCCAGCATGGCAGAGCCTGGCAAGCTACCCTTGGCATATTCGACATGCCCAAAACAGTAACAACAAAGTCTCACAATGAAGACTTTACTGGTGCCCGCTCAAGCAAATAGATGAACAATGGGATGATAGTGCTACAAGTGCTAATAATAACAAAAGCTGCACTGGAATATAATTCATATCATACAAATGTTCTCTTTGATATTGAATTAGAATTCTAGATACAAGTAGTATTTGCAATCATAACTTTCCTAGAATATATTGTCCAATCCATCCTACAAATTGCCACCTTGTGTCATGTCTTCATTATGGATCAACCTTCTCTTGAAATGTCTTTTGTGTTAATATTTTATAATTGGAATAACTCCATATCTCAAAAGCCAAGTCAGTGAATTAGCAATGAACACTAGTGAGGTCAGCTTCCTTGGACAATTCCTCCTGCACAGGTCTCCAGTTCCTGATGAATACCAGGCATTGTGACTTCTGTGATATTCAGTGAATTAAGAAAATGATAAAGTCCAAGTATAACATTCTATGTCTTTAGTCAAAGTGACATGTGAGACTTTTAAAGCAAAGCATCTTCTCCAAGTTCATGACCTCATTCCTTTACTTGTCTTGACCCTGTTTGCAGTGTCTTTTGTCTTATTTGGCGATCTGTAAGAAAGACTAACTTAAGTCCTTTTTGGGAAATTTCAGGGAAAGAGCAAACAAATAAATATACAGATTAGAGTGACCTAGACTTCCACTTTAAAATTTATAGCTTAAAGAATCTAATATATAAACTCATACACTTGCTTGCTCATCTTCCCAGTGGCATTATTCTCACTAGCCAAGAGCTTGAATTAACCCAAATGTCCATCAACAGAAAGACAGATTTTAAAAATGTGTTAAAGGAGCTAGAGATAAAGTACAGTGGACACAGTCAACCCGAATTCAATCCCCTGCACCCCAAATGGTCTGATGAACCCTGAGTGATCTTTATGATCCCTTTGATCCCTGAGTGATCCCTGAGATCACCTCTTTTTTTTGGGATTTGTGGCCCAAATCCCACTCCTCCCCACACCCCCCACCAAGCACCTCAAAGCGTGATCTCTAACCACTGAGCCAGGAGTAAACCCTGAGCACCATTGGGTGAGGTGCCTTGCAAAATCAACAATGAAAGGAATGGGAAAGGAGTGGAATATCATTCTGTCTTAAGAAAGGGAGAAAAAAAACTCTAACCCATGTCACAATGTGGGTGAGATTTGATAAAATTATGCTAAGTAAAAGAAGCCAATCAAAAAGGGCTAGTATTGCATAACTCCATGGAGTACCTAATGTAAGTAAAAATTATACAGAAAGTTGGAATAAAGCTTGTGCTACTGAGGAGAGATGGAGGTGGGGAGATATTTAGTGGGTATGGTTTCAATTTTGCAAGATAGGAATGTTCTAGAGTTCTGTTGTACAACAATGTGAATTAAGCAGTTAAATGGTTAGATAGTAAATTTTACATTTTTAAAACCATGTATACAAAAATTTCAGATTTGAAATACATGATCAGCAATAAGGTAGGATCAGAACAAGAATTAACATGCTCTGGCTAAATAGTAAAGGAGAAAATGAGCCAGAAACTTGTGTTTAACAGCCTCCATGAACATCAGCCATGGTCATCTAACAGGAATCGCTTCACAACTTAATTAGAGACCACAGGAGGCTGTATCTTACTAAAAAGATGAACGGAACATACTTTATATCATCACCCTCATTAAGAGGGTTATATGGAAAACTGCCTGCTTCAGACTTTAGTTTTGGTTAATTGGGTAGAAATACCCCATAAATTGATAGCACAGTGGATAGGGCGTTTGCCTTGCACACGGCCGACCCAGGTTCAATTTCTCCGCCCCTCTCGGAGAGCTGAGCAAGCTACCGAGAGTATCCTGCCCGCCTGGCAGAGCCTGGCAAGCTACCCGTGGCATATTTGATATGCCAAAAACAGCAACAACAAGTCTCACAATGGAGACGTTACTGGTGCCTGCTCAAGCAAACCGATGAACAATGGGACAACAGTGCTATAGTGCTACCCCATAAGTCTTAATGAACTACAATTTCATTTCTATGTAGGATGGGCAGATCTTATTCATAATACTTGGATGGGCTAAATACCTCAGATAAAAAAATTACTTTAAATGAGAGGACATGAGGCTGCAAGTACCTTCAAATGTCTTCAGGAAACAGAAATAAAGTTAAATCTTGAAGTATAGACCTATAATACAATTTTCCATAATACACACTAATAAAGATCCAAATAGAATAAGTGAAAGTTATTATTCTATAAAGTATGCTACTATGAATAAGAACCAGCAAAATCAACCAGAAGCAGAAAGTGATTCTCAGTGAATCTGGATATTGTAATAATCAATTCAGATGGATCTTTCATATATATATACATATATATGAAAGGAGATATTAAATAAGTAGAAGGGGATCAAAGTGATAGTATTGCAGGCAGGGTGCTTGATTTGCACACAACCAACCTGGGTTTGATACCTCGCACACCTTATGGTCCCCTGAACCCACCAGGAGTAAGCCCTGAGTACAGAGCCAGGAGTAAATTCTGAGTGCTGCCAGGTGTGACCCCGAAACAAAAGTAAGACACTAAAGGCCATATACGCCCCACAGATCTGATAAAATAATAAATACTAAAAAAGGAGAATTTAATAATGAAAATAAAACTTTGAGGTCTGACAGGACTGACACAAGAATAGGGTATTGGTGAACTAGATGTTGGATCTGAAGAAATCATTTAGTTGTAGCAGAGACAGAAGTCATAGGAGAGGAGGTTAGGGTGTGTGAGGCCGTGGTGGGAAAGGTTGTCATGTTCTATATCATAATTTTAGAAAGAAATGAGGAAAAATAGAATAGCAAAGGGCTGGAGATATAATTCTCTGGGTAGGGTGCTTTCCTCACATGCAGCTGACCTGGATTGGATCTCTGGCACCCCATTATGGTACCTTGAGCCCTCAAAGAGTCATTTCTGAGTGCAGAACCAGAAGCAGTACTGAGCACTGCTGGCTATGCCCTGCCCCCTCACAAATCCTAATAGAAAAGATAGTTTAAACATTTAAAATAATTATTTTATTATAGTTTAGGTAATATGGTTAAAATAGTGTTAAAGTTTATGCTATATAGTGAAAGTTATTGCATTTCCCCCACCCCAAAGTATCCAAGATTCTCTATGTCACCTTTAGTCTAGTCTTCGTTGCTTCAATGCTTGATGACCAGTTTTATACCCCAAGTTCAAGGATTTGTTGGTGTTCAATACTATCCATTCTCTTGTTTTATCTCTATATTCCAACAATGGTTATGATCATCCTGCTTTTCTCCCTGACCTACTTTGCTTCACATGATACCTTCCAATTCCGTCCAAGTTGCAATTAGCTGGAAAGTTTCATCTTTTCTTATGACTGTATAGTATTCCACTGATAATTAAAATTTAAAGGCCAAATAATACATAGATGTAGACAATGGTTTACAAGTACTGGTGAGAAAGAGATAAACATTTTTTTATTTATTTTTGTTGTTGTTGGGGTTTTTTGCCTGTTTCTGATTTTTGTTTTGGAGCCACATCTGACGGTGCTCAGGGCCATCCCTGATCTTGGCTCTATGCTCAAGGATCAGTTTTGTCAGGACATGAGCTACAAGAGATTGAATCTGAATCTGAGCTGCATGGGAAGAGAGCACCTTTACTACTGTTCTATCTCTCTGCCTCCAAGATGAACATGTTAATAATATGTTGTTGAGACATCAGCTTTCTTCATGGGAAAGAAAATGGAACCTTATCTTATTTCATATATAAAAATAAATTCTTGATAGTTTTAAATGCAAAAGTCAAAGATAAACAACTTTGAGAAAGATGATATAGTCTGATATCCTTCAACCTTGAGATATAAAGGTACAAAATGTGAAAATTATTTTCACTTTCTGGGAAGGTAGATTATTTATATTTCATTTTAATTAAAAAGAGCTGTCAATAGCACCATGATTAGATCACAAACTGGGAAAGTAATTAGCACATTTGTCTATGTCTTCACACATATGCATATACTTGGCTATTAATTACATATAATATATAATATATGCACATCTGTTAATAAATGAAATACAAAGCAGCCACCCAACAGAGAAAAGAAAGGCTGATTTCATGGAGTAAGACTAAAAGTGAGCAATAAATGCTCAACTTCAGTCATAATTAGAAAAATAAAAATTTGAATAGGAATGATTTTTTTGGGGGGGTCTTTGAGCCACACCTTGCAGTACTCAGGGATCACTTCTGGCTCTGTGCTTGGGGACCTGTCGAGGCAGGCTCAGGGGACCATATGGGATGCCAGGGATTGAACCTGGGTTGGCCACATGTAAGGCAAATGCCCTACCTACTGTACTGTCGCTCTGCCCCCAAAAATATTATTTATATTTATCAGATAAATAGACACTTAATACTGCTTAACACTTCATTGTGAAAATATCAGCAACACTGACGCACTGTTTGGAGTGTGAACTGATTAAACACCTGAGAAGTTTTACTTTTCTGTAGAGTGTTATAAATAGTCTGCACATTTCTATACCCAATAATTCAATTTGTAGTAACATTTTGTATTTCCTACAAAAACTCATTTTTTGTAGGAAACTAATTTGTTTCTTAGTAAAATTTGGTATGTGTAATAGGTAGACATTTATGTGTTTAGAACTTCTATTTTTAAGTGTATTTTCTAGAGACATTCACACATAAGTATCAGGAGTCATATATAAAATTGTTCATAGAAATGTGATAGTTTTTAAAATGGAGTCCAAGTGTCCTAAAAAAATGAACAAATAAATTACAGCATAGCCACAAAACAGAATGTTATACATCCTAAAAATGGAAAGAGTCCGAGTATCCTAAAAAACAATGGACAAATAAATCACAGCATAGCCACAAGACAGAATATTATACAGCCTAAAAATGGAAAGATTCCGAGTGTACTAAAAACAATGGACAAATTAATTGCAGCATAGCCACAAAACAGAATACTATACAGCCATGAAGATATATGTTACTGATATAAAAATAGCATGAAACTTTTTCATTGCCATGATGTAGAGAAAAAAGAAAAATACAAGTCTATTTGGTCTAATAGTCTATGGGTCTACTTACCATGATTTAATACCTCTGAAATTTATACACTTAAAACTAAACAAACAGTATAGAAGTTTAAGATGGAAGTATAGTAAAATACAGAAAAATAGTGGGAAAGATAAAAATTCATGACAGCTGTGCTCTCTAAAGAGAGACAGGGATTTTGTTTGTTTGTTTTATTTTGTTTTTGCTTTTTGGGTCACACCTGGTGATGCTAAAGGGTTACTCCTTGTCTGCATCCAGGAATTACTCCTGGCAGTGCTCTGGGGACCATACAGGATGCCAGGGATTGAACCCAGGTGGACTGCACATAAGGCAAACACCCTCCCCGCTGTACTATCTCTCCTGCCCTGTGCTCTCTAAAGAGAAAGGAAGTTCCTGATATTCAGAGGTGAACCACAGAGAATTTTTATGTGAATGGGGACAGTTTTACACTGGCCACAAATATTCATAGACATTTTATACCTGCTTATAAATTTTGTTTTAATAAACTTTTTATTAATCAAACTTTTAAAAAAGCATGGTACCCAGTGTTATTTAGTGTAGGGAAAAATAACCTAAAGTACCTGTGGTCTTGGGTTCTCAACTGATTTGTGATGCAGAATGAATGCTAAGTGCACATAAACCTGACAGTGTTGAGATGTACCTTATCGATTAGATCTAAGGTGTAACAAGGTGAAACTGCACATTTTCCAAAGATGACCAATGAGTCAATATGAAAAACATTATAAAGAGGCTAATCTTAGTTTTCTGAGGAATTTAGTAACATTAAATAATTGCACATCGATGATGAACAAAGAAATTACTGATTTAATTGCAAATATAATTTCTGGAAGTGGCCACTAGCTTGTTTTAAATGTGACATCAGGCTCCAGAAGAGTTAAGTTTGTTTTTTGTATTTTCTAATTAATGACATAAATTTATGATAATATGACAATGTACAACCCTTTCTCTTTTGTTTCCCTTGCTATAAAAAGCATTTGAGTCAGGATCTGGAAGACTCATCTTGTTCTTCAACACAAGGAAAATTTAACAGAGAGCAATTTTACAAATTTATCATTTTCCCTGGAAAGTGGATTAAAGTCTGGTACGATCGACTTACTTTGTTGGCGCTACTTGATCGGTAAGCTGCTGAGCTTGCAAGTGTACAAATGAAAGACACAATGGGGCCATAAACAATGTGGGCTTATGTGCTTAGAAAAGAAAAATTGCCTTTCAGTAATCTTTCCTGGAATATTATCAAGTTGAACACCTTTTTGCAAACACAGAGTTGTGAACTGTGAGGACTGTGACAACTGGAGAAATAGTAATCTAGCCATCAAAATGGGGAAAATGGGAACTGGATAATGTAGTTTAGATTTCAACTGTAGGGACGATACACGGGTGGTTCTGTTCACAGCTTGGCACTTTTTTGCTTGTTTATTTTGATTTTGGGGCCATACCTAACTGTGCTCAGGGCTCAGTTCTGACTCTGCACTCAGTGCTCACTCCCAGTGGGGCGTAGGGGACCGTGTGGTGTTGTAGGGATGAAATCCAAGTGAACGGCAGGAAAAGCAAAACTCCTACCCGCTGTTCTCTCGATCCAGTCCAACTTGACATATTTTTGTAGAAAAACTTGAGGGTTCCGTTTGTGGCATGGAACACGACTTAAGTGTGTTTGGTCAGGGATAAAAGGAGGGTGGATAAAGTGATTGCTACTTTTTTTCTATTAATAACTTTGGTCTGTTTTTTTCTTTTCTTCCTGTTATACACTCATTTAAAAGTTAATATTTCATTGAACACGTTTACTTATCACCTTTTTAACTTATGGGGGAAAAAGAAAAGAAAATAGGAAAAAGGAAAAAAAAAAGGAGTGTCAAGCTGTTAGTAGAACTACCCATGTATTGTCCCTAAAGTTGAAATCTAAATCATATTACCCAACTCTCATTTTCCCCATTTCTTATAAGAAATTAGAAATTATTTGATCTATAGAAAATGCTCTGGGATCACTATCTGAGAGGGAGAGGAGATGGGAAGGTTGTTTATGTTGTGGTTTACTGTAACGGGTATTACTTGATGGAGCTAGGCAGGGAATTTCCATTTCTATTTTCCCCACACAAAGATATACAAGGGATAGGATTATGATCCTTAAGGGCAACATAGCTTTGACTAGAGCAGTGCTGGTTTGAAAATTCAAGTTGGTGTGATTAAAGCTGCCAGCAGCAAATGCTGAGTTTCTCATTTAGATTCTAGCCAGTGGGGCAGAAGACTGGTTGCCTGCTTGGCTCTAGTTGGTCTCCCAGCGACTACTTGTTTCAGTAGCGTCTTAAGTGGTGTGATCACATACTGAAAAAAACTATAGTCGTTCAAAATTACAACAGTAAATTTTAGGACCTACAAGCCTGGAAATGAAGTTACGATGTTTTGTTGTTTTTTTTTTCTAATAACACTGTTCCCCAAGGAAAACATTCTTAAATTGAACACTTCATACTTAACTAAAATAATCCAAGATACATTCTGTTATATAGGCAGTTTTTAAAAATATTTATTTTCCTGTTAACAATTAATTAGTAAAAACTGGACTAGTAAATGTCCAAGTTTAAAATTTTTATAGGCTTTTAGGTTTATATTTTACAATCCACCTGGCAACAAAAATTAACTGAAAACCTAAAGTTAAATACTATGAAAGAAATGGAGGCTACTGTAGTTTTTTTTTTTTATAAATTTGTGGTTTATAGTTTTAATCACACCTCACATGCCGTAATGGGCTTTTGATTTCATATTCAAGAATAGCCTAATGATCACTTCACTCTCTCATCCTTGTAGTAAACTACTTTTATGGGGAGTCACAGGCTCTGATCAACTTCGTGTAGGTAAAATCTAGTCTTCACTTGTTAGGATAGTAGCATTGTTAACGGAGGATTCTGATAAAACCACTAGTGCCTCAATTTTCTCTGTTAAATGAGGAATATCTCAAGTTTGCCACAGCAAGAATTGTACAAATATTATTTGCTATTATCCCTATTATTATTTCTGAAATGTGGTCCAGAACATAGAAAGAAGAAAAAAAAATTGTTGATATTTTTTGGGCCACACTTGGCTTGGTAGTGCTCCTGGCTCCTAGCTCTATGCTTAGAGATGGCGCCTCCTGGTGAGGTTCCAGGGATTAAAACCCAAGTAAACCAGGCGCAAGGTAGTGTGCTACCTGCTGTAATATTGCTCCAACCTGAAAAAAAAAATTTAAGAATGAAGCAATATTAGAGTGTCTGGAGTACGTGCCACTAAATATAAACATTAAAATATGTCCTTGACTGAAAACACTTTATGTTCAGTCTGTTTTGTGTCACCTAGAAACAAGCTCGGTGATTTGGTTTTCCAGTGAAGTTAGATGGGAAAAAGAGACTAGATGAAGCCTCAGGTGACAGCAATGAAGAGGGAAAAGCTCCCAAACAATGACCTAGAAAAATCACGCAACTTGGGACCTTTGCAAAGGAGTGTAATCTCCTGACAGGATTCTGGGTCAGAGTCAGCTGGGAATTTTATAGAAATATTGTCTTGAGCATGACAAGTATTAACTACAATGTAGCCTGAGCACTCTCTAGGGTTGTGTTCAGGTTCCCCCTAGAATTTAAATTCTTGTTTGGGATCATTATGGTCTGAGAGGTATATTTAAGAGAACACAAATTTACACAACTTTGCATTTTATACTATGATAGCTATATTTTTATTTCAAAAGTCATAAATTACTTATATTTATTATGGGGGAAATTATGTTTGAGATCACACATAGATTAAAGGTACTAAATTATTGATTAAGCTTAGAAAGAGCGAGAATGTGTGTTTAAAAAAAAAGAATTTGGCAGTGAATAAACAAGCAATGATATTCAACTAAGCTTTGAGAGAAATTCCTATAGTATAAGGCTGCTTAATTTTCTTTAGCTTTACTCAGGAAGCCAGACTAATATTCCCTGAAAATGTTTCCGTAGTCTCTGATCATACCATTTTGTTTCTTAGCATTGTAGACTCTGTTCAGATATTTGTCCTCAGTTTGCCATCCAGTCTGTTCAGATATTTTTGGCTAGTCTTTATTGTCCAATTTTACTTTCCCCTAACTTTATTTTGCCATTCCTCCAGTTGTAAAAACCCTAAGTTTTATTTCATGAATGTAGTTTATTAGTTTTGTGGACCCTATCTTGCAGTACTCATCTTAGCCCATTTGCAGCATTTTAAAAGTAATCTCTGCTGTGTTAGTATAATTCTCTTGAATTTTCAGTTAGTGTACTCTTCTTTTTTTTTAAATTAAAAAAAATTTTTTTTTTATTGAGTCACCATGTGGAAAGTTACAAAGTTTTCAGGTTTAAGTCTCAGTTATTACAATGCTCGAATACCCATCTCTTCACCAGTGCTCATATTCCACCACCAAGAATCCCAGTATAGCTCCACCCCGCACCCCCACACCCCTAACCCCCCCATGCCCCTAGCCCCCCACCCTTAACCCCGCCCCCGCCTGTGTAACTAATAAATTTCACTTTACTTTCACTTCGATTGCATTCAATATTTCAACAAAACTCACTATTATTGTTTGGAGAGTCTCTCCCCTAAAGTCAGACCTGCTGAAAAGGAAGCATTAGATAATTTGTTTTCCATTGCTGAGAATGAAGAGGTATGAGGTCGAGTGACCACACTTAGTGGCTTCTCGGTTTTGGGTTTCTGTATTTTAGTAACTAAGTCCAGAGAGATATCTGCCAGAAGTTGCTTCATTGCCAACTTGTACTTCTTGCTCAGTTACATTATATTCCACATATGAGTGCAATCTTTCTATGTCTGTCTCTTTCTTTTCACTCATTTCACTCAACATGATACTTTCCATGTTGATCCATTTATATGCAAATTTCATGACTTCATGTTTTCTGACGGCTACATAGTATTCCATTGTGTAGATGTACCAGAGTTTCTTTAACCAGTCATCTGTTTTGGGGCACTCTGAGTTTCAATTTCCTTGATGTTAATAGGACTATTCAGGAACTCCAGTTGTAAAAACCCTAAGTTTTATTTCATGTATGTAGTTGATTAGTTTTGTGGACCCTATCTTGCAGTACTCATCTTAGCCCATTTGCAGCATTTTAAAAGTAATCTCTGCTGTGTTAATATAATTCTCTTGAATTTTCAGTTAGTGTACTTTTCTTCTTAATTTTTTTTATTTCCTTTTGCCTTGTTGGTCATTTTTAAAGTCACCTTTGCTGATAACTTCTGCCTTAATGATGGAATTTCTAGGAGTTCTGAAGTTCTTTCCTTACCCTCTCTTCCCCTTCTCCCCCTCCTTTATCCTCCCCATCTTCCTGGATTTTAATACAATTGATCAGGACTGGCTCTTCTTTCTTTTTTTCCTTCCTTCCTTCCTTCCTCCCTTCCTTCCTTCCTTCCTTCCCTCACTCCCTCCTATTCTTTCTTTCTTTCTTTCTTTCTTTCTTTCTTTCTTTCTTTCTTTCTTTCTTTCTTTCTTTCTTTCTTTCTTTCTTTCTTTCTTTCTTTCTTTCTTTTCTTTCTTCTTCTTCTTCTTCTTTTTCTTCTTCTCCTTCTCCTTCTTCTTCTTCTTCTTCTTCTCCTTCTCCTTCTCCTTCTTCTTCTTCTTCTTCTTCTTCTTCTTCTTCTTCTTCTTCTTCTTCTTCTTCTTCTTCTTCTTCTTCTTCTTCTTCTTCTCCTTCTCCTCCTCCTCCTCCTCCTCCTCCTCCTCCTCCTCCTCCTCCTCCTCCTCCTCCTCCTCCTCCTTCTTCTTCTTCTTCTTCTTCTTCTTCTTCTTCTTCTTCTTCTTCTTCTTCTTCTTCTTCTTCTTCTTCTTCTTCTTCTTCTTCTTCTTCTTCGTCTTCTTCTTCTTCTTCTTCTTCTTCTTTCCTTCTTCCCCTCCCCCCCTCCTCCTCCTCCTCCTCCTTCTCCTCCTTCTTCCTTCTGCTCCCCCGCTCCTCCTCCTTATCCATCTCCCCCTTCTCCTCCTCCTCCTCCTTCTCCTCCCTTTTCCTCTCCTCAGCATTTGCAGGCCTGCAGAGCTTCCATCCCTATGGTGTGGGGTCTCAGTTCTTGTGTAGCATGCACCCCAATTTCATTACAGCACTATCTTTTGGCCCCCAGACAGGGAGATTTGACTATGAGATTGACACTTCATCATCATAGTTCAAATCTGGGATTATATTTTATTTGTCATAATTGTAGGAATATATAATTAATTTTTTTTACAAAGTAGGTATAGGGAATAAAAAAATCTTAACATATTGTTAGAAGTGTTCAGGTAGTTTCTACTAGAAATAGGAAATTGCCTTTAACCATATGTATTGATATACAACTAAACGTAGATGTATAAAAGACAGTATCTCTGAGATTTTTTAAAACTTCTTTTATTTGCACAGAACTGAAGATGTCAAGGAAAATGTGCTGGCAGTTCTACTCATTGTCCTGGTTTCTTGGCTCGGATTTCTAACTCTGAGCCGAGGCTTTTACAAAGACATGCGGGTGCTCCTCTTCTGCCTAGTCATGGCCAGCTGCCAGTATTCCCTGTTAAAGGCAAGATCACTTCTCATTCCTATGTCACCGATGTGTCTTTGAAATGATGAGATAATGACAGACCCTTTTGCTTTGTGTTCTAGAGTGTTCAGCCTGACCCTGCCTCACCAATTCATGTAAGTGTCGAAAACAAGTGAGTAGCTTGTCCTATTTGCTGTGTTAAAGGTAAGGGAATGGCTAAGATCTATTGTGATGGCAGAAAATATATATGTATATTTGTACAACTATTACTAAATATAGAAATAGAAATGTTTAAGTAGTCTGTTCAGTTGTCAAGTTCAGGTAGGGTCTAAGTACTTGGGTGGCAGGGAGAAATGCAGGGGTGGGTGACTCTCAGTTCGATGGTGCTTTCATTTGAAATGGCTCTGGACTAGGTGGGGAGATAGCAGACTCTGGATTCAGGCTGTTGCTTTGATTCCTTTTTCTTCATCGGAGTGAGTAAACCATGTGTATTTATCATGCCTCAGTTTCTTATGTGAGAATAAGGACGAGTGAAATTGAATTTCTATAATCTGTGCCATGTGTTTAAAATAGTGCTCAGGACATAGAGATGGCTTAATGAATTAGGATTATTAAGATTACTAGTCTCAGTTAACCAAGAATGTAAGTATGAATCATTACTTTAAAAAATAACAAATTTGATATCTTCACCTGTGATGTTTTTAATTATATTGCCTTTTTGTTTGGTCGGTCTTGGAGCCACACCTAGAAGTGCCCAGTGCTAACTCCTGGCTCTACATTCAGGGACCACTCCTGGCAGACTTGGGGTCCTACGTTGAGTGCCAGATATTGAGTCCTGGGCTGGATACATGCCAGGCAAGCACCCTACCTGCTGTACTTTCACTCAAGCACCAATATTGCTTTTTCTACCCCACAAATTGAGATAATTTCTGAGACTCCGGGCTTACCAGTGTGATTTCTTGGTGCTCTGTCATTCTTGTTTGAGTTCTGACATAAGCTAATTTTTTGCCAACGAGCTGTACCTTCTCCTACAGGGTGCTGGTGATAGGTTATGTTCCCTAGGCTTTTGCACTGGGACCACTACCTCGTGAACTTCCCAGCTTTTTCATTACGGTGAGCCCTTGTGGAGTCGTTCAATAAAAGAATGCCTTTATTTCTTCAGAATGGGACTAAATGACTCTCATCATTGGTGACTCTCATCACCCCTGGACAGTGCAGGACAATTGGATGCTTTACTACAAGCACTGTTCTGGGTCCAGGCTTGGACTGAAATCTTAGTACAACTTATAAGACTGTATTTTGTTTGGAATTGTTCCTTTTTCTATTTCAAATTTTTGTAATTTTGCAAACAGAAAAGGGGGAAATGTAGGATGACATTGCTTTGTCCTTTCCTCCCTTGCCACAAGAAGCTTAGGTTTATCCCAGTCACACCCATCAAGGTGCTCCCGAGTCACTCCCATTTCTTTGTTTATCTGTAACTACTTCTTTATGATCTCTTCCCCAAACAGTTAATCAGCTTTTCCCCCTAATCAGACTCTGTTAATTTGTAAGGTCAGATCTTTCTAGGACACTGAACTTATATTGTAAGTTAATATTGCCTTTCTCCTCTCCTTGTGTTTTTTGGATAGTTTACTTTAAAGCAATGCCCCTTTTGTATAGACACAAGAAGACAATATAACTTTTGTAACTTGGCATTTAATTGGCTTCGAATATTATTCATTCCCAGGCATCTGATTTCTCGACTTAAGCCTCAGTTGCCCTCAGTTCCTAGCACCTCAAAAGCAGTGTCCCGATGAGGGATGGGATGGACCCAGGGCAAGTGGTGAGTTATGTGCTACCCTGGCATCAAGATGGGCCTGGCCAAAGTGCCTAATTCTTAACTATAAGTTAAGAGCTTGATCATGGACAAATGCCGTCATGATCCAAAAGTAACAAGGAGAAAAGAATGCCTTATCTTCTCTCTATTGTTCAGTAAAAAAAAAAAAAGACATATCCAGAATTTCAGATTGCTTTTAAATACAGGATAGCTAAAATTTAGTTCAAAGTCATTAAGAAAAGCTTATAATTGGGTGATCACGTGGCATACTTTGCAATCTTAAGTTCCTCTGTTCCCCATAATTGGTTTACATATAATATATCTTCTTTTATCCCAGAGTCTGAATGTCAAGATAAGTAGAACTAGCATAATTAGGGTATTAAGATGTATTGTTGTGATTATATTCAGAAATCTGGGTTAGGTGGTGTGAGAGAGGTGTGCAATTCTGAAATGTTTAGTTCATGCCCACCCTAGATGCCACATCCTTAACCTTCCTGTTTCTAAGCCCTCCTTATCAAGATGATACTTTAATTTCAGTGTCACTATTTTTCTGGGTGACTTACAAGGGAGGTGTTATATACCATTAAACATTTCTTTCTAATTTGCTGTCAGGAACAAAACAGAATATGCCAGTAATGGTGAATGGCAAGTACAGCTGCATAATTCCTGTGGATTTAAATGTTTCTTAACAGGGTCCCTATGCCATTACTCTAAGTTAGAGTTAAATTGCCTGTATTGGGCTAGCTCCTGGGAGATTAGGTCAGGATACTGGTCTTTTATTTGAACAAACATGTCTTTGAATAATGCTTAAAAAAATTACATATCTACTGTCACAGTAGCACGGCAGAGCCTGGCAAGCTCCTGGTGGTGTATTTGATATGCCAAAAACAGTAACAATAATGGGTCTCATTCCCCTGACCCTGAAAAAGCCTCTAATACCGGCACAATTGGAAAAGACGAGTAAGGAGAGGCTGCCAAAATCTCCTGGGTGGCGCAAATGGAGACGTGCCCATTTACTGGTGCCCATTCAAGCAAATTGATGAACAACAGAATGACAGTGATACAGTGATACTGTCACAGTAAAACACAATCTTTTACTTAGCTTACTTTTATTGCAGTAATTAATTTACTTCTCACAGATTTCTAAGAATATTAGTCTCTAATTTGAGCTGGCATTTTTGTAGCAGTTCAGGTAAGGGAAAGGAATATGGTAGCTATAAAATCTTTTCCTTTATTACCTGACTAAGCCATCAGGGCATTTAGCTGGCTAGTTTAGCATCTCCGGCTTATAATAGGAATGCCTTCAAAAGTACTCCCTGGCCAAGAGATTGAACAAAGTCCCAGTGTGGGCAGAGTTCTCATGTCTGCCATCATCTCTCGCACTGGCAAAGTTTTATTCATCAGGGAGTACTGGGAGAGTCTAAATGCTGTTCAAAATGACATTAATTTGTACATTAGTAGGGAGGAGAGAGCTATTTACACATTCATTCCATTCCTGCTCTTTAGAGTGATTCGCTTACTTTTCTTTTTTATTTCCAGGAGCACAGAAGTAGCAAATCTTGAGCAAGTTGTCAAAACCTGAAGCAAAACAAACATTTAAATATTGTATAAGTCTCAATGTTTCAGATGCAGATGGATTCTAACAGTTATGGTGCACTAGATTCTCGTCCTGAAAGAAATGTATTATGCTATCAAAGATTAAAAATTGAGGGTTATAGATATTGGCAACAATATGAGAAATAGAGACTGGTATAAAGTGACAGATAACAAGGCTGCTAATTACCTTACACAGTTTTGTGCACAGATCTGTAGCCACTAATAACCTAGAAAGAAAAAAATTCCATGAGACTTAGGATAGCAGAAACACTAGAATAATAGAGCCAATGCCTGGGGTCACTCCAGCATCTGCTGGAGTTCTGAGTCAGTGAAGTTGGAGCATCAGGGAATCTGCAGTCTGCATCTTAATGAGATCCTCTCCCCTACTCCCAGGTGATGGTGGAAGCAATTTCAGCTCACACAGGAGAAATCCTGAGGTCACATGAAACGTGCTGGTTTCAGGATCTAACGCCAGCCAAAGCAAGTGCAAATTAGGGGATTTTAGGCGAGTACCTTCTTTGAAACTCAGATTTTTCATTCACAAAAGAGCAAACTATGAAACTGACTGGAAGGTGATGAAACATGATAGTATACCACAAGTGCACAGCACCTGGCACTGAGGGCATACTTGGAAACTGTTGCATTTTTATTGTTCGTAAAACATTGATAATGGGGGCTGGAGCGATATACAGAAGGTAGGCGTTTGCCTTGCACAGGGGCGACCCGGGTTTGATTCCCAACATCCCATATGGTCCCCCAGGAATCATACTTCCAGGAGTGATTCCTGAGTGCAGAGCCAGGAGTAACCCCTGAGCATCACCAGGTGTGACCCAAAAATTTAAAAAATGGATAATGATATCCTTGACTGGATTTAGTAAAGAGTGAATTAGGAAACCTATATAATATGCTGACTACAAAGGCCTGGACTATACCAAGTCCTCTGTAAATATTTTGTTTATTTCTCGTGCTCTGCATATTTATCTTGTTTCTTGTACATACTTCAAAGAACAAGGGCTATAATTGTCCTACTCCATGAACTTTAGATACTATGCAGGAAGGGTACTTGAGGTTCTATAAAATCAGTGAGGATGATTTTTATGTTTTTTTTTAATTTTAGCACAGTGAAAATCAACAGCACAGTAGCATTCTGGTAAACACCATACTTTATCCTCCTTTTTACTAACCTCCATCAGTATGCTACATCTGTCACGTTAATGAACCAACACAGATTCGTTTTTATTAATTGAAGTCTGTGTTTTACTCAAACTCCTTAGCTTTTGCCAGGTGCCCCCTGCTGTCTGAGAAGTGCACTTCCTTAGGCATCTGACTGTGTCTGTTTTTTTATTGGGGGGGGGGGGAGTCACACCCAGCAGTGCACAGGATTTACTCTTGGCTCATGCACTAAGGAATTACTCCTGGCAGTGCTCGGGGGACCATATGGGGTGCTGGGAATCGAACCTGGGTCGCTTGCATGCCAGGCAAATGCCCTCCCCACTGTGCTATCACTCCAGCTTCCTGACTGTGTCTCTTGGTTGTGACCGATTCATTGTTTTTGGTGACTGTGATCATTTGAGGACATATTGTTCAGGGAATATGTACACTGCCATTCAGTTGGAATTTATCTAATATCTGTCATGATTAGACTAGTGGGTGTGTTTGGGGAGAAAATGTGCAGAAATAAAAGGCCATTTCACAGTGTCATGTTGTTATATCCACAGCATAACTAAACCCTGTTGCTATTAACCTTGACTACCTGGTTTGGAGCATGTTTCTTAGAAGAATATTTATCGGAAGAATGGCATACAAAAAATGGCAAATTATTTTTCCTTAATTTCTTAATATTTTGGTTTTATCAAAATACTCAATACTCAGGGGTTAGTCCTGGCTCTGCACTCAGGAATTACTCCTGACAGTGCTTGAGGTACCTTGTAGGATATTGGGGATGAACCCAGGTCGGCTGCATGCAAAGCAAGTGCCCTATCTGTATCTCCAAATATCTTAATTCTTTTTTTTTTTTTTTGCTTTTTGGGTCACACCCAGCGATGCTCAGGGGTTACTCCTGGCTTTGCACTCAGGAATTACTCCTGGCAGAGCTTGGGGGACCATATGGGATGCCGGGGATCGAACCCGGGTCGGCCGCGTGCAAGGCAAACGCCCTACCCGCTGTGCTATCGCTCCGGCCCCCAAATATCTTAATTCTTAATCCTGAAAATACGTGGGCTGTGATTAAAAGCCAAACAGTACTTATTTATGTAATTGAGTATATCTTTTGCTCAAAAGTATTCTTTAGAGCAGAATCATTTTAACTTTCTTTGGACTCATACTTAATTTCTACTATCAAGTACCAGCTGAACTGGGATCCTTCCTTTCCTTGCTAGAGAGGGAAATGGTATGGAACTGGGGGATTGTGGGTGGCAGCAATGTGGACAGAGTCTCGGCCAGCACTTTGATGCCCATTTTGTCATTCCTTTGATGAACAGTTGAAGCTGCATGTCTTTTCAGAGCTCACTAACGAATTAGGAATTTGACTCTAACACGAATCATTTTAGAGAACTAAACTATAAAACAATATTCTGGAAATGTATTTGCTAATGACTTTCACCATGTTTAGATTGAAGTTGCCTCTTCCTAGATTTTAAAAATTATTTGTTTCTTTGGTAGCTACTTATCTCCTTTACTCCTTTCTCTGTAACAGTTTGGACTCCCTCACATACACCAAGAGTGAGTCACAGAATACTTGCTATCAAAGATTTTATTAGGGTTCCACTTCCTGCAGCTCATTAAGTGCCTACCCCCAGCTTGTCTCCCATTACTTCTCATTCCCAGGGGACAGAAGCATGTCGTTTGAAATTTTCAGGATAACTCTTAAATAGACAAGTGATTTGCTATATTTGAAGTAAAAAAGAAATCACATGGGTTGGTCTCACCAAGAAATGCTATTAAAAGTAAACTAACCCACATCATCAGAAGCACCTAAAGATAGGGACTTGGAGAGATGACTCAAAGGGCTGGAGTGCATGTTTGCCCTGTCGAAAGTTTGAGTTTGATCTCTGGCATCACACTGCTAGCAGCATCCCCTGAGCATTGAGTGAGGAATGACCTTGAAGAACTGTGTGTGTATGTGGCAAAAATAAAACAAAGAAAAATGAAAAAGAAGAAGGAAAGTCTAAGAATAGCAAGTCCTTACTATAGAGAGGTCCAGGAAGGTTAACAGAGTGGCTGGGCAGAGCGTGCAGCTTTATGTCTAAGGCCATTATCAGATAAGGAGTCATTTTCATCCTCCAGGGCCCTTTTAGGAAAAGTCATGACCCCAAACTCATTTGGGGCTTCCCATAGCCCCATCCTTCATATTAATTGCTTCCTATGGGCAACATGAGCTTGGAGAGTATAAAGAGTGATAACTATGAAAGAAATTTAATGACATCAGCTCAAGTGCTTGGCCTGAAAAGGTCCAGCACACCTCTCCATGGTTGTTTGCAGCCAAAACGTAATGGGCAGGGCAATCCGAATCCAAATCCTTGCATACCCATACTATTTTCTGTCTGTCAAGCCTAGAGGATCTAGTTCCGTGATGTAAAGAAGAGTAGAGAATAGAGTTCTTAGTGTATAAGGAAGCTAGCCTTGTGAATGTGCTTATAGTGGGTGGGATGGGGATGGGGATGCTGAAAGGTTGGACATGTGTTAGTTAAAGTTGCAGTTCTGCATCATTTGGGAACAATGAAGGATCTCTGAACATGGTTTGATGGGAAAGGATGTTAAGTCCACAGTGTGGACAGATGGTGGTTGCCTGTGGCAGCAGAGGACCTGGGTCTGCAGGAAATCTGCAGTGGGCACAAACAGCAATAACTAATGGTAGGGGATCCATGGATTCTAAGACCCAGTCACAGGGCCCTCTATGATTCTCTTAGATGCTCCTTCATCATGATCATCAAACCCTTTTCCTTTTTATTTATTTTTTTAATTGAGTCATAGTGAGATGCACAACTTCCAGGTTGTTTATGTTTGGGTTTGAGTTATATAGTGTTCCAACACCCATCCCTTCACCAGTGTACATTTCCCACCACAAATGATTCCAGTGTTCACCCCTACTGCCACCCCACCTGCCTCTCTGGCAAGCACTTTTCTTCTCTCTGTCTACCTTTAGACATTATGACTTGCAATACAGATACTTAAAGATTATCACGTATATCGTTTTGCCTATTTTCAATAATTCTTGTCCAGAGAGATCATTTCTATTACTGTCATACTGACCCCCTTCTCTATCCTAACTGTCCTTTGAACCTCACACACTTGTGGCAAACTCCCAACCATTGACCAGTCCTCGAGACCCCTGTTTTACCTGGCCTTAGATATTGGTCTCACACTATTTTTTAAAAATATCCCCACAAATGAGTGCAGTAATTCTATATTTTTTCCTCTCCTTCTGGATAATACTCTCCATGTCCATCCATTTATAAGCAAATTTTATAACTTGATTTTTTACTAACAACTGCACAGTATTCCATTGTGTAGATGCACCATAGTTTCTTTAACCAGTCATCTCTTCGTGGACACTGAGGTTGTCTCCAGATTCTGGCTATTGTGAATAGCACAGCAGTGAACATACAAGTGCAAATGGGTTTTCTGCAGTGTGTTTTTGCTCACCCCCACCCGGCATATTTCCAGAAGTGGTGTTGCTGGTTCAAATGGGAGCTCAATTTCTAGTTTTTGAGGAATGTTCATATTGTTTTTCAAAAAAGGCTGTACCAGGTAACATTCTCACCAGTGAATGAGAGTCCCTTTCTCCCTGCAACTGTGCCAGCACTCGTTATTCTTGTCCTTTTGGATATGTGCCAGCCTCTGTGGTGTGAGATGATATCTCATTGTTGTTTTGATTTGCATCTTCCTCATGATTAGTCAAGTAGAGCATTTTTCATATGCCTTTTGACCATTTGAATTTCTTCCTTGAGGAACCCTTTTTCTTTTGTTTCCCCTAACTGGAAGCTTGACTCATTTGAGTGGTTCACCCACTTGAAAAGAGCATCAGTTAAAGTGATCCTTTCCCTTAGGCACATCACTGTATCACTGTCATCCCGTTGCTCATTGATTTGCTTGAGCAGGCACCAGTACCGGCTCCATTGTGAGACTTGCTGTTACTGTTTTTGGCATATCGAATACGTCACGGGTAGCTTGCCACGCTCTGCTGTACATGGGAGATACTCTTGGTAGCTTGCCAGGCCCTCCCAGAGGGGCGGAGGAATCGAACCTGGGTTGGCTGTGTGCAAGACAAATGCCCTACCTGCTCTCTCCAGGTGGCTTCCTGGAGGTCTTGATAGCCCCTGCTTGTGCTTTCTGTGCTTTGTGCTTACAGGGTGGGCTGTGATGTTGTGCATGTCATGGAACAGATAGGACCCCCTAACTGCATACATGACCAGCATTTATAAAATAGCTCCTGGGGTACCCCACAAATAAAACTGGTCATGGACCTCTAGTGTATCTTAAGGCTTAAGAAGACAATTGCAGGGTCAAGCAACTCCATATCGTCCAGCCATAGCATTGAACTGCCTGACCAGATGGGCTATGTGAAAGTTGACTCCTTAGTCCCCTGAGCACTCCTGGTAACCCCACCCCACCTTAAAAAAAGAAAGATGGAGCCTGGAATGATAGTACAGTGGGTAGGGGATTTGCCTTGCATGTGGCTGAACTGGGTTCAATCTCCGCATCCCATATGGTCCCCCAAGAGTGATCCTTGAGCACAGAGCCAGGAGTAACCCCTGAGCTTGGCATATTCAAGATAATAGCTCACATTTTTTTTGAGACCAAAGACTTCCGATTCCTTTTAAAAATGTATTTTTATTTTTAGGTTTGTAATAAAAGGAAGAATTAGGTCAAGGGGGAAGCAATTATTTAATTACATTTCCTTAGCAGTGTCTGTTTGAGGAAATGCCCCATGTGGTTGGGAATTTGTGTACTAAACAGATATCTGTACTCACAAAATGATTTTTCTGCTCACATGAAAGAAGTGCATGAAAATATGAATCTTTAATTGATAATTGGTTTTTCTTTTCTTTTTTTTAAGTAGAAAATATCCCCATACCCATTAATTGGTGACCCAGTTGGATACACAGGAAAATTCAGCAAAGTGCCAATATTCCTTGAAGTCTGAGCCTGGACTCAGGGCCAAACATAACCAGTCCCTATGGGCATGCTTTGCTTTCCTTCCTAATAAAGACGGTCTCAGAATAGAACCATTTCTAACGTAGAAGCAGTAGCAATTTAAATTGCATTTCTAAATATAACATCTTCAAGGCAGTGATTAAAAAAATTCACATCCAAATTCAATTCGCCGTAATCTTTGCCCATTTATTCAAAGTGCTTCATGAATTTCATAGTATACTTTCCTTAATTCATTTTTGTTAGTTATTTGATTCTTGTGCATTGTACATTGTTTTGTGACATGCAAATTCTCATTGAATTTTTTCCTGGGAAGACGATCTTGTATCTGTTCTTTATTTCTATCCATTTAAGACGAATAAAGTTTGTTCTTATGATAATGTTTTAAGGCCTAGATGCAATCTGTTAAGTTTTGGGTCCTTATCTATCTATCTATCCATATATATATACATATATATATATGAAGTTTTTTGAATTTGAATTATTCCTTTGTGTTCATAAACACATTTTGTATGATCTCTGCTGATATAATATTATCTCTGTATTCTGTTTATTTTTAAGTAACAAAGTTGAAGCCCCCAACTTGTGATTCTATTTCATATTAATAATGGGGTTCAAGTTAAACCAGGTTGAGCAAATAATGGTTTAAATTAGTTTTGTTCTTGAAATGCATAGTACACTCTTGAAAATGTATTAAATTATAGTTATATTTCTTTCAAAGATAGTAGTTAAATTTTCAGGTAAATCTTATTGAGTTTAAGTTCTCTCTTTGATATTCTTGCTCTGATTTGACAGAATAAGCACCATATTTTTTCCTGCTGTTTTATGTGTATCAACTACAATTGGGGAGGGGGAGAATGTATTCTATGGTATAAGTTAAATAATATACTGTAAATTATTTACTATAAAATTTTTGTCATTTAATTAAAATAAAAAGTACCACTCAGAAATTGTGTTTGTTTTCTAGGGACACAACCAAATCATAACATATAGCAGACCAATCTATTTTTGTGTGCTGTGTGGCCTTATTTTGCTTCTTGATATAGGGGCCAAAGCCAGGCACCCATCCTCTTACATTATCTATGGCCTGAAGCTCTTCTCTCCAGGGTCCCTCCAGTCAGCTAGGGACCTCTTAATAGGTGAGTTAATGTGGGGGTGGTGGGGGCTATAGAGGATGGAGAATCCACTTCCCTTTTTCTTCAGAATTCCAGATCCAAACCAGAGATATCTATATGATTGCTGGATAAGGAACTGATGTTTCAGTCTTGACTTGTACACACTCAGAAGATTGTATAGGAACTGGAATCCCAAAGCACACAGTCATAAATTATCATAAAGAACTTTGATTACTATGACCCAGAAGTTGCAGTACAATAATATCTGCTTTGTGCAGTGTTATCTCCTGGGTGATTGGTTTTGCCCTCGGAGAGTAGTCCCAGAACTGTTTCACATACAGATACTTTGATAAGCCGTGGATGAGTCTGGTCCTCAGTCCAGGCAGGACAGATATGCTAGTCACTGACCTTCCACTCTTACATTTTGCTCACCTTTAAATCGAGTTGGTGCTTGTACAATATGCTACATTTACACTGGCAATCTACATTAAGTATGATGTTAGAACTCTGACTCTGGAGCCAGATGATTGGCTAATTAAATGCCTTTTAAAAATTGAATTACTGTGAGAAACAGTTACAAAGCTCTCATGTTTGAGTTTCAGTCATGCAAAAATCTAACACCAATCCCTCCACCAGTGCACATTTTCCACCAATGTCCCCGGTGCTCCTCCCCTCCATCTAAACCCTATTCCTGCCTCTATGGCAGACAATTTCCCCCATACTTTCTCTCTACTTTTGGGCATTATGGTTTGCAATATAGGTACTGAGAGGCTATTACATTTGGTCCTTTATCTACTTTCAGCACACATCTTCCATCTCGAATGATTCCTCCAACCATCACTGATTTAGTGATCCCTTTTGTATTCCATCTGCCTTCTCCCCCAGCTCATGAGGCAGGCTTCCAACTATGGAGCAATATTCCTGGCCCTTGTGGCTACTGGCCATGGATGTCAGTCTCATTTTATGTTATTTTATATTCCACAAATAAGTGCAGTCATTCTATGTGTCCCTCTCTTTCTGACTCATTTCACTCATCATGATACTCTCCATACCATCCACTTACAAGCAAATTTCATGACTTCATCTTTTCTAATATCTTGAGAGTATTCCATTGTGCAGATGTACTAAAGTTTCTTTAACCAGTCGTCTTTTCTTGGGCACTCACTTTGTTTCCAGATTCTGGCTCTTGTGAACAGTGCTGCAATGAACACACAGGTGCAGATGTCATTTATACTGTGCTTTTTTGCAGCCTCTGGATATATTCCCAGAAATGGTATTGTGGAGTCATATGGAAGATCAATTTCTAGTTTTTTAAGGAATGCCTGTGTTTTTTTCCCAAAAGGATGGACCAGTTGGCATTCCCACCAACAATGAAAGAGGGCCCCTTTCTCCCACATTCGTGCCAGAACTGGTTGTTCTTGTTCTTTTTGTTGTATGGCTGCTTGAATACTTTGCTGGTTGTAAAACTTGAGCAAGGTCAATTTTAGTATGGGGACAGAGTACCAACATCAGAGCTAGTTGAAAGTTTAAAGTTTAAAATGCCTGTCCCAGGTATGGGCTATTATCATTTCATGCAAATGATCTTCCCCCATATTGGCCTGCAGCTATGAAAAATGTTAATGTCCCAAGAATTTTTTGATGGCATTGAGAGATTTACTGCCTAACTTGAGATTGACTTTGATAACATTGACCACACAGGCTGACAAAGGGCAGCTACCAAGATACTGCTCTTGGATCTGTTCCTTGATGAGAGATACTAATTAAAGCTTTGGGTCCCATATTTTTCTTTTTATGACTCTCCAAATCTCTTCAGTGGGTGTAAGTGTAAATTTTCTTTAGTCAGCTGTATGCAATGCAAGCGACTTACCTCCTATACTATATCTTTATTCTCAAGTTGTAAGTTTTCTTTATGCTCTTTACAGTTGAGAATTGTGGCAAACATTTTATGCTGTCTATCCTTCAGTGGTATTATCTTATCTCCTGCTATATTAATAGCATACTATTTATTTCCCCTATCCAACCATCATTAGTCCCACTTTGTCTGTATTCTCAGTATGTTTCATATTATATCATGTGAGGAACTGAGGAGCTTCTAACTACCAAAAGTTTAGGTACTCTGTGTCTATGAGATCAGGGAGGAAACTGCTGTTTAGAAAATGATAATAGGAAAAAATAGAAAGTGATCTCATGTTAAGAGTTCCAATCACTGTCCTCTTGTCCAAGAATATTTGCTTCTTCCTTGTTGATGCATTTCACTTTACTTTAAAAAACTATTACTTGAAGTTATGTCCACTAATACACACACACACACACACACACACACACACACACACAGGTCTTCAGTCAGTTTTGATCTTCTCACAAATCTGCCTATTGATCTTCTTGAGGTCAGCTGTAATTAAGAAGTTAGATTGGAGTACCTAGAGATGTCCAATGACAACTCTGCGAACTTTCCTATTGTCATCATTTTGTAAACAGCAGAGCTAGAGTCTCAAGCCCAAGAATACAGGGGGATCTGGGAATTACTTACAGAGATGTCGTCATAGGATTTTTTGAAGATGTATGGGAAACATTTATCTATGTCTAAGTGTTCCCTTTCCCTCTGCAACCCACCGTCAGTCTAACACTTCTATGAACAACTCGAGCACGTGTTGGTGTTGACTGAGTACGTGAGAGAGTTCCATTCCTGAAGGTCACAAAGACGTGCAGCCTGAACTGAGCCCCCCCAGCAGGACTCCTCCGTATACTCATATTGAACCCTGCTTCTGTCTAATTCTACTCTTAACTAATGACGGCTCATCTCCCTTACATTTTTACCCAATTTTCTAGTCTCTCAGAACCCCTAACTCTCATTACCCAAAACTCATTTTATAACCCCTGTGCATCGCAGGGTGTGACCCAAAAGGCAAAAAAAAAGTGTGTTTCGAGCACTAAATAAATTAATGTGCAAAAAAGTATTTTGAAATATTTTTCATTCATAAATGATTTAAAGCAGATAGTCATTTTGTGCTGTTCAACATAGCTCTTAGAATAAGAACAGATGTATTTAGCATCTTTTATAGATAATTTATTTAAAGAGATTCAGGAATATAAAACAAGGTCATCCTATTTAGAAATAATTCTTTAAGGGGCTGAGTGGTAGTATAGAGAGGGTAGGGCATTTTTCATACACTCAGGTTTGATCCCCAGCACCATTTACAATCCTCCAATTCCCACCAAGAGTAACCCCTGAGCACAAAGCCAGGAGTAAACCCTGTGTACTGTTGGATGTGCCCCCTCATTATAAAGGAAATTCTTTTTAAAAGTGGGCATCTTCCTCGTTGCTGTTCATCTCCTTTGTTGCTATCAAGAAATTGAGTTGCTTTACCACTGCAAACCTACTAACATTAGAATGTGGAATTTTATTCAGGTTCAAAAAGTAAGACCTTAAAATCCTAAGATTTTACTTTTGGTGGTAATCCTGGCTCTAGATCAAGCTACTGTCTATTTGTCAGGTCATTTAATTTTACTTTAAATCAATTAAAAAGTGGAGACAGGAATGGGAGTAAGTCTTTTTCTCGTCTTTCTTCACTGGAATTGCCTTTCCCTTAGAAAAGATTGTCTTAAATAGTACTTCTGTCTGTCAACAGTGAAGAGTGAAAACAGTTATAAAAAAATCTTCCAGGCCTACTAAATGGCTTCTGGGGTAAAGAATGTAGGAAAAATAGAATAACCTTGATCCCTATGGAGCAACTGTGTTAAACATATTTGCACTGAGTGAATGTGTTAAACTAATTTTCACCAAGCAGGGAAACTTCATGGAACTAATTTGAAACAATTGGAAAAGAGATGAAGGTGACAGAGGCTTAAACTATTTTCCTGACTTTTGACAAAAAGGAAGAAAGGAAGGAAGGAAGGAAGGAAGGAAGGAAGGAAGGAAGGAAGGAAGGAAGGAAGGAAGGAAGGAAGGAAGGAAGGAAGGAAGGAAGGAGCGAGCCACAGGAGAAATTCAAAGCCATTTACTCTTTGTAGAATATATTCACCTGTCTCTCAGCTATCTAAAGAGTTGCAAGTGGCATAGAGTTACTGCCGCTGTTTTTAGATTCAGAGTCGAGGAAGTGGAGAATAAGGGTAATTCAGAGAAAATAAAAAATTATTAGTTAGAAAAGGAGTGTATTAGTTCCCTTCCTAAGGCAGCCACAATCAAGTACCACACACTGGTGGCTTAGAAAAACAGAAATGTGTTGTCTCATAGTTTTGGAGTCAAGAAGTCTCAAATCTCAGAAGATATCTGGGAGAAACTATTCCTGGCTTCTCTTTGACTTCTAAATGAAGTTCTCCCTTTATCGCTTCATGTCTTCTTATTTCAGCCCTTGTCTAGCTCTGTTTGATTTTTAATTTTATTTTTGCCATTTTTATTGTGGGATCATTATTTATACTTTTTATGTATGTATTGTTACAACACCACAACACCCATCACCATAGTGCCTATTTCCTCCCACCAGTGTCTGAGGGCTCTCCCCGGCTGCCCCCCGTTTGGGTAAACTCAATTCTGTAGAAAAATCTCCAAATTTTGTGCTTATGACCATTTGTTATTCCCTTCATATGTTGGAGTTCCATAAAATTCTTAATGCATATAAGTTGATAAAGTTTTATCTGATAAACTATTTCTTTTTCTATAGGTATTGAATTCAATAGTATGAGTAATTCTATGCTAATACCTTAAATGTACATGAAATAGACAAATTATTCTAATATGCAGTTTAGTAAGAGTAAGGAATTTTTTTTTTTTGCTTTTTGGGTCACACCCAGCGATGCTCAGAGGTTACTCCTGGCTTTGCACTCAGGAATTACTCCTGGCGGTGCTTGGGGGACCATATGGGATGCCGGGAATCGAACCAAGGTCGGCCGCGTGCAAGGCGAACGCCCTACCCACAGTGCTATCGCTCCGGCCCCAAGGAAATTTTTTTTAATTAAAGAAAAATCTAAATACCCCTATGAAAGTATAAAAGCGTGTTTTATCCTAAAAAGAGGATAGTATCTTTGTGTTGGAAAATATTAAAGATAATGTTTAAGTTTTTCAGTAATAAGTAAGAGATTATAATAAAATATCTATATGTAAAAAGTTACTCTTATAGACATAGAATATTCAATATAAATGAAATGTTTATTTTTTATTAAAAAAGTATAATAAGTATTTTATTCCTTAGCAAGCTAGGAAAAAAATACATTCCTGAATACAGTAGAGAGAAACTATAAGATCCATGAGTGATTGTCATACACAAGGGCAAAGGGCTGAGAAGTTTGTCAAATCTTTTAAAGCAGCTCCTTTAAAGATTCTTGCAAAATTGATTTCAAGGCTATAAACTTCCTAACCTGTTGCCTGTTTATGAAGCTTTGTGTCATTATTTCCAATCTGGATGATTATCTTGCTGAATATTCTTGGTGAGGTGTTCTTTCCATTCAGTCTTTATACTATATTCCATTTTTTTCTAGCTCATAAAGTCTCATTTGATAGATCTGCTGTGAATTTTACAGACTTTTCTTTGTAAATTTGTTTTTTGACCTCACTGCTTTCAATATCCGTCTCTGATTATAATGTGTCTTGAAGCTTTTTTATTTGGATCTATTTTTGCTGGTTTTCTTTGAGTCTCTTGAATCTTGGTGCTTGCACTCTTCAAGTCTAGGAAATTCTTATTTATGATTTATTCAGCTAGTGTTTCATTTTTTTAAAAATTGAATCCACCTCCCTGTTCTTCAGGGACTTTGATGATTCTTATATTCTTCCACCGGAACCCATCATGTAGTTTTCATGTGTACCATTAATTTTTTTTTCAGATTTTCTTCAATCTTCTGTTGATTTTGGAGGTTTCCTGCTTGTCATCTTGAGCTTACTAATCTTTTCTTCGGTTCCTATTACTCTGCTGCTCCATGACCTTCTATTGAGTTGTATACAATAGAAGGTCTGTATCTTAATTAATGTTTACTCCCTGACTCTTCATTTTGATTAGTACTAATTATCATTTTCTCATTTTGGCTCTCACACTCTCTTGTGCCTTTCAGATTACCTATGACATAATTTCTTTGAGCTTAATAAATATCCTCAGTATGATGTGACTAAAGGCGTTCTTAGAGAATTTACCAAACTGCTTGGTAGGTTGGTTTTAGTAGAGCCTTTGATGCTCTAATTTTCAGTCAGTGATCTTGGTAGACTTCTGTGTGTTTGCTGTGTTCCTGCTGTGCAGAGGGCAAATCTGTGTAATGAGCCCCTCTGTGAGTCTCTGAGAAATTGTTGCTCTTTTCCTTTCCTACTGGCCTACAAAGGTCCTGTTTCCCTAAAGATAACATTTACAAGTACTGGAGGGTAGAACTCAGCATCTCTTTGGAGGAGCAGAATTCAGCCCGTTCCATAAGTCCAGTGAAAAAAGACAAGTGAGAAACAAAAGTTAAGTAAATGTGAGACTGTTTCACATCCTGTGACCCACAGTGTCTTGTTTCTCTTCGTAGAAACTGTGCAAATGGTCCACTTCTGGGGGGTTCTGGGAGTGGGGAATTATCTCTGAAGCTTAGGCTTCCTGGTAATATTTTTGTTATCCATTATGCTCCTGGTTTGTACTCAGCATCACCAAGAGATGAGAGAGGGAGGAGTAGCAGAGAAAAAGAACTAGGAAAGGAACAAGGGTGGGGGGTAACCCGTATCTGCTATTTTCTGGCAAAGCTAAGTCACATCATTCTGCTTCCCAGAGCAGAGAGATTCAATGTGTGAGCCACTGATGGGATATAAGATGCATAGAAACTGGACAGGAAAAGATGAAGGAGCTCCTAGTTGTAGAACTGTGGTATATTAACAGTAAATAGAGAAAAGCAAGTAACACAATAATACTCATTTTATGATTCTCTCACATGTTCAGAATACCATTATTCTTCTCTTTCATTATAGCACTATAGCACTGTCATCTTGTTGTCCATCGATTTGCTCCAGCGGGCACCAGTAACATCTCCATTGCAAGACTTGTTACTGTTTTTGGCATATTGAATACGCCACGGTAGCTGGCCAGGCTCTGCTGTTCTGGCGGGATACTCTCGGTAGCTTGCTGGGCTCTCCGAGAGGGATGGAGGAATCAAACCTGGGTCGGCCACATGCAAGGCAAACACCCTACCCGCTGTGCTATCGTTCCAGTTTTTCATTATAAGAAAACAATATTCTTTTGTTTCTAGGAATAGGGTAAAAGTTCTTAGTCAATTCTTATTCTTGTGACCAGTCATGTTGGTGACCTCTGGGCTAGAAATTTTATGACTGAAATTTTGAGTGACTTCAACAAAAGTCTCTGGGGGAAATTGCCTTTATATTTTTGAGATGAGAAAGTCAAGAGATCTGCATTTCTTAGTAAACGTCTATCAAAAAGGGTTGTAGCAGAGCCAGAGTGTTCCTTTTGGAACACAGTAACATAAACTGCACTGTCTGGAGAAAGGGCATGGAATAAGGATGTTCACCCTAGAGGAAAAAAATGTGCAGGTGCAGGAGTTACCCTCAGTGCTACCAGGTCGAGATGGGGAAGGGACTTTGTTCTCTTTTTTTCTGTTGCTGTTCAACCTGCTCCTTCCAAGGTGTGAGTGAATTGCAGCTCACTGTGGAAAACACCGTCATAACTTCACCCCCTCACCCCCAAAAAACCCTTGAAACAGCAACAACAGAAACCCAACTCTTTGAATTAAAGTTTTCCACCAGTAGCATTTATTTGTGGACTCATAAAACCAGGAATTCCCTGACATGAAAAGAGATCTGGCCAGGTGAGAAGGGGTTGAAGAGTGCCATGCCCTGAATACTTTCCTAAACAAATGGCCTCTGTTGTCCTTTTCAGATATAAGAACTTTATTTTAATCCTCAGGAGCCTCCACTCCTGCCTATAATAATGCATCATCAATAATATAACCCTTGGAGACAAGTGGAGGTTTGTTACCAGTTATTGGCATGTACCCACTTTCTTTGCATATGTAGACTTTACATTTCTATGCCTTTTGTTTGTTTATTTGGTTTTTTTAATTTTTAAAGTTTTATTGAATCACCGTGAGATAGTTACAAGCTTTCATGTTTGGGTTACAGTCTCACAATGACCAAACACCCATCCCTCCACCAGTGCACATTCCCCACCACCAATATCCCGGGTATACCCCCCCCCCCCCATTTCCCACCCTCTCCCTGCCTCCATGGCAGACAGTATTCCCCATACTCTCTCTCTACTTTTGGACATTATAGCTTGCAACACAGACACTGAGAGGTCAGCATGTTTGGTCATTATCTACTTCCAGTATGCATCTCCCATCCCAATTGGTTCCTCCAGCCATCATTTTCTTAGTGATCCCTTCTCTATTCCATCTGCCTTCTCCCCTCCATTCATGAAGCCGTCTTCCAGCTATGGGGCAATCCCCCTGACCCTTGTATCTACCGTCCTTGGGTGTCAGCCTCATGTGATGCTACCCTACACTCCACAAATGAGTGCAGTCCCTCTATGTCTGTCCCTCTATTTCTGACTTAATTCACTTAGCATGATACTCTCCATGTTTATCCGTTTATAAGCAAATTTCATGACTTCATCTCTCCTGACAGCTGCATAGTATTCCATTGTGTAGATATACCAAAGTTTCTTTAACCACTTATCTGTTTTAGGGCACTTAGGGTTGTTTCCATATTTTGGCTATTGTGAACAGTGCTGCAATGAATATATAGGTACAGATGTCATTTCTACTGTGCTCTTTTGCATCCTTGGGATTTATATCTTATTAAAGACAAGTTTCCTGACCCTGCAGTTTGTGTGAGGACAGTTAGTTAATGCACAAATGTGGCACATTGGAGACAAACAGTGGATATGTTCACATCAACCCTACTGTGTCCAGTTACATTTTCATGCTATTTTAAGTCTACAATGCTCACCCCCACCAGTGAAAACAGGAATGAATAATACTATTCACTTTTAAACCAATAAAATGTCTTTATTTAGAGTTTGGCTTGAATGAAAATTAAGCTGTGTTAGTAGTTTCTGCATTTTCAGCAATTACAAGGAAACTGAGGAATTAGGTAAAAATGAGAGAAAATGATAGACCCTCTCAGTGATGTGTTAAAAAAAATAAAACAAAAAAACAATAAACTTTATTCATAGGGCTAATGGTTAGCCAGGCGCTCTATTTTCTATTCTTGGTAGCAAAAAGGACAGAATATTTCAGCAACTTCAAGTACAATTTTCTAGACCTCTTCCTAAAGCAATTAGCATTTGTTGTTTTTTCATTGACATGAACTGCCACCTGGCAGGTGACCTCTGCTGAACTCTCATTTCTCTCCCTCCCCACTCTGCGCTCCGCCCCTCAATTGTGCTTTCACTCCCTGTGCCCTTACTGTGCTCTCACTACCCCCTTTTTTTTTTCCTGCTTTTGGTGTTTTATTTTTTTTATTTTTTAAATTTTTTATTAGTGAATCACCGTGAGATAAAGTTACAGACTTACAGACTTTCATGTTTGTGTTTCAGTCATACAATGATCGGTACCTATCCCTCCACCAGTGCCCATTTTCCACCACCAATGGTCCCAACATCCCTCCCACCACCCCCACCCTGTCCCCTCTACCCCACCCCACCTCTTTGGCAGGGCATTCCCATTTGCTCTCTCTCTCTCCTTTTGGGTGTTGTGGTTTACTACAGAGGTTTTAAGTAGGCATCTTGTTCGGTGTATAGTCTATTTTCAGCCCATATCTCCCATCCCTAGTGGGCCCACCTAGCACCCTTTGCTTGGTGGTCCCTTCTCTATGAGCTGCTTCCCCCCCCCCCCCCAGCATGTAAAGTAATAGAATGGGAGACTAACACCCAAGAATAGTAGAGATAAGTATACCAGGATCACTTCCTATTAAGACTAGAAGTTTCCTCTTTTCTTGAGCTCTGGAGCTTTAGATCCTGAGCCTCTGTATGCACCACTGTTCTCTGTCTGTTGTCACATTTCATTATAATTCTGCACACAGAACCCCAAACACATTCAGTTAGGACTTTCTGGTATATCTTACCAATTTATTTCCTTCATGCTGTCCTTTATTGTGATCCAGTTCTACCTCATTGGTTCGAGTTTCTGAACACGTTTCTTAAGTAGAATACCTCTTTATCCCTGCTTTGAAGAGCCAGCTTCCAACATATGCTTACATTCAGTTTCATTTCACACTCACAATTTTCTCAATAGTTCTTTATTCTAGTGTAGTATTTATCACACACAGCAACTGCGAAGGTGAAAGAATAAAACCTGTATATCTTCTTTTTGCCCCTATCCTGACAAATTACTTTTTTCAGTTTTTCTTGCTTGGTTTTGAGTTCCAAAGTTCACAGAAGAATCACTGAATTTGATAGAACTTAAATGATTTAAAACTTGGGGTATCATAACCATATGTACAAAATAAAATTTCTGTTGATTGTTAGATCTTTCTTTTTATATTTCTGATTCAGAAAATCTGAAGAAAAAATTGTATCTTACACAGTTATATCTTGAAAATAAGTATTTATACCTTTGTGTCTACTTTGATTAGAAATGTATTACAAGTGCTTGAAATTTTAAAATTTAGCTTAAAATCTTGCTTCAGAAGACATGGTAACAAAATTATCACATGTCAAAATTTTACTCCAGTCCCTAGCAAAGGCCTATTAATCATAGCCATATTCATTGTACAAAATTATATATATATATATATATATATTGCTTTTCTTTGGGTAAAATACTCAGCATTGCTCAGGGCTCAGGACTTACTACTAGCTCTGTAATTACTAGCTCAGAGATCACTCCTGGCAGTGCCAGAGGGACCATATAGTACTACAGATAGAACACGGGTAGACTCCATGAAGGCTGGAGTCTTAATCCCTGTATGATATCTCCAGTTCAAAAAATTTTAGTAAAGTGTTGGAATTGTTCCTTGATAGTCTCTATCTATATATTTTTTCTTTTGGGGGCCACACCCGACTGTGTTCAGGGCTTCCCTCTTGACTCTGAACTTAGGGATCACTTCTGAGAGGCTCAGGAAATCACATTGGGTGCCTGGGGTCGAATCAGGTTAGCTGTTCACAAGGCAGTTGCCATACCAACTGTATTATCTTTTCAGTCTCATCCTTGACACTCTTCAGAAAGATTTATTTCATACGTAGTTTTAATATGGACTAAAACTAGGTAGAGAATTTGACACAAACACTTTTATTCCTACAATTTCATTATGTAAAATTTGTGTTTCTAATTTTTTTGGTTTAAAATTGCTGAACTTCTCCCATCATTCCTATTAACTTCAGTGTGGTATATGTATAGTGTTTGGACATTGTGACTTGTCCAGGCATGTTGAACTTCAAGTCAATCTTTTTTCATTTTATTAAGGTATACAAACATCAAACTTCATTGACATTTTACTCAATAAAATGAGATAGAAAGTCAGATGCCCTGTTATAATATGAATATATATATATTGAGTTTATATATAGTACAATATAATACATATATTTATATAGGGAGTTTCTTTTTCTATAAAACTCAAATTGAATAAAATTGAGAAAGGAAGTTGCTATACATGCTGCTCTATTAAATTTTATCTCTCCTCACAAATGATCTCTGTGACATATTGAATTGTAATACGGGAATTCTTTTTTTTTGTCCATATCGAATTGCTGTATCTAATTGTTTTTTTCTGGCTTGGGGATGCTGCACCATCTTCTCAGGCAGGGCCACCTTCATTCATAAGTCACCTAGTCCTTCTGGAATCAAGCATCACCATGTGTGAAGATTCTTGGTTAATCACTACAGTCTCTCACTACTCCAGTTTTTTGAATGCTGCAGTCAGTGCACAGCAACTCAACTGTTAGAGATGACATAAAAATAAAATGAAGTGCCTCCTTTTGCATCATCGAGGAAGAATTCTGCCTATTTCCAATCCTTGGATTTTGCATGCTATTTTAAGCTTTCTTGGCTCTCTTTTCCCCATCTTTATTCTCCCAAAGTTCAAGTGTAGAACCCAGGAGATGGTCTACTCTTACTGCTCAGTTCTGGTCTTATCTGCATTCCTTTTCTCAGAGCACCAACTTCTACAGACACATTTCTTTTTCTTTTTTAAATTGAATTACCATGAGATTCTGGGTCAGACATTTTTCAACACCCTGCACCAGTGTACATTTCCCACGACCAGTGTCCCCAGTTACCCTCCTGCCACCCATCCTCACCCTCATCCCCAGCCAGCCTCTATGGCAGGAACTTTTCTTCTTTCTCTCTGTCTCTCTCTTTTTCTCTCTTTCCTTTTGGGTATTATGGCTCACAATACAGGTTCTGAGAGGTTTATTATGTTTATACCTTTACCTACTCTCAGCGCTCAATTCTTGTCCAGAGTGTATAATTACATTTTAAACTCATTCTCCAGCTTCTCTTCTCTAAGGGTGAGAGGAGTCCATTATTGCCTTTGGGTTTCCAGATTGGACTGGACTGGTAGGGGGGGTGGCAGGATGGTAGCAGGAACCTCAGCAACAGTTAACTAAATTCTTACATACCATCCATCTTGTCTGTTCAACTTTCAGTGTTTTTATATTGCTTTCCTGCAATTTCCCTCCTTGGGCTCTTCCCTCAGATCAACACTTTCTGCATTTATCTTTTGGAACAAATTGACATGCTGTTTTTTGGAGGATCAGGTAAGTCGTTTATTTTCTCTTCTTTTTATGAAGTTCAGAAAAGGGCAACATATAGTGATAAAATGAAACTCTGAACATAAATGTTTGTTCCAAGCATTCAAACTTCAGTTGAATCGTCAAATAAATAGTGAGAGTCTGTCTAGAATCTGCCAGGCAAAGTGAATTTTGGTAGAGAAAAGACACAAGCAAGCTTGGCAGAGAAAGGACACATGAAAACAAAGAACAGAGCATCACAAGAGTTCTGTGAACTTTAATTTATGTTTAATATGTGCACTGGATGTGTTCCTTTAACACACAATGTGTGTACTGTATCCCTAAACTATTATTATGACTCTCATTTGGTACAGCACTTTTGAATCAGATCACCTTGATTGATCAAAACCTTATCTAATGTTTAGGGATTTGATGCAGGTCATTTAATTTAATCTAAATATTTTGTTGTAGTTCAGACAAGATAGGTACAGTAGCATTAATTTCTTTTGTTTTGTTTTGCGGGTTAAAACCAGCTGTGCTCAGGAATTAGTCCTGACTCTGTGCTCCGGGACTGCTCCTTGGCAACAAATGCAGTGCCAGGAATTGAACCATGGCCCATCCCTTGCAAGGCATACATTACCCTGAACTCTCTGGTCCTCTGCATGGTTTTGATTACAGCTGTTTCACTTTCATCACCACCAGAATTCCTAAGACCTTCTGCCACTGTCCCATGCCACTCTAGAAAACCCTTTTACTTACTGTTCTCTAAATGGAACTAAATATACTGATCTCAGAGTGTTGCTATAAAGATTAAATTAAATACATAAAGAGATGGAGAATAAAGGTTAATCATTATTATTGCCATTTTTTTTGTTGTTTTTTTTGGGTCACACCAGGCAATGCACAGGGCTCACTCCTGGCTCTGCACTCAGGAATTACTCCTGGCAGTGCTCAGGGGACCATATGGGATGCTGGGAATCGAACCCGGGTCATTGCCACTTTTTTATACACATAATGCATATGAGGGCTGGAGCAATAGCACAGCGGGTAGGGCGTTAGCCTTGCACGTGACCGACCCGGGTTCCATTCTTCCGCCCCTCTCAGAAACCCCAGCAAGCTACCTAGAGTATCACGCCCGCATGGCAGAACCTGGTAAGCTGCCGATAGCATATTTGATATGCCAAAAACAGTAACAACAAGTCTCACAATGAAGATGTTACTGGTGCCCACTCAAGCAAATCGATGAGCAACGGATGACAGTGACAGTGATAATGCACATTCATACAGAGGACCTCCTTGTTTTCTTTTCCTTTTTCCTCTCCTTCATCCCTATCTAGCTCTTTTTTTGTCTTTATTATTTTTCTTCCCTTTTCATTGAAATAACTCTCCATAATCTTACTTGCCCGTAAAATAAGTTTCAGTTGTAAACAATGGTCATCTTTCTACCACCACACAGATATATTGATATAGTCTTCTACGGTTAGTTAAAGATTACTCCTCAGTGTTCCAAGGTTTCTTTGTTAAGTGACCAGTGTCCTCTGCAGTCTCCAGCTGTGCACGGTCCCCCATTGATTTTTGATTAACCCATAGATTTATGTTTCACCTTTGGGCAGGCATTTTGCATGGGAAAACTACAAACTTCCTCTTCACTGTTTTTGTTTTTTACACTTATTGATTGTGGGACTTACCAACCCAGACACATGTTTGTGTTCCAGCTGTTTCAGGGATGACCTCGGCGGTTTATAGCATGGCCCGGAGTGCTGCCGTTGCTGCTCTGCTCCATGTGTTCTGTTTTAGTGCAGTGAAGGTAAGAGTGAACTGGCCTCTTCCCTTCTTCTCGCATTCATTTATGAAAGGATGATTTTTAGAAGGCAAATGTTTTCTCCATTTACCACAGAAATAGGATCTGAGTCCATCAGTCGTTGGCAACGTATGGCAGGTTAGACCTCGGTGGCATAAGAAAACACAACATAGTCCCTGATAAACTGTGTCATACCAGTTCACCTGGCCAAAACCCTCTCCACTGGGGTCTCTCTGGCACTGTTAGAAAAGAACCAGAGAAACTTCTGGTTCACACAGTGGTTAGCCAACTACGTGTATTCATCTCCACTTCCTTCTGAATTGCCACTCAAAAGTCAGTGGAGCAATATCATTCCATCATGCTCTATATAGGGAGAAGAAGGGGGAAGACACAAAAAGAACAGAAGTTTAGAATATGGAGGACAGATGGACTGGATTTATCCAGATGGAGAAAGCTGAATCCTCGGCTGGTAGAAAGGAAGTCTAGAATGATGCAGAAAGAAGATGAGCATTAAGTTTAGGAAAAGTAAAAAGTTGTACCAGCAAAGAAATATAACATGTACAGTGTACAAACATGACACAGCTATGGTTAAGTTCTTCTATTTCTGATCATCTTAATGGGCTGGAACGATAACACAGTGGGTAGGGCATTTACCTTGAATGTGGCCGCGTTTGATTCTTCTGTCCCTCTCAGAGAGCCCGGAAGACGACTGAGACTATCCCACCCACATGGCAGAGACTAGCAAGCTTTTCATGGCATATTCTATATGCCAAAAACAGTAACAACAAGTCTCACAATGGAGACATTACTGGTGCCCACTCGAGCAAAATCGATGAGCAATGGGATGACAGTGATACAGTGATTATCTGAATAACACTAATACATAAGGATAGGAACAGAGAGAAATTTAGATATGTATGCACATATAATGGAAGAATGGTGGAGGTGATATGTGTGACCATACGTTTGGGAGATCTTAGCTCTGTTTTCCATATAAGAAAGTAAATGATACATAAAATTCAAAAGAACCCAAAAATGAACCCAAGAATCCAAGCATGTCCTCTGGAGGCATGGAATATCACTATCACTATCACTATCATCTCATTGATCATCGATTTGCTCAAGCGGACCCAGTAACGTCTCCATTCATCCTAGACCTTAGATCTTAGCAGCCTTTCTTTACTCGTCCTTCCCAACAGTGCCACATTAGAGGATCTTTCAGGGTCAGGAGAATGAGACCCATCATTGTTACTGTATTTGGCATATGAATACGCCACAGGGAGCTTGCCAGGCTCTCCCATGTGGGCAGGAAAACACTCAGTAGCTTTCCAATTCTGCAAGATGGAGAACTAGGCTATAAGATGTTGTTTCTGGGAGCTTGGTTTTATAGTCTCTGGATGTTGGGCACTGATGGGATTACACGGTGCCCGGGACAGTTTCTGGGTGTGACCACCCAGCTACTGGAAAATGGGGGATTTGGGTGGAAGAGGCCCAGTCCTGATCCGAGCAGGCTTGGAGGTTCCTGTGGCGGTTCCTTCATGCATGAGGCTCATCCGAACATGTGGAGAGGGGCCTGTGGCTGGGTTCTGGAGGTCTTCGGCTATCTGGGCTCTGCTCGCGGCGGAGAGGGAAACTTAACCTACCCCCTCTGAGGGGACTCAGTGAAGACAGCCAGGTGTGAGGGCAAGAGACAGCTAGGCGCAGAGGCATGGAGTAGAATAGGCAAAACAACTGAAAGTCATGGTCTTCAGAGAGCGAAATTGGGTAAAGAAATGGTCTATCAGGAGACCAGTCCAATTTACTTTCAGAATTACAGAACTCCAGAATATCTAAAAACTCTGAATGTAATATCACACATATTGTTTTTAGGAGCATCTTCAATCAATAAAAAATTTATTTGGAATTATTTATATTTCTTAATTTCATGAACACCATGAAGTTGGTGTTTTATGCTCCAGGTACAATTTTGCTAAAATGGAAATAGAATATAAGAGTAAATAAAAGTAGTATATATTCCAAAAGGATTTTTCTATATATAATAAAATTTTTCTTCACTAATTTTTAAAAATTAACTGAAAATATGATCTTTCCTACCAAGATCAGTGTCAAAAAAGATAATGTTTATTCTCCTTGTGTAAAGGAAAGAATTCAACATTATTATTCCCAGTGCATCACTGATGTGTTTATCTGTAATTACCAATCGCAGAATTTCTTTCCTTATGCCTTCCATCCCTTTCACATGTTTTATTTTAGCAAAAATGAGGGGGAGAAGGAGAGAGAGAGGAAGATTCCCTTCCTAGTACAAAGAGATAAGTATATTCCTGTGCTGACTTTGTTTGCTATCATATGTGTAGTATAATGTGGAAAATAATTATAATTAATCAGTATTTCAAGTGCTCTTCTTTTCAAATAAATTACTTTATTCTATCACAGGACCCCAGAAATTAAATTCAGGCAGGGTACTTAGGAAATTTCTGTGTCTTTGTCCAGTTTTATTTTGGTGCCTATAGAATTTTGTGGTCATAAGTTTTTACTTGCAAAATTCTTTATATACTGCTCTGATGAGACTTAGTGTTAATGTATTTATTTTTTCTTAATTTAATTAAAATATGTTATTGGTAAACAATTCATTTACTTGAAATTTAACATAAAATGCTAACATATTAAGTTTGATAAATGTAATCAAAACCACAATCAAATTATGGGACATCATCAAAGATATGACATAGAACAACTACTATTTCTTCATTGGTTTATTTTCATGTCCCTTCCCATACCCAGGTTCCTGCAGATGATTATCTGCTTTTTGACTTATAATTTTGTTGTTTCTACATTTTAATATAAATGGAATTATGCAACATGTATAATTTTAACTCAAAACAACTTTTGAGTATGATTTCTTTTGCTAACTATAAACATATTATTGCATATATCTATAATTTGTTATATTATTGCTGGGTAGTCTTGCTGAAGTAATTATCAGTTTTTGAAAATTGTCACTAAAACCTGTATAAACATTTGTATATTAGTAGCAATGAAGTATGTCTTTATCTATCTCTGGTAAATGCCTTGAGGAGGAATCACTATATCACTGTATCACTGTTATCCCGTTGTTCATTGATTTACTCGAGTGGGCACCAGTAATGTCTCTATTCCTTCCAGCCCTGAGATTTTAGCAGCCTTTCTTTACTTGTCTTTCCCAAAGTTTAGAAGCACTTTCAGAGTCAGGGGAGTGAGACCTATCATTATTGTTTTGGGCATATCGAATACACCACAGGTAGCTTGCCAGGCTTTGCCCATGCAGGCAGGATACTCTAGGTAGCTTGCCGGGATGATTTGTTGCCTACTGTCTGAACTCCATCAAATATAATGTGTAATTATGGAAAATGGATGGAAGTGTCTTATAATGTGTCACGTGGCCACAAAGCAGTCGAATGGTCCAGAAAGCAGCCTGGAGCTTGGCAGTGGTTGGGTAGTGGAAGTCGGCTGCCGGGGCTGGATCCTTTGGGGTAGGGAAGGCTCTCACCCGCCGCCCTCTGGGTCGCCCCAAGTGAAAACAGCCTGGCGCGGAGTCCTATGGTATGGCTGTGGGGGCATCATTTTATACTCCGGTCTGGGAGAAGCAGCCATTGAGATCTTGGGGAGAGATAGTTGGTTAAAATAATAATTCTGTATTTAACTTTATGAGAAAATGTCAAATTTGTGTCCAGTGTTAGACCATTTTCTGTTCACTTAATTTGGGGATAAAATTATGGAAAACTCCATAATTTTGGGATTTCCAAGTGTTCTTATTTTTTTTTTAGATTAAAATTTTCTGTATTGTTTTTGTTACTAGGGGTTTTTTTTCAATCCTTTTTGGCAATTCCAGGAATTTAACTAAAGGGACATATGGAAAAAAAGTGCATTTGATCAGTTTTTAAAATTAATATTCATTCTGGTATGTCCTAGTGTCTAGTTTATATTTTAATCTGCATTGTTTTTATAATAAAGTTTTTAAATGTATTTGCTTGCCGTTGTATATCTTCATTGGCAAAACTTTTTGCTCATTAAAATATTGTGAATTTTGTATTCCTTTTTGATATATGAAAAATTTTAAAAATAATTTGAATGCATTCTTTATTATACATGTGTGATATATATGTATATGTTACACATATGTTTTTGAGCCCATGGCCTATCTTTCCATTTAATTAACAGTATTTCTCAAAGATCAAACATTTAGGTTACAATGAAATCTATTTATCAATTTTTTGTGTTTTTAAAATTTTTTAATTGAATCATTGTGAGGCAAACACTTACAAAGTTGTTCATGATTGAGTTTCAGTCGTACAATATTCCAGCACCTATCCCTTAACCGGTGCACATTTCCTGCCACTAAAGTCCCCAGGTTTCCTCCCACCCCCCCACATTGCCCTGCCCATGCAGCTCCTGAGAGAGAATATACCCTAGTAACCCCCCCCCAAAAAAAAAAAACAAAAACACTGCAGAAAATCCATCTGCACTCCTATGTTCACTGCAGTACTATTCAAAATATCCAGAATCTGGAAACAACCCAATTGTCCAAGAACAGGTGAATATAGAAGCTATGGTATATCTCACAATTTTTTGTGATTTAGAGTAACACCCATGATGCTCTGTTGTTATTCCTGGCTCTGAACTCAAGAATCACTACTGGAGGGTTTTGGGGACCATATTGGAAGCCAGGGATATAAACCAGGTCAATCGGGTGCAAAGCAAGTGCCCAATCCTCTGTACTATTGCTCCGGTTCCCGGTTATTTTAAGTGTTTTAATTTAGATCATCTAAAGCAAAGTTCCCAAATATTTTTTTCCTGAAAGTTTAATAGTTGTAGGGCTTGCAACTATCATCTGTTTGAGTTAATTATTGTTTATGATGCGCAGTAAAGTTTGAGATTCACTTGAGATTCAATTGTTAAAAGACTAGTTTTTTCTATGTTGAATTACCTTGAAAATAAACAAATAAAAAAATGATCAAAACTTAAAAATCAGTTACTGGTTTTTGGTATAGCATGTAAGAAGTACAGAAGTAGAATTTTCCTTTTAACAGTAAAAATATTACCTGAAAAATTATAAATGGTTGCACTTCTTCTGTTTGTTAGAGAATACAAGAAGAAGAACAAATTGCTGCCTTTAAGACTAGAGAGGCAGTTAAATACAGAGACTCACAGCTTACATAGTGGGAACTCAGAAGCAGAAACCTCTGTGGGATCCAGTAGCACTGTAGTACTGTTATTCCATTGTTCATCGATTTGCTCGAGTGGGCACCAGTAACATCTACATTGTGAGACTTACAGTTACTGTTTTTGGCATATCAAATACACCATGGATAGCTTGCCAGGATCTGTCTATGTGGGATCTAGTACAGGGAGAAAAATATGAACTGTAATTGGTGAACTGCTGGGGCCACAGTGTGGACAGATCTGAGAGCTCAGTGATTTCAGGGGAATAAAGGCCTAATGGAAGATCCCACACTTCTGTGACTTTTACTTTCCAGGAGCTTGACTGGTTCTCCCAGTGAATCACTGTCACTGTCACTGTCATCCCGTTGCTCATTGATTTGTTCGAGCGGGCACCAGTAACGTCTCCATTGTGAGACTTGTTATTGTTTTTGGCATATACAGTACACCATGGTAGCTTGCCAGGCTCTGCCATGCGGGCATGATACTCTTGGTAGCTTGCTGGGCTCTTCGAGAGGGGCGGAGGAATCGAACTCGGGTCAGCTGCATGAAAGGCGAATGCCCTACCACTGTGTTATTGCTCCAGCCCCTCACAGTGAATATAGAGAAAAATTTATTTATGCTTTAGGCAAGCAGAGGGGTTGAGTAATTATTCAAAAATATACCAAAGCATTCTATTCCTTGATTTAACAGTTTCCTAGCCAACGATAGTACAGAGGATGGGGCAGAAATAGTACAGCAGGGAGACATGCACCCGACAAGTTTCAATACCCAGCACCAGGTGTGCCTATACACCAGAAATAATATGACTCCAAGCTGGTCCAGGAGTGATCCCCGGATGCAGAGCCAGCAGTAAGCCCTGAGTATAGCTGGGTGTGGCCCCCAAACAAAAAATATTTAACAGCTATTGGAATGTTTTTCAAAAATCACCTTAAGATATAGTTACAAAGTTGTTTATACTGAGTTTCAATCATGCAGTGTTCCAACACCCATCCCTTCACATTTCCCACTACTGAAGTCTCCAGTTTCCCTTGTGACACCCCTCAAACCGCTGCCCCCCATACCTGCTTGTTTGGCAGATATTTTTCTTATGTTCTCTCTCTGTCTCCTTTCAGGCACTGTGATTTGAAATATTTTTACTGAAAGATTATCATGTGTATCACTTCACTTTCTTTCTGCACTCTTTCAGATAATATATGGCATGGAGGGAAAGAATGCCAAAATCCAATTTTACAGTAACATTTTGTTGATGAGAAGGGTATACCAAATTTAACTAGTTCGTTCTAGCCCTTATGTCTAGGCTAACATCAAAAGGAAAACTCAGAAACATTTATGAAAGTTTAGTTCAGAGATAAGGCTTAATCATAGGGCTATAGAATAGTTTTTCCCTCCACACCCTAAAAACATATAGCTAACGGTCATTATAATTCTTCCTTTTGTACAATATACCATGTCTTCCTACACACACCCCCTATAAAATGTAAAATCCAAGCTATCCAAAAAGGCAACTAGCTCAGTCTGAAGAGAGAAAACAAGCATTCTAACTGTTTTAAGGTATGATGAGAATTTTAAATGATCAGACTGGATAACTATTTAATATGAAAATGATTCTAATGGATAAAGTAGAATGCATGCAAGAACAGTTGGGTAATGTAAGCATAGAGTTGGAAATTGCAAGAAAAAAAAGTCAAGTAACCAAGATAAAAGATGGAGATTAAAAACACTATGACAGATATGAAGAATAACTTTGATGAATTCATCAATAGACTGGAAATATCCGAAGAAAAGTATCTAAACTGAAAAGTATGTTAACAAAAACTCCTAATATATCATAGATCTAAAAAGACTGATATAAGCAGACCATCCAAGAACTGCGGGACAATCTATAAGGAAGAGGGATGGAAGTAGAAACAGTATGATTTTGAAGGAATACCAAGTGTATGACCCATGTGAATATCAGATTCTAAACTAAAGATTCAAAAATTTCTGAGACCTCTGAACATGATAAAAGCCAAAAAAGCCAAGACCATTCATCTCATATTTAATCTGCTAAAATTGAAATATAAAGAAAAAAGCTTTGAAAGATAATAAACCATCAATCACCTTGCCTATAGAGAATCAAAGACAAGAATTACAACTGATCTCCTCTCAGGAACTATTATGGGCTGATGTGATAAAATCCATTATTTTGAACTCCTAACACCCAATGTGATATTTGGAGAAATGGGGCCTTGGGAAGATAATGAGGCTTAGATGTGGTCCTGGGCAAGGGATGAGGTGCTTTGAATGGTATTAGTATCCTTAGTAGAAGAGAGATACCAGAGCACAATCTCTTCTTGTTCTTCTTCCCCTCATCACCCCTTTCCTCCCTTCTGCCTTTCTCTCTGTCCCTTTCTTTTTCTCTCACCTTCCATCCATGTAAAGATACATGAAGTGGCAATTTGCTATTTGGAAGTGAACTTGGATTAATATTAAATGTGTATTTTGAATTGTGACAACCACTGAAAAGGTTTTTGCAAAGCATAACATATATGAACAGAGTAGAGGAAAAATATAAATTTAAAATCATCAAAGACAAAAAATAGAGTGTGTAACAGTAACAGGAAAAAAGATTAAATTAAAAAAGCAACAAATCTTGTAGCTATTAGTCCAATAACATTAATACTTATTGTACACAGTAGTGGTTTTAAATAAACCAATTGTTAGGTAGAGATTGTCAGAAAGCATCAAAGTACAAAACTCAGCTTTATGTTTTTTGTCAAGAAACCTACTTGTTAAGAAATGTACATGTATTTTAAATAGTAAGTATATGGAGAAAGATATACCATGTTAGCATGAAAGAAAACAAACAGTTATGTTAATTTCAGGAAGAATAGATTGTAGGTCAAAGGGAGTTATTGGTAAAGAAGTGATACATTATATTAAAAGGGTCAATTCTCCAATAAGATATCAGGATCCTTAGTGTGTACACTTCTAATAACAGAGTATTACGTGTGAAAGTAAAACTGATAAATGAGAATGAGAAATAGATGAATCCACACCAGTAGTTGGAATATTTTTCTATCAAAAATGAAAAATTAGGGGCTGGAGCGATAGCACAGCGGGTAGGGCATTTGCCTTGCATGAGGCTGATCTGGGTTCGAATCCCAGCATCCCATATGATCCTCTGAGCACCGCCAGGAGTAATTCCTGAGTGTAGAACCAGGAGTAACCCCTGTGCATCGCCGGGAATGAGCCAAAAAGCAAAAAAAAAAAAAAAAAAAAATTAATCCAGCAAGCACGTAGTGAATAAGCAACACTAATAATCAGTGGGATAGATCAGCATTTGTGGCTTAATCTAATAGTAAAATAATTCATTTTCCTCTCACCAAAATAGACACCACAAAATATGTCTTAACAAATGAAAAGGATTTTAAATTACATAATATCTGCCATCAGACAGTAATAAAATTTAACTAGAAATAAGTACAAGAAGATAACTGGAAATTCTAAAATACATGGACACTAAACAGTTCGTTGATGTTTAAGTTCATGTGTTATGTATCTGCAAGCACCATGGACTGCCTCAATTTCAGCCTTTTTGCTTCTCTCTGATTTACCTGATATCAGCATGGGGTTAGCAAGATCTCAGATGGTGAGTGGAAATTGGGGTCATATGTCAGACTTCAGACTGTCTTTCTGTCTAGTCTCGTCTATAAGATAAGATCTGGAATAAATCCCTCAGGGCCTATAACTTATGCACTAGTACTTTTTATGGTTCCCAGAGAGACTTTTGATTTTTTTTTGAATACTTTATTGGACACTCAAAAAGGGAAAGCTGGTTTTCCCTGTTCTTAATGCCGTTTTGGCTAGGGCCTCATACTTCTTCAATCCCTCTTTGCAGTCTTGAATAACCAATAGCATGTGACACAAATATTCTTTGTTGGAGGAGAAACATGGAAGCTTTCTTTAACTGTGGCAGGAACTAAAAAGTTTGTGTTCTCTAGTAGTCAAAAATTCAATGTATTGTTTAATAATGACTCCTGTTAGTTACTACAAAGATGTGAAAGGAAAAAGGTTTTTTTCTCACGAACTTCAGACAAAATAAGCTACAAACAATGATATTCCGGATTTCTCACATTATTGCTATTGTAATGAGAGCATTATAGTATGCAGTTGAGCCTGTGAAATAATTTAGTCAGAGTTCAGAATACTAGCCATGATGTAGAATATTTGGTAAGCAAATTTAACCTACTTACGGCGAAGGAAAGAGATTATATATATAGATAGAATGCACCAAATTTATGAAAAATTTAAAATGCAAGGCTAAATTGTGTATTTTTGACATATAATGAAGTAGTAGTAACAAATATGAAGTTATGGCCTCAGATGTGATGGAAAAAATGTATTAAAACATTTCACCTGCTGGCTTTCTGTGGTTTAACTCACTTTACCTTTATGATTCTCCATCAACTGGGTTCCAAGTTTTCTCTGTTAAAAGATACCTGCTAATTCTCAATATTTGACAAACTTATTTCATGCCTCAATAGTATTGAGTAAGATTAATTTTGTAAGTGAAAAAGAAATGTTTTATAATAGTATCTTGGTTGAATTTTTGGAGAACAAAGTTCTTCTATCTTCAGGATGCTTTCCACAAAGAACAACTCAAGGGACTTCTTAGATTAATTTCTAAAGAAGTATGCTCAGAAAAATCCATTTTCTTTGACAAGCAGTTGAAGGCTCATTATTACCAGTTCAAATATTATTGAAAGTAATGTACTCTCTTGTGAATTATACTACAAACCTGAAAAGTTTGTAGAGAGCTTTGGAAACTATTGAAGAACATAATATCCACAAAGACTGTAGTTTTTCTTGGATTTCACCTGGTTTTGGAACAGGTGCTATTATTTTCTTTTCCCTTCAAACCCTCTTCATTTCATACAATGCTAATGAGCACAGCATATTTACTTTTTTGACTCACTGAGGTCACCGTGACATCAGGATAACTAAACAATACTCAGGCAACCAAAACCAACTGTTTGTAAAAATCTATATGCCATCTGCGCTGAAACTTCTATTTCTATTTATATCGTATACATATAAAAATTGTTGGATTAGTATAAATGAAATCAGTTTTGAAACCACATTGCCAACTTTTTGATTGGAATGAACATCGCAAATACTCTGGGGTTTACTTAGGTATAAAATATTTTTTTAAAACCAAGTAGAAATGCGTAATTTTAAAAGGCTTTTTTCACACTAGAGAGCTATTTACCACCCTTTCCATCATGGACCAAATATCATTTGTAATGAACAATAGGTGTTCTGTTCTTGTAGAATATAAATTTTCTATCTATATTTTGAAATATACATCAAGATCCTCCGCGAGCTGTATTACAGATTCACGACCAGGATCTCATCATTCTCCAAGGAAGTGATTGTTGACATATAGAGAGGGGTTTGGCAGGGCGATACCATTTCAACAAAACTCTTTAGTGTCACCCTCGAGAATGTCATGTGATGACTGGAATGGGGAAGGGAGGAATGGGAGTCAAGATAGATGGTCGGCAACTACACCACCTCCGCTTCACTGATGACATCATTCTCATAACGCCAAACATTAGCCAAGTGGCACAAATGCTGGCCAACTTGGACCGAGAGTGTGGAAAGGTTGGACTGCAGCTGAACCTCAACAAGATGATGCTAATGAAAAATGAACTAGTCCCTGACGCTTCATTTGCTCTCAATGGAATGAACATCTCCGAATGCAGCAACTATGTGTACCTGGGTCGAGAAATCAAAATGAGTAAGGACTTGGTGCCAGAACTGCGCAGGAGGAAGAGAGCAGCGTGGGGCACTTTCAAGAGCATCGAAGAAGTGGTTAACAGGATGAAGGACCTCCGACTCTGGACACATCTTTTTGATTCTACCATTCTTCCTGCACTAACATATGCCTCAGAGACCTGGGCCCTATGCAAACAGGATGAAAATGCTATTCAGATATCCCAAAGAAGAATCGAAAGAGCTATGCTAGGAGTATCACGTCTCACTCAAGTGAGAGAAGGAATCCGGAATTCTGACCTCTGTGGATGGTCAAGAATCAGGGACACTGTCTCGTTTGCCAGGACATTGAAAATCAGATGGGCTGGTCATGTAATGCGATTCAGAAACGATCGCTGGACTAGAGCTGTTACGGACTGGATTCCATGGGATGTCAAAAAGACCTCGTGGCCGCCCACCAACGAGATGGTCAGACTTCTTCCTCAAAACCCTGAATGAACGGTTTGAGGCTCTTCCTGTTCCTGGACCGAGCAGACATCATTGGGCTACACTAGCACGCGACAGGGACAAATGGAAACGTTACTGACACCACCCGCTTAAACAAATCTAATATCAACGGGAAGACTAGTGATACAAGTGATTTTGAAATAACTTTTGGCAAAAATAAAACAATTTGCACCTGAGAGATGACTCTGGGCTAAAATTCTTGCCTTGCATGTTTCCAACTCCAGTTCAATCCCAACCAGGAATTTTTCCTGAGCACAGAACCAGAAGTTAGCACCACCTAAGCACCAGCAGGTGTGGTTTCCTCTCCCACAATAGAGCAATTTCAGTATTTTTCTTCCTCATTTGTAATGACTATCGATTGACTTCTTACTATGTAGTACCTACTAAGTGCTCTGGAATGAATGTACTTATAAATTGGCAAGGAAGTTCTTAGGAAAAGCATAAAATCTTATCCACCTTCAGCCTACACTCCTAGCTCTCATTCATTATGTTATTTAAAGATGCTTTTGTTTAGGCCTTTCCTGCTTTTTCTTTGCATCACTATAATTGATTTTTTTCCCTTTTATTCTGCTGCACTGTGATGGATTGATGGACCATTTTCAACCTGTCAGCAGCTGCCTTTCCAGAGATATATTTCTATATGTGGGTCTTGATATGCATTTATGTCTTTGATTTCCATCAGTCTCCCTTGAGCGACACAGATGAAGGATTGTGAATTAATTTCACTACTTGGAATATTAATTAGAGAAATTTTTGATTCCTCCCTAAATTTCATCTCTTATTTGATGGTAGAAAGTCATATATAAATGGAATCCCTCACTGACATTCATCTCTGACAGTGATATACAAAAATAATGGAATATTTGTTCCCTTGAGAAATGGCTCAATAGTTAATTAGCTGAGTTTTATATGTCTGGATTAAACCATTATTTCTATTTTTTATTACTTTTATAATGAGATTCTATTTTGGTGATGGCAGGGGATGTAGTGGTTGAGGTAAATTGTCGTTTCCCTGTGTTCTACTAAGTACTATGGAATTACAGTAATATAATGGTATTTTCCCTGTATTCAGATTTAAAATTCAATTGTTGACATGTCAAATCCATAGCTCTAGAATAGCTTTATACTGAAGTGAACATTGGATATCCTTTATTCTGAATTGTTCTTATTACTTAAAATGAGAGCGCCACAGAGACACTATGTGACTTATTCACCGCCACCTATTCCAGATCCCATAAAACGTGTCTTTTCAATTTTCTGTGTCATTGCTAGCAATTTTGAGGTATGAATACATTTTACTAGTTAAGAGAATAATTTAAAGGCACAATACAGACAAATAGTACTTAATTTTTAAAGGAAATTTCCCTAGTATTTAAGAAAAAATGTCTCCTTTGTATTTGTTTTTGTGCAATACATAAGAAAATTCCAGTATTTCTATATTTCAGTAAAAGCACGGAACACTTAAATTATATGCTGAAGGACTTATGGCTAAATCACATTGGGTGTTTTTTGCATCCATTGTAAAATGGATTAGTAATACCTGACTCATATGAATGTTGTCAGAAATAAGTGGAATTTATAATGTTTATAAAGTGCCTAGCTCAACAGATTTCATTACATGCTATGGTGGGCGGAATCCTAAGGTTGCAGAAGCCCCCTGTCCCATGGTGTTCCCACCCTGCATGGATTCTGCCCCCAGAACATGAGCAAGACTTATGTTCTGGTAGAATGCTGCTCCTGTACAGAGGTTACATTATCTGGCAAAGGTGATAAGGTTTGGTCTTTGTAACCAGGTTCCAAATGAGTTGAATTTAAGTTATTTTAAGATGAGTTCATCTGGATGAGTCATAGTAAATCAAACAAGCCATTTCAAGAGGGCCCAAAGGGGCAAAATAGAAACCCCTGGAGGGAGTCTTGGCTTTGAAGAAGTGACAGTCTTGGAGTCTGTGTTTGGAGAGGGTGCATGGCTAAGACCAGGTGTTGGACTCTCAGAACTAGAATGGGCCCCAGAAAGAACCAGACAGTTATGATTTTAGTCCCATGGTTGTGAGAAATTGCATTCTGTTTTTCACTAGTGAGCTTGGAAAAGGACTCTAGTCCTTGCACTCTAGTCCAAGCTTACCTCCAGGTAAGCTTGCAGGCCTTGCCAATATCATGGTTTCAGACTGGTAAGACATTGAATAACCCAGTCACCCCATATACAGATTCTTGGTCTTTTCACAGAAATTGTGAAATCTTAGAATCATGCCTTTTTTTGGTTCTTAACATAAAGTTTGTGAAAATCTATTGCACTTTAATAGAAAACAAAAACAGATGGTTATTTTTATTTGCATAAATAATTGGTGGTGATGGTGATAATGAGCTTAATGTTAGTAATGACATGCTTAAAAATAAAATCCAGTATATTCATGTAAGAGGGTGTTTTAGGGTTGGGCCACACCTGGTAGTGCTAGGGTGCTACTCCTGGCTCTGTGCTCCAGGCTCTGCTCCTGATCCCAATAGTCCTTGGAGGACCATGAGGAATCTAAGTTCAAACCAGGGTCAGCCACAGGCAAATACCTCTGAACTGTCTCTCTGGCCCTGTAATTTACTTGTATTATGCTAAACTTTAGATTGTCTTTTAATGACTAGAGTATATCATGTATAGCTACAGAATATAAATGACAGGTCTTTAGTTGTCTGAACAGAGTGCGGATATTATTGCTAATGGGAAGAAAGGGGAAATAAAAACTACATAGGCATCTTTTTCTTTTTTTATCATTATATGTTTAATTAAAGCACGATGATTTAACACCACCTTTGTACCTTAATTCCTTAATATGACCTACATTTCTTCTCATCTATCTCTTCTCCTTTTCTCCTCCACTGTTTCTTTTCTTCTCTTCCCTATACTCTGGAGCCAAGGTTGATCTGGGCCTGCCCCCTACCCCCACTTTAAAACATTGCATTCACTCATGCAGTTATTCAAAATACCACATATAACTGATATCATCCTGTGTTTGTCATTCTTCTGGTTGACTTCATTTAACATCCCATGATAGGCCGATAGGTACACAATGCTTCCTTACAGTTCCCCTCCTAGAAAGTTAAAAAAGGCATAACTGATCTCCAAAACCAATTACATAAATTATTGTGAACCTCAAGCTTGCGTAGGATGATCTCGATGGGAACAGTTGACGTTGGCTTGCCAGGGGAAGCAGAATCATGACAGAATAAAGAAAAACTGATTAAATGAAATGATGGTTATTAAATTAAGACCTGAACTCAGGTTTAGATACTAAGTACAGAATATAAGGTTCAAATTCAGCAAATGTAGTGTAATCAGTATTGGTCACGCTCAGTGACCATTCAAGTTAAAGTGATAAACAGGGGGCCTGGAGCGATGGTACAGCGGGTAGGGCATTTGCCTTGCACGCGGCCGCCAGGGTTGCATTCCCAGCATCCCATGTGGTCCTTTGAGCACTGCCAAGAGTTATTCCTGAGTGCATGAGCCAGGAGTAACTCCTGTGCAATGCTGGATGTGATCCAAAAAGCAAAAAAAAAAAAATTGATAAACAGGGAAAGATTTCAGTGATTGGAGAAGGGAACCCTCAACTTGGAGTATGAGCGATCATCAGCCTAGTGGAGAGGAAGGCTGCGTATTTATCTTAGCCATGCCAGTAGGAGTTTATCTTTCTTCCATTAAAACCCCTGTTGACAATGTTGTCCTTTGATATTTACTCAACAGTTAATTTTTTTCTGCATGTGAAATTATATAGAGATTATATAGAAATTATATATGGAAATTATATAGATTCATCATAAAAATTAGTTGTGTAAAAACAAAGGCCCCTATCTCTTCAAATTTCAAAGGAGCAATGCTTACCTTTAAGTCATTCTGGACTGAACGAATCCAGGTAACTGAGAAGTATATAATGTCACTATATTACCAAAATGATACATCATGCATCTGTGTGTGCATTTATTTACATTTACCTATGTTTGCTACAGATAGAATGTCTAGGACCTGTCTGTATTGCTGGCTGATTCATTGCTTTCCCCCACCTCAGTACTTATTCCTAAAAGTAAATTAGTGTCTTGAATCATCAGCATATAATGCTTTTCACCAAAATAAAAAAAATAAAACAGGAAGTAAAAATTGCTCTTCACAAATAGTGAAGTCTGATGTGTCATATTTGTTAATATGATTGCTTATTTCCTAGTTTGCTCTTACTAGGAAGTCTGCTTAGACTCAGAGCTGGGAACTGGGGTGCCTATGGTAAGTAAAAGCATCAAGGGATACTATGGGGAATGTATGGGTGCTGGTGACTCGGAATGTGCCTGGTACACACCCATAAGTGCTGAGCATGTGATGAGGCAGGAATGTATGAGAAACGTGGACGTAGTATATGGTGCAAGCTCTGGGAGACAATAATCTCAGATCCTAATAAAGTAAGATACTGATTTTACTGAATTTCTGAAACTTCAGAGACACTGAGAATCTTTCAATCAAAGATAGAATTCTTATTGAAAATAGCCCTAGAAATACAGCTTGCAGTGATAAAGTAGTTATTATTTTAGGATGTATGAAACCCTGGATTTTGAAAGTGCTCTTGTGTTTCTTGATCTAATAATTTTTTTAACCTTTTCCTTAAAAAGAAGTATGTAAGAATGTATGAAACCCTGGATTTTGAAAGTGCTCTTGTGTTTCTTGATCTAATAATTTTTTAAACTTTTCCTTAAAAAGAAGTATGTATGAAAGGCATAATACAGTGAGAATTTGTTTGCATGAACTCTATAATCAAACCTTCAGTCTTCCCCATAAAATCTTAGAAATGTCTACAATTTTCAAGAAAAAAATGCTGAAACTCAGATTATCTTTAGAGAATACTTTTATATAAAACTCAACTTCCCTGTGCATTTTCATCAAAAAGAATTCCCACATGCATATGAAATCTACCACAGAATTGTAGGACTCGTAGTTTTATTTCTGCCTCATAAAAATACTTCAAAGCCTTGGGGAGTTTTATGAAGCCAATTCTCATCAATCCATATCATACCCAATTCAACAGCCCAAGAGACACATCTCAAAGCAATTAAGGATGTTAATTTCGACCAAATTGTCACATTACATACACTTCACTATCAGTGGGTGATGGAGTGTTTAAAAACTTATCTCCCTACAGAATCTTCATATATGTATATGTATCCATTTACATGCATGTTTGTGAGGCTAATAAGGAATATTTAAACTAAGGAATAATAATTAAGATATACATTTAATTTTGAAAAATCATTTAAAAGATTAAGCGGTGCTTTCCCTTCTCTGCTTTGCTCTATATAAATGGAGCTGAATACTCAACTTAGTCTTCTAAAGAAAATATTTGGTCCATTTGATCATTTTCTCTAAGATTCCCTGTTTGAGTTGATATCTTTCTTCTTCCTCAAATGTCTTTATTTCCTTTTCTATGCCCAAATAAAACTTAATAAACATTCTCAAATTAAGGATTTTATAAATATCTCTGAACTGACAAGTTCAAAAACTTTCTGAATCTGTCAAGTTCCAACATCATGTTATCTTGTTTTTTCGCAGAATTTCTGTTTTTCACAGAATTCACAGTTTTTCTCCAATTCAGGGTGTGTCTGCTTAAACGCTGGACAGAGAAGCTTATGTCAGAAGAGAAGTATAGGTGGAGTGATTGACAGAACAGCCTGGAGAATAGTAAGGAGACTAAAGAGAAAGAAATAGAAAAATAGGGCAAAGGCAGTATATCTTTATTGGGGATGGGGATTTCCCTTGGGGTGGGGAGGGCTCTTACCCGCTCCCCTCTGGGGCACCCCAAGTGAAAACAGCCTGGTGGCATGGCTATGGGTGCTTCATTTTATGCTCTGTTTGGGAGAAGCAGCCCTGTGATATGGAGGGTGGCCAATGACAAGATTATCTGATGTCGGCAGGAGGTGGTTTATGGGAGTAACCCTTGGGTCGCTGGAGACTGCGGGAAATGGGCAGATGATCCCCCCTCCCAGGTTTTATTGAGCCCAGAGTCCAAGGTCACAAAGCTCCACTTTTCCTGGGTTCTGTGACAGCCCTCCAATTGGTAATTAAATAAAATAATTCGGAATAGTTCCAATTTAGTTACAGTGTGTACTTTGGTGTGTGTACTTTATGTTAATTTCAGGGCAGTGCCAAAATAGTAATATGTTTTACACAATACGCAGAAGAAAAATTTCAGTGAGTTTCTCTACCTTCTATTCATTCAAGCTTGCATCCTGCCTTTCCAAGGGAAAATATGTTTTTTAAAAAGTTGAGGGGTTCTGGGTTGGAGTGATAGCACAGCGGGTAGGGCATTTGCCTTGCACGCAGCTGACCTGGATTCTATTCCCAGCATCCCATATGATCTCCCGAGCACCACCAGGAATGATTCCTGAGTGCAAAGCCAGGAGTATCCTCCCTGAACATCGCTGGGTATGACCTAAAAAGCAAAAAAAAATAAAGTTTAGGGGTTCTGATAAGGGATTAATATCCAGGATATACAAGACACTTGTAGAATTGTATAAGAAAAAAACCTTCAACCCCATCAAAAAATGGGGAGAAGAAATGAACAGAAGTTTTCTCAAAAAAGAAATACAAATAGCCAAAAGGCACATGAAAAAATGCTCCACATCCTTAGTCATCAGGAAGATGCAAATCAAAACAACAATGAGATATCTCACACCACAGAGACTGGCACACATTCAAAAGAACAAGAGAAACCAGTGCTGGCATGGATGTAGGGGGAAAGGGACGCTCCTTCACTGTTGGTGGGAATGTGATTGGTCCAGCCTTTCTGGAAAACAATATGGACACTCCTTCAAAAACTAGAAATTGAGCTTCCATATAACCCTGCAATACCACTTCTGGGAATATATCCCGAGGATGCCAAAGAGCATAGTAGCAATGACATCTGTACCTATATATTCATTGCAGCACTGTTCACAATAGCCAAAATATGGAAACACCCCGAGTGCCGTAAAACAGATGACTGGTTAAAGAAACCTTGGTATATCTACACAGTGGAATACTATGCAGCTGTCAGGAGAGATGAAGTTATGAAATTTGCTTATAAATAGATAAACATGGAGAGTATCATGCTAAGTAAAGTGAGTCAGAAATAGAGGGACAGACATAGAGGGACTGCACTCGTTTGTGTAGTGTAGAATAACATCACACGAGGCTGACGCCCAAGGACAGTAGATACAAGGGCCAGGAGGATTTCCCCATAGCTGGAAGACTGCTTCATGAGCGGAGGGGAGAAGGCAGATGGAATAGAGAAGGGATCACTAAGAAAATGATGGCTGGAGGAACCAGTTGGGATGGGAGATGCATGCCGAAAGTAGATAATGAACCAAACATTATAACCTCTCAGTGTCTGTGTTGCAAGCTATAATGCCCAAAAGTAGAGAGAGTATGGGGAATATTGTCTGCCATAGAGGCAGGGGGAGGGTGGAAAGGGGGGGTGTATACCCGGGATATTGGTGGTGGGGAATGTGCACTGGTGGAGGGATGGGTGTTTGATCACTGTGAGATTGTAACCCAAACATGAAAGCTTGTAACTATCTCATGGTGATTCAATAAAATTTTAAAAATAAAAAAAACCTTTTATTTAAAAAAGTTGAGGGGTGGTGGGGTATGTGCACGGGTGGAGGGATGGTTGTTTTATCATTGCGTAATTGTAACCCAAACATGAAAGCTTTTAACTATCTCGAAGTGATTCAATAAAATTTAAAAATTAAAAAAAAGTTGAGGGGACAGATCAATAGTACAGTGGTAGGGCATTTGCCTTGCATGCTGCCAACCAAGGTTCTATTCCCAGAATCCCATATGGTCCCCCCAGCTCTGCCAGGAGTAATTAATTCCTGACTGCAGAGCCAGGAGGAATAACCCCTGAGCAAAATTAGAAAAAAAAAACGTTGAGGGTAAAATCATTTTTAATGATGAAAACCTTTTTTTCAACATTAGTATGGGCAAATTATCTCATCATTAATACGGGCAACTTATTTCATGAAACTTTATTTCATCATTAATATGAGCAACTTATTCCTTAAATCACATTCAAATTGCATGGCTAATTTTGAAATGGTTTTCGCAACCGGTTTCTCTCTAGAGCTGGTATCTAGCTGCCTTTCCAATCCCAGAAAAGCACAAGATTGTAAACAGAAAAGGTCATTTCCCTTTCAATTATTTTTCTCCAAGTATTTATCTATTCTTGTAATCTTTATATATGTTGTGTGAATCTTATCTTCACAATGACATACATCCTGAAGCACAAACAGTGCCTCCTGGTGATCAGACCGAGGCAGTTTGAAAGTCTGGCATCTTTCCTTGACTTAGAATGGAGTCTTCCCAGATTCATCCCAAGCTTCTTTTATAACTAAACTCCTTATTGAGTCCTCCATGAAATGAAGCTTCCCCTGAGTTCCTCCCAAATTATTCCTTCCTCTGGGCTTTTACTCTACCATGTGTTACACAACCATTGAAAACAGGAAGTTAACAGATTTATATCCAACTCTCTTGAATAGAGGATAAAATAAATAAATGAAATAATCCATGAATGTGGGAACTTCTAATTTATAATCATTGTTTAAAATATATTAACTTCCCTTTTTATATAAAGTGGTGAGATGCCTACATATATTTTTCATCTAGGTATACAAACATATGGGTAGTGAATATATAAGAGCTCTTGGAGGAATTGGTCCTGTCTTGCTACTATGGGTAAATCTTGCCAATTCTTCCTTTCTTTACACTTGGTCAATAACTTGATATCACAGCTATGATATCCCTTTTAAATCCAAAATAATCATTTTTGTAGAGTGCATGGGTTTTTCAATTTTGACTCTGAACATGAAAGATTAACTCATTGATTGGTAAGAAATATATATGTGTGTATATATATATACATATGTATGTGTACATATACAAAAGTATATATATGCAGACATATGCAGACATATGACACTACATAGATGCAAGTATAGGTAGATATAAAAACTCATCTATATGTGCTGAAAAAATGAACAAGATTTAGAACTTGGAATTGAGTTTGTTTCCAATAGAGAGCGAAGGAAGATCCCAGTGGTCTGCTGTTTTACAGTCTATTAAAGTTCATGTAAGCCCAGGCTCATTCTAAGAGTTGTGGAGATAATCAACTTCGGCTAAAAAAAAATGTAAAGCAGCACCTGGAAAAATGCACTCTTCCCCCTGTCCCCCATGTCTTCCCCATTTACAATACAAGCCAAGCAAAGGACTTGGGTTAAGTTATATATACGTGACAGGTTTACTGTGCATGCTTTTTGTGTATAGTCAGTGTAAAGAACACAGTCTGTGATAAAACACCAGGAGGCCTGAAAAACGGACTTTTGCCATCCTTCCCCCTACCACCTTCTTGGAAGAAGAAGCACATCAGGACATTCTGGCATCACTTCCTTCTACATTGTTGAAGGAAATAGTCCTTCCTTTTGTCCCTGAGGACACACTGCTATTCCCTTATATCTTAGTATTCCCTTTTACTAACATAAGACACACATCAATGGAATGTGACAACTTAAAATAAAAAAAAAATGGGAATGACTCTTAATAAGTTTTGTCAGTTCAGATTGTTTAATTTTGGACAATAATGCCACAGCATGAGAAGGTCGATTTCACATTTGCTATCGGAGTTACTCATTTCTGGGCCCGGACTACTGGCTGTGTCCTCCAAACAAAATAAAAATAATTAAGAAAATTTACAAATATCCTTGCTTCCCTTCTGCATGTGATATCCAAACAAAAAGATTTTTAAAAATCTATCGTAATCATTGGTGGGATTTTATTTATTTTGGCCTCCAGAGATGAACCATACTTGATGTCAGACGCAATATTTGAAGAAATTTGACTTCACCATTATCAGTGTTCTTATGTGTCTACAATAGTCTGAGTTTTGCCATCTTGTGACTCAGATCCTGAAATTCTAATCCCAAGGTGATGGTATTAGGAGTTGGAATGTGATTGGATCTTTATGGTTTCACTCTTTTTTTTTTTTATTTAACTTTTTATTAAATCACCATGTGGAAAGTTACAAAGTTTTCAGGTTTATGTCTCAGTTATACAATATTCAAACACCCATCCCTTCACCAGTGCCCATATTCCACCACCAAAAACCCCAATATACCCCCCGCCCCCACCCCCTACCCCCTACTGTATTACTAATGAATTTCACTTCATTTTCTCTTTACCTTGATTACATTCCATATTTCACTATAAAACTCACTATAGTTGTTGGAGTTTCCACCCAAGAGAGACAGACCTACTACCAAGGAAGCATTTGATAATTAGTTTTACAATGCTGGAAATGAAGAAATATGTAGCCCCACTGCTACAAGGACATAACTCTTCTCTCTCTCTTTTTTTTTTCCTTTTCCCTTTTTTTTTTTTTTCGTCATCCCCCTTCCCGCGCCTCTAGTATGGTGTACGCCATGCCGCGTCGGCCAGTGTGGGGCTTTTGCTTAGTTCACAGTCCAGAGAGGTGGCTGCTACATGAATAATCTTCAATATTTCAACAAAAACTTACTGTTATTATTTGGAGTTTCCCCCCCAAGCCAGGCCTGTTCAAAAGGAACCATTCATTTCACATTGCTGACAATTATAAATGTTCAGTCTCGAGGACGCGGCAGCGTCCTCGCGGTTTTGGATTTCTGTATAAAGTCCAGGGAAAATTCTGCCAGAAATCGCATAGCACAGCTCACAGTCCCAGTGCACGCGGCAAACGCCTTACCCGCTATGCTATCACTCCAGCCCCCTGGTTTCACTCTTATGATTGAGATTAGTGTCCTTACAAAAGAAGCATAAAAATATTCCCTTGCCCCTCTGATCATATGGGGACTCACTGAGAAGACTCCTTGTAAGCCAGCAATCAGATTCTCACTATTCACCTTTCAGTGCCAACATATCAAACTTTCAAGCTTCTCAAACCTTGAGCAATAATAAATGTATGCTATTTATATGCCTTCCGCTGTATCATATTTTGCTATAGCAGCCCAAATGAACTGATATAGTATCATAGTAATAGCAAACATTTATTGATTATTTTGCACTTGCCACTGTTTTTCATGTAGTACTTTAAGTAATATTTACAAGAACCATGTGGTGTATTCATTATTAAATTATCGTAGACAAGGAAACTGAATCTGAATACCTTAGTCACTACTTTTGGATCAAATAATCAGACATTGAACTGAAGCTATGGTCTTACAATAGCACTTATTCCTTGAACTCCCTACCATTCTTCACTACCTTCTGGGTACTTACCAATACTTGAATAAAATGGTAAATTCCATTTATGTATTCAAGGTATTATTTCATGAGTTAATAGCAGTAACTCGAGTCTAGTGTATTTTTCTTGCAGTTTGGTTAAGTGATTCATTGAGATAAAATAGATGAGTCATTCTGTCTTGTCTGTGGCTGTCTCAGTGGAGAGATCCGGTGTTATTCATAGTCACTCACACAGTATGCAATCATAGACAAAAAGCATTTGAAAGTAGAGGGAAGGAGCAAACATCATTCACCTATAACTGTATCACTGTGTCACTGTCATCCGTTGCTCATCAATTTGCTTGAGTGGGCACCGGAAACATCTTCCATTGTGAGACTTGTTACTGTTTTTGGCATACCGAATATGCCATGGGTAGCTTGCCAGGCTCTGCCATGCAGGTGAGATACTCTTGGTAGCTTGCCGGGCTCTCTGAGAGGGACGGAGGAATCAAACCCGGGTCGGCCGTGTGCAAGGCAAATGCCCTACCCTGTGCTGTGCTGTCGCTCAGTCCACACCTATAACTACTTTCTTTAAAAAGTTTTAATATCTTAATGTATTTGGCTTACAATATTATGGATTTACTTTCATATTTCAGAATGAGTGTAATTGTAACCATTTCTGCCACCAAAGTTGTTGTGCTGTCCTGCCCCTAAAATAGACCCTACTGTTATTTTTCCCACCTTCCTCCTCACTCCCTCTGATTAACCATGATAGTGGTTAACCATGATAGTGTTAACCAACTTTAAGTGTTAGTTTTTTTAATTGCAGTTTTTTTTGCTTTACCAATTATTATTACTCATGTGAGTGAAACCATCTGACTATTGTCTTTAACATTCTTACTTATTTAACTTAGTATAATCACCACAAATTCCACCCAAAGATCCAAATTTTGTCTTCATTTCTTTTTGCTTTGTTTTAAAGCACGAGTCCCAACGCATTTTATAGAAAGTGACCCTCTCATTCTGCGTCTGCCTTGGAGTGACTTGGTTGTCTGATGTCTTCTCCTTAGGAGCCATGGAGCAGCCAGCACATCCCAGCGCTATTTTCAACCTTTTGTGGCCTCCTGGTTGCTCTTTCCTATCATCTGAGCAGGCAAAGCAGTGATCCTTCAGTGCTTCTGTGAGTAACAGAAACACACACAGAGTTATAACAAGCTGCAACACACAAAGCTGTAATACATGGATTTTAACACACATAATTGTATAAGCCAATTATGTGTGGTTCCTGCCTTCTTTCCCTCTTCAAAGCATGTGGTTTGGACTCTTGATGTTAATCTAGCTGATCTCTGGATAAGGTTGGTAAAAAAAAGATATGGAACTATTCAGAAATTAATAAAAATGAATTTTCACTAGAAGGATCAACTCCCAGTGAATGTTCTACCTTTGCTCAGATGCTTTTGAAATACAAGATCAATGCCAGGAAGAGATGGCTATTGGTACCTGAACACCATCATTGACTATACTTTAAATGATGAGACCCCTTTCACCTTTTTATGAGAATATCTAATATTCTATGATAACTTGGTTTATAAATTGGAATTGTTACCTTTTTATGTAGAAGTACTGCTATTTATTCAGCCACTGATTGAGCTGATTGAAGCAGGCATGAATTCTGCATTACTTTTTTCTTTAAATTAAACAATTTTTTTAATTTTTCATAAAGTTGTTCACAATAATTGTTTACATTCAATATTTTAACACCAATCCCACCACCATTACACCTTCCCACCACCATTACTTTGAATCTTCCCACCAACACCCCAGCCTTAGGTAGATGCTAAATAATTTATTCTGTATTGCTTGCCATGAATAGTATGAGGTGTCACATAGCCATGAAAGTGGCTGCTTGCTCATGAAATTCTAAAAGTTTTAAATATTTGGGGTCTGGAGGCATATCTGTGGCCTGCTGCTCTCTTCCGAGATTTATTTGTGAGTCTCTGAATCATGGCTCCTAGTGTGCTTAAATGGCATGCAGAAGCAATTCTTGGGCATGACTGCCAGGAAGCTGGAAGGGTGGGGAGATGGGAGAGGTTGCCCACTCCTGACTCTATGAAGCCTGGAGTTTTCAGTTGCTGGTCCCTCATACCTGTTTTTTTCAGAAGATTCATTCTTTTGTAATAGGGCCTCGGGATGGGCCTGTGGAGGTCAGCCATGAGCATGGCGGTGATTGGGTTCTGGAGGTTTGTGGCTGCCAGAGTTCATTTGGGGTAGGTGGAGAGACACACCTGCCCCCTTCAAGGTGCCCCAGTGAAATCAGCTTGGTGCAAGGTGGGAAGACATCTTTGTGGCATGCTGCTCTCCTCCAAGATTCATTTATGATTCTCTGAATCATGGTCAATAATGCACTTAAATGGCCTGCTTTTGATCTCTTTTGAGATTTATTTATGGGTCTCTGAAGCAAGGCCAATAAATGAGCTTGTATAGCTGAGCCAGAGGTGGTCTGTGGGCATGACTCCCACATACCTAACTTTTGGTTACTTAATTTCCAGGGAAACTTGGTCCCAAGGGGTCTGGCTAGAGGCACAGTGGCAATTTCAGGGTATCAGGAAGCCTGAAGGCACTGTCAGGCTGCTGATACACTCACCCCACAGGTACAGGTTGACCTGCTGGGTGGAATTCATACCTCCTGGAATTGTTACCTTTAATCTACGCAACTACTCTTGGGAGACTAGACTGTTAGCACCTTTGAAAGCAGAGTTTTCCCCCTTTATTCCAAATAAGGCCAGTGCTCTGGGTTTAAAATATAGTTTGCACTAAAGTTTTAAAATATATTTAATAATTATCTTTAGTCACTTGGAAACTATATTTTCCAGTCTTCCCTTTTAAATTTTTATTAATATGAACTTTGGAACTAAAACCTTTTTACATGATGACAAAGTTTCAGATATCAATCAACTGTAATCGGGTACCAGTCATCTCATGTAATTTATCTAAACTTAAATTATTTTCACTTAAGTTAACTATAATGATTTGAGTAAGAGAAGTCATAATTTTAGGATGTCAGGTACAGCAAGATAAAGACATGGAAAAATAGGGCAAAGTTGAATATGGTTTATATGACATTTTGTGTCAAATATATTTTGCTGGAATGTTTAGCTCTGCTGCCATTGTTTTTTTAAATTTTTCTGGATAAAACCCCGATCCACTGACAAAATAGAGAATCTCTGTAAGCTTAGTTAGCTGTTGACAGTTAAGGATACTAATAACTTCTGACATTCTTGGCTGTTTTAATTAGTATGGAATTTGAAAATCCAACCTTTATCTTTGTGATCACATCAGTAGGCACCTCTTTTGTTAAAATCATGAATTATTTAAGAAGGAGCCTATGCATTTATCATAAGTGAATGGGAGTTTCAAAGTGGAAATTGCTCATCTCAAACTTTGTAACAGGCACAAAAATTTAAGAGGTAAAATTTGTTTGTTTTTTTTTTAATTTTCAGGTCCTTTATTAAATGCAAATTGTTTCCTAAATTTTTACATCAAAATATAGAAGAGTTGGCTGCAGATCCTCTTCCAAAGAAGATGAAAGAATCAGTGGTGAGACTTGTGTATTGTATAATGTGTGCAAGCCAGTAGGAGTTTGTCTGCAAAGTTCAGTTTTTCAGTGCAAACTTAGCTTGAAGGACATTGGAAAAATTAGTTCTGAAAGCGTTGCCTTGTACTGACCTGAATCTTACACATAGACTATTGAACTGCTTGCCAGGGCCTTTTCTCAGAGCTTCCTGAAGGTGAATGCTGTACAGCTACCTAGTTGGTTCTCAGTTTACAGCAATTCAAATGAACCATATTTGACCAGTTTTTCCCTTTATTAACACTAAGCAAAAGGCAAGCTCTGCTTACCAAATAGATATTCTGCCAAACTATATTCCGGATGTACTACATACAGTTCTCTTTTTCACATCTTTTTGCCTTTGGCTCAGTTGAGCTCAGAGTATATTCTTTCCAGGGTCTTTATGTTGAGATTGAAATCTGATTTGTTGTTGTTAGGCGCCCTTGGGCCTGACCTTTATGCCTGGGATTATAAAAATAAACCAAGCATATTGACCGGAGTACATAAATGGAAAAGGAAGGAGGAAAAGGAGGGAAGAAGAAAATCAAAAATCCATAGAGTGTAAAACAACAATGCCGTTTTCTTGTTCATTGGGAAAATGGCTTAGGATATCTTTGAATATACATTAAACAGGGATAGCCTTTTCAATGTTAAGGTCCAAATGTTGAGAATTTTGAAAAGCAATTCTTATGATTATATAATTTTTCATTCACATATTTCTTAAACTTGAAACTATGATGTCTTGCAGTTAAAACATAGCTTTTCCTGTGTTTTTTAGAAATGAGAAATAAAAGAAAGGCAGCTTATCGCCTGTTGATTGCTACTGCTCTATGCACAAAATACATGTCATTTTTTTAAGCTCCATGTTATCAATCTTGGGCATAGTGTATGCTCAGTTTATTTCATTTACATATGTTAAATTATGGCCTATTACTTATGACAATGCACAGCACTTGATCAACATTGTTACATTAAATAAAAATTCCTCTGCAGTCCTCTGTCCCTTTGACTGTGGTCTCAATTCAAATTAAATTATTGAGGATATTTTGTTATTGCAATGAAATCAAAGCACAGATCCTTAATTGAGTAAGGGCATGGCTTATGAATTTTAAAAACAGGAACTTTTTTTAAACAAAAAGTTATTTATTTGTTTTTTCTTTAGGGGACATATTCCATTATGTTCAGAGATTACCCCTGGTTTTGCATCCAGGGATTACTCCTGGTAGTGTTCAGGGAACAATATTGAACCCAGGCCTTGCATGCACCCTTCCTGCTGTACTATTGCACCAACCTCCCCAAAGGAGGAACTCTTTTGAAAGAACAATTCTAGGTGGAGATGCTAGGAATTATAAGAAAAGCTAAAAATAAAAATGACATTTTGCATTCATAAAGTGTCAATAACCTGATATTTATATCAGGAGACTTACAGGGAAACCAATTACCATTCCTAGAAACATAGGGAGAATAGAGAAAACAAGAGGGAAAATGTTATAATTCTGCAAAAAACTAGAGTGTTTCAAGTCTATTTAAAATAGCTTCTCAGGTATATCTAACAAAAGCTATTTCCTCAAAATATATCTTGATTTCTTGACTGATGATGGTATAGTAAAATCTGATTTATTGCAGCAATGATAAAATATGAATTAACAAAAATATAAATAATTTGCTGAGCAGACACTGATAGCATTTTATTAGTATAATTAGATGTGATGGGTTAGGTGTTGCCTGACTCATTTTCATAGGCTTTGAAATGTTCTGTGCAATGTAGAGCACATAACTTGTAGGTGATTTAATTTGATGAGTGTTTTCATTTCTCTGAAAAGTCTTCCTGTCTAATTATAATATTTTAATGGGATTATCAGACTCAGCTTTTATAGTTTGACATATGATACTGTTTGTGCCATAGCGTAAGTATTAAATTTCCCTCCTGTTGTCTCTGATTTTGCTTTTTTATGTCTCTCTTTGGGCCACTTATTCTTTTGGCCTTCCCTCCTTAAATTTAGCTTGTATAAAAAGCCCCCAGAAACCTCATTAGATCCCAGATTCCCAGTCCTTCCTCTTTTTTATTCTTTTTATTAGTGACTGAGGCTGGGTTTTCATAATTATAAAACCTTCCACCCAGATCATTCTGTTTAGGAGAACCATAGACTGTTCTTTAAATTAATCTAGAAATAGACATACCTGAGCTCCATCACTGCTTGTACTTTTCTATATGAGTAACATGAGTTATTCGTGTTATTGAATCACAATTTCTATTAACTAATCACAATTTCTATTAACTAACATTTAATAAATCTTTTAAAACTTTTTATTGAATCACTGTGAGATAGAATATTTAATAAAATTATTCCATTAGTGGTTTAACAAGTTAGTGTTTCCTCCCACATTTCTTAGTACCAGGATCTTTTGTTTATTTATTTTTGGTTTGGGGGATTGGCCACGCCCAGCTGTGCTCAGAGCGTATGCCTGGTTCTGTGCTCAGGGAAAATTCTTGGTGAGCTTGGGGGACCAGGACCACATGAGGTGCTGGGGATCAAACTCAGGTTGGCCACATGCAAGGCAAAGCTACCCACTGTACTGTCTTTCTGGACTCTCTTAGCAAGACCTTTTAATATTAGCCCTTGCTCATCCTCATTCTTTTCAACCCTCTTTTTCTTTTAATCTATTTAGATCTGTTACTATTATTGTGTCTAGTTTTCTCAGTTCTGATAAACAAAAACAAACCATGTTTTCTGTTTTTACCTAGATTTTATCTGTGAAAAACAAGCACTTCTTTTTTAACCACTAACTGCTTCAGCTCAAAAACTGTTTTTAAACAGTGCTGCCTAAGTCAATTGAATATGTAATGTTAGACCAGGATATCTTCATTTTCTTTTTTTAGGATCAGAGCATAAAAAGCTTCATAAAAAGAGCCACAATGGATTTGATATGATGATATACTAAGTGATAATATTGGTATTCATTAACTCATCATTAAAACAGCAGGTGCAGCACTAATACAATTGAATATATTGTTTTAGAATTTCTGGTGAATAAAAGTCTTCAGAAAGAAAACAAGTAGATCATATTACTATATGCATATAGAAGATGCAATAATGTTTATTAAAATTGACTATGATTCATTTGGTATTCTATAAAAACCACCAGGGGCAAGAAAATTTAGAAAAGCAAAGATATTCTAACATATCAGAAAAAAAAACCTTAGGAAATACGATAAAATAAATTATCACACTAGAGCAACAAAATATCCAGATAAAGGGATGATGCATTCTTAAATGTGACAAAAACAATAAGTGTGAATAAATATCTTGTGAATAAATATATTTAGGTGGACAGAAGAATCTAGTGGAATTAGGGCAAGAAATTCTTTTTGGCCCAACAGCGTTTACAAGCCACAGTAACTTAGGTCTCAGTTTGGAACCCTCAAAACGTGACGAAAAGAAATTCAATCGCAGGATGCCCAGGTGGTGAGACTATCTGCTCATCAGGTTGGGACACATAAGGGCTTTCCTCTCAGGGTGTGGGTGAACCAGAAGAAATTAGTTGATCCTTCCCTGTGCCAGGGGATATCAGCAAACTCACCTTAATACTGAGTACAAAAGAATTGTTAGACTGGGAGATAGCTCAATAGGCTGTTTTGCATGCTTTCCAGGCAGGATACATGGTTTTGATCCCTGATAGCACATGGTCTTCTGAGCACTTTGAGCAACTTCCAAGCATTAACAGACCTTGGAATATCTCCTGAGCATGGCTGTATATGTAGCACCCCCAAAAGGAAATAAAATATTTATCTTACAGTTAGGATGTTACCTTAAAAAACAAGAAACACTTACTTTGAATGCTTGAGATCTTAGCTTGATTGATTGATTGAGAGAGAGATTGAGAGAAAGAGAGAAAGAGAGATTCCAGGGAATTATTGATAATTAATTTTTCATGGATTTTTAGTTCTAAGTTTGAACATGTGGAGGACTGAAGACCGTTGACTTTATAAAGCTAGTTTAAAATGATTCCCCAAACTGAGAACATATCATTGCAAAAATAATAATAATCTTGAATCATTTCTAGAAGAGCCCATCTTCCTAGACTTTAAAGGGAAGTCTTTGAAGTCTTTAACCAACTTTCTAAGTGAAATTAAAATCTTCAAGAAAAAAAATGAAACCATAAAAGATAAGAAATGAGCAAAAGTAGGTCTATACATACTTTATATACTGATATACCACACAAGTATTTTAAAAACAACTATATTTTCTATGTTTAAAAGAATTAAAAAGATAAAACAAGATAATAGAAAATATTTAAGAATTTTAAGCTTATTTAAAAGAGAAGCAGACCTTTCTTAACAAAAAGCAAATAAAAATATATTAAGAAATTTAAAAGGGGCCAAAATAGAGACAGAGACTGAGCAGAGAAGAAATAATTGAAAAAATTAGTGAATTGAAAGAAAAAGAAGGAAGTTTCTAGAATAAATAGAATTGAATTTAGGAAATATAAAGAAAGATAAAGAGACATGATCTGGGAGTAAGATTGCTAGAGTAAGAAAGTCTGGTACTTACATAATCAGAATTCAGAGAAGAGAGTACTTAATGTTGTAGTTTCTGTCGATATTTAATATTCATATTCTATTTTTTTTGCTTTTTTTGGGTCACACCCCACGTTGCACAGGGGTTACTCCTGGTTCTGCACTCAGGAATTACTCCTGGAGGTGCTCAGGGGACCAAATGGGATGCTGGGAATCGAACCTGGGTCGGCCGCATGCAAGGCAAACGCTCTACCCACTGTGCTATCACTCCAGCCCCAACGATATTTAATATTCAACACATAGTGGGTGTGAGTTCACAGAGTGTGAGAGTGTGACATGTGCCTTCAGTGGCTAAGAGCCACCTCCCCAGGCTTCTCCAGCAGAGGAGCAGAGAGATGGGGGGACCACAGACTGATGGTAAAAATGGCCCCTTTAATGCAGAGCTGTTAGCATACTTATAGAACATCAAGGTATAGGACTGCACATAGGTGTGACTGACCATTGACAGAGGTAAAGCATTTCAGCAGAGGCAATTCTCTTGGGGGAATTAACTCAAGGAGATGCTCAGTCTCTCAGGGACAACTATATTCCTTTTCTCTTTCCCTTTAGTTGTACATATTAAGCAATTAAGTTTAATTCTTATTAATACTTGCAGTTATTTGGATAAATACAGAAAGAGACATAGATTCCAACACTTAAGTTCTCTGGGCTCCAAGGGCAAGCAAGGATTTTACTGTAAATCCCAAACTAAATCTTCAGACCAGTTCAGCTTGTCCTTCCCTATGGGCATCCTGTCTCTTAAGTTATAACAGCTAGCATCAAGACCATGTTTTTTTTATGCTTTCTAGAATGTTCCATTTCAATGCCCGTGTAGTTTTGCCACTTGCCCAAGGTCCATACCAGTCCCATGACTGGACGTCCCTTTGTGGGGTGTTATTAACTACAGTAACTGAACCCTGACTAAGTAATTATGATGGATGCTCAGTAGTAGGTACATTTCAGAGTCAATCTACTCCCAAATATTAGGAGCACAGCATTAGCAGTATTTCTGTTTTTAATCAAAGAACATTTCTCTATAGTAAAATATGAAAAGGCTACAAGGGAAAGAGAAAAGCAGGTAATTCACAACAAATACAAAGTCCAAAGTTAGCAGAAAGTTTTGGCTTATAAGAAACCAAAATGGACTTGGGGAATAGTGCCAATGAGAGGTAAAACACAAAGGAAAGGGTAAAGATAAACTCAGCGGATTAGGGGTGCTCACAAGAGCACTGTAAGTTTCTCTGGGTTGGGGTTGGGAGGAAAAGGGACAATTCATTGATGAAGCCTAAAACACTTAGGATATTAATCCAATAAGTGAGATGTTTTATGAAAAATTGTTAGAATTAAAGAAAGACAGATCTAGAGATTTATGAGTTCCACTGAGGGCCAGAGTGATAGTATATTGGCTCGGGCATTTGCCTTGTACGTGGTCAACCCAGGTTCAATCCCCAGCAACCCAAATGGTGTTCTAAGTACCGCCAGGAGTAACTCCTGAGTATTTCTGGCTGTGAACCACAAACAAACAAAATTCTACTTATCCCAAAGTGTTCCCTAGGGCATGCTGGAACCATTTAGGGAAGTAGGACTACTCTTGGGTGCAATTCATTGGCATTTTGTGTTTGTTCAATTAAAGAAAGTATATCTCCAGGGTAATATACTTTAAAAATTAGAATGAGTATTTTCTTTTCTGTTTAGAGGGTGCTAGGCCCTATACATCTGGGAACCTAGCAAAGGCAATCACAAAAGACGATTGTTTAATGTATTTACTGTCCTGAAGGAATGTAGCTGAGTTATATATTAGAATTCCATACTCAGTTAAAGTATCTTTCAAAAATTGAGAGTACAGTGGAATATTTTTGACAAGAAAAAAACTGAGAGAATCTCACTAAATTTAATTTTCAAAGACAAAAAATTATTTCAGATTCAAAGTAGAGTTTTCAAAAAAGAACAAAGAAAGAAATGAAGTTGCAGAAACATTGTAAAAGTTTATTTAAATGAACATTGTAGCACTGTAGTATTGTCATCCAATTGCTCATGTATTTGCTCCAGTGGGCACCAGCAACGTCTCCATTGTGAGACTCATTACTGCTTTTGGCATATTGAATACGCCATTGGGCAGCTTGTCAGGCTCTGCCATGCGGCAGGATATTCTCAGTAGCTTGCCAGGCTCTCTGAGAGGGACAGAAGAATCAAACCCAGGTCAGCTGCGTGCAAGGCAAATGCCCTACCCACTGTGCTATCGCTCCAGTGTATACATGGAATATTTTTATAACTATTAAGGGAAATAATCTAACTTCCCATTCTGTATAAAGAGAAAAATGATAAGAGCAAAAAAGAGAAGCCCTTCATATGTAACAAATTATAATAGAAATTCTATGTTGTCCTATACACAAATGTCAAATTTGGGTAATAAGATAGTGGGATTTGAAAACCCTTAGACTCATAATAGAGGAGATCATGATATCAGAAATTTTAAGCAAATTTTAAAATGTAAATATATTAGTTCATTAAAACTATCACTTGTAATTATCATGAAATATTAAGAGACATAAAAACAAGCAATAGAATGAGAAGCAATTTGCAATTTTTTAAATATGTATAGTTGTTAAAGTAATAGTATCAAGATGAATATTAAATATATATGAATCAATAATGAGCCAAAAATAGGCAAAAGACTTATAAAAGTACTTAAACAACAGAGGAACTATGAATAGCCAACAATATTGATATCTGTTCAACTTAACTAATAATTAGGAGACTCCATTAAAACCATCCTGAGTTTCCATTTTTTCTGTACCAGAATGATGAAAAATTAAGATTCTCACAATGCAATTTTAACAAAAATGTAGAACATAGGAATTCTCCTATACAGCTACTGGTAGTAAAAATCTATTTTAGAAACAGTTTGGTATATATATCTGAAAATACATATATACCTCAAACAACAATTCTACTCCTAGGTAGTTTCCAGCTTATTTATACCAGAATAAACATACAACCTTATTCATAATAACATTTGTTCAATAGAATCCCAAATTGAAGCTATCAGAAAGCTCATCAAAAGCAGAGTAGATAGAGGAGAGCAATGGAAAATACCTTACTAGAGTTATCTTCAGTAATATGGGTAAATTAGCTTCCTGATTTCAAACAGAAGAAGCAAAACACAAATATGGTTCCCTCTATTTGAAAAAATAGGCAAACTAAACTGCTTCTAATTGCCTACATAAGTAGAAAAAATCATAATTTAATTTTTAAAGCAAGCAGATTGACTTCGCCAGCATTGGGATCGTTTTTGGACATGCCAAGAAGAAAATTAAAAAGAAAGGCTTGCCCACTTTCTAGTTATTCATAAAATTCTGTATATATGTATATAAATTATGCAATTTTCTATATTTGTGGCTGACATTTTTTAATGTAAAAAAAACAAAACAAAACCAGAAAAGTTGCTCAAGTGTCACTGCACATGCCTTGCATATGTAAACCCATGAGTTCAATCTCCAGTACTGCACAGTTCCTTGAGCACCATGATGTATGGCCCTAATTGTCTATGAGTATTCCTTGTTTCATCCACTGTTGAGAGGAGTAGCTCTAGCCAAAATGGTAGAAATAGAGTATAAAAGTCTTTTTTTTAAATGCATAGAATCGAACAAATCAAATCTGTTCAAATTCCAGAGAATTCCAGAGAATGAATTATTCTCTAGAATAGCTAGACATTGAAGCTATAAAATAAAATAAAATTAAACCTACACACTCTCTTTTTTTTTATAAATTTATTTATTTATTTTTAATTAGTGAATCACTGTGAGGGCACATTTACAGATTTATACACTTTTGTGCTTATGCTTCCCTCATACAAAGTTCGGGAACCCACCCTTCACCAGTGCCCATTCTCCACCACCAGTAAACCCAGCATCCCTCCCACCCTCCCCAATCCCATCTCCCCCCACCCCACCCTGCCACTGTGGCAGGGCATTCCCTTCTGTTCTCTCTCTCTAATTAGCTGTTGTGGTTTGCAATAAAGGTGTTGAGTGGCCACTGTGCTCAGTCTCTATCCCTCATTCAGCCCGAAACTCCCTTCCCCCACATGGCCTTCTACTACATTATAGTTGGTGATCCCTTCTCTGAGTTGCCCTTTCCCCAGAATGTGAGGCCAGCCTCCAAGCCATGGAATCAACCTCCTGGTACTTATTTCTACAATTCTTGGGAAGACCTACACAGTCTCTTAAACTTAGGCTAAAGATTTGAATTCCTAAATTTTTGCCATCATTTTCAGATAATTTTTTTTCATTTCTACAAGGCCTGAGAGATTGTACAGTGGGGAAGGTCTCTTGCCTTGCATGTGACTGACATGGGTTTGATCCCCAGCGTCCCGTATATTTTTGAGCACTGCCAAGAGTGATCTCTGAGTGCAGAACCAGAAGTAAGCCCTGTGTACAGCCAGGGGTGACCCAAAAGGAAACAAACAACAACAACAACAACAAAAGACTAAAAAAAAAGGTTAACTTCTATATATAAGAAAATGATACAGGTTTCAACTTGATCAACAGAACGGAGTACTAGGAAGTTAAAGGTGGTGGGGATGGGGTAGGGTGGGTAGAACTTGATACAATGGTGGAGGGATTGAAACAGCAGCACCACTAGTCAAAAATTATAACCTCAAATATATTAACTATAGTGCCTAATATAAGCTGATTAAAAACAAATTTAAATTCAAATAGTTTAGTGTAACATTTGGTATAACATTCATTGCAATTTTGAAAGTTAATATCTTAAATCAACATCTCTTATCATTGAATTTTTAAATTTTAAGCAAATAAAATTGATATACATTTGATTTATAAACAAAATATTCAGTCACTAAATATTCTTTATAAATAAAGAAATGCAAATATATCTTTTTGTTGTTGTTCATTTAAATTAGCACAGAATAAATTAATGGCATTGCCAATTGTGACAAGATGAGATCTTTTAAATATTGTTTGAATCTGTGTAAATTACAATCGTTAGGGAAAGCATAATTTGTGAAGTATCATAAAATATTTATAACATGTTGTAGCAAATCTACATCTCAGAGTTTTCCAGAAGAATTAAATCAAGATATAAAAAAGATTTAGTTGCATAAAGAAAATGATAATTTATTATGATTAAAAGTGAAATGCAACCTAATTTCCAGCAGTCAAGGATATTTGCACAAATGATATAGCACATTAATTTACATCTACTACATGAGTGTTGATATTATCCACTATGTCACTGTTTGTATGTGAATATATGTATTTGTATGTGAAGATGGAAATTTATTTAACCATTAATAAGTCAGTTTATGTAACAATGTATATTATGATTTGTATAATATTTTAAATTGAATAATTAAATATTACTTATTACATAATACAGCTACTGGAGTTCCTGCTTGTGAGCTCATTTCAAATTATTTGCACATATTATGTAATACTACAGAAAATGCTTTTGAAAAAGAAAATTATATGGACACTAAGATCAGGTTTTTATAAAACATGCATTAAGAAAACCTATGTACCTCATGGTCACAGCTAGAATTCTGGTTCAGGGGTTCAGCATTAGCGAGTAAAATTTCTTGCTCAGAACATGTAAAAATGTTAATAATGTTAGGTGTCAGGATGCAATCATTATAAATGATTTTTCTCTTTTTATTCTATGTGTTGAACTGTCATTATGGAAAAATTAATTGAATATAAAAAATTCAGAGACCTAAGTTTGCATTTTGCTTTGATCTTTGCACTCTTTCTTTTTAAAATAAGATTTAACATTGTAAGTTCACTTTTAGACTTAGAATATTTAATAAAATAAAAAAATTCCAAAATTGCTGTTTATCTTTAAAAATTTTTTGATTGTTATCACCATGAGATAGTGGCAAACTTTCATGATTAAGTTTTAGTCATACAATGATAGAGCACCCATCTCTCCACCAGTAAGCATTTTCCACCATTTTCTACCACCAATGTTCCCAGTATTCCTCGTGCCCCCACCCAATCCCATCCTACCCCCTGCCTCTGTGATAGGCACCTTCCTTCTTACTCTCCCTCTACTTTGGGGCATTATGTTATGCAATACAGTTACGAAGAGGCCATCATGTTTGGTCTACTTAGTCTACTTCCAGCATGCATCTCCCATCCTGATCGATTCCTCCAACTACCATTTACTTAGTGGTCCCTTCTCCATCCCAGCTGCCTTTTCCCCTAGCACATGAAGCTGGCTGCTGGCTTTCAAACAGTGGAGCAATCCTCCTGGCCCTTATGTCTACTGTCCTTAGGTTTTAGTCTCATATTATATGATTTTATATTCTACAAATGAGTGCAGTCATTCTATGTCTGTCCCTCTCTTTTCAACTCATTTCACTTACACTTATGAGCAAATTTCATGACGTTATCTTTACTAAAAGCTGCATCATATTCCATTGCATTGATGTACCAAAGTTTTTAACCAGTCGTCTGTTCTCGGGTGCTTGGGTTGTTTCCAGATTCTGCCTATTGTGAACAATGCTGCAACAAATACAAGTGCAGGTATCATGTCTACTGTGTTTTTTTGCATCCCTGGGATATATTCCCAGAAGTGGTATTTCTGGGTCATATAGAAGCTCAATTTCTGTTTTTGGAGGAATGTCCATATTGTTTTCCAAAAAGACTGGACCAGTTGACTTTCCCACCAACAATGAATGAGAGTCTGTTTCTCCCTACATCCATGTCAGCACTAATTGTTCTTGTCTTTTGGATGTATGCCAGTCTCTGTGGTGTGAGATTGTTGTTTTGATTTGCATCTCCTTGGTGATTAGCAATGTAGCACAATTTTTTCATGTGCCTTTTGACCATTTAAATTATTTTTTGAGGAAGTTTTTGTTCATTTCTTCTCCCCATGTTTTGATGGGGTTGGGGTTTTATTCCTGTAAAGTTCTACCAGTGTATATACTGGATATTAAGCCTCTATGAGATGGATATTGGGTAAATAATTTTTCCCATTCTGTGGGCTTTTTTGGGGTCACTGCTTTTTTTGAAGCGCAGAAGCTTTTATTTCAATGCAGTCCCATTTGTTTATATTTGCTCTCACTTGCTTTTCAGTGGTATTCCATTCCTGAAGACGCCTTTGACTTCAGTATCATGGAGGGTTCTGCCTACATTTTCCTCCATGTTCCTTATGGATTCAGGTCTGATATTGAGGTCTTTAGTCCGTTTTAATCTGACTTTTGTGCTTGGTATTAGACAGAGATCTGAGTTCATTTTTTTCATGTCCAGGTTTCCCAGTACCACTTGTTGAAGAGGTTTTCCTTGTTCCACTTCACATTTCTTGCTCCTTTAGTAAAGATTAAGTGATCATACATATACTTGCGCATCTGTGTCAGAATATTAAAATCTGCTCTATTGGACTGCTGTTCTGGTTCTAGTCCAATACCATGCTGTTTTAATTACTACTGCTTTGTAGTACAGTTTGAAGTTGGGGAAGGTGATGCCACCCATCTCCTTTTTTCCCCAAGGATTGCTTTCAATATTTGTGGGGGTCTATTGCTCCATATGAATTTCAGGAGTGTTTTGTCTATTTCTCTGAAAAATGTCATGGGTATCCTTATGGTAATTGCATTGAATCTATTTAATTCTTTAGGAATTATTGCATTTTGACAATCTTAATCCTCCCAATCCATAAGCAGGGTATATGTTTCCATTTCCTCATGTTCTCTTTTATTTCTTGAGGAAGTGTTTTGTAATTTTCTTTGTATAGGTCCCTCACTTCTTTAGTTAAGCGGGTTCCAAGGTACTTGATTTCTGAGGCACAACTGTGAACGAGATTTGTCTTAATATCTCCTACTTCTCTTTTATTATTTTTAATAGGAAAGCCTTTGACTTTTGGGTTTTGATTTTATAAACTGCCACTTTATTCTACAAAACAATTGTTTCTAGGAGCTTTTCTGTAGAGTCTTTAGGATTTTCTACATATAGTATACTGTCATCTGAAAATAGTGGTAGCTTGAATTCTTCCTTTCCTGTCTGGATGCTCTTCATATCTTGTACTTGCTTAACTGTTATGGCAAGTACTTCCAGTACTATATTGAAGAAAAGTGGTGAGAATGGGCAACCTTGTATTGTTCCTGATCTTAGAGGGAAGGCTCTTAGTTTTTCCCCATTGAGAATAATGCTTGCTGTGGTCTTATGCTAGATGGCTTTGACTATATTGAGGAGAGTTGCTTCAATGCCCCTTTTGCTGAGTGTTTTTATCATAAATGGGTGCTGGATCTTGTCAAATGCCTTCTCTCCATCTATTGCTATGTGTAAAAAACATCTGCGAGGGGGCAACCAGGGGAGAGATCCGGTGGCTCTCCCCATCGACCACCCCCCGGGTTTCGGGGGGGTCGGTCCCCGGCCGCTTGCCCAGCTGGAGTGGCCCAGGCCATGGGACAGATGGAGGGCTGATTGTCACCTCAGAAGATTCCTAGGACTGCAGCATCAGTGCAGACACAAACAACCTCACATCACCAGGGCTTGGCCAATTGGTGAAACATCCTTGAAGTATTTCATCAAAAGGGCACTGGGCACTCTGAGCACTGCTTGGGAAATCCTCTTTCCCTACAAGCCCCAAAAGAATAAGGTCTGCTCTTTGGTGACGGGAAAGAGGAAACCATTTCCTTTTAATTTTGCTGTTTATACTTTCACTGTCTGTAGCACTGTCATCCCGTTGTTCATTGATTTGCTCGAGTGGGCACCAGTAACATCTCCATTGTGAGATTTGTTGTTACTGTTTTTGGCAGATCAAATGCACCATGGGTAGCTTGCCAGGCTCTGCAAGCTTTATAAAGTCTATACTTTCACTAATACTAAGAAAATGGTCTGTGGTTTTATTAATAATAGGAGTTAAAAGCTCAATATTAAAATTTTTCATCTTTCAGGGTAAAGAATCTGTTAATAAAACATTGTCTTGGAACAATTGGAAACACAGGTGGGAGGAGAAATTTGTGTTTTATTTTTGAGTTTTGAAGTACTTTATATTACAAAAAAAAGATCTTTGTTGGAAATATTCTTTTAAATATCTTTTGCAATCTTTGGCTTGCCTTTTCACTCTAAAACAATGTCTTTTGATGAAATACTGTAAAAGTTGAAACTGTAGGAAAAAAAGTCTTTAAGTTGAGTGTGAAAAAATGTAATGCTCTGTGTATGGTGTTTCGCCAAACCCAATGTCAGTGTGATCTTCTTTTCTACTCTCTATGAGAAGCTTAATAGTTTAACTTAGTTTTATGATGAACATTGAGTTACGTTGTGTAGATGATGTAAGTTCTTGTTATGGTTATCCAGTTGCCACAGATGATTTATTTAAAAGTCATCTTATTTCTTTTTTGGGGAAAAACTCATTTCACTGGACTCCTTTGTCTAAAATTAATTAACCATTTACGTATGTATATATAAACACACATATGTGTGTGATTATTTATTTATGAATACTGTGTTTTGCTCTAGATGCGTGATTTGTGACAATATCATAAGTACATGGCTATAGTACATTTGTAATGTCTTGAAATCAGCTACAATGGAGAATTTATAATTTATTTTTCAAAGTAACTGTATTCTATAGCTGGTGCATTTATATATGAGGTTTTGCATTTATTCTGCCAATTTATACCAAGATAAATTATATTATGAGTTTTATTAGGATTGAATCAAGTTTATAAATAATTTTATAAGAATAGACACCTTAACAGTATATTCTTAATTTATTGCGTTTGGTTTTTAGAGAAACATTGGTTTTCATTTGGAAAGAGTGAGTTTGGGCCACACCCAGTGGTTTTCAGGGTTACTCCTGTTTCTGTGCTCAGGAGTGAGTCCAGGTAGTGCTCAAGGGACCAGATGTAGTTCTGGGGATTCTAACTGTGGTTGCCTGCATGCAAGGCAAGTGCTTCACCTCCTGTGCTTTATTTCTACCCTGTAACCATCTTTTTATCATTTTCACTGTACAGATCTTGCACATTTTGGAAGTCAAATTTATATTAACATAGTTTATTGATTTGATGCTATTGTTTTAGTGTTTTATGCAGTGTTTTAAGGATTTAATACATGAAAATTTCTAAACATGATTAGTGGCTGGAAATTCAATGGAAAGATAAAGTCAGTATCTGATGCTGCAATACCAAGATTTTACAACTTCACAACGCTGGCATGCTGACATTCTGGACCTGATAAGTCTATTGTCAGAGATGGTCTTGTGCATTATAATATATGTAACCACTTCCTTGACTTCTATTCAATAGCTAATAGCATTTTTTCACTGCATTAACCATCCACTGAAATGTCTAAAGTAAAAACCCTGACTATATTGTTAGTAAAAATATGGAGCAATTGGAATGTTCATAAACTGTACTGGGAATGCAAAGTGTTAGTACAGGAAAAGTCTGGGGCCAAGAAACTGTGTGTCAAACTTTCTAACACTTATTATCAAGAATTAGTGAGCCTCCAATAACTTAATGGATTCTGTGGATGTAACAAAGTTGTAGGGAAACAAATGTAAGACACTAGACCCAATCCCCTCAGCCACACAGATTTCTGCATAGGAAGCCAGGCCCTATCCTGAGATGATATTCTGACCAGATAAAGGCCAGTGTAAGAACAGAAACACATCTATATGTGTTTTCACAAACTCTTATGCACAGAACACCATATTCATCCTCTTTTTTTCTCAAGGCTGTATTGCACAAAAGTCTTTTGCTTTGCCTTTGAGATATACTATACATTAATAGCCCTTTCCAGGCATGTTGGTAACTTCTATTTATTTATTTATTTATTTATTTATTTTGGTTTTTGGGTCACACCCAGCGATGCTCAGGGGTTACTCCTGGCTTTGCACTCAGGAATTACTCCTGGCGGTGCTTGGGGGGACCATATGGGATGCCGGGGATCGAACCCGGGTCGGCCGCGTGCAACGCAAATGCCCTACCCGCTGTGCTATCGCTCCGGCCCCAGTAACTTTTATTATAATAGCAATGCTAGGTTATAACTGCCAAATGCATATGCCATAGTAGGAAACTAATAACGCCTCTTAGACTTTAGCTTTTAAGGAAAATACCAAGAGCAAAACCTGCTTCTCAGCTTGAACTTAAACCTGGGAACTGGGATATTATAAAAATACATGGCCAGACCCCCATTCTTAGGCATCTACAGTAGGTATGCTTGCATCCTAGGTTCCTTCTTTCAAATGGTTCCCCTTGAATTGGATATATATTTTTGCTCTTGTGTGTCTTATCCTTGTTGCATGATTCTTCTTGCACCAATGGGCAAGAGATTATTAGCCATGGGAATTTCCCATTGACTGTAACTTTGAAAAACTGTGAAATGAACCATCCCACTCTCTTCTTTCCTCTCTCCTTTTTCCCTCCTCCCTCCATCCTTCCCTTCCATCTCCCTCTCTCCCTTCTCCCTCCCTCCCCTCTTCTTCCTTCCTTCCTTCCTTCCTTCCTTCCTTCCTTCCTTCCTTCCTTCCTTCCTTCCTTCCTTCCTTCCTTCCTTCCTCCCTCTCTTCCTCCCTCTTTTTCTCTTCCTCTTTCTCACTTTCTCTTTCTTTCTTTCTTTCTTTCTTTCTTTCTTTCTTTCTTTCTTTCTTTCTTTCTTTCTTTCTTTCTTTCTTTCTTTCTTTCTTTCCTTCCTTCTTTCCTTCCTTCCTTCCTTCCTTCCTTCCTTCCTTCCTTCCTTCCTTTCTTTCTTTCTTTCTTTCTTTTTTTCTTTCTTTCTTTCTCTTCTTTATTCTTTTTTCTTTTCTTAATATAGGACTTCATTCCTGAAAGGCATGAGCTTTACCACCAAGTACTATCCCCGGTTCCCATGTAAAATATTATCCATGCAGCATCGATAGCATTTTGGGTCTATTTTTGCTTTGCGTTTCCTAGAGTCTGCTAAAATCACATTTTTGCATGAGTTAAAATTTTTAGAATTTTTTTAGATGTCATATTCTGCATAGGTATATATTATACATTGGTATATCTATGTACCTATGTACTTTAGAAATAACCTTTTTCTCCAATCTGACTCATGAATTAAAATGTAAATCTGTGCAGGTCAAAGTACATAAATAAATATTTAAGAGAATTTTGTTTGACTAACTCACACTGCATATTAAAATTCAAGTTACTCTAAGGCTAAGTAGGGACTATTAATATTTTTATAATTAGGCCTTTTATTATAATTGGGTTTTTAAAAATCTAATTTGTGTTTAAAGAAAGAAAAGCCTATGGCTCTAACATGTATAAAAAGTCTTTATTCTTTCCATGGTTTGCACATATAGGTTAATTGTGAGACATTTCCTTTGCCTTATACTCAGTGCCCCTGATAGTCCTCAAATAGTAGATAAAGTCCATTCAGTGTGTACTTTGGGGGATATATCAAATAAGTTAATATATCAGAATCTGGAGCAATAGTACTGAAGGTGGGGCATTTGCCTTGCACATGACCAACCAGGATTTTATCCTGTCACCCTACATGGTCCTCCGAGCCAGCCAGGAGTGATCCCTGAATGCAGAGCCAGGAGTAAACTCTGAGCATTGCTGGCTGTGACAAATACATATATATCAGACTGTAAAGGTATTTTATTTGGTGTCAGTATCCTGCCTGTCATCTGATTCTTCTGGTAACAATGAAATTCTGAATAAAGAAAAGAACAAATTTTATGACCAATTTTCTCTTTACAGAGAGAGATCTTAAGATCGGACCTCATTATCTGCTCAGTGGCCGCTGTTTTGTCATTTGCAGTCAGTGCCAGTACTGTGTTCCTGTCCTTGCGAGTATGTATTATTCAACATATATCTCTTCTGACCACTGTTTTCTTAAAGCTCCCATTGGGAATTCCAGAGTAATGCTAGGAGAGTGAGCCCAAGGGATAACCAAATTGCCAGTTGGACAATAAAGGTACGTCCATGTACCATTAAGAACAATGTCCAAGGTAAGATTTGGTTCACATCACGGATTTGAATCCCTTGTTTAAATCTTACTGCTTTTCCATCTTGAAAGTTTTATGTGCTATGGATGTTGGATATCTTCTAAAATCCTTCGTACAAGTAGTCAGTAGTAATAAGGCAGGCTAGCAGCACACTATTATAAACAGAGGAAAAAGTGATTGGTTATCAGGCATGTGATGGATGCCGAAGAGCCAAAATGGTTATTGGAACATGATTTCCAGTTAGAAACATAAAAGTAGAGCATTCCAGATGGGATTTCTGGATTAAACCTTTTACAGAAAGTTAACATCTCTCTATAAAATTATTGTGCATTTCTGGCATATATTAATGAATATATATCATAATGTTTTGACCCAAAATCTTATTTATGCCTTAGGAATTAAATATAAAAATGTACATATCCTATCTTTAACAGGAAAGGTCTATTAGGTAAATTTGTTACCTTCATCTCTTTTAAGGAAAAAAAGCATTCCAATAGACAGAATTCCTTTGGCCTTTGGACTTGCACAGATTAATTTTCTGCCCTCATTTCCATGCTTAGCAGTTCCTATTATAAAGATATTTTATGTCATGTGAAAGAAGTTCAGAGGTTTGTAACAAGAGTTGGGTTTGACTGTTTTTAAGGAGGAGCCAGGGGAGGGTGACAATAGTGTTTTGTCTTAGTCATTTGCATCCTCCTGTTCTTGTAAACTAAATAATGATTTCCCCCCCCCTCTTTTATCACAGCCATTTCTCAGCATTGTGCTTTTTGCCCTGGCTGGCATGGTGGGATTTGTCACCCATTACATGCTCCCTCAGCTCCGAAAGCATCATCCGTGGATGTGGATTTCACACCCTGTTCTTAAAAACAGAGAGTATCAGCAACAGGAAGTGAGAGGTTAGTGATACAGCCCTCAAAAAAAAAAAAAAGTGTGAGTCCAGAGTGCTGGTATAGGAATTAAGGCACTACCCAAGCCCACTTTAATCCATGGCACTGCATATGGTACACCACAAATCATGGGTGCAACTGTACAGGTGATCTGCAGCCCAGCACACCAGGACCTGAACAGCAACATATCCCCAGTCCTAACCCTGTACCCCTAGCCCCCACACTGTTTGAAAGCTCCTCTCTCCTCCAAAGTATTGGTTGGCATGCTTTGCCCCTAACTTTCCAAAAGAGAAAATAGATTGAGGTACTGTGATTTATAATATTGTTAATGATGGTTTTCTGTGCACATAATTCGAGCACCACACCCATCTCAAGTGTACCCACCTCCCAAGCTCAAGGAATCCAATGCTCCTTCCTTTCAACCCCACACCCACTCCTACTCCCAGCCCAAGAACTTATTTATGTGGATCTGTTCCCGCATTGTGTTGCCTTTGGTCCTTTGTTGCTATCTTACTGTGAACTTTAAGTTGCACATATAGAGAAATCATTCTGTATCCTTTGCCTTCTGACAGTCATTCGACATGGTGTCGCCTCATTCAAGTCATGATTGATATACTTTATTTATTACTTATTTTTAATGTAGGAGTACTGCTATTTATTCAGATATTGATTAAACTGATTGAATTGGGCATGAACTCCACGTTACTTTTTGTTTTAATGCAGAATGTTAATTTTATTTATTTATTTATTTATTTATTATTGGATCACCATGAGATATACTTACAAAGCTTTCCTGTTTGAGTTTCAGTCATAGAATGATTGAACACCCAACCTTCAACCACTGCACATCTTCCACCACCAAAGTTCCCAGTATTCCCTCCCATCTCATCCCTCCACCTGCCTCTGTGGCAGACAATGTCCCTTATACTCTCTCTTATATTGCTTATTATGAATAGCATAAGATGTTACGTAGTCGGGTGCTACTGAAATTCTAAAATTTTAGATAATTAGGATCTGGAAAAATCTCTGCAGCGAGCTGCTCAGTTCAGAGATTCTTTTGTGTGCCTCTGGATTATGGCCCTTAAGGAGCTCAAATAGCAGCCAGAGGCGGTTTGTGGGTGTGACCTCCAGGGTCCCATGGGGGTGGTGGGGGATAAGAGGGACTGGCCTATCCCCTATTCTTTGAGGCTTGGAGTTTGTTGTCACTGAACCCAATGCACTTCTCATTGGGTTCTGGAAGTTGGCAGTCACCAGGATTCTTGCGGGGCAGGTGGAGGGGACGCCTGCTCCCATCTGAGGCACCTCAGTGAAGTTGGCCTGGCTTAAAGTCCAGAGGCTTTTCTGCAGGAAGCTGCTCGGTTCTGAGATTCTTTTGTGTGTCTCCAGATCATGGCGCTTGTTTCCATCTTTTTCAGAGAAATAAACTATTGGCTTATTTATTTATTTGGAGGGTGTGCCCACTCACCCGCAGCATAGCACACCACCAGCCATAACTGAGGCTTTTGAACTTTTTCGAGATTTATGGGTCTCTGAAATAAGGCCAATAAATGAGCTTGTATAGCTGAGCCGGAGGTGGTTTGTGTGTGTGACTCCCACATACCTAACTTTTGGCAATTTTATTTCTTGACAAACTTGGCCCCAAGTTGTTCTGGTCCAGCCAAAGGCACAGCGACAATTCGGGGGTATCAGGAAGCCTGAAGTCACCATCAATCTGCTGATGCATTCTCCCCACAGATATAGGTTGACCTGCGGGCAGCACCATACTCCCGGTTGATGGGCATATGGACCAAAGTGTGAATGTTCTCAATGCTATAAGACTTTACACTTGAACATGACTCCAATGTAGTATTGCATTTGTAAATTTAACCACATTCTTTTTTTAAAAAACAAAAGAAGTAACTTTCAGTATACAGTATCATTCCCAGAACAAAGGACTGAAATAAAATATAAGTATGGTTTATGAAAATAACAAGGAGGTACTGGTATTAAATAAAAATTAATTTATTATATTAAGACATAAATATTATGCCTGTCCAGTGTAAAATTATTAGTGAGAGCAGGCATAATGAAAGATGAGGTCATTCGTAGAGACTGTCAATTACCTAATTTAGAGAAAAAATAATTAAACCAAATTAAGGCTCAGAGTCTTTGCAGCAGATTAGCAGGTGGAATTCAAAAAGAAAGATCAGAGTGAGCAGTTTAAAATTTAGGAAGCTAAAAAGTAAATTTTAAGTGTAGTAATTTTATTTCCTGAAGTCTTACAGAGCTAATTTAAATAGAATCAGTAAGATATGCAAATCCTCCTAGTATTTTCAGCACAAGATTCAACAGCAAGTAGTTGTTCTCCTCTCCTTCTCCTTCTCCTCTTTCCTTCTCCTTCTCCTTCTCTTTCTCCTTCTCCTTCTCCTTCTCCTTCTCCTTCTCCTTCTTCTCCTTCTCCTTCTTCTTCTCCTTCTTCTTCCTTCTTCTTTCTCCCTTGACTCCCCTACCCCCCAGTAGTTTTCATGAATTACTGCTGGCTTTGGCTCAGGGATCACTCCTGATGGGCTTGGTGGACCACGTGTTCTGCTGTGGATTGAACCTTAGTCGGCCACAAGCAAAGAAAGCGCCTTACTTCCTATACACCACTCTGGCTCCACTATATTTCTTTCCATATCACTTACTCTGGAATCTTCTCTTCAATTCCACTTATTATTTCCTCAAGAGTTAGCCTTATTGTTATGCTTTCCATATGGAACTTTCCATTTAATTTGTTGTGTTTTTCTTTTTTCTTTTTGGTTTTTGAACTAGACATCATGGTGCTAAGGGATTACTCCTGGTTTTGTGCTCAGGTATAATTCCTGGCGTTGTTCAGGGGACCATATTTGGTGCTGTAATTGAACGAAGGTGAGCCATGTGCAAGGCAAGTGCCTTACCCCTGTACTCTCCCCACCCCAGCCCTAATTCATTGTGTTTTCCACACCCAGCTCCTTTCTATGGAATTTTGTTATGCTTTTATCTAACAAAGAACTTATATTTCTGCATTTTATTCTATGGTGTGCATTTTAGTATCTTCTTGATTTTATTCATAATAATTATTTTTTGAGGGATGCTGGGGATTAAGCTAAGAGTTTCAGGTATCTAGAGCATGCATTCTATATCCCCAGCCCCATACTAATAATTTAAAATTTATTTATAAAGCTTCCCTCTTCGATATTGCTGATTGATTTCTGGGGATTTTTCTTTCTCATCTGTTGGCTTTGTTTATACAATAGGTGAATCTGTGACTATTATTTTGGATCCATTTTTTTTCTCTTCAAGACCTGTGTGTTTGATTCAACAAGTGTCAATATTTGGGGTTTTCTTTAGTCTCTCCTCTGAATAAGCAGGACCATTGGGTATAAAGTAGTTCACTGTTCCCTCTCGGATCCGATCTCTATCTGTGGTCCCAGATCCTTCCTTTAATGACTTGTTATGGTTATCTGATGCTGCTGGTTTGCTTTCAAGACAAGCTTTCATGAATTTCTGAGGTGTGAGGAGAGTTCTCTACCTTGTTGCCTTTGCAGGAGGAAAGTAGCTGTGATTCAGTGTCTAGTTGCAGTTCTCAGCTGTAGGAATACATGTGACTCAGTCTCCCTTCTTTGAAGGACCTTCCCAAGTCCAGACGACTAGCATGTCTTTAACTCTTGGGTCTAAAAGTTTCAGGGGTGAGAGTTCTGTCTACCACGATATTTGCTAAAATCACTGGAATTTCATTTTAGATACAGCATGCATTTTGGAATGGTCACACGAACCCTACTTTCTGCTTAAATGTTTTATGGTCCCCTGTAGACCATTATGTCTTCAGAGTCCTGGCTCTTCCCCTGCTTGGACAATGAGTCACACAGTGAAGGAGCTCTGTGTCTTAGCAGTAGAGCAATTTTTCCTGTAGCCCAAAGCTGTCATACTTGAACCTATTGTTATTTGAAGGCAGAGCTCTCTAGAATACAAGGATTTGATTCCGGAGAAATGGCTGGAGGTTAGAGTTGTCGTATTAATCATTTACAAGCAACTGGTGCTGGAAAGTGTTCCAACTCCCTGTTTTAAAATGAACATGTTCTCCACACATTCTAGGGAAATGATGCATGGGAAGGAAACTTTATTAAGTTAACAGTGTTTTCATTTCACTTTGCATTGAATGTGCACTTTGCACATATTCAGTTTGTATGTAGCTTGTGAGGATGAAAACCTGTTTCTCTCAGGAATTTAAGGCAATGTTCTATTGCTTTACAGCTCCCACCTCTGCTATTGAGATGTCTGGTGTCTTTCTCTTTGATCATTATACATGGAATATACTTCCCTACAAGAAGTTTTCAGAAAGTTTAGGAGTGATTTTGGTATCATGGCCCAGAAAATAAGCTCTGGATCAAAATTGATATACTCAAATCTAAGTTCTTTTACTTATTTGTGTTTAACTATTGTGATTCAATTTTATAATTAGTGTTTATCTGACAAATATTTGTTAGAGGATGAAACTAATGATTAATGAATAATTTGTGTGATTTTTAAATAGTCACCAGAAAGCATAATACAGGCAGAATATTTTCTTTAGTAGGATTCACTACTTCTGTCATGTAACACCTTGCTCTTTAAAAATATATATATATTTTATATTTACTGTATATATATACAATAAAGCACTGTAATCTACAAAGTTATTTATATTTGGGTGGTTCGGATATACTATGTTTCACCACCAGTGTCTTCTTCCCTTCTCCAGGGTTCCCAGCTTCCCTCCCACCAACTCCCCACCCCAACCCCATATTGCCATCTTGACAGGCACATTTTTATATTTGGTTGTTGAAGTTTGTCTCTCTTGTTGTCACTATTGTTAATACTGTGGTTTGAATATTCAGCTATATCACTTCTTTATATCACTGATGTACTCAGATCCCCTTGACCCCTTTGCTTCTCATTGCTTCCTACTATCATTGCTTTCTATCAATCTCCGCCAGTTTTTTCTTTCTCTGCCATTCTCCTCCCTATGGGGAAAAGAGTGATCTAGGCATCCCCAAACCCAAACATTACATTTCCTTCATTGTTATTATATATACCACATATAAACCTCTGTCCTTCATTTAACATGATGTCTTCCAGTTCCATAGATGTTGCAGCAAATTGTGTGATTTCATCTTACCTTACAGCTGCATAGCATTCCATTGTTCTATACGTTGCCTTGTGCCTCATTTTACCTATTATACCCTTTATAACCTGGGAGATACATATCTGAAGTTTTGAAGTCTTTGTCAGGGAGAATACAAATTATCCTAGTTTAAATCATACCTGACAATGTGTGTATAATCTTTAAAATGTTTATAATGCTAGAAAGATAATGTGGTGTGACAAACAAGGTATGATTTCTGAACATAAAAGTCAGGTTGGCATTTATGGAAAGATCTTACATTTGTGTGATGATATAGAATTTTTTTGAAAAAGAATATATTTCTTATTTTATATGTCCCTCATTCATAAAAGATGCTAATGTCAGGATGTAGAGACCTAGAAAATCCTCCAAAGTGTTTTTAATTCAAACTGTTGGAAATAGTTTGAAACCTGAACAGAACAAGTGTTAACTGATAACATAATCTCAATTGTTTCTATAGTAAAGTGCATTTCAAATGCCAAAGTAGCTTTGAGTGTGTGTCAGAAACTAGTCTGTTAGTTTGAAGGTTGTCTTATTAATGATTCCTTATGTAACTTTTTTCAAACATGAACTCTTGCTCTCCTTTCCTATCCCTCTCTGCTGCTCTGTCTACACACTCACATTCCGCCTTTTAGTTTACCAGGAAATATACCTTTAATCAGTTTCCACAAATCTAGAGGGGGTTGCAGTAGACCATCAGTGAAGCCAGGTTTGAACTATAGTAGGAAAAGGTAAAAAATGGTATCGTATTTTCTCCGCTGGAAAAGGAGAGAGGCAGAAATAGCCTAAAGAAGTAGAAGTCAGCCCTGGTCAGCAATAAAAATGAAAATAGCTTGGAGACAGAGCTCAGTAGACAGATGTCCATGGAAACATTTCACCTCTTCAAAGGCAATAGGATGTCTACCTAAGCATACATTGGGATGCCAATAATTGGAACAATATTAGAACACTAACGCGGTAAACCATGAAGTGTTGACATGTAGCATGTGATATATGCATGATGATGCTGCAAACAGTTTGAGGTCTGCATGCCTCAGCTACAGGCTATGAGGCCAGTGTGATGAATTCTGATTCAATCTTTCTGATTTACATGATAAATATCACTTGAAGGATAAACTTCTTACGATATTTTGATAGAATAATATATGGAGATTGCAATTATCTAGTGGAGAAGACGTTTATGTCATATTAGAATTTAAATGACACAAATTGCACTTTAATTGGAGAATTATTGAGAAATAATTGAGAACCTACCATGTACTAAAGAATCTATAGTGCGAAGAATGCAAAAAGAAGAATTATGATTCTTGGCAAGGTTGCTGTTCTAAAAAGCATCAACTTTCATGTGGTTTTAATTAGAACATCTAGAAAATTTCTCCTACTCCTTTTTCATTTTGTTGTTTTGCTTTTTGGAGGGCACATCTGGATATACTCAGGGCTGACTTCTGACTCTGTGTTCAGGGACCTCTCCTGGTAGACTTGGGTGTACATTATGGGGATGTCAGGATTGAAATCAGGTCAGTCATGTGTAAGACAAGACCCCTAACTGCTGTACTATTACTTCAGCATCTCCCCTAATCTTTTTTTATGTGTGTAAAAATCCGTAAGTGATTTCACCAGCACTTTCTACTTTAAATATGATGGTTCAGTATTGACTGAAGAACTTCAAAATGAAGAGGCATTATTGCATTCATTTACCCAGGAATTTGTTCAACCCTTTCAAGAGATGTGAGGGGTACATTTTTAAACTCACTGTGTTAAATGGAAAGAAAGATAATATAATGAATAAGGTGCTTGCTTTGCATGTGGCTCACCTGGGTTCAGTCCCAAGGATCCCATGTGGTTCCTTCTTTCCCATAAGGAGTGATTCCTAAGTCCAGAGCCAGAAATGAGCTGAGTACTGCCGGTTTGTTTTGGGGAAAAGGGTCAAACAGTTTTAAAAGCTGAGTTAGACTTTGCAACAAAAAATATTCCAGATGGATTAAAGATATTTTTTTCTTTGAAATGGTTGAAGAAGAAGTAAAAAACTAGCATAGCAAAACCAAAAACAAACAAAAAGCCCAAGGTCTTTCATAATCGTCGATGGGACAGGAAAAAAAGAATATCTCAGTATGGTTACTAAATCAATTTGTTTTCTTTGTATTTGTTTTGTATTTCTCTTCGAGATATACCATGATGTTAAGCCCAATAGTACTTTCAATCAACTCAAAAATAATCACAGAAAACCTAACATGTGCCAAGGTATGTAGAGAATACTACACAAGGTATGTACAGAATAGGAGAAGCTCTGTGGAGCAAAGGCTGCACTGCGTCTCCTCAGGGAGAGAGGTGGTGCCTTTTAAGATAAGGGGAATCCTAAAGCCAGTAGTAAAACCCGGAAGCCGTGCAAGGTAGGCAGTGCCCACACAGTGATTTTTAGATATCTGCCTTAATTAATTTTTTTTCAATCAGTTAATAAGGAATTTTTACTTCAGTCTTTTTAAGTAGCTACTGTATACATGGTCACTATCACTGTCACTGTCATCCCATTTCTCATCGATTTGCTCGTGAGGGCACCAGTAATGTCTCCATTGTGAGACTTGTCATTGCTGTGTTTTTTCTTGGCATATCAAATATGCAATGGGTAACTTGCCAGGCTCTGCCCTGGGGGCGAGATACTCGGTAGCTTGCTGGGCTCTCCAAGAGGGCAGAGGACAGCCGCGTGCAAGGCAAACGCCCTACCTGCTGTGCTATCGCTCCAGCCCCACTGTATACAGGGTACAGTGCTAAATGCTGAATATGATGGATAATGCAAGCCTTAGATGCCTGCCTAATAGAAGATGGAATTTCATCACAGCAATGACTATATGTATATGATGTTTGAAGTTCAGTGAAGAAAAATTATAGGCAATTATGAGGGTCTCTAAAGTTCTAATTTAGGTACAAAAGAAGTGTTAAGGGCTTCTGTAAGGAATTGACATTTAAGTTGAGGCCCGATGAATGAAAAGGTTATTGCTCAGAGTGGAGGAAACAGAATCCAGTCATGAGAAGAACTCATGAGTATTCCCTGAGTCAACTTGTTTGAGGATGGAAAAGTAACAAGGACCCCGGGTTTATATAGAACCATGGGCTTATACAAGGACTGTGGGTTTACGCAGAACTGTAGGATTTTGAACTGCAGGTGATATGTCTTGCTTTACATTTCAGAATGACCCTTGTTTATGATACAGAAGCTTGTTTCTGCAGAATAAATAAGTCTGTAAAAATGTTAATACTAAAGACTTTCCAATCTGATATTTAGGTCAGCAAGAAAGATGAGAGTAAGAAATGCTTCTATAAGAAAGCAATTGTCTTTAATAAGGGAATGGTCATAACCTAGATGTTTGGAATTCCTTTTAGCAGGAGCTCTTTGCCTTGAATGCCTCAGGGTGCCCAGCGGAATGGCACTGCATTCATATTCCAGTGTTCACAAACATGTTTTTTCCCAATAGAACACAAAATCTTAAGTCCTTGAGGCTTATAGATAATAATTTATGAGTTGGGCTGAAGAAAATTGTCTTCTTACAGATGAAAAAACATTCTAAGAATTTTTTGATTAACTTTTAATTATTGAGACTTGTTTTTATTAATATGAGCAATCTAAATAAAACATCCCAAAAACCCATTGAGAATTTAAAGTATTCCCTCATAATAAGTCATACATAAACTTGTAAATAACATAGTTAGTTTGCATACTTCTTCTCAAGGGCCTAATATTCTAGGGGAAAGAGAAATGATAATGTTATTAAAGTAATGTGTTTTATGGTCTCCTTGCATATTTAATATATTACATAAAAGCAGTTATAAAATATGATTACAAAGATTTTCTGTTTAACTTTGTATGAACACTGAGATAATTTGGGGACTTGAGAAATGTATTTGTCATGTTTTTATTACATTTACAAGCTTTCCATTTTATTAAATTTTCAGAGTCCTAAGGAAAGGATTAAGTTTGGTCTTCACAATTCCAAATTTGAAATTTAATACTTCTGTTTTAACTTCTTCCAACATTATTATCCAACCATTTATTTGCTTCCCCTCTATTTCAAAAATAAATACTAGATAAGTGGTTTATTTTAGGTTAACTCTTTTCCATCATCTTTAAATTATAGCATTACCTTTTGCTCTCTCTCCTTTTGAGGTGGGGGAGGATGGGGTGGGGTGATGGGAGGGATGCTGGGACCATTGGTGGTGGAGAATGGGCACTGGCGGAGGGATGGGCACTCGACCATTGTATGACTGAAATGCAAGCATGAAAATTTGTAAGTCTGTAACTATACCTCACGGTGATTCACTAATAAAAAAGTTTTTAAAATTATAGCATTACCTAAATTGCTGAATTTCATAAAAACATGTTAGAGATATGTGAGAATTAAAGTGGAATCAACTGTCTGTCTTACTCTTTCTTTTTGGGGACCCAGGAATTGAAATCAGGTCCTCACAAAAGCAAGTTTATATGCCCAACCCAACTTTCCATCAGGTTTAGCAGAACATGGGATCAAAAGTCTGGAGTTGGTAATCTCCATAATTTGCTCTCTAATTTGCTCTAATTATATATATGTGTGTATATATATATATAATTTGCTCTGTTTATTTTAATTTCTTTGCCACATCCTTTCCTCCCCTGCTTTGACTTGAGGTTATATTGAACACTTTTGAGTAAACCATGCCTTGGGGTGATTTTTTACCTAAGATTTTTTCCCCCTTAATATATAATGCATATGCCCATGCTTGTTGGTGTATGCAGGCAGTGTAAACTGTGTTTGCTGTCCTCTCTGGAGATTCAGAATTAATCTGCAGAAGGCATGTGGGTGTTTTGTATCACATTTAACTATCAGCAGTGTCACTTTTATGCTCCCCTGTAGTACTTCAGGTGGTGAACGGAAGCAGAATTTTTCTGTGTAGCAGAGAATTTCTGTCCTTTTTTTGTGACTCTGAGTACACTATTAAAGAAAACTAAAGATTTTCATTATTAATGAAAATTAAAACTTCTAAAGCTTCTCTTTATCTTTCAGAATCCTGATGTAAGGCTTCTTCACAGATATTGTTTGCCCTTGCTTTTAAATGTGGTTATAAAAGATTTAAAGATTCACAGCTCCCATGAACATACTACTTCATTCATACAACAGATAACATAATGTGTTTAAAATCCAACCTTCCTAGACATACTTCCTAGAGTCTAATTGTCTAGCTACAAACCTTTAACTTGTGTCTGTGATATAGTATCTCTCTGTCTCTGTCTCTCTCTCACCTACACACACACACACACACACACACACACATGCACACGCACGCACACACATCAGGAACCACCACAGGGTATTAAAATCTCACTGAATAAACACTTCTACTCCAAACATTTGGAAAGACATGGTAGTTTATAGATAGTGCGTGTAGAATCTATTCACTTCTGTACTGCTTTATGTGTTTCTAGGATGGGTAAACTGCAATTATTATGGCAAGAATTTTTAAATATCATTGTTTAGAGTAAACCCTTATATACTGCAATGGAGTTATGTTCCTACACTCAAGTAAGCTTCCACACTCACTGAGAAGGTGTCATTTTCTCAGGGTAAATGTGATAAGCATATGAGACAATCAGGATCATTGCACTGGTACCCAGGTCACTTCTCATTGATTACCCACTCAAAAATTTCTTTTAGTTCAGATCCCTTTTACTTTCAACAACACTACAGAATAAGGTTGGCTTACATTCTTCTTAATTTACATATTTTTTCGGAATCTTGCTAAGGTTGTCATGTTTCTCTGAATTGATGACGCATGTGGATAGAATTCTGGAAGTGCATTTTTCTAAGAAGCCTGAATTACATCTGATATGATAGTCTTCATCTGACACTGTTGATATCTCATAAATTGAAAAATAATTTTGTTGAAAAGGAAACCTATCTGTAACTGATTCTATTTTATGAAAGATTAATATTGGACATATTTAATATGCTATACTTAAAGCTTTTTGTATTGTATTCCAAAAGTAATTCTAAGGACTGCTTTCTTTTAGTGCTACTTTATTCAATTCAATTAATTACAGTTTTTCCAACCACTGAGAATGTTTAAAGTGTTTTAAAATGAACACTTTCTGGGAACTGAAAAGATAATATTATGGGTATGTCACTTGCCTCCTTGCCATGGTCGAACCACGTTTGATCCCAAGCACCTCATATGGTCTCCCAAGTCTTACCAAGATCCCTAAGCACTACTGGTGTTAGTATAAAAAACAGAACCCAGTGTCTTCTGAATCTTAAATCTGGACCAGACATTGTTAAAGTTATTTAAAATATCAAACTGATCAATACTTGCTTTTTACAAATTTGTAATCTAAGGAGAGATTAATATTTGAAGGCCAGATACTAAGGATTCAGGCACTCGCCTGAGTATGGCCGACCCTGGTGTGATCCCTGACACCCTGTATAATCCTCGAAGCACCACCAGGAGTGATCTCTAAGCATGCTGGGTGTAACCCAACCTCTCCCTTGTCAAGTTAAGATTAATATTTGAGTGAGTACTATATCTATGGTGCTAGAACTTTGGTAATTGTGCAATTCACAGTGTACCATGATGACACAAGTATAGCATCTTTTTCCTTAGAACTAAACCTAGTCCTAGTGCCTGATGAGTACTTAGTATGTGACAGTGTCATACAGAATAAAAGCAGAAAATGACAGGATATATGCAGGAGCAAGCAGAACAGGAGATGCATTGTTTACAAGAAATTTAAAAGCAATATAAACCAATTAAAAGTTGGGCTACTTTTAGTCCCACCATTATACAGATCATTTAAAGAAGTCTGAGTGATTAAACCATTTGTGTTCCAGGATCACTCTGGGATTTCACTACTCTGGCTACTACTAGTAATGATTATATTGGGAGTGGAGAGGAAGGAATGGGTGGATTTAAGAAAGTTTCAGATAAGAAAATAGCTTCAGTATAGAGGTTATAAGTTTTTGAAGCTGGAACTATGCAAGGGCATTCCAAGCAGGCACATTGCACATATAGACGCATATAAACCTAAGGATTTGCTGTAGTGCCGAGGGCAATGGAAGGCAATTAAACATTTAAATTTAATAAAAGATAGTTTTCTGCAAAAGAAACTCATAAAGAAGGAAAAGAAACATCAAATGGGAGATTTTTTTCCCCCCTCTTTGTGTATATTTGACTGAAGTCTCACATCTAGGATACAGAAAGAAATTTTAAAGATTAGTGAAGAAAAGACATACAATCCAGTGGATTAAAAGCCAGATAATAGATATGAAAGTATATCTTTAAAGTGTATCACTTCTGAGAGTGCATCCCCAAACGTTCAGTAAACATATTAAGAGGGTCTCTGTGAAATACAAAATAAAACCATAATAGATCACTCCACTCTCATCAGTATAACTAAATTGAAAGAGAGAGAAGATATTTTGGCAAGGATTTGGGAACAAAAGGAGCTCTGTATGTTTGTGGGAGTATAAATTTGAATTGTAACTAGGTAAAATTGACAGTATCTCATGGAAGTTCCTATATGAACAACTTATAACCTAGCATCTCCACACCCAGATTCACAGAACTGTATACATGCACAAGAATGTTCAAAGTAGCAATATTCTATAGTGGATGTTAACCTGGAAACTCACCATATGTCCATTAACAGTCTGGGCAAACTGTATGTTCAAATAGTGGATTGTTAGACATAAGTGAGATTCAACAAACAAATGCATATAAAATGTTAATGAATTTTTGTGTGTAAAGGATACAAAAATATAACAGCAAAATGAAAATAAACCCTTAGTCTCTGACAATAGAACTGAGGTTACCAAATCACAGAGAGAATGAGGAAAAGAGGATAGAGAGGGAACAAAATAAGATGAGACCTAGTACTGTGGTCAAGCAATATTGGCACCTTGTGGTAAGTGTTATGAAGTAACAACAAATGCCTAAGTATAAAAGCTAACATTATTGTAAACGATGTTATCTTAATAATACTAATGCTAATAAAGAATAGTAGATAGAACTCCAGAGTTTGGTCAGAGTAACTTTTAGGAGCAGTGTCTGGAAACTGTCAATATTTTTTGAGTGTGGAAGTCCTTGAGGATATTTTATAAACTAGGGACAGTCTGCACGTATGATTTGTGCTCAATTCCCTGCATAAGCAAGGTAAATGGAAAGATTTGTTTAAAATCCAGCAGGGCTTATTAGATATCAAATTAGTGTTGAATATAAGTAGAAAACTGATGGAAGATAATTTTCAAAAGATAGGAAATTGGTACTATCTTTTGGGTAAAATCATGGGTTGTTCATGGAAAGCATATATGCCATATTAAGGTACTTGAGCAACGTGGACTCAGAGCGGAGAACTATTAAAAGGCTATGAGAAACCAGAATACAATGGCTAGATTTACATTTGAAATCAATCATTGGTAGCTAGAGTAGAAAATCAGATATAATTAAATCTTTGCACTATGTGCAAATATAATCAGATGTGATTAAATCTTTGCACTATGTGCTATTTTTTTGCATTGGAGATTAAGGCTATAGTGGGGAAACCAGACAATAAATAAGTGCACATATAAATGAGCAAATGCAACATTGAGATACATTTTATAAAAAAAAATTCATTAAACTGAAGAAATTATAAAAGGAGCACATCTTTATTTTTTAATTCTATTATCTAATATTTTATTCTTGAGGTAGCTTTTGATGGGAGTGTTAGTTAATGTTTTTGCTCTTTATGTGCAAAGTTACTGCACCTTCACTATCACCAAAAATGTCAAAGACGAAGAAGCTCCACCATTCTGGGCTTTTTTCATTTCTGGCTCTCATCCCCTCCCCCCTCCCCCCACACATTTGGTAACATTAGTTCTTTTGTCAAAGTTCAAGAATTTGTTTTCACTGGATGCAGTCCATACAGACTGGAGCGATAGCACAGCGGACAGGGCGTTTGCCTTGCACGAGGCTGACCCAAGTCCAATTCCTCCTTCCCTCTTGGAGAGCCTGGCAAGCTATTGAGAATATCCTGCCCGCATGGCAGAGCCTGGCAATCTACCCGTGGCATATTCGATATGCCAAAAACAGTAACAAGTCTCACAATGGAGATATTAATGGTGCCTGCTTGAGCAAACCGATAAACAATGGTACAACAATGCTACAGTCCATTACCTTGCTTTATTTCTTTAAATACTGCATATGATCAAGATAATCAGGCAATTGTCCTCCTCTTGACTTACTTCCCTTAACATGGCACTCTCTAGTTCTATTTAAGTTGTACCAAAAGCCAGGATTTTACCTTTTCTTATAGTTTACTAGTATTCTGTTGTGCATATATACCATAGTTCCTTCATCCATACATCTGGTGTTGAGTATTTGACAAGTTTCCATGTCCTTGCTATTGTAAATAGTATTGCAGTGAACATAAATGTGTATATATACTAAATAGATGCCAAGAGTCATAGGGGAAAAGAAGAGAGAACAAAAGAGAATGCCCTACCACAGAGGTGGGGTGGGATGGGAGAGTGGGAGGGATACTGGGCACTGGTGGAGGGATATAAACAAAATGCAAACATGAAAGCTCATAAGTTTGTAACTTTAACTCATCGTGATTCACTAATAAAAAAAAGTCATAGGGGAATTTTAATCTTTGATTTCTTGAAAAATATCTGTACTATTTTCCATAGAGCCTGGACCAAATGGCAATAGTGAATAAGGGTGAAGGAGAATGTTTTCAATATGGTGTTTAATTAGAATATGATCTACCAAGGATATAATATTCGAGCAGAAATGTGAACAGAATGAGGAAATGAGTCGTAGAAATATCTAAGGAAGAGTATCCCAGCAGAGTAAATTTCATAGCAACTATGAAATTTCTAAAAGGGAACAAAGTTCAAACATTTATTATTGAGCATATTTATTTTAACATTTATTATTTTCAGAGGCTTACCAAGAATGAGTGCATAATTTTTTTCTTTTTTAAAATTTTTAAAAATCACCATGAGATGCAGTTACAGATTTACAAACTTTCATGATTACATTTCAATCATGCAATGATCGAGTACCCATCCCTCCACCAGTGCCTATCCTCCACCACCAATGTTCCCAGTATCCTTCCCACCACCTCCTCCCACCCCCCCACCCACTTCTTGCCTCTGTGACAGGCATATTCCCTTTTATGATTTCTCTCTCCTTTTGGGTGTTATGGTTCGCAATATGGGTACTAAGTGGCCATTATTCTACTTTCAGCACACATCTCCCATCCTGAGCGAGTCCTTCAAGCATCATTTATTCTCTATCTCAGCTACTTTTCCCCCCAGCACGTGAGGCTGACTTCCAAGCCATGGAGCAATGCTCTTGGCCCTTATCTCTACTATCCTTGGGTGTTAATTTTCCATTATGTTACTTTATATTCACAAATGAGTGCAGTCATTTTATGTCTGTCCCTCTCTCTCTGACTTATTTCACTTAGCATGATACTCTCCATGTTGATCCACTTATATGCAAATTTCATATCTTCATCTTTTCTAAAACCTGCTTAGTATTCCATTGTGTAGATGTACCAGAGTTTCTTTAACTAGTCATCTGTTCTCAGGAATGAGTGCATAATTAAGGAAAGTAGTTAACATTAATACCAAAAGGGTAACAAAGTGCCAAATCATTTAAAAGTCTTCTAACGCATTGTGAAAATCAGTAAAGTCACAGGAGGAGGCTAAATATCCTAATAGATATCCTAAAAATCAGTGTTTTAACAAATTTAAGTTTTGTATTTTGTTCAAACTCCAATGGGTATTGTTCATACAAACTGTTCCTTGCCTAGTGGAGAGCTAGAGTCACTTGAGAATCAGATCCCTTTATTCTTGTGAATTTATCATATTGGGATCGCAAATTATCCTTCAATTCTAACATTCTTGAGTCAGTTTAGAGAAGAGAACAGCATGTATGATCATGCCTTCAGGACTTAATCCCTCTATTTGGTAACAAAACCCACAACTTCTTCTCTTATGCTTCTAGCAGTAGTGAGTCATAATATTCTTCTAGATGTAAGAAATAGCCAATAACGGTAAGCTCTAACTGAGAAGGCACTGCTTACCATTGGCTCTGTACACATGGGGGTGCACATCTTTAGAGATTAGCTATATAAAATTGTTTGCCACAGATCTTCTCACAATTAGGCTGAATCAGACTATAATAGAATAGTAACCATCTTAAAAATCCTTCTGACTGCTGGTTAGATTATGAACTAGAGGTGTAGAGACATTAAAATGCAAAGGGATGTTTTAAGGAAGTTTCATTAGTCTAGACAAGAAATGATGATTATTACTTAGACCAAGGTGTTGGCAGCATAAGAAGAGCAATGTGATTTTCTATCACATAAATTTTGTAGAGATGATAAGATATATTTGTAGATTGTATAGTTAAGAAGTGAAAGAGTAGGAACAGAATTTTGGCCTGAGATCTGGATGATTGATTGGTACCATTCAATGAGATATTGTCCCAATCCTATCTCTCAAATGTCAATTAAACCTCTAACATAATTTTATCTCACATTGGAGACCATGTAAACCACCAATATTTTTAAATCATTCATTATTAGAAACACCATCCCTCTCAGAGAGCCTAGCAAGCTACCAAGAGTATCCTGCCCGCACGGCAGAGCTTGGCAAACTACTCGTGACACATTCGATATGCCAAAAACAGTAACAAGAAGTCTCACAATGGAGACATTACTGGTGCCCGCTCAAGCAAATTGAGGAACAACGAGACAACAGTGCTACTATAGTACCTTAATCTGTTCTACTCTAGTCTTTTACATAGAGCTCATTACCTATCACCTTCTAATATACTATACAGTTTGTTCACTCATTATGCTTCTTGCTCACTGTGAAATTAAGCAGCATTGGGCCAAGAACTTGTAAAGTATTGGATATTGTTTAGTCAGAACATAGTTAGCACTCAATAGCACTGTAGCACTGTCATCCTGTTGTTCATCAATTTGCTCGAACGGGCACCAGTAATGTCTCCATTGTGAGACTTGTTGTTACTATTTTTTGCATATCAAATATACCATAGGTAGCTTGCCAGGCTCTGCTCTGTGGGCCCAGTACTCAATAATAATGATTTATTTAATGAATAAATAGTGAACATCAGAGTAGAGTACTCTGTGTGACAATAGACTTTTACTCATTATTTTTGTTATACATTTAAGATATGTTGGTTTAATTGTTGAACATACTGGTTTTGAATTCAGAAAAGAGTTCTGGATGTAGTTATATATTTGGAGAATGTGATGGGTTTCCAAAGCAATGTTTAGGAGGCCCAGGGACACCTCCCAACAGTTCTTAGCCAAATGGGCCAGTTGTTCAATGTGAGGAGATGATGAAATGCTGCTGCTCCAGTAATCTTACAAGCAGCAGTTCCATTTGACCCAGCAATTTTACTTCTTGGTGTCTACCACCAGGAGGCAGGAAACATTTGTTCAAAAGATAATGCATACTATTATATGCACACTATTGTTCATTAAAGAATTTAGCACAGTAGCTACGATACGAATCAACCTAGGTGTCCAATGACAGATATGTATATAATGAAGGTGTGGTATATGTACACAATGGAATACTAAGCAGATTCAAGGTAGAATGAAATCATGCAAGTTGGATAGAACTGGAGACTGTCAGGTTTAGTAGAGTGTCAGAAACGGAATGGCCGATTTGTGGTATATATAATAACAAGATTAGAGAGCTCATGCTATCAAAGGGGTAGATCTACACTAGTGGTTCTTGAACTTAAGCGTGTATCAAAATCACTTCAGGGCTTGTGGAAACAGAGATTATACTAGACCCAGCACACGGATTAGTGATTCAGCATTTTAAAACTGAATCAAAAAATAAACATTTCTCACAAGTTCCCATGGTATATTGATACCTCTAACTGCATGTTTCTCAAAGTTTGGACTGAATATCAACAAAATTGGCATCAGCTAGGAGAGTGTTAACACTGCAGAATGCTTTCTCTAGTCCAGACCTACTGCATCAGATTATGTATTATAGTATTCAGATATTTATTAAATGTATTAAATTAATAAAACAGATTTATATTCTTATCAAAATCTCAGAATCACTGATTTAAGATCACATTTTCAGCCTTTCCTCTAGGTTATTCTTCATGCAAATACTATTGAAAAGTACTAACTTAGAATGATTTCAAGGTAGATAGTATGCAAGTATCAGTAACATGTTGACACAAAATCACTGATTAAATATAAAATTTTCAGCCTTTCCCCTAGGTGATTTCAACATGCAACTATTATTCAAAAGTACTAACAGTATGATTTCAAGGTACATAGTCTACAAGTATCATTAACATGTGTATGCAGGTGCATAACACCAGTGGATTACACTTGAATGTGGTTTAATTAACACAACTTGTAGCACCTTTGTCAATGTGTTAAGCAAAATAAAGAATTCATGCAAAAGAATAGGAGCTCGAAAAAGTTCAATTTGTGATATGCTATATTCTAAGATTTCTTTGGGCTCTCAGATCAAACTATTCAGCTGAGTATTTAGATTCAGAGATCAAGAGAAAATTGAAAACATTTGTTTCTGATTTGAGTGTAATTAGTATGGAATGAATAGTTAAAATTATGACTTTTGGATCTGAACATGTAGCTCAGAAGTAGAGTAAACGCTTTGCAGATTTGAGGCTGTGAGTTTGACTCCCCAGACTTCCCCACATAATTAAGAACTGTTGTGATCCCTGGTGCCGCAACAAGTGTGTGATCTCTAATACACTGCAACCTAGTGATGCTCAGACCTGGCAACAATAACAACAACAATAGCAAAGGAGAATGAAGAAATTTTTATCAAAAATAATTTTTGAGTTACAGAGTTTGAGTATTTCAGCACAGGAAAATGAGAAAACTTACAAAGTTACCCAAGAAAAGGAAGTGACATAGGGCAGGAGAAGATATGCAATGGAAATGGTAAGCGTGATGTGAAATATTTGAGTACAGGAAAGTTTGGCAGGGATGAAAATCTAAGGGCCAAGAGAATTTAATAAAGGAGAGCCAATGATAATTTGTATCAAAAAATTGAATAAAATAGAAATGCGAAGTGTCAATGTTTTTGTCACTTCAGTGAGGTGCCATATGGCCTTGCTCTATCTAGTTGTTGGTCAGGATCTCCACAAATATACCCAGGAGTTTCAGCTGGAAATAGGAGATAAGAAGGTGGGATTGCCAGCCACTGATAAGCTTTTCAAGATACTTGGCTGTAGCTTTAACAGTCAGTCAGGAAGCTTGAGTGAACAATAAAGATGGGGCTGAAGAAATAGTACAGCAGGTAGGGTGCATCTGACCTTTAAATGCTTCTGAACAGAGTTAATGACCTTGAAGATCATTGTCAAATGGAAATTATACTTAAAGTCCATTAATTAAATCATGAAAAAACCCTTTATGCTTCAGATATATATCTAGATTTTATTGGTTATACAGGAAAAAAATTATTTATCTTATTTTAATATCTATGCCAGAAAACATACATTCAGCATACCCACTGTTGCAGCCTTACTCATCTTTCTTTTTCTCAAACTCATCTTTCCTGTTTTATTTGTCATTAAATTTTTTTCTAACATTGAGTTGTTATTATTTCCCATGCCAGGAAATCTTTCCACTCTAGTCTCACTATCCCTATGTAATTCATTCATTCATTCACCATTCCTATCTCATTCACTCATAGATTTCCTTCAAGTCAGATTTTGGAATGGCAAACACATATTTTAAATCACAGTCAGATGGCTTTTATATTTTTGAATCATAAGGACAGTATAGTCTTATACAGAAAGATAAACCACTAAAATAAGAAAAGTTTCTAATGTGTGTGGTATGTGTGGTGTTGTGTTGCTTCTTAAAATCCTTCACATACAGTCCCAGTGAAATACGTTGGAAACACTTCCATGTTCTCCTGTTCTTGAATGAGAGAACTGGAAAGAACAGCTTCTAATTTCCAAGGTCATGTCTGTGTAGTCAGTATGAACTGTTTCTCTCTTGTGAGTTGATTCCTGTGTATTTGGGAACATACATCTTAAATTATAAACTGTAGGAGAATACAGCTCCAAGAAGCTTTCCCCTGGGCAGTCTAAGACTTTGGACAGAACAGTATTTAGCTTATCTGTCTTAATTGTCCAGTGGTATGTGCCATTTGCTTTGTAAAGTAAATGGCAATGTAATTGGGGGAGGAAGGAGGTTAGGAATGAAGGGATTTGCTAGAGTGGCAGTGCGGGTGGGAAAGGCGATTGCCTTGCATACTGTCAGCCCAGATTCGATCCTGTGGCAACCCAGATTCTATCCTGTGTGTCCCGTATGGTCCCCTGAGTCTGCCAGGAGTGATCCCTGAGCACAGATCCAAAAGTGAGCCAGATGTAGCCTGGCTTAAAATCTATTTTTAAAAAGTTTTTGAGTTTGTGTACAATCCCACTCCACCTTCTACCTCCACTTTTTAAAAGTAAAAATGGAGAAAAACACTTCAGGTGCACATTCCATGTCCCTCCAACTTGAGGAAGAAAGCAGTAGAAATAAAACATGATTGATTTCCCTGTAACAGAGCTGGATGCTGTGATGGGTAGGCCCCATAAAGCAGAAGCTCAGAAGATGAAGTTCATAATCTCGCATAGTTGTTGCCAGAAACTGAAGCCCAGCTCTGCCTGACATAATTCCTTAGTCCTTTGTAAGGAGTAACTCAGTATTTTGGGGGCCTCCTTTGTGGTGAATGACCTAAATATAATATTTATAGTGATGCATGTGGGGGATCAGCTTTCTCTATTTGCCCAGGGATTAGATAGGGAATTGAAGGATGAAATAGGAAGAGTGGAGAACCAGAAACTAGCTCTAGAGTCAGAAGTGTCTAGACTAAGAAGGAGTAGACTGGCAAGATTTTCTTCTTTGACTTTTTCATCTTTTTCTGCAATGACCTGGTGTTAAATACTATGTTGGTTCCAATAACACTTAAACATGGAAAAAAAATCAACCGACTTGAAAACCTGAGATCCTGGTCTACAATAGAAAGTATTATGTGTAAACTACACAAAATGCTGAGAATTGCTGCCTGGAAAGAAAATTGGTGTACCGTATGTAGTATTTGAATTTTTATAAAATGTTTTGAATTAATACAGTTTGTTATTAGATGCATTTAAGATACTTTGATCAGTAATTCTTCTAAGTGGTTTTTCTGTTTCTTTCAGATGTTGCCCATTTAATGTGGTTTGAAAGACTCTATGTATGGCTTCAGTGTTTTGAAAAATATATCTTGTACCCAGCAATAATTTTGAATGCCCTCACTATTGATGCATTTTCAATAAGCAATTACAGGAGACTTGGTACTCAGTAAGTAGTGTTTTATTCTCTTTATGTTTTGGATTGTGATGTTTTTAAATTCTAGTCAATTTTCTCTAAAAAAGCTGTAGCATAAGCCAACTTAAATCTACTAATTATAAGCCATGGTGATCTTTTACTCAAACTCACTAGAGAAATACAGTTATTGTAAAGTGACTGGGTGCAAATGAATTTAGATCTGCTTGAAATAATGTTTTGAATAAATGTCAGGAAATTTGAAAATCATCCTGAAAAAGCACAGTCAGTGAGCATTAATAAGATGACACAGTGTGATCCAGGTTCCTGGAGCTTGTTCTGTTATGCTTAAATCTGTATGAATTTACTTGTGTCATTTCATTTAGGGTAATTCTCTATTATTTTTGTGCTTTATGGAGGGGGGAGTTAATCATTGTTATTTGCCATCTCTGCATTTATCAGGAGAAGACTCAGAATTTAAAAAATGGAGCATGACTGCTTCATGGCATCAGGAGACCCTTTTGTTGTTTGCTTTAAAGGGGAGGCACTCCAGTGTACAGGGATTATTTCTGGCTCTATGCTCATGGATCACACTTGGTGGTCACAAAATTAATTTAAATTATGAACACTGAAAATAAGGGAAAACATAAACTATTGGTAGTTAATAGGTAAAATTTTAAAATGACCTTATTAAAGTACTGAGTTTTTTCTTTTGTCAGAAACTACATGTCTATTATTGCATCATCTTCAGTAAGATTTTTTTGTGATAAAACAGTATTCCCTGAGGAAGACGTTAAAAGGGGTCACAAGCTCTGGGTTTTTCTCACTTGGGGTCAAGTTTTCTGTGAAATCTGTCATTGCTGCAGTCCTTCACATAAGCCCTCCAGGAGCTCTGGGTACTACGTCTCAAGGCTCTAAATGCCCTTGAGACTATAGACAAGATAATAAAACTCAGACTCAGTTTCTTTCACTCTCAGAAATGGAGAAAAACAGGGTTCTCCCTTTTGAACTTTGTTTTGTTCGTTTCTAAAGGACACAGGCACAGTCAGCACTCAGAAATGCTTGTGTTATGACCAGAGTTTGCCCACATCATTGATTGCTTCTTTACTTTCCCTTTCAATAGCTGGGACATCTTTCTGATGATCATTGCTGGCATGAAACTGCTGAGGACTTCTTTCTGCAATCCCGTTCACCAGTTTATTCATCTGAGCTTCACTGTAATCTTTTTCCATTTTGACTACAAAGATTTTTCAGAGAGTTTCTTACTGGATTTCTTCATAGTGTCCATTTTATTTAGCAAGGCAAGTTATTAATATTTTCTACCTTTTTGAGATTTTTAGTACATTTTTAGTAAAGCATATTGAGTATTAAATTGTTTTCTTAAAAATATTATACTATGAAATTAAATTGACTTTCACATGTGTCTTATATTTCTGCTACCATTTTAGAAACATTTCCCATGGAATTTAAATAAGCCATTTATTTGCCCACAATTGCTAATTAAAATGAAACAACAATTGGTGAGGCTTAGAATTTTATGTCTTTGTCTCTTTTAACAGTCTCAAGATAGAACTTCCCAAGACCTCAAGATGGGCTAAGTTAAATTCATTATTATTAACTACGCATTTTTTTCTTACTTGCTAGCATTTTGCCTTGAGGTAAAATTTGAGAGCTGATACTCTAGATCAAGGTGTTTAGAGCATTGTGTATTATCAGTATTTCCTCTACTGTAGATGAAATACTATAGTTCTTTCTTCTGTTTATTTTTAATTAAATTCCATGACTTACAAAAATGTTCATAATAGTTGTTTCAACTCTCTGAAAATAGCTATTTCAGGTATTTCAACATCAATCTCATCATCAGAATAACCATCCCTCCTCCAGTGTCCCCTGTTTTCCATTCTCACAAATGTGACCCTTAGGAGGCACAAAATACTTTTTACTTTATATTACTTGTTACAACATATATCTCACAATGGTGTTACGAAAGTCATTGTCTGAGGATTTACTGAGCTATTTGGTACTTGGTGAGCCTTCTGTGTTACAGTTCTCCTTCACCGAGAGCTTTTTGGCTTCTATTCTGCTTTCCCGTCTAATTTGCTGTGCTCCTACTGGGGTCAGTACTGTGAGATCAGGAAGTGTTGTGTGCCCACATCGTGTTCCAGGAGCTATGGAACTGGGGTGATTCTACAGCTTGGTATCTCTTTGAGATTAGTTGTGGAGCTGTGAGGCTGGGCTGTTTACATGCTGGAAGATATTGGGTGTGGATGCGGTGCCAGGCTTCTTGCCTGATGGAACTTGATCCAGCCCATTTCTGTAAAGATCCAGAAGTCTGAGCCAGAGACTGAGCTTACCTAAAATAGTTAGCGCTGTAAATTCAATTCAAACAAATGGTGGAGTGATTCCTAATGTATAACAATGGAGAAAAGACTTCTTTGGATACTCTCCTGAGTGTTCTCTGGGGCTCATAATAGAGCTGAGGTTGGTAAATATAAATGCAGCATCATTTAGACAAGTTTTGATAAGCAAGCTCAGGAGCAACTCCTTTCATATCAGACTTCGTATACTCTCAGTTTAATAGAGCAGCCAGGGGATATCTGCTCTGAGATTGACCTGCCTACTGCCTTTCACCTTGGAGAGATACTTTTATAATATTATTTTTCTTGTTAGAAATTCTTTTTAAAAAATTTCTGCTCTTGGGAGCTGGGGTGTAGGTAGTCTCCCCAGCAGTTCTCAGAAGTGTGGGTGCCCCATCCAGCAATTCTTAGCCAACAGAGAATTTGATGCAGGGGACTGAGGATTTGATGCTCCTCTGAGCTTACAGTAGCTGGACATTCCAGGCTACCCTAGCACTGCTCAGGGGTCTCCAAGGTTGCACCCTGCAATGCTTCAGCAGCCCTATGTTACAGGGAATTGAACCTGGGTTGTGTTTTAATCACTGTGCTATCATCAGATTGCATGTTTTAATCTTTATTCATTATTCTTTTCTTCCAGTGAATTTCTCTTTGTTAGTTTTACATAACAACATTTCAGAACTCCCGTATCATTCTAAAAATGTCTCATTGTTAATTGTCATCACGCTACAATTTAATGTGCATTTCCTATTACAACTCTGGATGTAAGCTGATTTTTCAGTTACTGGATTCCCACTTTGCTGATACCATTTGTAGTTTGTTCCTTATTGTTCCTTCTATAGCTTTTTACATCAGAACCATAGATTTGGTCCTTTCCATACAAGAATTTAGTTAATGTTTGTATGAATTCTGTTAGTTCCTGATAAATTTCTCACGTTTTCCTAATAGTTCAAATCCTCACTCTGTATTTTCTTTTCATCATTGTATATGACTTTTTGTTACTCATGTCACAATTGTAAAATTGTGTCCTGTGATCTTTAAATAATCTGTGGCACTGTTATAAATAATGCTGCTACTCCTGTGGGTGAAAGCCTATTATCAATACAAAATGCACTGGGCTGGATTAGGATGAGTCAAGATGATGATTCTTAACTCTGACTCTGACATTTACATAGTGATAGTCCAGTACTTAGGTGTGACAAGATTTAATATTTCTGTAAAATAAGTGCTTAATGGGATATACTTTTCAAATATGGAAGAATTTTAAATGTTGTTGCAAATAGAAATAGAAAAGTTACACACCATTTGTGTGTACAGGAGCAGGCTGGTTCATGTTGATCTCTCCAATCAAATAGGAACCTACAAAGTGACATGTCCTCTTGCAATGCAGAGCATGACCAAAAACTGTAAGAGACTAGTAGCGAAAAATCTCAAAGAGAACAATTTCTGTAATAGGAAAACAAACTCATTTCTTGGAGCCCAGGTGTGCCTTCCCCATGGGGATGCCTTCTGGACAGCCGTGAGCAGATATCAGCTAAAAATGTGTAGCAGGACATGGACATCTGTGCAGAGAGGCTGCTGGGGTGACGAAAGAAGAATGAAACTCGCTGGCTTCTCTTTCCCTTGAGGATACTCGTTACCTTTCCATGCAAGACATGGAGGATAAAAATCTCACCAAAGTCTGAAAGCAATCTGTGAAAACTTGGCTACTCAGACATTTGAATTTCCTTTTGTTTTCCCTATCATCTCTTTCAAAGCACCAATTAAAAATAGTAATTATTTCAGGGATTTCTATAGTGACAACATTCTTACTTTTTTTTAAAATTGAGACAACATTAGCACATCTGCTTTGATATTTTTCAGATTGGGGAGAATAAATGACTTGAAAATCAAAATAAATAAATAACATAGAAAAAGCAAAACAAGTGAAACAAAAGCCAAAAAAACTAGCATTTTGCCTAGTGAACTCATTCTGACCTATCTCTAGTTCTCTGTGATACCTGCCCACTTTTAATCTCAAGATAACAGGCATCAATGCATTTTCTGGAATAAGAAAAAAGATGAGTGCCTGGTTATAAATCCAGTTTTTAAAGAGACAGAATTTGAAACCTTCCTGAGGAAAAAAAGAAGTCAGTAGAAATCAGTGGCAAGATGTGGAAGGCAGGTATAATGAAGAAGCCCACAGTTATTATTTAATAAGTAAATAAGTAAAACAACCTGCCCATCAGTCCTAACTGATGCTACCCACTTATCATCACTTTTGTATATCTTTTTCTCCTCAGTATATTTCCTAGAGACCTCTGTCACTGTCTGCATGCAAAACTACCTTTAGAGTCATTCATTGCACTGCAGCACTGTCATTCTGTTGTTCATCGGTTTGCTCGAGCAGGCACCAGTAACATCTCCAATGTGAGACTTGTTACTATCTTTGGCATATCGAATATGCCATAGGTGGCTTGCCAGGCTCTGCTGTGCGGGCAGGATACTCTCGGTAGCTTGCCTGGCTCTCTGAGAGGGATGGAGGAATCAAACCCAGGTCTTCCACGTGTAAGGCAAACACCCTACCTGCTGTGATATTCATTGCACTGTGAAATTTTATTTGTTCATTAAACTAATCAGAGCCCTGCTTAAATTTCACTCCTTTGCCTATTGCAGAAATAAATCTCTGGGCCTTCTTTCCAGTCTTGCTCTTGTTCTGTTAAATAAAGATTCATTGTTAGCTTCACAGTCCATCTCACAGAAGTGTAGTAAGATTAATGAAGAGACATTGGAAGGGCATCCAGCTTCTTTGGCAGAAAAGAGATGTTGAATATAAGCCCCATAATTAGTAGAAATAAGTTGATCTAATCCTCCAGAATTTTTCAGTAGACAGAAGGGAAAAACTGTATTATAGAGATCTCTGTAGAGTAGGATAGATCAAAGCAGCAGGAAGCCAGAGAATAAAATAGATGGTTTCTAGAGGGTCTTGCTTATGTCTTGTTCAGTGCCACCCTCAACCCCTGAGTAATACTTGAGGCCTGTCATAGAAGTATTGGTGAGTGTCCTTACTCTTTCTGACGTGGTGGAAGATGGAACATAATGAATCTTAGGGCCAGAGTTCAATCAGCAACATTTAGTGTAGTCCATTAATTGATGTGTAGGGTGAGATATTAGTGGTGGATGAAATATGTAAGAGCCAGAGAGCCCTACATATCTTATCCCGACATGTCACACTCCAGCCACACAGCCATAAAAGCTTATCATTCTATGACAGTATTGGTAAGAACAAATACTTTTTTTAAAAAAAGGAAAAATGCCATATAGAATTTTTTATTTCAAATAACCTAAACAGTAACTGCAATCATACATAATATTCATCATGACTTTGATTGTATTATTCACACAGATTTTATATAAAAATAACCTCATTCATTGATTTTCATTTCCTAAATGGTAAAAGTACTAGTCCCCAGATTGAACTCTTTATAGAATTTCATTTTTACTTCATTGTGGAATTGTTCCTCAAAGTACTTTTAAAAGCCCTACTTCTACAATTAAAAAGTATGAAAATTTTAAGACAAAATAGATTTGGTACTAGGCACAGAGATTACTTATAATAATGAATAATGACAAATTCTTCTTTGGTTCTTTCCATGGACCAGTCATTAATTTTAGCAATTTGCTCAGATTTGCCTCCTCAGTCCTCGAGACAGCTTGGTGCATGATTACTCTTCATTGTAGTGATGAGGAAATGAGGCACAGAAATGCAATTAATTATCTGAAGATGTCACAGCTATCAAATGGTAGAACAGGATTCTGCTCTGAGGAACTGCTTTGTGATCATGCCATCTTTGTCCAGGAATCTGGAAAGAAGGCAGATAGGTAAGAGATAATTATAATGAAGTTTGATAAGGGAAGTGAGAATTTTAAGAGCACACAGAACATTGGTACCCAACGTCACCTGGTAAATCTAGAGGACAATTCTTCTCTTGGATTTTGCAGAATGAAGGAGTGAATCAGACAGGGAAGGCAGGAAAAAGTGAACTGCACAAAGAGAGAACTTGGCACACTTTAGGAGATGCAAGATATTTCAAAAGTGTAATATTGAATAAATGTGTAATATTGAGACTGATGAGTGTTTAGAAGTGTTGAGTCAGATCATGCAGGGCCATGCTTTATAGTTTGGACTTTATTCCTGAAGGCTGATAAGCAGTGAAATGATACTTTTGTTGAGAAAGGGAGTAAAGAAAGCAAGGACACAGTCTTGAAAATTGGGTAGAAAAGCATTGTAGTAGTCCAGATATCTCATTTTAAGAGTTTGAACTTTAGTAACAGCGGTAAGGAAAAAGTGCATGCATTCAGGAAGTGTTAGGAGGTACACATTCAGTGACCATTTGGATATTGAGAGACGTATACTGTGAGGGAGAACCACATCTGAGTGAGTAGTCTCATGATCGGGTTGTTGTTTAGGAGTCACACCCAGCTATGCTCAGACTTTTTTTTCTGACTGTGCCCATGGATCACTTCTGGTGATGCTTTGAGACCATATGGAAAGCCGGGGACTGAATTTGGGTTGGTTGCATACAAGGCAAGTGCCCTCCCTACTTTTGCTCTGGCACCACCATTAGGAAGAAAAACAGAAAACAAAATTGTTGTAGGAAAAGAATATTGGCTTTAGATGTGTTGAACTGTAGAATTAGAAACAATAAACTCCAAAAGTAAAAAAGTAATAAAAAGTATTTTTCCATTAAAATATTTTAATTTGCATGAGTAATGTATAAATGTTTGGTGGTAGTAATGGTGAGAAAGAGAAAGTGAGGGGAATGAGTGGGAAGAAAAAATATAGTGTACATAAACTTTTCTGTAATTTATTTGTTTGAGGTAGAGCACACCTGGTGGTGCTCAGGGCTTACTCCTAGCGATGTGCTCAGGGATCACTCCTAGCTGGCATTGGAGGACCATACGGGGTGCTAGGAATCAAAACCTAGGTTGACTGCTTGCAATGCAAGTGTCTTACCCACTGTGCTCTCTTGCCCTGAATCTTAATGTTCATCTAAATTCAGCAAGTGAATTAAAAAACTTTAAGCAGTTATATTTATAAATCTACACACTTTTATGAACAACTTGTATTAATATAAGATAAATATCACTGTATCACTGTCGTCCCATTGCTCATCAATTTGCTCGAGCAAGCTCCAGTAATGTCTCCATTCGTCCCTGTCCATTTCAAGGTCAGGGGAATGAGGCCCATTATTGTTACTGTTTTTGGCATATGAAATACGCCATGGGTAGCTTGTCAAGTGCTGCCATGCGAGATTCTGATAAGAATATAAAATAAAGATATAAAACTTATTATTAAACTCTTATTAACTAGTCTTTGAAGAAGAAAAATAGTCCTTTCTTGGAGTAAGAATCCACTGAATGAGGATGAAGTGGTTTACTTCCTAAACCATGCCCACACTTTACTAGGCTGTTCAGTTTCTATTTCTATTTTTTAACATCTTGCTTGAAGTGAGAAATAGTCTGGGTCAGTGCACATATTCTTTGTCCAAAATTTCTTCTCATTTATACAGAAATGTTTTCAGAGACTTGCCTTTGACAAGTCATTAACATCTGTTGTGATAGGAACAGCTTTCTTACATTTGTACTAATATTGCATTAATTCACGTAGTACTTAGTAGAAGTACAAAAATCATCATAGGTTGAAGTGATAAAACTAGGATAGGCAACAAGCATAACTTTGATACTAAGCATTTTTCTCAAATTGAAGGAACAATCACAAATATGCAAATAATTTTTTTTAAAAACTAAGTTTTGTAGAGCAGATATAAATGTCCATACCCAAAGGTTTATTAGGTGAATTTTTAAAGCAACATTTGCTCTTGTGAGTTGGGGATGATAGATAGGGAAGAAGAAAACTGTTTTTTTTAATCATTCTAAAAGGAACTATTCCTAAACAGAATTAAGGAGACACTCAGTATTTCATTGTACAGCACAGAGAAATGAACCATTTTTTTAAAAAGAAAAAGAATATGTTTTATTTTCTTACTGTGATATATTTGACATAAACATTATGAGATGTCCAATACGTTGACTTGATATTTATATAATTATCATTATGATGTCAGCTAAAGCATTGTCTTGTCATGTATTTTATATTATGTGAAAAATATGTAAGGTTACTTCCTTACTAGAATTTCAAATATTATACAATATAATTGACTTTAATACTGTGCTGTGCATTTTTCTTCTAAGATTTATCTACTTGCTCCAGTTTATCCCTTTAAATAGTTTTTCCTATTCCAACTTTGTCATTGAAAACTATTCCACCATATTTGCAGAAGTTCAATATTTAAGAATATGCAATCAAATGATTCAATATAGCATTTATAATCATCTTTCTGACTCATGTTTTTTATTTAAAAAGCACTCAAAGTAAATTACTCATGTTGTCACAAGTGGCAGAAATTTCTTCTTCTTCTCTCTTTCCTTTCTCCTTCTCTCTCTCTCATCTGTCTCTCTTCTCCTCCCTTCTCCCTCTACCCTCTCCTTCATTTCTCCTCCCTTTGCCTGATTATTATTCAAAATAGCACAAATATAAAAACAACCTAATCCCATGGTTGTCTAGGTAATGAAGATGCTTCAGCAAAAATCCTCTCTTAGTACTTTTGATATTTATCTCATAGGTCAATAGCATAGTTACAAGTAGCAAAGAAGCAATTATACAATCAGGCATCCTACTACTCTAATTTCTTCTTCAGTTCTTTAATTAGGGATCATCCTTTGAAAATATACTTAATGTATACTCATCTCTTCTAACTTTCACTCTACAGCTTATTTTTAACTCAGTGGTGTGTGTGGGCAGGGCAGGAAGGGGGAGAGAGTGAGCACACCTGGTGGTGCTCAGGGCTTACTCTTGGCTTTGCACTCAGGGATCACTCCTGGTGGGACTCAGGAGACCTCATGGCATGCCAAGGATTGTCCACATGTAAAGCAAGCAAACTAAGTGCTCTACTGTCACTTAAGCCCCACATTTTTTAATCTTAACAATTCTAATAAGTATTTGTAATGCTATTTTATTTTAATTTTACTTCTCTAATTACATATGATGTTAAGTCTTGTCTTCATGTAGCACTGTAGCACTGTCGTTCTGTTGTTCATCAATTTGCTCAAGCAGGCACAAGTAACGTCTCCATTCTGAGACTTGTTGTTACCGTTTTTGGCATATCGAATAAAGTTGACAGCATTAAATGCCAGAAATAAAAGAGATAATAGTTCTGCTATGGTTTACAAGGATACAATGTCTTTGAAATTTCTTTAATATATACTAGTCTCCATTGTGAGACTTACTGTTACTGTTTTTGGCATATCAAATACACCACGGGTAGCTTGCCAGGCTCTTCCATGTGGGCGGAATACTCTTGGTAGCTTGCCGGGCTCTCCGAAAGGGATGGAGGAATCAAACCCGGGTTGGCCATGTGCAAGGCAAATGCCCTTTGTCAATTTTATTTAGTAGGAGGAATAGGGATAGGTTCGACTTCACCTTCCCAAATGAAAGCATAAGATTATATGCATTATGTGCTAAACTAAGTCCATCATCAAACGACTCTATAGTGCTTCATTTCTAACTCAGAAACCTTATTACAGAGGCTTTATAATTTCTCTTTCTACCATGTACTTACTCTTCCTTGGTAGCATTCTCAATTAGTTTCCCATTAAGTTCTAGTTTTCATGGCTGTTTTCCCCTCTCTTGTGAGATATAAACTACCTTAGAAGGAATTCCTAATCTCTACTGGGATAAGGTTAAAGCAAAGATCTTTGTTTTCAGGGCTTGCTGTTATTTTTCACAGTGGTTAATATTTCCTCAAATCCATAAAGGGATTTTTTTTTATTAAAGAAATTAAATTTAATTACAGTATGGGAAATATTTCATTAGAACTTTCTTTTGCAAGTGAAATTTCCCCTCCTGTAGAGATTATACACTTTATTTTTTTATAGTGCTAATTTTATTGATTCACCATTAGATATAGTTACAATTTTTCATGTCTGAGTTATAATCATACAATGATAAAACACCCATCCCTCCACCAGTGCACATTCCCCACCAACAATATCCCCAGTATACCCCCACCTTTCCCACAATCCCACTGCGTCCATGGCAGACAATATTCCCCATACTCTCTCTCTACTTTAGGGCATTATGGTTTGCAATACAGATACTGAGAGGTTATCATGTTTGGTCCTATATCTACTTTTGGCACACAACTCCCATCCCAACAGATTCCTCCAACTATCATTTTCTTAGTCATCCCTTCTCTATTCCAGCTGTCCTCTCCCTGCCCTGTCATGTGGCAGGCTTCCAACTATGGAATGATCTTCTTGACCCTTCTATCTAGTGTCCTTGGGTGTCAGTCTTGTATTACGTTATATTGTACTCCACAAATGAGTGTGCTCCTTCTATGTCTGTCCCTCTCTTTCTGATTCATTCCACATAGCATGATACTCTCTATGTTTATCCACTTATAAGAAAATTTCATGACTTCATCTCTTCTAACAGCTGCATAGTATTCCATTGTGTAGATGTACCGATGTTTCTTTATTTTTTTTTTTTAATTTTTTATTGTGGAAAGTTACAAAGTTACAAAGTTTTCAGGTTTAAATCTCAGTTATACAATGCTCGAATACCCATCCCTTCACCAGTGCTCATATTCCACCACCAAGAATCCCAGTATAGCTCCACCCCGCCCCCTCACACCCCAAACACCCCCACGCCCCTAGCCCCCCCACCCTAAGCCCCCCCCCGCCTGTGTAATTAATAAATTTCACTTTACTTTCACTTTGATTGCATACAATATTTCAACAAAACTCACTATTATTGTTTGGAGAGTCTCTCCCCTAAAGTCAGACCTGCTGAAAAGGAAGCATTAGGTAATTTGTTTTCCATTGCTGAGGATGAAGAAGTGTGAGGTCGAGTGACCACACTTAGCGGCCTCTCAGTTTTGGGTTTCTGTAATTTAGTATTTTAGTAACTAAGTCCAGAGAGATATCTGCCAGAAGTTGCATCGTTGCCAACTTGTACTTCTCAGTTACATTATATTCCACATATGAGTGCAATCTTTCTATGTCTGTCTCTTTCTTTCTGACTCATTTCACTCAACATGATACTTTCCATGTTGATCCACTTGTATGCAAATTTCATGACTTCATGTTTCCTGACAGCTACATAGTATTCCATTGTGTAAATATACCAGAGTTTCTTTAGCCAATCATCTGTTTTCGGGCACTCTGGTTTTTTCCATATTGTGGCTATTGTGAACAGAGCGGCAATGAACATGGAAATGCAGATGTCATCTCTACTATACCTTTTTGCCTCTCCGGGATATATTCCCAGGAGTGGTATTGCTGGGTCAAATGGGAGCTCAATTTCTAACTTTTTGAGAATCGTCCATATTGTTTTCCAAAAGGGCTGAACCAGTCGGCATTCCCACCAGCAGTGAAGGAGAGTCCCTTTCTCCCCACATCCACGCCAACACCGGTTGCTTTTGTTTTTGGGGATGTGGGCCAGTCTCTGTGGTGTGAGATGATATCTCATTGTTGTTTTGATCTGCATTTCCCTGATGATTAGTGATGTTGAACATTTTCTCATGTGCCTCTTAGCCATTCGGATTTCTTCTTTGGAAAAGTTTCTGTTCATTTCATCACCCCATTTTTTGATCGGGTTGGCAGTTTTCTTCTTGTGGAGTTCAACCAGTGCATTGTATATCCTTGTTATCAACCCTTTATCGGATGGGTATTGCATAAATATCCTTTCCCATTCTGTAGACTGTCTTTGTATTTTGGTCACTGTTTCTTTTGAGTTGCAGAAGCTCCTTAGTTTGAGATAGTCCCATTTATTTATCTTTGTTTTCACTAGCTTAGCCAGTGGCGTGTCAGCTTTGAAGATACCTTTGGCTTCAATGTCGTGGAGGGTTTTGCCGACCTTATCTTCAATGTACCTTAGGGATTCTGGTCTGATGTTGAGGTCTTTAATCCAGTTTGATCTGATTTTTGTACATGGTGATAGATGGAGGTCTAAGCCCATTTTTTTGCATGTAGCCGTCCAGTTTTGCCAGCACAATTTGTTAAACATGCTTTCCTTGCTCCACTTCACATTTCTTGCTCCCTTATCAAATATTAGATGATCATATATTTGGGGGTGTATGTCAGAGTATTCAACCCTGTTCCATTGGTCTGCCGCTCTGCCTTTGTTCCAGTACCATGCTGTTTTAATGACTACCGCTTTGTAGTAGAGTTGGAAGTTGGGGAGGTTGATTCCTCCCATTTTCTTTTTCCCAAGGATTGCTTTAGCTATTCGTGGGGGCTTATTGTTCCATATGAATTTCAGGAGCGCTTGCTCCATTTCTTTGAAGAATGTCAAGGGTATCCCTATAGGGATCGCATTGAATTTGTACAATGCTTTGGGGAGAATTGCCATTTTGACAATATTAATTCTTCCAATCCATGAGCAGGGGATGTCTTTCCATTTCCTCGTGTCCTCTTTTATTTCCTGAAGTAGTGTTTTATAGTTGTCATTATACAAGTCCTTTACCTCCTTTGTTAAGCTGATTCCGAGGTATTTGATTTTTTGAGGCGCAATTGTGAATGGGATTGCTTTTCTCAGGTCACTTTCTTCTCTCTCATTATTTGCATATAGGAAAGCCATGGACTTTTGGGTATTGATTCTATAGCCTGCAACTTTACTGTACGAGTCTATTGTTTCTAGGAGTTTCTTGGTAGAGGTTTTAGGGTTCTCTAAGTATAGTATCATATCATCTGCGAATAGTGAGAGCTTGATTTCTTCCTTTCCTACCTGAATGCCCTTAATATCTTTTTCTTGCCTAATCGCTATTGCAAGTACTTCCAGTACTATATTGAACAGAAGTGGAGAGAGTGGGCATCCTTGTCTCGTCCCTGTTCTCAGAGGGAAGGCTCTTAGTTTTTCCCCATTGAGGACAATGCTTGCCATAGGCTTGTGATAAATGGCTTTGACTATATTGAGGAAGGTCCCTTCTATACCTATTTTGGCTAGTGTTTTCATCATAAACGGATGCTGGATCTTGTCAAATGCTTTCTCTGCATCTATTGATATGATTATATGATTTTTATCTTTTCTTTTGTTGATATGGTGGATTATGTTGATTGATTTCCGGATGTTAAACCATCCTTGCATCCCCGGGATGAATCCCACTTGGTCGTGGTGTATGATCTTTTTGATAAGTTGTTGAATTCTATTTGCTAATATTTTGTTGAGGATCTTCGCATCTGTGTTCATCAGGGATATTGGCCTGTAGTTTTCTTTTTTTGTGGTGTCTTTGTTTGCTTTTGGTATTAGGGAGATATGAGCCTCATAGAAACTGTTAGGGAGGGTTTCTGTTTCTTCAATTTCCTGGAAGAGCTTGAGAAGGACTGGCAAAAGGTCCTCTTTAAATGTTTGGAAGAACTCACTAGTGAATCCGTCTGGACCTGGGCTTTTGTTTTTGGGGAGACTTTTGATTACCATTTCAATTTCCTTGATGTTAATTGGACTATTCAGGTACTCCAGGTCTTCTTGGTTCAGCCTTGGGAGATTATAGGAGTCGAGGAATTTATCCATTTCTTCTAGATTCTCTTGTTTCGTGGCATAGAGATTTTCAAAGTAGTCTCTGATGATCTTTTGAATTTCATTGGTTTCTGTCGTGATGTCCCCCTTTTCATTTCTGATTCGGCTTATAAGGGTTCTCTCTCTCTCTTTCTTTGTGAGTCTTGCTAGTGGTTTATCAATCTTGTTTATTTTCTCGAAGAACCAGCTCTTGGTTTCATTGATCTTCCGGATTGTCTTTTGGGTTTCCATGTCATTAATTTCTGCTCTAAGTTTTATTATCTCTTTCCTTCTGCCTTGTTTTGGCTCCTTTTGTTGGTCCTTTTCTAAGGTCTTGAGCTGTGAAGTCAAGTTATTTATGTGGGCCCTTTCTTCCTTCCTGAGATATGCTTGCAGAGCTATAAATTTTCCCCTTAAAACGGCTTTAGCTGCGTCCCACAGGTTCTGGTAGCTCGTGTCTTCATTCTCATTTGTTTCTAGGTACCTTTTGATTTCTTCCTTGATTTCCTTCCTGACCCACTCATTGTTCAATATCGAGCTATTTAATTTCCAGGTGTTTGATTTGGTTTTCTGCATCTGTCTACAGTTAAGTTTTATCTTCAGTGCATCATGGTCTGAAAAGATAGCTGGTACAATGTCTATCTTGTTGATTCTGTTGAGGTATGTTGTGTGGCCCAGCGCATGGTCTATTCTGGAAAATGTTCCATGTGCACTGGAAAAGAATGTGTATTCCTTTTTTTGGGGATATAAAGCCCTGTATAGATCTATTAGCCCTCTCTCTTCTATTTCTTCCTTCAAAGCCAGTATTTCATTGGTGAGTTTTAATCTTCTAGATCTGTCCAGAGGAGACAGTGCAGTGTTGAAGTCTCCAACTACTATTGTGTTGCTCGAGATGTCCTTCTCGAGGTCTCTTAGCAGCTGTTGTAGGTATTTAGCTGGTCCCTCATTGGGTGCGTAGACATTCAGGAGTGTGATTTCTTCCTGATGTACACATCCCTTGATTAATAAAAAGTGGCCTTCACTATCCCTTCTAATCTTTTTCAACCTGAAGTCTATGTTGTCCGATACTAGTAAAGCCACTCCGGCTTTCTTGAGGGAGTTGTTTGCTTGCAGGATTGTTTTCCATCCTTTGACTTTGAGTCTGTGTTTGTTCTGGCTATTCAGATGTGTTTCTTGCAGGCAACAGAAGGTTGGGTTGAGTCTCTGAATCCATTTTGCCAGTCTGTGTCTCTTAATTGGTGAATTCAGACCATTGACATTAAGGGAGATTATTGTCATGGGATTTTGTGCCGTCTTTGTGCAAGGGTTTGTTGTGCTTGTAGAGGTTGTTCTTGTCTTACAATAGCCCCTTTAGTGCTTCTTTTAGGTTTGGTTTTGAGTCTATGAAGTTCCTGAGCTGTTGTTTATCCCCAAAGTAGTGTATGATTCCTTCTAGTTTGAATGAGAGTTTAGCCGGATAAAGTATTCTTGGTGAAGCGTTGATTTCATTGAGTTTTTTCACTATATCCCACCATTGCCTTCGAGCTTGGAGGGTTTCCTCTGATAGATCTGCTGTGAGCCTAAGGGGTGCTCTTTTGTATGTGATTTCCTTCTTGGACCTTGCTGCTTGGAGTATTGTGTCTCTCTGGAAGATGTCCATCATTGTAACTATGATATGTCTTGGGGTTTTTCTGTTAGGATCTCTTTTAGCTGGCACTCTCCGGGCGCCTTGAATCTGGATGCCCGCATTGTCCAGCTGTGGGAAGTTTTCCGCAATGATTTGTTTGACTGTGTCTTTTTCGTTGGGGTTGGTTCCCTGTGGTTCTGGTAGTCCAATGATTCTAATGTTGTTCCTCTTGAATTCATCCCCTAGGACTCTGATTCTGGCTAGAGCTATTTTGAGGTCTCTTGCCATGGTTTGATGTTGCCTGTAGGCCTCTTGCAGCTCATCTTCAAGCATACTGATTCTGTCTTCGGCTGCAGTCATCCTATTGTTGAGGGCAGTCAGAGAGTTTTTGATTTCATGTACGGAATCCTTCATTTCTTTTTGAAGGTTTTTTATTTCTGCTCTCATTTCTTCCCGTATTTTGTCGGCTGTCTGTTGTATTGTTTCCGCCAGGTCTTCCTTGAAGTTGTCCATCTTTGCATTGAGTTGATTGAACATGTTGAGGATTTCAAGTCTGAATTCTTTCTCAGAGAGGTCAAGTTTGTAGGAGGCGCCCATTGAGGTTTCCGGATTCCTTTGATCGTCCTCTGGTTGCAATGGGGATTTTCGCTGTTTCTTCATGTTGTTTGTGGTGATATGAAAGAGGGCTCTTGATGATGAGTGTCCCTGTTTCCTTTTGTTGTGAAAAAGGATTGTGGATAGGCTCAGTTAATAGTGGTTGGCTTTTTACTTGCCGGTGTAGAACCTGGTCTCCTACTGAGATGTTCTTATGTGAAGTCTTGTGTTTTATTGTCCTACTGCTTGCGAATAGCTAGGATGTTAGTCTTGGATAGGATGTTGAGAAAACTACTTTCCGCCGCGTGAGCTTTGGCCGCCGGTAATGAGGCCACGCCCACTTTTCTTAGGCCACGCCCCCTGGTGGTTAGGCCACGCCCCTTTCCCACAGACCTTTGCGGGAAGACAGGACGTCGGCGGCGCTTGGGGTCGGCGTGCCGGCCACTCGGCCGGCAGTCCGGAGGGGAGGGAAGCCCGGGGTGCTCAGGGCCGCGGAGCAGGCTGGGTCCGGATGGGCGGGTCGAGGGAGCGTCACAGACCTTTGCCGGAAGACAGGACGGCGGCGGCGCTTGGGGTCGGCGTGCCGGCCACTCGGCCGGCAGTCCGGAGGGGAGGGAAGCCCGGGGTGCTCCACCGATGTTTCTTTAACCAGTCATCTGTTCTTGGGCACTTGAGTTGTTTTCAGATTTTGGCTATTGTGAATAGTGCTGCAATGAACATATAGGTACAGATGTCATTTTTACTGTGCTTTTTTGAACCCTCAGGATATATTCCCAGAAGCGGTATTGCAGGGTCATATGGAAGCTCAATTTCTAGTTTTTGAAGGTCTGTCCATATTGTTTTCCCAAAAGGCTAGACTAGTTAGCATTCCTACCAACAGTGAAAGAGTGTTCCTTTTCCCCCACATCCACGCCAGCACTGGTTGCTTTTGTTCTTTTGAATGTGTGCCAATCTCTGTGGTGTGAGATGATATCTCATTGTTGTTTTGATTTGCATCTCCCTGATGACTAGCAATGTGGAGCATTTTTTATGTGCCTTTTGGTTATTTATATTTCTTTTTTTAATTAATAGTTTATTTTTAATTAGTGAGTCAACGTGAGGGTACAGTTACAGATTTATACATTTTTGTGCTCATGTTTCTCCCTTACAAAGTTTGATAACCCATCCCTTCACCAGTGCCCATTCTCCACCACCAGTAAACCCAACATCCCTCCCCCCCTCCCCAGTCCCGTCTCCCCCCACCCCACACTGCCACTATGGCAGGGTATTCCCTTTTATTCTCTCTCTCTGATTAGGTCTTGGGTTTGCAATAAAGGTGTTGAGTGGCCATTGTGTTCAGTCTCTAGTCTATATTCGGCCCGAATCATCTTTCCCCCACATGACCTCCAACCACATTTTACTTGGTGTTCCCTTCTCTGAGTTGCCCAGAATGAGAGACCAGCCTCCAAGCCATGGAAAGGGATCTTTCTTAACTCTTTAGGTCTATAGGAGTTTCACAGTCTTATACTAGTCTCCAACTAGTATCAAATCACCATTTAATAATTGGACCAATTAGATCACAGCTGTAGCAGTTTCTATCCCAAGTAAGAAGGTCTTACTGGTTCTTTGGATTCCTCTGTCTCTCCAGATTCCAGAGTGGTGACTTTCCCTATAATATGAATGTTATGATTTGCCTCAGAAGAGTCATTGTTAACTTATTCAGATTTTTATTGTTGCAAACATGGAAACTTCTTTTTAGGATTTGTGCTAAGGCCAAAAGATAGCCAATTATTTTAAAAAAACACAAACATATCTCTATCTATGCTTAGATCCTGAAATGGTTTCCTATTTCACCTACAGGAAAAATCAAATGCTTATATTAGTCTATACACTGACACAATCTTGTTCCTTAATACTACTCAGACTTCTCTTCTTTCCTCCTTGCTTGATCCAGCAGACTTTGAATTTGTTCCAATAGATAAGGCATTTTGAACTTGAAAACCCTTTTACTAACTACTTGTCTCTACTTAAAGCCTCCTTCCCAGATAGCTCTCCCCAACTCTCTTTCAAGATGTTTCCTACATCTCAAATTCGAAATTAGACCTATCCAGTGTCATATTGTGACTCTCCTCCATTCTAATCTCTGCCTCCTGACCTTTGTACACAGAAATACTTTACTTTTTTCAGTATGAATTATGGTTGAACATACTCTGTCACTGAGTCATTTTGATATGCCAAAAACAGTAATAATAGGTCTCATTCCCCTGACCCTGAAAGAGCCTCCAATCATTTGGGAAAGACGAGTAAGGAGAGGCTGCTAAAATCTCAGGGCTGAGTGTAATAGAGATGTTACTGATGCCTACTTAAGTAAATCAATGAACAATGGGATGACAGTGATATAGTGAAATTACGACAACTAAACTCCTGGAAAGGAACAGAGGGCTGTAATAAATGAATACTGGAAGAACTTCTGCACCTCAGTCTCCTAGTTTTGGGTTTTCTTAATCCCTATTTGAGACATGTAGTTCATTAGACAAGAATTATGTCCATTTTCTTCATTTCTCTTTATTCTCATGACTCTGAATATTGGCTATTGATGGGATTACATGGTGCCGGGGTTGGGGGGGCAGTTTCTGGGTGTGATGGGTGTGACTGCCTAGCTACTGGAAAATGAAGAATCTGGGTGGAAGAGGCCCAGTCCCGATCCGAGCAGCCTTGGAGATCTTGGCCCTGGGTCCTGCACACCTGTGTTCCTCTGCTGGTTCCTTCATGCGTGAGGCTTGTCTGAATGTGTGCAGAGTGGCCTTCAGCATGGATGTGGCTGGGTTCCATTCAGAGACTATAAAACCAAGCTCCCGGGTGCAGTCACATTGTGGCCTAGATAGCGCAACATCTGATAACCTAGCTCTCCCTCTTGGAGAACCTGCAAGCTACCGAGAGTTTACTGCCCGCACGGGGGAGAGCCTGGCAAGCTCCCCATAGTGTATTCATATACCAAATACAGTAACAATGATGGGTCTCATTCCCCTGACCCTGAAGAGCCTCTAATGCGGCACCATTGGGAAGGATGAGTAAAGAGAGGCTGCTAAAATATTAGGGCTAGGATGAATGGAGATATTACTGGGCCCACTCGAGCAAAGAAAAATTCTCATGACAAAGTATACTATATTAATACATTAATTTAATTATGTTGTTCAAGTATCAACTTATATCAGTGCACCCTTACTAATGTTGAAAATGTATTATTGCCCCCCCCAGCCCTATTTTGAAGTGTAACACTTTTTAAAGTTAAAGATAGCTGTTCACTGGGTAAATTTTATAGTCCCTTTCATGGGGACGATAGTGATATTTATTTTCATTGAAGCACAATCAGGTGTTTATTATAAAAGTTCTTCATAGAAATTGTTGTGTGCTAGGCACAAAAGAGCAACATGAGTAACTTTAAAAAATAAACAATGCGGGGCTGGAGCGATAGCACAGCGGGTAGGGCGTTTGCCTTGCACGCGGCCGACCCGGGTTCGAATCCCAGCATCCCATATGGTCCCCTGAGCACCGCCAGGGGTAATTCCTGAGTGAAGAGCCAGGAGTAACCCCTGTGCATCGCCAGGTGTGACCCAAAAACCAAAAAAAAAAATAAAAAAAAAATAAATAAACAATGCAAAAAATAAAAATAAAAATAAACAATGCTGTAGTCCCTTTTGTTAGTATTTTGAAAGCACCTATTTGGAGAAGGTCAAAGGTCAGAAGGTCAAAGGTTACTTTTTTTGCAGCAAGCATAGTAGACTGGAAGATAGTAGGTTAGTAAATTGCATCAAAGTGGCTATTTTGCCTGCACAGTCATGGAAGAGGTTTTTTTGATTTGTGCTTTATTTTGGGGGGGGGGGTGTTGAGGCTTGTCTTTGGTTTTGATTTTGAGGTCACATCTGATGATGCTCAGGGATTACTCCTGGCTCTGCACTCAAAAATCACTCTGGTGGGGCTTGGAAGACCATATGGGATGCCAGAGATTGAATTCAGGTTGGTCATGAATAAGGCAAGTGCCCTGCCAACTTTACTATCTCTCCTGTCCATTGTTGTTTTTTATTTTTAGGAAAAGGAAAATAACGGGAGAGGAAGGGTAAGTTGCAGATTATGAATTCTTGAAAAAACAATTAATTGATTCAATTAAGTCTTTCTTCTACTGTTTCCCTGAATCATACCTGATCTCTATGTGATTTACACAAAACAAGGACAAAATGAGGAATGTTATTCTTACCTTTAGGTTCTTGGACAGAAGGGAGAGTAAGGCAAAACTAGTATCCTGTCTAAAAGTCCTCATTTCTTTGGGTCAGTTTTAATGTCCAGAGTCATTTCTTCCTTCCTTCCATTTCTACAGAAATTGGGGCATTGAGTCAAGACTATTCTTTGTTGAAATTAATTTAACCTTTTTTTCTTGAGGATTTACCATAAAGGAGACTGTTCTTTTTCCTTTTTCTTTTACTTTCTCTTTTCAATTCTTCGAAAGAAATAGGATCTTAAATCAGACCTGAACATTTCCTCCTAAACAAAGTCATCTTGGGGGGTGGGGGAATGGGGGATCTGGGTGGATATAATAGAACAATTTAGCCTAGTGGGAAAATATATCCGTAAAGATGAACTACCTTCTACCTTCAGTGATTTCAGGAGGGCCATTTGACTGCTTTACAGTCTTACATTTGGAAACTGAGAAATCCCATAATACAGAAATTGTTTCGCCCAATCAGCTCATAAAATCAGTCTCTCAGTCCTGAGGAAAGATCAGTTCATGTAAAAAGTTTTGTCGAAATCCTTAAGGAAAGAGGAAAGGAAGTTAAAAGAGAAGTAAACCAGAAACCCAAGAAAGAGTTCCCAAGAAGTGCAGGTTTGGGAATAAGAAATAGTACAGTGGGTAGGGTGCTTGCGTTACATGTGTCCCTATCAGGATCATTAATCCCCAGCACTGGTCCCCAAGAGTGATACCTCAACAAAAAAAAACAGAAGTAAGCTTCCTGTAATGGTCCAAGACATGCCCCCCACACCCTGCCACCGCCAAAAACAAATAGAGGAAGGGACAGAACTGCAGATTCTTTCTACACCTCAGTCTTTCAGTCAAAGTGTCTTCAGATATCTTATAATAGCAGGTTTTCCTGCCTTACAGAATCTCTGGTGTCCTTGCGACTTTAGAAAAACACCACAGTCTTCCTAAACCCCTGTTTTCTCTAGCTATGGCTATTATTCTTCCATTATATATAATTTTTGTATAACATAAAAGAATGCAGTTATTCTATATATGTGCCTTTCCTTCTGACTCATTTCACTCAGCATGATACTCTCCATGCCCATCCATTTATAGGCAAATTTCATGACTTCATTTTTCCTGAACAGCTGCATAGTGTTCCATTGTAATTCAATAAAAAAGGTTTTTTTTTAAAAAAAAGAAAAACACCACAATCACTGTGGTAATCTCTGCTGTCTGTCAAGTTCTGCACCTCTAGCTTGTATTATTTGTTTATTTTAGTGGAGGAAGGAGTCTTTGGGCCACACCTGGCTGTGCACAGACTTACTCCTGGCTCTGTGCTCAGTGATCACTCCTGGCAGGGCTCAGGGAACACATATAGTGCAAGAGATTGAACCCATATTGGCTCAGTAAAAGGCAAACACCTTACTCACTATACTCTTGAAAGTATCTGTCTCTACCAGTTGGAAATGTATGAACCTGCAGATTCCAACTAATGTTCTTAGCTGGTGCTCACAGTTAGAGATCTTCTAAGTCACAGACTTTCCTACTTTTCTCTCCTGTAGCTCCCCCTTTTGGAAGTGCATGGAGTATTGCTTTCACAATATAATAAGGTGTATCCCATTATATATACATACATACATACATACACATATAGCACATATTAATCATGGGCCAGACAGGTAATCAGATTTAGAGACGACCGCTGGACTAGAGCTATTACTGACTGGATTCCACAGGACGTCAAAAGACCGCGTGGCCGCCCACCTATGGGATGGTCAGACTTCTTCGTCAAAACCCTGAATGAACGGTTTGAGGCTCTTCGTGTTCCTGGAGTGAGCAGATACCCTTAGGCTACACAAGCATGCGACAGGGACGAATGGAGACATTACTGGCGCCCACTAGAGCAACTTAAAGATCAATGGGATGACAAGTGACAAGTGATACAAGTGATCAATCATGGTGCTTCTTCCATAGTTGAAGGCAGGTTATCAATGAAACCAGATCATTGACATATAAGTTTAAAGCATTCAGGGAGGAAAAAGGGTAAGTACTCTTTTTCAGTAGTCTCAAAAAACAGTAGTCCCAAAGATCTGACATATTAACATGAGAAACAGGAAGTGATAATTGAAAGTTCATCAAGCTCCAGACTATTCTAACCGTGGCTTACATTACTTGAGTTGGGAACATACTGAAATTTCATTCAGTCATTGTTTCACTTACCATCAGAGGATCTAATCTGGGTTGATCACATTCAAGGCGAGCGCTATATCCACTCTACTATCTCACTAGTTTCTTATGTGATTCCCTACTGAAACATCATATGAGTAAAAGCAGTCATGTGTGTTTTGATAAGTGGCTCAGAAACATTGTACTCTCAGCTTCTTCTCATGGAATTTTGGGACTTAGAGTGGGAGGAAGCCCCCCACAAACCAGGATCCAGAAAACTGCCTTTACTTTTTTCTCAGGATAGGGAAATTGCATATTGTGTGGAATAGTTTATGAAGGCTAACATGAAGTTAAAAGGTTATGTAATTGAAAAGGAAGAATGTATATATAGAATGTATTATTTTTCCAGTTTACTTTGAGGTCAGTTTGGGTACGTTGTTTTCGCCTGAGTTCACGTTTGAAAAAAGATAAAGGGAATAACTCCAGTTGAGTATTTTTTTTTACTCTTTTTTTTAATTAATTTATTTATTTTATTGAATCACCATGTGGAAAGTTACAAAGTTCTCAGGCTTATGTCTCAGTTTTACAATGCTCAAACACCCATCCCTTCACCAGTGCCCATAATCCACCACCAAAACCCCCAGTATACCTCCCAACCCCCCACCCCCCCACCCCCCACCCCTGCCTGCATAGCTGATAAATTTCACTTCATTTTCTCTTTACCTTGATTACATTCCAGATTTCAACACAAAACTCACTAGTGTTGTTGGAGTTTCCCCCCAAAAAAACAGTCCTACTGACAAGGATGCATTTGGTAATTAGTTTTCCACTGCTGAGAATGACGAGATATGAAGTTGTGCGACCTTGATAGCGGCCGCACGGTTTAGGATTTCTGTATTTTAGTATTTTAGTAATTAAGTCCAGGGAGATTTATGTTAGGAATTGCATCATTTCCCTTCCTGGGGCAGCATGGGGAAATGGCTTAGTTCACAGTCTAGAGATATGGCTGAAAGCAGATGCTGGGACCAAAAGTAGTCTAGCTGGCCTCCGCATCGTGGTCAATCAGCAGCAGAGCGGCCGCACAAGTGTCTCTAGCTGAGTATTTTTAACCTAGATAAGCCATGTTGATACTTTTGAGAATAAACCATTTAAGCTTTATTAATCTACTTGGAGTTGTGCATTCAAATTGTATAGCTTCCTTTTTATGATCCACTTGAGCATCACCAGGCTTGCTGCATATTTCTTTGTTAAATGGGTCTGATAGATCAGAACCCTACATCACTGTTTACCTGAAGATAAACTATGATTGTGTCCATAGTCACCATTTGTTGTATCTGTGAGGTAACCTGCTCATTTTTGGATTCTCCTGAGCTTCGTTGTTAGCAGAAAGCCTACATAGAGACCATTCATTAGTATCAACAGATTAGTTAGGTTTTACTTTCCACAGACTGGAGCGATAGCACAGCGGATAGGGCATTTGCCTTGCACACGGCTGACCTAGATTCGAGTCCTCCATTTCTCTCAGAGAGCCCAGTAAGCTACCGAGACTATCCCGCCTGCACGGCAGAGCCTGGCAAGTGACCCGTGGTGTATCTGATATGCCAAAAATAGTAACAGTAAATCTCACAATGGAGACGTTACTGGTGCCCGCTTGAGAAAATCGATGAACAACGAGACGATAGTGCTACAGTGCAGTGCTACTTTCCACAAGAAGAAAAGGGAAGGAAAGGTTCACAGCTTTGGGGAAATTTAAGATTTGGTGATCAATAGATCAGTAGAAGGATAATCAAGAACTTCTATCTTTGGTTTCCCATGGCGCAGTGACTTACTACTTGAACTAAGTAGCCCATTTAGCCTCTTTGAATCTAAACCAGGTTGAAAAACATAAGAAATCCTAGACTTTGTGTCAATTGTTTTAGAAAGAGCTTCATATTTTCTGATTATAAATTAAATATGTCCTCAAAATGAGGCAAGTACATATGCTACAGCATTTATAGTTGTCAACACAAGTATTAATCTTATTTTAAATTTTATTTTAATTTATTTATTCATTTAAACTTTTTGGTTTGGGAGCCAGACAGAGCAGTACTCAGGGCTTACTCCTGACTCTGCACTCAAATATCATTCCTGGCAGGCTCAGGGGACCATATGTGGTGTGAATTGAACTCAGGTCAGTCACATGCAAGGTAAATGCCCTACCCACTCTGATATCTCTCCAGTCCCCAGGTATAAGTCTTTAAGAAATGTAAAATAATTTATCCCTCACAATGCTGTGAGAAGTCTCTGTTCTTATCTCCATGATAGGTAATACAGGAATTTAAATCCTGACAAGGCAACTTTAAACCCTTGCTCTTAAATACTGTCATAATTGAACACATTGTTTCTTTGAGTGTATTTCATGGAACAGCAGCAAATTATTGTGCAGTGGAGGAATAATATATATTTAAAAAATCAGTATCCTAGAAATTTGGATTTTGTCCAAATCTGAAAACAGTAAAATCTTTTCTATGAACTTTGTATTGAAAATATTTTACAAAGATTTAATTATATTCCTTATAATGTGTGTGTATGTTCGTGCTCACACACACACACAAACACTTTTGGAGACCTAGGAAAAGAACAAAGATACCTGGGGCCTTCATTGCAATTAGAGCATGAAAGTGCATATGTCTGATTGCTGGTTTTGCTTATTTCTAAATACAAGATGCTGTGCTAAGCAAAAAATAATTGTAATAGATTCACTTAATCATCATGCAGCAAAATTTAGCTTGTTAGAGCTTTAAACTTGCAGATGAGGCTTTCCCTGGGGCTCCTGTCTGATTGTTCTTTTTTTTTTTTCAGTGCCTGACCTACTTATCAGCTTTTTCTAAAGGCGGCTTTAGAGCCTCCCAGAATATTGTCATATATGGAAAATGCAATACATGTAACTATCAATAACCCATAATTCACTTTTAGGAGACTTGGAAGAGGTTCCACACACCCCATAAGGAAATTTGTTTATGCCTGCATTTTTCATCTAGATATGAGTCACCAGGTCAATTCTTAATAACCAGAAGAATTTTTAACAGTGAAGTTACTGGAAGGTTTCAAATCTAGAGGCACTCTCTTTGATAAGTTTGGTTAGACATAAATAAGTGGGTTAATTCAAGAGCACCTATCCCTATGTCTCAGGTAGTTTTCTTTTGACATAATTTAGAATCACATGTTTGAATGGCTTTTCTTATAACTACCATGGTCTTCCTTTGGAGACTTTCATAGTAGTTATAAGGAAAAGGTATTGGCTTTAAAAGGAAATAGCATCTTTTAACAAATGTGAGATAACAGGTTAAGTCTGTCTTAGAACTGTTGGTTTTTCCATCCATACAACTCGCTGGCCGATAGAAAATACAGTACTGGGAAGAAGACCCAAGTTACTTCAAGCAGATACAATGGAGTAGAATGAAATTCTCCACATCTCAAAGGCACAGGGATGTGAAGTCCCTCCGGAGTAAAATTCAGAAGACTGAAACCAACTTCAGGATTAAAATTAATGTGTTCTTTTTGAAAGAATTAAAAAGTTAAAATCAACATTCTATGGCTAAGCAAATGAGTGAAAAATGAAGAAAGTCAAATTTTGGGGCTGGTACAATAGCACAGCAGGTAAGGCGTTTGCCTTGCACGCAGCCGACTCAGGTTCGATTCCCAGCATCCCATATGGTCCCCTGAGCACCGCCAGGGGTAATTCCTGAGTGCACAGCCAGGAGTAACCCCTGAGCATCGCCGGGTATGACCCAAAAAGAAAAAAAAAAAGTCAAATTTTGTCTAAGGAAAAAAAACCCTAAACATCTTTAAAAAAATTTTTTTGTGTTAGTAAAGTAAAATAGCTTTATTTAAATAAATTTAACTAGCTAAATTTGAGATGAAAGAGAGTAGTGAGTGTGTGTGTGTGTGAGAGAGAGAGAGAGAGAGAGAGAGAGAGAGAGAGAGAGAGGTGTTCAAGAGAGAATACAGGCTTTTCCACCGTGGAAAAGGCAGAGAATGGCTTTTGGCAGAATGCTGTATTCAGTTTATCCAATTGTCTTGGCCTGGAATTCTCTGCATAGGTTAGATTTAATCCGGGTGTTGTCACAGGGAAAGACTTGAACTCTTGAGGACCCTTCATATTCTTATAATGACCTTTAGATTGTCTTGTAGTTTCTCCTTTTCTGAGGGGATCCATCCTCCTCTCTGTGATGCCTGTTTCTTCAGCTGGGTAGAGCCTCAGTTTCTCCAAAATTCTCACTATCTGCATCTCAAAGGAATGTTCTCCTTATGCCTTTGAGCTACTTCAGGGCTACGCAGTTTATTTTTAGTTTTATAATTTTCTAAAACTTATTACCAGGACCCCCTGCCTTTCTTTCTGCCTGCAACATTATCCCCTAGGGATTTCATACCCTTAAATATTTAAGGGGTACATGGGTGAAGGCCCATTTTCTGTAACTGCTTCATGCTGGCAAGGAGCATAGTAAGGGAGTAGAGGGAGTGTAATGAAGTGATATCCCATGCTATGTAAGAGAGTGAAATCCAATGCTCAGTATGAATGGGAGCCAGGCAATGATTTATGGGGTTTCAGAGTTGTTTATTGCGTTTTAGGCTGAAAGAGAAATAAAATAGGTAAAACAACTATTTTTTCTCTACACCTAGCAGTGCTGTAGAGAACTGGCTCTGCACTCAGGAGTCACTCTTGGCAGGGCTCAGGGAACTGTATCTGGAGCTGGGGATTGAACTCAGATCAGCCTCATGCAAGGCAAGTGCCCTGCCTATTATATTATCAATCTGGTATGTAAACATCAACCTTTTTATAGAGAAGGTGAGTTGTTTCCCTCCCTGCCCCGAGCAGAGCACTGGCAGTTGAAGACCTCCGGAACCCAGTCACAACCATGCTCAAGGCCACTCTCCACATGTTCCAATGAGCCTCACGCATGAAGAAACTGGCAGAGGAACCCAGGTGTGCAGGACCCAGGCCGAAATCTCCAGGGCTGCTTGATTTGGGACTGGGCCTCTTCCACCCACATTCCCCATTTTCCAGTCACACCCAGAAACTGCCCCCGGCGCCATGTAATCCCATGAACGGCCAAAATCCAGAAACTATAAAACCAAGCTCCCTGAAGAGAGCGTTGCAAAGTCTCTTGCCCCCACACCAAATTCGCGGCCACCTGACAGCTGATAGCCTAGTTCTCCCTCTTGAGGAACCTGGCAAGCCACCAAGAGTTTACTGCCCACACAGAGGAGAGCCTGGCAAGCTCCCTGTGGCATATTCATATGCCAAATACAGTAATAATGATGGCTTTCATTCTCCTGACCCTGAAGAGCCTCTAATGTGGCACCGTTGGGAAGGACAAGTAAAAAGAGGCTGCTAAAATCTCAGGGCTAGGACCAATGGAGACGTTACTGGGCCCACTCCAGCAAATCATTGATCAACAGGATGACAGTATATACATCCCTCTCGGAGAGCCTCGCAAGCTTCTGAGAGTATCCCGCCCGCACGGGCAAAGCCTGGCAAGCTACCCGTGGCGTAGTCAATATGCCAAAAACAGTAACGGTATATCTCATTCCCCTGACCCTGAAAGAGCCTCCAATCATTGGGAAAGACGAGTAAGGAGAGGCTGCTAAAATCTAAGGGCTGAGAGGAATAGAGACATTACTGGTGTCCGCTTGAGTAAATCAATGAACAATGGGATGATAATGACTTACAGTGATAGGGAAGGTGACAGTGGTGGTGGGATTGGTGTTGGAATATTGAATACTTATAGCAAATTATCATGAACAACTTTGTAAGCCATGGTGTTGAAATAAATGCCCCCAGGCCATTGCAGGGAGGGAGCGTTCTCTAACCAAGAGTGAACAGTTGGGGGTTTTTTTGTTTTTTTTTTTTGTTTTTGCTTTTTGGGTCACACCCAGCGATGCTCAGGGGTTACTCCTGGCTTTGCACTCAGGAATTATTCCTGGCAGTGCTTGAGGGACCATATGGGATGCCAGGGATCAAACCCGGGTCGGCCGCGTGCAAGGCAAACGCCCTACCAGCTGTGCTATCACTCCAGTCCAAGAGTGCACAGTTTTAAAGAAACAAGAAAATAAGAACCATGGCATAAGCTTTTGGCTCTTTCTTTTGCATTCTGTTGAATTTGCTGTAAGAGAGCGTCAGCTCCTATTTCTGCTGGACTTCTGTAAATAGACATGTCCCCTCACTCTTAAAGAAGAAGAGTAAAGTATAGATGTTCTTAAAAGAGAGTTCTAAGTCTTCAATAAATTCACAAGAGTAGGTGGGTTCATCTTCTATTAGGATATGGTCATTGGCTGAATTAAATGGAACTAATTTTATTTTTTAATTGAAACTTAAAAAAATTAGCCACCATGAAATTATAAAGTTACTAATGATTGGAATGCAATGTTTCAATACCTCCACCAGTGTCCACTTCCCTCCACCAGTGCAAACCACCAGCCCCATTTGCCTCCTGCTCACCAGTCTGTTTCTATGAGAAGAGCTCTTTTTTATATGTAAGTTTTTACACAGGGTTTACAGCACTGTTGCTGATGGAGTTTTATATATAACACTACCTCAGCACCATCTCCTCCTCCCAGTGAATGCTTCCCTCCACTATAGACATTGCTCCCTCCTTTGTCTATCCCCCAGCTATCTCACATGACATGTTTTCTACTGAATACGAGTTCTCATAATCGTCATTTCCATTTTCTTTGAGTATTCAGTATTCCACCACTGTGTTTCTTTATATCACACATATGAGAGAGATCATTTTATGTAAGTATCTCTCCCTCTGACTAACTTCACCCAGCATGATTCTCTCCAGGTAACTCCATGTAGCAGACAATTTTTTAACTTTATCTTTTCTTATGGCCAAGTAATATTCCATTTTGTATACGTACCATCGTATCTTTATCCAGTAATCTATTCTTGAACACTGGCTTTCCCCCACGTATTTTGGCGACTATGAATAATGCTGCAAATAACATGGGGGGGTGAAAGTATCTTTTGTTTATTTTTGGAGGGGTCTTTGGGGTATATCCCAAGAGGTGGAGTTACTGGACCAAATGGAAGCTCAATACCTGGATTTTTTAGAAATATCCATATTACTTTCCAGAAATGTCAAATCAGTCACCATTCCCATAGCTGATAATGAGAGTTCCTTTCTCCCTTCATCCACACCAGCACTAGTTGTTCTTATTCTTTTTGGTATGGGATGATATCCTATTGTTGTTTTGATTTGCATATACCTGATAATTAGTGGAGCAGAGCATTTTTCATTTGCATTTTGGCTACTAGTGTACCTTCTTTGAGGAATTTTCTACTCACCTCTTCTCCAGTATTTTGAGGGATTTGGATATTATTTTTTGTAAGGTAAATGGAACTTATTTTAATCTGGAAAGATGAACCCAGGTAGGAATTCCATTAAGGGTGCCAGATTTCCAGGTGTTTCACAATTAGGCCAATTTTTGGTTGGGTTTAATTCTCTATTTATGTGAGAAAAACAGCATTTCAGTATTTTTGAATTGCCTACTGTCCCATGCAAAATTAATAACATAATTAATTCTGGATTTTCTGAGTCCAGTAAAAAAAATCTGTGATCAAAAAACCTTTCTAAATAAGCTTCAATAAAAACTACCTGCTTCAGACACACAAACACAGAGAGAGAGAGAGAGAGAGAGAGAGAGAGAGAGCGCTGAAGTTTTGCCTTAGAAGCTATACTTTTTTTTGTATTGAATAACCGTGAGCTAGAGTTACAAAACTTTCATGTTTGAGTTTCAGTTGTACAATGATGGAACACCAATCCCTCCACCAGTGCACATTTTCCACCACCAGTGTCCCCAGTTTACCTCCCCACCCCAGTCCCACCACTCCTCCTGCCTCTGTGGCAGACAATTTCCCTCTTAATGTCTCTTTACTTATGGGCATAATGGTTTGTAATACAGATAATGAGAGGCCATCATGTTTGGTCCTTTACCTATTTTCAGCACATATTTCCCATCCCAAGTGATCTCCCCAACCGTTGTTGACTTAGTGATCTCTTCTCTATTCCAGCTGCCTTCTCCCCCAGCTCAGAAGGCAGGCTTCCAACCATGGAGAAATCTTCCTAGCCTTGTCTCTACTATCCTTAGGTGTTAGTCTCATATTATGGTATTAAATATCCCACAAATAAGTGCAGCCATTCTATGTCTGTCCCTCTTTCTGACTCATTTCACTTAGTATAATACTTTCCATGTCCATCCGCTTATAAGCAAATTTCAAGACTTCATCTTTCCCAATAGCTGCATAGTATTCCATTGTGTAGATGTACCAAAGTTTCTTTAACCAATCATATGTTCTCAGGCACTCGAGTTGTTTACAGATTCTGGCTACTGTGAACTGCAATGAATGTACAGTTTCTGATGTCATTTCTACTGTGCTTCTTTGAACCCTTGGAATATATTCCCAGAAGTGATGTTGCAGGGTCAAATGGAAGCTCAGTTTCTAGTTTTTTTGAGAAACATCCATATTGTTTTCCAAAAACACCGGACCAGTTGGCATTTCCACCAATGAAGAAGCTAGTCTATCGTGTGAGATGATATCTTGTTATGGTTTAGATCTGCATCTCCCTGATGATTAGTGATGAAGAACATTTTTTCATGTGCCTTTTGACCATTCAAGTTTCTCCTTTGAGAAAGTTTCTGTTCATTTCATGGCCCCTGTCCTTCTTGTACTCTGATGATTCATATGTTGTTGCTCTTGAGTTCATGCCGGAGGTCAATGATTTGCCCTAGAGCTATTTTGAGGTCTTTTCCCATTGTATGTTGTTCCCTGTATGCTCTCTGCTGCTCATCTTCAAGCTCATTGATTCTGTCTTCGGCTATAGTCATTCTACTGTTGACGACACCCACTGAGTTTTTAATGTCACCGACCGAATCTTTTATTAGTGACACTTCTGTTTGTAGCTTTCTTATTTCTGTTCTCATTTCTTCCTGTATTTTATTGACTGGGCATTCTACTGTTTCTTTCATATCCTCCTTTACTTTACTGGATGCCTGTTCTACCATTTCTTTATGCTTATTGAACATCCTCAACAGTTAGTCTCTGAATGTCGGAGAGATTGCATTTGTAGGTATTCCCTTGTTGAGGTCTCTGGGCTCTTTATCCAATCCTTGTGGTGGGGATTTGCGCTGTTTCTTTATGTTGCTGTAGTAATATGAAGGTGGAACTCTCCAGTTCATTATCAGTGTTCCCCTCTCACTGCAAGAAAGGATTCTAGATGAGCTTGTTTGATGATGGTCTCCTTTTTCCCCTTCTAGAATACAAACTTCCTCTTTGGTGTTCCTTTGTGACTTATGTGAGGCCTCTAATGCAGTTTCAGGGCATGTGTTCTTTTATATTAGGCCTGTTCAGATTCTTGTGTTCACCGTTATTTTGGTGAGATTGGAATAGGCTACTGGACTATTGGCTTAATGTGTTTAGGATAGCCAGGCTGTCCTCCTCAGAATTAGGGAATGGAAATTGAGATGTGAGTCCAAAGCACTGGGAAAGGGGAAAATAAATACACCCCAGAAACTACAGCCCCCACCGCCACCCTACCTGTGGAGGAGTTGGCCATATAGGTGCCCGTGCAGGATTAAAGTCCCACTTCTGGTGCAGTCCTAAAACTTGCCAGGATCCCCTCTGGCCTAGGTGTTCGGGGGACTCCTTGGCCAAGAGGGGGTCTTAGAAGCTATTCTCTGCCTAAAAAGAGCTACAGGTAATATGAAGAGCCAAGAATCAGATATATTGATATAATTTTCATAAAGCAGAGGTTACATCCTAGACTCTAGAAGTGAAAGAAGTTCCATTTTCACTTTGGCCTGGGTAAGCCAAAGTTAAGAATTATTTCCTTAAATAACAGTTTAGACACTTTTTTGTTTTTGTTGGTACGGATGGAGGATGCTTCTACTCACCCAGTGAAGGTGTCAGTAAGAGCCAATAGATACATTTATCCAGAATTTTGGCATTTGTGTGAAGTTAAACTACCAGTCCTCCCTCAGTATTTTACTAATGCTGAGCAGGTGGTGGCAGGAGAGAAGATCTAGGATTTTTGCGTGGTTTGTTGGCTCATTAACAGCTCACCAAGCACAGCTCTGAATTACTTCTCTTACTGTTCTGTTTAAGATAGTTTTTACTAATGATGTTAAAGCATCTCTTCCTGTGTGGGAAGCCTCATTGTAAGTCCTTTAACTATTTTCTGACTGCATTGAGCCAAGAATAAGTAGCTTCCCTTGTTTAATAAACCAACCATCTATTAGTTTTCTTTTTAAACCTTGTTGCAATGTCTATTGTTCCTCTCCTTCAGAGTATTCTGGGTTTATAGAAATATTCTATGAATGGGGTAAAAAAATTCCATAACTGAACAAGAATTAAGAGAACTAGCTATGGCATCAGCTTTTTGCTTTTTGCTTTATTTCAGTTTTCCTTTCTGATTTCCCCTGAAATACATAATTGCTATTTCTTTGGGGGCTTCCACTGCTTCACATAGTTTTAAATGTTTTTCTTATGCTTTATTGGACTATTTTCAGCTGTTAGATATCTCTGTTTTTTCCATACTGAAACATGAACATGTAATACTAAGAAAACATATTAGAATCAGTATAGATGTCTACTCTTTCTCCTTCATTCAATTGAAAGGATTGGGAGGAACAATTAATTTAGCTTTTTGAGCTAACACTCTGCCTGCCAAGTACTGGCTTCCACTCTCCTGGTCATATTAATGACAATATATGCAACTTTTTGAGCCCCTTCATGAACTATACTACCACCACCGGTAAGCCAAGCTCTTTCTGGACTACGCAGAGGGGCTATCTTTTAAACCAGGTCTCATATAATACTTATTTAATCACCTCTGTAAAACTAGAAACTGATTTCTACATAAGGCAAGTTTACTGAAACAGTTTTCTCTCCACTTCCATCTTTAATTTGCCACTTGGTTTTGCATTTGCTAGAGTTGACCAGTTATTTTGCATAAACACAGCAATATTGGAGACTTTTCTATTTGGGAAAAAACCCTGTTATTTGTTGAGCACTCCTGGAGACTTACTAAGAACTTCAGATAACTCTCATATTAATAGTGAAATTAATTTTTTTTTTTGCTTTCACACCCAGCGATGCACAGAGGTTACTCCAGCTCTGCACTCAGGAATTACCCTTGGCAGTGCTCAGGGGACCATATGGGATGCTGGAATTCGAACCCGGGTTGGCCACATGCAAGGCAAACGTCTTACCCGCTGTGCTATCACTCCAGCCCCTAGCGAAATTAATATTTTTAATGCCATCGCATAAGACTTACCTAGGGTTAACCAAGTAAAGATGTGCAAATCACGTCAGCACAGTTAACTGGAGGTGTTCTCAGGCCTCTAGTCTTCTGTAGTGGTGGTCTGCAATTAGGAAGCCATCCCATCCTTTGCCTAGGACTGGGAAAGATCTGGGTTTCCAGAGCTTTTTCTTGATGTTGAGAGTAGAACCCCGTAGAGGTTGCAGTTCTGGACATTCTTTGCTTTCCATAACAGGGATGTTTCCAATTCTTCCTTGAGTGGACCTTTAGGTTCTGACTGAAGTTGGCTGGGGATGAGTAATAGTAATTTAATAGCATTGGAACTTGCTCTTGTTGGTTAAACCCATCCCTTTACTGGGATCATTGGTGATGGAGAATGGGCACTGGTGGAGGGATTCGTACTCAATCATTGTATGACTGAAACACAAACACGAAAGTCTGTAAGTATGCAACTGTACCTCGCTAATAAAAAATTATTTATTGTCATTAATATGGGCTGAATCGATAACACAGCCGACCAATGTTCGACTCCTCCACCCCTCTTGGAGAGCCCGGCAAGCTACTGAGAGTATCGTGCCCGCACAGTAGAGCCTGGCAAGCTACCCGTGGTGTATTGGATATGCCAAAAACAGTAACAATAAGTCTCTCAATGAGAGACTCTACTGGTTCCCGCTCGAACAAATCGATGAGCAATGGGATGACAGTGACAGTATTATTATATATAATATAATACTATAAAAATTATTATTTGTGATTCACTAATTTAAAAAAATCCCTTTGGACTCTGTTTCCTTTGAAAAATGCCTTGGGGTCCTATAACTGGCTCTTGCGATTTCCTGTTTGTATTAACGACAATGGCTACGATAGAGAGGAAAGACTTCCTTCCTTCTGTGAAGCATAAAAAGACATGCTGAGAGAAAATACCAAATTTTCACTTTACTCACAGTGAAATGCAATTGACCTGTTTTCTGCGGGTTGTAGGTCAAAAAGAAGACTGTTAAAATCTATAGAAGTCCAACATATAGTTCTATACAATAATATTGTGCTTGTTTATCCTATTTTGTCCCCTGTTGAAAACCTTGATTTTTTTGGTATCTTTTCATTTACTGTGACAGCTCTGTAAAGACTTTATTAAAAACTTTAAAGACTTGGTAAAGACTTTCCTGAAAATCTCTCTGAAATCAAGGTATCAGAACAATTATGTAAGTGGAAAAACACCTTAAAATTACTCATAACTATAAATTTTGTTACACATAGTACATTTGACAAGAAAGTTTTCTTCACAATGTGAATTAATCAAATGCACTAGTCCTTAGTAGTTTCATCCTTAGAATTCTAGTAAAACTAATTGATTTCTAAGAAAACACAGAAATTAAAAGAGATTTTAAACATTCATATGTTACCAGAAAAAATAATCAAGGGCACCTCTTTTAATTACTCAGAATACATATTTATTTGTTTCTTTAAGTCCAATCATATCATCTTTCTCCATTTTCCTTTTTGTAAATAAAAAAATTTTCCACCTCTTTGACTTCCAAGTTTCTCAGTTTTTCTCTATTTCTTTATAATCATGTAATTCTCTCTCTCTTTCTTTCTCTCTCACTCCCTTTGCCCCTCTCTCTGCACATTCCCTCCTCTTTTTATTTTCATATATGTGATAGGGTCCCAAATGGGCACCCATTCTAGCCAGGGGTTCTAGCTATAACAGATGCCTGCAGCTTCTTAAGAACTTAATGTCTCCCCCAAGCACTTTCAGGGTGGTCCTGGTGCTCCTTTAGACCCCTGCAGGATCTAAACAGGACCTCTCCTTATTTGCTTGGGCAAGCTGCACTGAGAGAAGCCCCCAGGCTCCCTGAGCACTGCTTGGGAGGATTTCTGCTGCAAAGTAAAAATTTTATTAATTTTTTTTTTATTGAATCACCATGAGGAAAGTTACAAAGTTCTCAGGCTTATGTCTCAGTTATACAATGCTCAAAGACCCATCCCTTCACCAGTGCCCATATTCCACCACCAAAAACCCCAGTATACCTCCCAACCCCACCTGCATTAACTGTTAAATTTCACTTCATTTTCTCTTTACCTTGGTTACAGTCCATATTTCAACACAAAACTCACTATTGTTGTTGGAGTTTCCCCCCAAAAGAAACAGCCCTACTGAGAAGGAGGCATTTGATAATCAGTTTTTCACTGCTGAAAATGAAGAGACATGAAGTCATGTGGCTGCTACTGCACCACAGGTTTCATATATGTGATAGGGTTTTAGTATTTTAGTAATTAAGTCCAGGGACATGTATGTCAGAAATTGCATAATTTCCCCTCCTCGGCCAAAGTGGGGCAATGACTTAGTTCACAGTCTAGAGACATGGCTGCAAGCAGTTTCTGGGACCAAAAGTAGTCTATCTGGTCTCCGGATCGTGTTTCAGCAGCAGCAAAATGGCCACACCAAACTGTAGCCACCTGGGTCCAGTCTCGGCCGGAGACTGCCCAAGCGTCCTGCTGTTCCAAGTACATAACTCTCTCTTTTTTTTTCTCCTTCCCTTGCCACCAAGTTCATACCTGCTTAAGATCCTCATAATATCTGCAAAGTAAAAATTTTATGTTTGCTTTGTCTTTGAGACAACTTGTATCTCAGGTTTCCTTTCTATGGCTTATCTAACGATTAATGTTTTTACTTGAATGTTTTACTTGAATGTTTTTTACTTATATTTTACTTTAGTGTTCAAATGTGAAAAAAAACATTACATTTTTCTCAGAAATTTGGGAGAAAAGTTAGTTCATGCAAAAAAAATGAGGGGGAGGTTTAGAGAGGATTCTAATAACCTCATTTTTTTGCTTCATCACACTTTCCTGATACAAATTCGAGTAATCTCAGTTTTGGGTTTCAAAACCACAAGATTGTTCTTTCACTGAGGGACTATGTTAGCTTGGCTTTTTCATTAAAGGTTCTTTTTCCCAATCTGCACCTTCTTTTCATCATAGACTATATCCCACGCAATAAGTATTGAGCCTAATCAGTAATTCTCCTTTTCTCTTCCATGTCCATGGCCTTGGAGAGTGTGTCTAGCTGTCTCATGACTAAATAGTCAAGGAACAAATTCATCTTGCCCCATGAAGTTTTCATTGTCAATGAGTTTTAGGCAATGTCATAGTAGAATACTTACCTCTGATGTAGAATTTACAGTAGAATTTCCCATTTGGGCTTCATCAAACATTTCTTCACACAGTATAGATCTGAAGTCAGGCATAACATTCTTTCCCGGTCTATTCAGTGTGTCCACAGGCCAAATCTCCAGTCAAAACCACTGAGCACATTTACCCTTTATGTTTCATCTTTAAACCACAGAAGATCTCTCCTCTATTCACAATAGTACTTCTTCCCTCTAATCATCCTTTTTTGTGTCCTTAACTTGTCTAAAAAATGTAACCGTTTTCTGCAGTATTTTGTACATTGGTATTCAAAGGCAGAGGGCTGTTTTCTCCAGCAAGAAAACTTGCAGAGGGGTGATGACCTTAATACACAAAAACTTAGAGACAATACAGCATGTAGCCATTTGTCTTGCATGCGGCTGACCCAGGGTCAATCCCCAGTACCACACATGGTAACTCCAAGCACCAACAGGAGTAACTCCTAAGTGCCCTCAAGCACCAACAGGAGTAATTCCTCAGTGCTCCCAAGCACCAATAGGAGTAATTCCTGAGTTTGGAGTCGGAGTAACCCCTGAGCATAGCCAGATGTGCACATGCCCACCACCCATAAAGGAAAACCCACTTGAATTGTGCTAATAATAATGAATCTATATAAGAATCTTCCTCTAAGATAACCCAGTATGGGTCCAGGAGATAGCCCATTTGCCTTGCTTGCATGTGACCTGGGTTCAATACCTTGCACCCATTTTGTTCCCCCCAGCTCTGCCAGAAATGGTTCCTGAGTGCAGAACCAGGGATAAGGCCTGCACACTGCCAGGTGTGACTCCCTCTCCTCCCTACCCCCCCCAAATTAAAAAAACTTGCCACAAAGAGAAAGGTGGAGTACTATTAGGACAGAGGAGGAACCACTGTGACGATAATAGTTGGAAATGATCACTCGGGACAAAAATTGAGTGCTAAAAAGACATGCATGATATCCTTTCAGTAGCAGTATTGCAAACCATCGTGCATAAAAGGAAAATAAGAGAAAGAAAGAGAAAGAGAGAAGTGTCTGCCATAGAGTCAGGTTGCCGGGACAGAGCAGGGAGGTGTGTGGGAGGGAAACTGGGGACAATGGTGGCGGGAATGGGCACAGTGGAGGGATGGTGTTGGAACATTGTATGACTAAAACTCAATTATGAACAATTTGGTAACTATATCTTACAGTGATTCAATTGAAAAAAATATTTTAAAAAATCTAATACATTCAAGCAGTGAAAGTTTCTGTATGAAAAGCAAGGTATTTCATGTATTCTATGTCTATGGGCTGGTATTTCATATATATGGAAATCTTTGACTTAGAATACCAGTTAAATTGGGCAGATATTCTGATATTCTGATATTCAAGACTTCTGATATTCTTGTTGCTGTTTTAAAATATCCTTAAGTGATTGCCGAGTATACAGGATAACAAGGTAATAATATCTAATTACTGCCCTTTCCTTGTGGAGACACATGTGCTTTAAATGACCTTGACACAGCTACCACTGTGATTGTCATCTCTGATGAATCTTTTCTCTTTTGCTTTCAGCTTGGGGACCTGCTTCACAAGTTACAGTTCGTCATGACATATGTGGCTCCTTGGCAGATGGCTTGGGGTTCTTCATTTCACGTGTTTGCTCAGCTCTTTGCAATCCCTCGTATCCTTTTTGCTTCTATTTTCATCACCCGAAAGCTGCGATTCACATTTTACAGATGCAAGCATTTTGTTGAACCCTGGCAATAAAAAAAAATGTTAAAGTCTTCAAGATTACATTTTAATGGGGACATTGGAGGCACTTTGGATTCTCCTTAGACCACTTAGCCTTAAAAGATATTTCTTAATTTTGAACTCTTCCTGCTTCTTAATGCATATTCAGGAGTTATTTTAGTTTTTCTGATTCTTTCATTTCCTATGCCCAGATCTTCATTAAGATATCCTGTGCTTTAACTGGAAATTTACTGCTTAAATTATTATGCTGATTTGTGCAAAATAGTGTAAATCGATTTGCTATTATTAAGCATTATAGATAGGGTTTATTTGTTTGATAGATTATTGTTGGTCATTTAACACATTATTATATACTTTGATTATCATGCATTTAGCAATACTCAGAAATCAATATTAAAATACATGCTTTGAAAAGTAAATATTTTTGAAGCCTAAAATACAATTGATGCTTTTGTGTTGCAGTTGCTGTTAGCCAAAAATCTTAGCTTTATTACTTGTGTTTATTTTATTTGTATTCTTTGCATGATTTTGAACTTTCTCCATAGTGATAGTTTTAATTGATTTCAAAACAAATTTGAGCTCTTCCTTCTAAAAGATTAGTTGGTCTCAGCTAAATCACATGTGAACAAGGAAGAAATGGAGAAACTGACTGCTTTTAAATAACTCCTGAAGTGATAACTTAAAATTATTCTTTATTTTTATAACTTTTTATTAAATCACCATGTGGAAAGTTACAAAGTTCTCAGGTTTATGTCTCAGTTATAACAATACTGAAACACCCATCCCTTCACCAGTGCCCATATTCCACCACCAAAAACACCAGTATACTCCCGCCCCCACCCCTTACCCCCTACTGTATAACTAATGAATTTCACTTCATTTTCTCTTTACCTTGATTACATTCCATAATTCAAAACATAACTCACTATAGTTGTTGGAGTTTCCACCCAAGAGAGGCAGACCTACCACCAAGGAAGCATTTGATAATTAGTTTTCCATTGCTGGAAATGAAGAGATATGTAGCCCCACTGCTACAAGTACATAACTCTCTCTCTTTTTTTTTCCTTTTTCCTTTTCCCTTTTTTTTTTCCCCCTCATCCCCCTTCCCGCGCCTCACAGTATGGTGTATGCCACGCTGAGTCGGCCAGCGTGGGGCTTTTGCTTAGTTCACAGTCCAGAGAGGTGGCTGCTACATTAATAACCTTCAATATTTCAACAAAAACTTACTGTTATTATTTGGAGTTCCCCCCACCAAGTCAGACCTGTTCAAAAGGAACCATTTCACATTGCTGACAATTATAACTGTTAAGTCGCGCGGACGCTGCTGCGTCCGCGTGGTTTTGGATTTCTGTATAAAGTCCAAGGAAAATTCTGCCAGAAATTGCATAGCCCAGCTCACAGTCACAGTGCATTTCTGTAAGAAGTCTCTGGAATCAAAGTCTTTAGGCGCAGAGGGTCCGCTTCACGCTCAGCGGCTCCGGATTTATCTGGGCCGAGGGCGTGCCGGTTACGCCCCCTTCCCATGAGTTCCTGGGAGCTCCAAGAGTAAAAACCGAATACCTCTGGGTTTGGAGTCTTAGAAGATGGTGCCTGCCACGTGGGTGCCGCCAACCCGCTGTTTTCAGTGCAGGAAGACAGGGTGGAGAGGAAAAAATTCACCCCAAGGCAGCACAGAGTTGTAGCCCAGTTCGCAGTCCCAGTGCATTGCTATTAGATGCTGCGCTGGATGCCCGAATGTGTTAGATCTCTGGAATCAAAGTCTTTAGGCGCAGAGGGTCCCTTAAAATTATTCTTGACTGAACCCTCAAATATGTCTTCAGAGACATTCCTTCCCACTAAATCTATGCTTTCTAAATTTGTGCTTTCCAAAAAGCAGTGCAGGTACTTTGCATCAGAATTCCTGAAGGGGATTGTTTAAACAGGTGGATTTCTGAGTCCAGCACATACTTTCATAATAATTACAATTTCAGAGGTTATATCCTAAAATCACCGTCTTCACCAGGTTTCCTGGTGATTTTTATCTCACTGACATATGGACTAAACTTTAAGTTCTGGTATTCCATTATATTAGCTGGTTTTAGGGACCACTCAGAAGTTTCACAAGGGTATCATAGCTGGTATCTAATATCTCCTGTAAGAATAAAAACAGCCTTAGCCTCTATCCACATTTCACAGAGTTAGTGTTAAATCTTAACTACATTTGTGATGGGTGGACTTATCCTTTTAATAAATTGAACCCATTTGAAATGTAGGTTTTATCGGGCCTTTGGTACATAGTCCTATCTTAGAATACTCAAAGGAACTCCATGCATTGTTTCTAAAATTGTCCCTATTACTTCCTTCCTTCTGTTAAAAGGCAGAGCTGTGAACGTGAACACTGAGGCTGTGTCACAAGACTTTTATACAGACTCATTAAAACCATTTGAAAGAAATCTCTTGTACATGAACTTCATGTGCAGGAATGTAATTATACTTGGGAAAATCATTAAGTGACTATATATTTTCTATATTTTAAAATACTTTCCTCCCTACTCATTCTTTAAAAAAATATTTTAAGCTTACCAAGAATTGGCCTCATAATGCATATTGTTTTATATTCCTATTCTTAGATATGTATTGATATTTCTAGAGTGTTTCAAGGTTACTTGGCAGAACAAGCTAAGCGGGAAATTACAAAAGCAATCAAGCCAGTACCACCTTTTTCCTTTAACTGTAATTATTTCTATAATGTGAGTAATTTTAGTTTGTCTAAAAAAGTCTTTAAAAACATATATAGTGAGTCAAATTGTTGAAGTGATTTTATTTTTTATGTGTCTCCATTTTATTTTATTTTTTTTTGTGTCTCCATTTTAAAGCCTTATTACTCAAAGAAAATTATTACTGTGATACAAATTTGTGAGGAGTTTAATAGAAATGTAAGAGTTGAAGTTATGATTCCCAATATAATCCTAACTTTGTTCTCATATAGCATTTCTGTGGCTATTTAAGCCTTGTTAGGTGAGTTCAGTGATACTAATTACTCCTTACAGTTTCGTAGCTGAGTTAAGATCATTTTGGGAGCCATAGCTTTCAATTACCTGACCTTTATGTGTGTTGAGGGTGACACACCAGGGTATCATAGCTGGTATCTAATATCTCCTGTAAGAATAAAAACAGCTTCAGCAACTATCCACATTTCACAGAGTGAGTGTTGAATCTTAACTACATTTGTGATGGGCGAACTCATCCTCTTAAGAAATTGAACACATTTGAAATGTAGGCTTTATTGGGCCTTTGGTACATAGTTCTGTCTTAGAATACTCAAAGGCACTCCATGCATTGTTTCTAAAACTGTCCCTATTACTTTCTTCCTTCTGTTAAAAGGCAAAGCTGTCAACGTGAGCACTGAGGTTGTGTCACAATTTACAGAGCTTTAGAACCCTCCTCTCCATTATCCAAAGACACCTTCTCATCCTTGATCAGTTGCAAAGGTAGATAATTTGCTTTGTGAAGACCAACATACAACTCTTCAGAACACATGAGATAAATAGCTTAGGCAACTGTGTGTTTGTGTGTGTGTGTGTGTGTGTTTGCATCAAGATAAAACTATCAGGTTCCTAAATGCCAGCCCCGTTCTGAACTAATTTTGAAATGTTAATTATTTTACCACTCTATTAAGAAGCTGTGATTCCATCCTGCCATTGAAGAGGGACTAATTTGTTTCATTTTGGAATTGAATTAGTTTTCAGGCCAGTGGGGCACTGTTTAGTAAATTGCTTTTTCCAGTACTGGCATGTTTTCTCCCTTGATAGACTCTGTTAGTTTCTAAGCTTGTAATCTCTAGGGAACGATATATAGGGACCATGCAAAACCATTGTCTTCTAGTAATTAGGCAGATTTAGCCAGGTTATCTGTTAAACGTATATATAATAAAGGCTGTTTTCTTTTTGAGTGGCTTTGAGATTCTTATGTTATTTTTCAACTTTACAGATTGATATTGGTCTTATCATTTTAAATACACAAAAATATACCTTAAACTAGTAAAAGAATCACGAATACCTTTCAGACTAATCTCTTAGCTCTCAATGAAAGATAGAGCTTTGCAGTGTCTTGAGACACTGCCTGAAGTTTCTTAACACCACCTAGTAATCAGCATCTCTAGACTTTTATGATTGCCCGGAAATGACATTTAAATTTATTGCATAATACAATTGATATGTTATATGAAATACATAATAAAATCTTTGAGGTCCTCTAATTATCTGTTAAGTTTCATTTTCTTTCCTCCCATACTGAATTTTGTTTATAGGCTAGCACACCATCTTCACTTAACTTCTTGGATTCTGAGAATTGTTTGTGAGAATGCAATCATATTTGGAGAAACTTTAGAATAAAATCAAGGGCAATGCTATCTCCTCTTATGCTCTGTCTAGACTTGGCTCTGCTTAACTTTGTTCCAATTCTCTGCCCTCTGCACGTAATGCCCTGTAACTGTACAGAATGAACAAAGCAATCCTCCCTTTCTCACAAGAAAGTTCCCCTCTGACCCCCACTCTCTTTTCTAACATTTCTACTTTTACTCAATCGCATCTCCCATTCAGTTTCTTTTCTTTCAATAACAACGGCTTTGATAATTTGGAATCTTAAGTGACCCAAGTCTCTAGGTATTTTTAGATTTCAGAGAGGAAATTAACAAAACAAAACAAAAAATCTGATTTAAGTTCTACCACAGTAGAGATTTTTTTAACCATTCATCCTCTTTATTGTTTTTATAAAGAGGGATCAAAATTAAAAGTAGAAATTACAGGGCAAGAGTTGGTCTAACTATTAGGCACATAAAGGGAAGTAAAAATGGGTCTAGGTATATGCAATATGAATCATTGAATATGGGAAGGACAAAGATGGAAAGGACATGAGCACGTGCTGAAAATGGTAGGGGATACGGTCTGTAATTAAAGGTTTTTTTGATAAACAATTCAACATCAAAATAGGTTAGTAATGAAAGATGCGTCTTCTTATTTTAGAACACATTTAAAACTAAATAACAAAAATATGGCAGTTATACCTAAAGAAAAACTTTGAACTTAAATCTAAGCAACTGTAGAGGTAGTACCTATAGGCAGAACCAGGCTCACCTCTTTTTTATATTCCTTTTTGTATTTACATATATAGGGTTTTTTGACTCCATCATAAAACTAAAGCCATGTCACTGATAATATGTAAAAGATGCTTAGAAGCCTGAGTTCCTTCTCTGTTCTGATGGAAATGAGAAAGGAACGTTGTATCTCTGCCAACTACATCTTTTTTCCTTGATGCTGATAGATTTTGACCAAGGAAGGGCTAAAGAAATAAGACCATTTTTCAGCATTGAGAAAGAGACGTGTACTCATTAAGACAGGAGGATGTCATTTAAGATTTGGATCACAGAAATGCTTACTTCCACTGGAGTGTAGAGGTTTCACTTATGATACAAGCCCAAAGCAAATAATCATAATTTAAATTTATTGGAGAGAATCAGCATTATAACAATATAAGCATACAAGTAAAGTTAGTGTGCAGTTAGAAAGAGGAATAATAGCACCACTTGACAAGTCAGGAGACTGCCGCATGTATGGGTGTGGCTTGCATCCAGAGAATTCCTGGTGGCACTCCTTTCTCAGGGTAAGATGACCACTTCTTAGGAGCATATCTTTGGCATCTTCTGATTATGGGATGACAGATACAGAGTCAGTAACACTTCAAATTGGCTTACTTCAACACCTTAATTAATTAATTAATTTTGCTTTTTGGGTCACACCCGGTGATGCACAGGGGTTGCTCCTGGCTTTGCGCTCAGGAATTACTCCTGGCGGTGCTCAGGGGACCATATGGAATGTTGGGAATTGAACCCGGTTCAGCTGCGTGCGAGGCAAATGCCCTACCGGCTATGCTATTGCTCCAGCCCCCTCAATACCTAAATTTAAACTACATTTTACAGGAATATTATCAGAAACACCTGTTGATTTTGACCTAGACAAGATCTTTTGACACAGCCAGGTTTCCATTTGTCTTTGTCTTTCACAAGTTTATCAGTTTCTTCTTTAGCAGTTTCATCTGCTTTTTCAAAATTGACATATTAATTTCTCAACTATGTCTATTACCTCCACTTTCCATAGTCAGCATCATAACATGATTAAGACATACACCATCTTAATCAATCAAGATCATTACAACGACATTATAAACAAGAAAAAGAAATCAAATAAGACCTCTCTTTCAAATGGACTGTCTCAAGTTCTCACTCCACAAGAGAACTAACAGTGTACATATATGTAAGACCTAGGTGGTGTGAACCCCATTGATGCCATGTCTCATCCTCAATTCTCTCTTGCTCTTCCAATCACAAATGAGCCCTCATCCCTGTAGCACAGTTACATAGAGGTAATTGACATTGGAAAGTTCTCCAGTGATTCCATGGAATGAAGAAGGGATCAGTCTTTTGACACCTTCCCTAGATTTTTAAAAACCAGCTTAGCAAAATTAAAGGTTACAGCCATAATTATTTGAGCAATTACATTTCTGAAGACCTGATTGTGTAAAGAGAGGTACCTAAATAAGTCAGACACTACTCAAGGGTGCTTAAACCATCCCACCAACATGTTTTCAGATTATGAACTAGATATGACTTGAATTGCACTATCCGTTAATGTATTAGAATAGGTATTTTTGTTTAGTGGGGCAAAGCATCTTTGGTAAACAGAATCTAACTTCCTAATTAATGTCGTTTATTTGTTTTTAATTGTAATCATTTATAAATCTACTTAGAATACTAGTAAATTCACCACAGTATGTTTTCCGCAGCTAATGAGAAAAAAGGAAAAAGAAAAAGTTTCCTTCTAACCTTAGACATTAAATCTTTCCTATGAAGCATACTGAGACTGCTGGGATTTTTATGAGAAGCATTTGGTCTTCTTGGTGGTAAATTGAGACCTAGCAGGATACTTCTGAAAGTTTTATATTTCCAAATATGTGTGATGTGCATAGAGAGATAAAAATGTATGCTTTTTTTAGGTAAGAAAACACCACTAATGTTTTTTAAGTCATCTGAATAAATTTAGAGGTCTAATTGGCTCTATTCAAGTATTCATGAACTGGGAAGTCTTCCATCTAGCAATTAGAAAGGCACTGAGTGAAGTTGTACAAAAATGTAGTTTTTTAATCAGAACAAGGATGGGACAAGGTTATTAGCAAAAGGAAAAGAAAAATATTTCAGACAATGCCATTTTTTCTTAGGAATTATTGTGTGAGAAACACTTATATAGGAACTCCAGAATATTTACTTTAAATTTTCACTCTTGTGAAAATTTTGTCAGGTCCTGAGTTAGTTCTCCAGGGCCCACTACATGCCCCTCACCGACCTTACCAGAGTCACTTGATAGGATCCTGCAGCACAAGCCTTGCATCATAAACAAGTATTTCCACTTTTGAGACAAGCAAGAATTCCAGTTGTGTTAAGTATTGAGTCTTGGTCGAATTTGGCATAAGGTGACCTCATTTAGCTTCCTATCTTCCTTCTTTCCTATCCTTCCTCTATTTCTCTCTCTTTCTTTCTCTTCTTTCTTCCTCCTGTGAACTAGTGAAATGTGAAATAATATTTGGGAATACAGCAATGAAAACTTTGTTGGCCTTAACTCAAAAGTCTCAGATTCTGCAATGCTCTTCTTCCAGATGATTGCCACTTCAATCTTTTCTACTCCATTGAGCCCATTTCTGGGGAGCGTCATTTTCATTACATCATATGTCAGGCCTGTGAAGTTCTGGGAGAAAAACTACAAGTAAGGTTTTGCAATTGATACTAACTTGTTTTTGCTAAGATTTGTTCTTAAAGAATTCTCTTGGCCCTTCTCTCTGAGAAGTTTTCTGCTTCTCCCTATTGTGGGGCAGTCTCAGCTCATGGACTCAGCATGGGGGTTTTGGGGTCATGGACAAAGCAAGGATGACCTCAAATATGCAATCAGGTTTCACCAGTTGTTAAGAAAATATTTGACAATATTTGATCTTGTCCCAGAAAAGGCATGCAACTATTGTACTATCTCATCATTTGATGAGATGCCATTCTCCTCAGTGGTACATTTGACCTCTCTGTGGTGTCCCTTCTGTCAGCATTCTAATTGCTCATGTCATGCACAAACGTACATGCATCACAGCTCAACCAAAAATAAACTACAGTTTCTCTGAGCACCATAAGCCAATAGAATATGATTTATGCCCCTTTTCTGAACTACGTGGACTGTTTGGTAGTAAGTTTCCTCAAGCAATGATGAAGTGGGACGGCCATTTTTAAGAGAAGGTGAAAAGAGAGGAGTGATGGTTCACTAAGTACTTTTCAAGAACTCTCAGTGATTTTCAGTGGTGGCATAGTGGAAGGTTTTGAGAAGAGCAAGAGGAGAAGGAAAGCGTGTTGAGCAGGTTTTTCTAATGCCTGGGGCAGAGAACTAGCTCCAGGCAGGTATTTCACCTCATATCCTAATTTACTAACCATATCTGTACTGTTTCATACACTTGAAACACTATCAACAAGTGTATCAACAAGTGAATTGATACACTTTCTATAAAGTGTCTTAATAGGCACTTTATAGACACTTGACACTTGACAATGTTCCCTTTATGTGTCACAGAGGAAGATGTGCTTTGTTTCTCCTGTCAGATAGTCTTGGTAACAGAAAATGAGCATGTTTCTGGAGTGGGCATTAGTTATTAAGGCAGAGCTTGGGTCACCTGCCTGCCTGAGCTCACAGCTCACATCTATTAGCTAAGGAGGGTGACTCAGGCCTCGCTTTGTTCTGTAAAATGGGGATGAAATAAGAAGACCAACTTCACAGACTTGTTACGGGGAGAAAATGAATTGATTTCTCTGCTAACCACCTAGCATAGGGCTGACAAAAAAGCAAGCACCATCTGAGTCAGTGCTTAGAATACTCATCAGACTGCTTTGCAGAGGATTCTCTGTTGCTATATGACCCAAGTAATAGCTAAGTACATCACATCTCAGCAACACAAACTTAGGAGCCAGTAAGCCGAACCAAGTCAGCTCGTGGCAAATCAGTGCTGGGAAAGCATGGAGAGGTCTTGTTCCAGGTAAATTTCCATATGATAAGTGAGGTGGGTATTTTGCAAGTAAACTCATATTGCACACACAAAATAAGAGCCCGGCTTTGCATTTGCTTAAAGAGATCACTTGTATCACTTGTCATCCCGTTGCTCATCGGGATTTGCTCAAACAGGCACCAGTAATGTCTCCATTCATCCCTGTCATGTGCTAGTGTAGCCCAATGGCGTCTGTTCACTCCAGGAACACAAAGAGCCTCAAGCCATTCGTTCAGGGTCTTGACCAAGAAGTCTGACCATCTTGTAGGTGGGTGGTCAGGGGTTCTTTTGATGTCCCGTGGAATCCGGTAGGTAACAGCTCTAGTCCAGCGGTCGTTTCCAAACCACATTACATGTCTGGCCCATCTGATTTTTGGCGCCTTGGCAAATGAGACAGCGTCCCTGATTCTCAATCGTCGATGGAGGTCGGAACTCCAGATTCCTTCTCTCATCAGGTCCTCAATGGATGCTTCCGATGCTACGGTACATGCATTCAAATTTCAGACAGTCATTTTAGTCTTTCATTTTGGCAGCCTAGTTCGGCCCTGAGATTTCAGCAGCCTCTCCTTGCTCATCTTCAACGCTGCTTCCAGGGTCAGAGGAATGACGCACATTTTGTTACTGTTTTTGCTTAAAGAGATATCAAACTTATGTACAGAGACCAAGAAAAAAAGATCACTGTCATCACTTATTTGCCTTTAGATTTTTATCTTTAGGAGAAAACAGTTGGGGGTACATTTCTGGAGCTCTGGATGAGGGGGAAATCACACTTCCGGAAGATACAAATGCTTGTAAGTGGAATGACTTTAACTGAATAGAAATGGAAAGTGCAAGACACTCAAATTTGATTGTCACTAGCATTGAAGATCCCTAGACTTCTTTGGTGTAGTAACTATGTTTTCAGAAAAAAAGAAATTCAGTGCTTCCTGGAACTCATTTTTAATCGGGCAAACAGAAAGCTCCTAATTGTGTTGCAACTGTGTTGCAACTACCCCTCCCTCTACCTTTCTGCATCCTCTCTGGGAAAGGGTGTAGCAGGGTAGCACTGTAGCACTGTTGTCCCGTTGGTCATCAATTTACTCGAGCCGGCACCAGTAATGTCTCCATTGCGAGACTTGTTGTTACTATTTTAGGCATATCAAATTCACCACAGGTAGCTTGCCAGGCTCTGCCATGAGGGTGGGATATTCTCAGTAGCCTGCCGTGCTCTCCGAGAGGGACGGAGGAATCAAACCCGGGTCAGCTGTGTGCAAGGTAAATGCCCTACCTACCTGCTGTGCTATCGCTGTGCTATCGCTAAGGAAAAGGGTGTGCAGTGAAAAATTTCCTTTGTCTTCCATTCTTATGTAAATTGGGAAATCCTTCTAGCACAGGAGAATTTGATGGAAACAAAACAGGTTTGAGCTTTAAAAAAGGGAGGAGGGCGGTTAAGTGTTTCAAATAGAAAGGACACGGAAGAGAGCTTTGTTGTGAGGTTTAATCGCAGAGACGCATGCTAACACCTGTACAGAGTTTTGTTTTATGCTATTTAGCCTCTTGGCTTCCAGAAGTCAGACTCTTTCAGAATCGGAATCATGGGTTACTTGAAAGTATGGTGTTCTAGATCAAAATGTATTTGTCCTTATTCCATTCACACAGAATTGATATCCTTTAAGTCCATTCATTTCCCCAACTTGGCACATTGTTAGATGTGCCTAGTTTGTCCTTGGATGGCAAGGGAAATGGGAAAGAACATTCAGCTTATATTTGGTCTCTCTGAAGAAACCAAGTTGAAGAAAATGTTTAGTCTTAGGAGGAGGGAAATCCTGATACAAAATCCCGTCAAAGTTGCAGTACAACTTAATGTAAAGGCATCAGAATAGAGTCCTGGTGGCGCATCTGCTGAAAAGATCAGCGATGGAATTCAGGAGAGTAAGAGCAGTGGGTACCGTCAAATCAAATGACAGAAACATTCATTTAATCTTTAGAAATGTGTGGGAAGCTCCTTTCATCTATCCTCAATTGTGGATTTTATTTAAAAAAAAAACTACTTACTGACTCCTAGAGTTTTCATGTTAGTGTGTCTGGTTCCCTTACCTTCTTTTCAGTGTAATATAAAGATGTGTCATTGGTTATGTTTAATTTTTTATTGGTTGTCCTTTACTTCAAAAGTTCTATTTAAAGATTCTCTGGAGCTTTAGTGGGCACATTCACCATTCCTAACTGGGACATTCATAGGCACCCTCTTATTTCCCCCTCTCCCCCCAACCCCCCCACCCCCCACCCAACACACACAACACATCCTGTCCTCCTGTCACTTTACAGTTCTCTGGTTTCACTTTCGGGATTTTATAAAGTTGACTTTGATTTTTGTAAGTGTTCATTGAGCCCTGTCTAAAATGAAACCACATTAATACCAAAGAATGGATGAGTAAATCAGCGGCTATCTTGTAACTACGGCAAATCTATTTTTCCCAGCCTGGGTTGTTTTGGAATCTGTAGACTACCTGTTCTCTGTTACTACTCTTCCAAGGGGGTGATGGCAAATGTGTCCTTTGCTATTATAACCAGCTTTCTCCTTAGCTTCCTCTATATAAAGAACCAACTCATGTCTGTCTTTATGGCCAGTGGTATTTTATTTTTTGCCTGAGAAACAAGAAGAAATACCACATAGAACAAGTGTCCAGTAAGGAAATGTGCTGAAGCAAATGCCTTATGTCTTGTTCAGTTTCAAGCCCTATCAGTCACATGAGGCTTCTAAGTACTTGGGACAGAGCTAGTGTGCTTGAGAAAGTGGCATTTTAGTGGTATTTAATTTTAACGAGTTTGAATAACATAGGACTGAAGGATGCAATACTGGACAGCTACAGATAAGAACCTTCCTCGGTCATAATTTAACTTTCTAGTCTCTCATTATACCCAAATATCACCTAGTATTGGTTTCATATTAAAACCCTTACTTTGGCCTATGCTCTTCCCATAAAATGCCCTTCCCTCCCTCCGTTTCCTTTTCACACCTTCAAGAATTATGGTAAGGTGGTAAGGTTCAAAAAGACTTGTACTATGAGTGGTAATATAGAAGTGATCTTTGAAAAATAAATTTTCTCTATAGCTAGCAATTAATTTTACCCAGGAATACTATAGATGGTATTTATCTTCAATTTGGAATTTTTTAGTTTCATCTTTAGGAAGTCCTCAGGGACCATCCATGTAGTTAGTATTTTATAACTATTGAATTAAAAATAAATCCAGAGACATTATGGAAAAGTAAAAGTAAATAAAATCAAACTTTTATTTACCATTTTTCAAAAGTTCACTGTAAAATATGGATTTGATTAATAAGGGTAAAATCTTTCTCCATGAACTTCTTCTGATGTCTCCATTTAATTTATAGGCAAAAATAGCAAATAAACTATACTAATAGTGATTTGTGTTAATAAATTCCCTTGTGTCAGGTTATGTTTAGAATACTTTAGAAAAATATTCTGATGTTATGATTTATTATTATTCTCTTCATATATAAACAATCACTAAATAACCAAACTTCATCATTAACATAGAACAGATGTTTAGGTTAGAAAGTGTTTGATTCATGTCTCTGGTTAGTTCAGTAAATGTCTTAGTCCTCAAGAGTTTATTATCTTCAGTCCTAAATAAAAAGTAGCATTAACAATTTTTTGACACTTTAATATCTTCCATAAAATTCAAAATACCATAGCATAAGGAGACATATTTACCTGAGTCAAATAAAGCTTTCATGATAGGTTCATGTATATTATGTTCTTTATATTTGTGTTAAAGCATTTAATCATTCTGGGCAAGTTAGACTTTGACTAATAAGATCATACATCAACTCTGTGTTCTGTGTCCTTGGTCCCACTTCAGTCAGTAAGAAGATACCAGTGTAACTTAATCCTCAGTCTTCCTGAGGCCATGATGGTAGATAAGAAAATTTAAAATGGTGATTTTGTTAAATCGCAATTGAAATTACAACTCATATGTTTAATAACGTTGACTTTTTTTGAAAAGGTATTCAGACTGTGAGCTTCAAGTAACAAATGTAAAATGGGATTGCTATTTCTATATGCTTCTCAGGATTTGAAAACTCAAAATGAAATATAGCTCACTGTTTTAAAGTGCAGCATATTTTCCACATTACTCCCTCACTCCATTTTGTCTCTTTTTCTATATTATCTCCTATTTTTCACTTTTAAATAAGTAATGTTCATACTTTTTGGTTCTTGCAGTGTTCTTGTCCCGTGTAAGTTGCCAAAAATGACAAAATGCAATCTGTGAAGGACATGTGTAGACCAGGTAGCATCACCCCCACAGCCAACATGGTGTGTGATGGCGCCCTCTGGAACTGTATTTATTTTGATGCTTCAGCCAGTCACAGAGCCTGGTTTCTATTCTTTGAGCATCATGCTGCATTTACAGAAAAGAAAGACCTCTAAGGTGTCTCTCTTTCACTATTTGTAAAACGTGAGACCAAAGCATAGGTGCATGACAGTGCATTTGGTGGCCAAGAACTGCCTCCCCAGGCCATCTAAGGGTGATAGATAAACAAAAGAATGGGGAATGAAGGAATGAGGAATGAGGCATATCCCCCCCCCCCCAAAGAAACGGGAACACAGGCTAGTAATCAGTATCCCTTTATATCATTCTTACTTCTCTCTTACAGCATAGTTATATAGAAAGAGTGAAGGGTGTGGGTACACATAGATGGGTTGATATTATCATAACAACAAATAGATGTAAATCCCCTCCTTCAGGGAAAGTTTTAGGAGATTAACTCAAGGACAAAATCTCATCTGACGGTTCAGCATTCTAGATTGCTAGGAGATTCGCTCAAGGGTGGGATTCCATCTAAGAATATATTGCTTTCTCTTTTACGTCCTCCTTTCCTTAGCTAGTAATCTATTTATTCCTAGTCATTTTGTATTAACACAGTAAGGGATATGCAAGCTTAAAAGTTGGCTCTTCCTGGGGACATCTTGCTATATATCCCAGACAACAGTCCTCAGACCAGGGTAGTCTTTCCTAACCCCAGCAGGATCCTTATTCAGTTATTTTTGGTTCATGAAAAGTTTGTTTCATGACCATGCTTTTAGCTTGTCCCTTTTCAATAAAACGGTAGCTTACTGCTTGTCCTGGGTCCATCCAACTCCCTCACTGGGACTCTTCTTTTGGGGATGTTAGACAGTAAGGGCAACTGAGGCTTAAGTAAAAGTGATGGATGACCAGGAATAAATATTATTTGGAGTCAGTTAACTCACATGTTACAAAAGCATAGCATGAATGGCCTTTCTGTTACTATTCAAAAATAACATTGCTAAAGCATGTAAAGCATGTTAAGGAAGATAAAAACAATATAGGACTACTAGTACCTGATGGAATTGGGTGTGCCTGGGGAGCACTGTGATGGGAGTAACTCAATAAACCTAAGTTTCCTGCACGAGGAGCAGGGACAAACCAATGTTATACAACAGTTTTTTTTTAAAAAAGATAAGACCAAATGTTTCAACTAGTCTCAGTAGGGTTGAGTGAATCTCATAGTATTATATTCAGGCTCCTTCTCAGGTGTGTTAATATAGAAGTGAGGCGAGGACTCTTAGAATCATGAAATCCTCTTTGGTATTATCTTCATAAGGAAGTCACCTCTTCCAGCTCTGGGAGGAGTTGACCTTATACTCCTTATAGCCCTGGTGAGCTGTGTCTAGCATAGGTCTCATACCTGCACCTATCTGAATCTGCTCTTGTTGTCTGAGCTGGTAGCCACCTTTCCTTGTGTATATGACTGCTGATGAAGGAGCCAATATTCTAAACCCTTTAGCAGTTTGAAGGCAATTCTCTCTCCATTTCCCTCTTCTTTAGACTGAACATCCCTAATAATTTGGTGCATGATGGTCTAGATGTTTGAACATTCTAGCTGCCTCATCCAGAATTTGCAAGACTGGCCCAAACCTTTCTCTTCTAAACCAGCTTCAGATTTCATTACAGCAGAGGGGCCTTCCTGTTTCCATTTATGTCTTTTAAAATGAAAAAGCTGTGTGTTATTTTACTATGTAAACCATCATTACCCTTATCATCTTAGAATTAAAAATTCAGAAAAACACATTTTGTCTAGAAACTATTGAATGTAACTCAGCATTTCTATCCACAGTGGTTGTTCAGTTATGTTCTCTCCATATCCCTCACCTGTTCTATGTAAAGATGGAATTGCCTATTATCAAATGGGTCTTCATTCATGAACAGTTAATGGTAACGAGCAGAGCTGGGAATGCGTGACATGATTAAGGAGGTCAAGGGAAAAAGCTCTCAATGTCACTTAACTTTTTTACCTTTATTATGGGAGCGATAGTACAGCTATCACTCAGTGTTTGCCTTGCACGGCGGCCGACCCATGTTCGATTCCTCTGCCCCTCTCGGAAAACCCAGCAAGCTACCAAGAGTATCCTGCCCCCACAGCAGAGCCTGGCAAGCTACCTGTGGCATATTCAATATGCGAAAAACAGTAACAACAAGTCTCACAATGGAGACGTTACTAGTATCGCTCGAGCAAATCGATGAACTGAGGCTTTTATGACAGTGCATAATGGATATTTATAGTCTCCTTTTTTTATTTTTTAATTTTATTGAATCACTGTGAGATAGTTGCAAGATTTCATGTTTGAGTTTCAATCACACAATGATCAAACACCCATCCCTCCACCAGTGCACGTTCCCACCACCAATATCCCCGGTGTACCCCCCCTTTCCCACCTTCCGCCTGCCTCCATGGCAGACAATATTCCCCATGCTCTCTCTCTACTTTTGGGCATTATGGCTTGCAACACAGACACTGAGAGGTCATCATGTTTGGTCCATTATCTACTTTCGGCACACATCTCCCATCCTGACTGATTCCTCCAGCCATCATTTTCTTAGTGATACCTTTTCTATGCCATCTGTCTTCTCCCCTTCACTCATAAAGCAGGCTTCCAGCTATGGGACAATCCTCCTGGCCCTTGCATCTACTGTTCTTGGGTGTCAACTTCATATGATGTTATTCTATACTCCACAAATGAATGCAGTCCTCCTATGTCTGTCCCTCTCTTTCTGACTCATTTCATTTAGCATGATACTTTCCATGTCTATCCATTTCTGGGAATATATCCCAAGGATGCAAACAAGCAAAGTAGAAATGGCATCTGTACCTACATGTTCACTGCAGCACTGATCACAATAGCCAAAATCTGGAAACAACCAAAGTTCCCTAGAACAGATGACTGGTTAAAGAAACTTTGATACATCTACACAATGGAAGACTATGCAGCTGTTAGAATAGATGAAGTCATGAAATTTGCGTATAGTCTCCTTTATAATGGAGATTTTTTGATTGTTTTTTCCCACTGATCTGCTTTAAACAAACTATGGTTTGTAATATCTTTGTGCAAAGCAATTAATTATGTTCTTAAGTACAAAATAGTAAGTATATGGCTGGCAAGTCAGTAGCAAAATATAACACTACAATTAAAATTTGAAGTTACTCAGGAGAGAGATTTACATATTTCATCTAACAGTTAAGCTACCTTATAACTTATTTGACTTCTTTATGTTTACAAAGATCCTGGACCATATTTAACTGCTGTTGACATAAAAGTCAAGCTCTTTTATCAGTTGTCTCAGGGTTATTTGAGGTATAGAATCATACCTATGTCATATCCATTCTCAAAATATATTGCTATTTATGATATAATAAAACTGGCATAGGAGTAAAGCAGCAATAGTAGCAATATTATACTTTTCACCTTTTATTTGGTCATTGTATTTAGGGAGTTTCTGCTTATCTTCTCAGATGTATCCCTTTGAGTCCTTGCCCAACTTTGGAAGCTGAATTTATTTTTCTCATTTCACAGATTACAAAAGAAAACACATAAACGTGAAATAACTGGCACAAAGTCAAAAACTAGGCAGCAGCGGAACTATCTAACTGAGGCCTGGTCATATTTCAATCCCTAAGCATTTTCCATTGTGTACTGAAGCCTCTCAAATGTCATACATGTGCCTGTGTGTACATGTGTACACGCACACACACACACACATGCCACAGAGTGAATGTCAGTGAAAACATGTGTTCATTACTCGAAAGAGAAGCATTGCGAGTCCCATTCAGCCCAAGAATAGCCTTTCTGGAAGAGGAAGGCAGTTTCAAAACGGGAAAATGAGACCCTGGGACTTTCATTTCCTTAGGGAAGCATTCTGTGGCTCCTCCCAGTAGCGGGAGAGCTGGGGGTGGGGAGGGGAGGAGGGGGTTACAGAAGCAAACCTATTCCCAGTCACCTTCAACAACCTTCTCAAAGCATACATTTGTTCCTTCCTCACCTCAGTGTTTAGTCAGAAGAGAACGGATGTGTATCAGAACCAGTGTGGTAGTGTGCATACACTCTTTGTCAGATCACTAGGCTATGCCTTCACACTGTGACAAGTGAACTACACAGGGCTTGGAGCTCAAAAGCTTGAACCTTACTCCCCATCATCACCACTGTCAGACTATAAGAGAGCATGTTAAGGAACCATGTCTGGATAAGCAAGCTATCTGCAAGTTTGTCTTCCTTTCTGTGTCATCCTGTCATGGCTCGGGGATCTTCCATGGGCCATCTCATTCTCCAGATCCTGGTTGTGTGCTGCAGCCAGACCTGATCTCACCGCTCAGACCTGTAGCATGCATAGGGACACACCTTCAAGTGTGGTCTGTTGCCTCCAACCTGACGATGGTTGGAGCCATTTAGACTGGGAAGCTTGTGTTCCAATAATGTGAATGGGGCGATCACTGTCACTGTCATCCTGTTGCTCATAGATTTGCTCGAGCGGGCACCAATAACACTTCATTGTGAAATTTGTTGTTTCTGTTTTTCGCATATCGAATACACTACAGGTAGCTTGCCAGACTCTTCCGTGTGGGCGTAATACTCAGTAGCCTGCCAGGCTCTCCAAGAGGAGTGGAGGAATCAAACACAGGTCGGCCGAGTGCAAGGCAAACGCCCTAACACTGTGCTATCGTTCCAACCCAAGGGGTGATAATGTAGATCTTTTCAGTTCTATACAACTACAAAATTAGAGCAGAAATGAAGGCTCTAGCAGTGAGTAGCCTCTTAACAAACCAAAATAATCTCAGGGCCAGAAAAGAAGTCAAATGAATTCAGATGAACAAAGCGGTAACAATTAAAACAGCATGGTACTGGAACAAAAGCAGAGCCGCAGACCAATGGAACAGATCGGAATATCCCTACACACAACCCCAAATGTATGATCATCTAATCTTTGATAACGGGGCAAGAAATGTGAAGTGGAGCAAGGAAAGTCTCTTCAACAAATGGTGCTGGCATAACTGGACAACGACATGCAAAAGAATGGACTTAGACCTTGACCTGACACCATGCACAAAAATCAGATCAAAATGGATTTAAGACCTCAACATCAGACCACAATCCATAAGGTACCTCGAAGACAAGGTCAGCAAACACTTCACGATATTGAAGCTAAAGGTATCTTCAAAGATGACATGGAACTAAGCAATCAAGTAGAAACAGAGATAAACAAATGGGACTATATTAAACTAAAAAGCTTCTGCACCGCAAAAGGCACAGTGACCAGAATACAAAGGCAATCTACAGAATGGGAAAGGATATTCACCCAATACCCATCTGACAAAGGGTATATAAAGGGTATATAAAGCACTGGTTGAACTATACAAGAAGAAAACATCCAGCCCCATCAGAAAATGGGCCGAAGAAATTAACAGAAACTTTTCCAAGGAAGAGATATGAATGGCCAAAAGGCACATGAAAAAATGCTCTGCATCACTAATCATCAGGGATATGCAAATCAAAACAATCATGAGATACCACCTCACACCACAGAGAATGGCACACATCCAAAAGAACAAAAGCAACCACTGTTGGAGAGAGAGGATGTGGGGAGAAGGGGACCCTTCTACACTGCTGATGGGAATGCCAAATGGTCCAGCACCTTTGGAAAACAATATGGACGCTTCTCAAAAAATTAGAAATTAAGCTTCCATTTGATCCAGCAATACCACTTCCAGGAATATATCCTGGAGAAACAAAAAAGTACAGTCAAAATGACATCTGCACTTATATGTTCATTGTGGCACTGTTTAGAATAGCCAGAATCTGGAAAAAACCTGAGTGCCCGAGAACAGACGACTGGTTAAAGAAACTTTGGTACATCTATACAATGGAATACTATGCAGCTGTTAGAAAGGATGAAGTCATGAACTTTGCATATAAGTGGATCAACATATGTGAAATGAGCCAGAAAGAGAGGAACAGACATAGAAATATTGCACTCTTCTGTGGAATATAGAACAACAGAGTACGAGACTAATACCTAAGAATGGTAGTATATAATACCAGGAGGTTGCCTCCATAGCTTGGAAGCTGGCCTCACACGCTGGGGGAAAGTCATACCAGATAGAGAGGGGAACACCAAGTAATATATGATTGGAGATCCTGCGCAGGAAGGGAGATGCGTGCTGAAAGTAGACTAGAGACTGAACAGGATGACCACTCAATACTCCTATTTCAAACCACAACACCCAAAAGGAAAGAGAGATATCAAATTGGAATGCCCTGCCACAGAGGTGGGGTGGAGTCGGGGGGATGGGACTGGGGGGTGGGAGGGATACTGGATTCATTGGTGGTGGAGAATGGACACTGGTGGAGAGATGGGCTCTTAAACATTGCATGAGGGAAAAACAAGAACAAAAATGTGTGAATCTGTAACTGTACCCTCACTGTGACTCACTAATTAAAAGATAAAAAAAGAAGAAAAAAATGAATTAAGATGAAAATTTCTTTTTCAGAAGGACTTAAAAATTTTCAGATGAAATTTTTCATTTTGAGACATTCTAACTTGAGGTCATCATGTGCCTTTGGTTTCCCAAGTTGTTTAATAAATTCATAGATCTGAAATATGGGTGGAAAAAACATGCATCCACTTCATAAAAACTAAGGGCAAGATTCTGTGAGTCTTATTCCTTACAAATAACTCAGACTTTTTCTGCATGGATCTGCAAATGTGAGCATTCTGAGTAAGGCTTAGAGGTCACTTTCGAATTGCCTGTTTATTAATCAACACAGCCTAGCCAGGTTGGGCCGTATTTGGAAGTCAGAGGGTTCTGGGGCTTAGGGACAATGAGAGTAGGAATATGGATCAAGTCTGACACATTCCAAAATAAATAGAAGTAAAAAGATACTAGTGGGAAACAGTTTTTTTAAATGAAGCTTACATGCCAAAACAGACTGAAGAGTCAAATTAACTCAACAATTTAGCAACAGTAAACCTCAGACAAATGACCAGGGACACATGGGCTAAATCTGTGCCTCAACTGCTCTATGTTTCATTCCACTCCAGTAAAACATAACCTTGCATAAAATGTTTCCCTGGAGTGCACGTCACAGGTAAGCAAGAAACAGACAAGAAGTCCATGAGAATGTGGCACACAGGGCCAAAGTAATAGAAAGACCACATGTCAAATCTAGAGCCCCAGGGGTTGATTGCTTCTGCCTGGCCTGTGAGCTTTCTGGGACTTGAGAGGCTTAAAGGAAACAGGGTCCTCTCTCTCCTCCGCACTTAGTGATGTGCTGTGCAAGTCTGATGCTGCTGGCAGCCTTCTTAGCTATTACAAGGCAAGAGCTGGTCTGAGAATGTAGTCAAACACAGTGGAGGTCAGGGCGAAGGGACATGGGGGAAAATTCCTGATCACAACACTCCCCAGCTCCTCCCTATCCCTCAGATCCACCTGGGTCCAGTCAGTATTTCAACAATGAGTAGAATCTGGTATTTTGCCCGAGTCATTTCCATTCAGGTATCCCAAAGGGGAATCAAAAAAGTTATGCTAGGAGTATCACGTCTCACTCAAGTGAGAGAAAGAATCCGGAGTTCCGACCTCCGCCAATGGTCAAGAATCAGGGACGCTGTCTCGTTTGCCTAGACATCAAAAATCAGATGGGCCAGACACATAATGCGATTCAGAGATGACCGCTGGACTAGAGCTGTTACTGACTGGCAGGCAGATATCACTGGGCTACACTAGCACACGACAGGGACAAATGGAGACGTTACTGGCGCCGCTCAAGCAAATCGAACATCAATGGGAAGACAAGTGATGCAAGTGAGATATTTCTATTTGTATTTACTGTTACTTGAGTCTAAAGGCTTCTAACAAGTTCTGTGGGTCCTAGGAGTCTAGATGCCAGACTAGACATATTGTCTTTGTGCCCACAGGGATAAGTGGGAATCAGCAGGTGGAGCCCCTCCTGGCTTTAGGCTTCTGTACTGGGTCCCAGGCCAGTCCTTCCACCTCCATTTTTGCCTCATATTTTCTCACCAGAACTGCAACTGTGTCTCTAAATGTTGTAATGTCTGAAAAACGAAATGATGAATTGGGTTGGCTCCAGCCCACTGTTTTGCTGACAAATGAGAGTGCACTTGCACACATACTCAAGGTTAAGGATTGACACTTCAGGTGTGGTGATGAACTATTATGCAAATATATTGCAGAACGATGATGGTTTTGAGGAATCCAGTGCACCAAATTTTTTGGGTAGCACTGACTCGACCTTTTTATTTGTTATGCTGTAGTACATAATTGTACTTAGGCGGTCCTGTTATATTTTGCTGATCCCTTAAAGAATGTGGAAATTGCAGAGTCAAGAAGCTTGACCAGGTGCCTGCAGGAAGAATCCAGCCTGCCACCTGCTTCCAGGCTGTCTGATGGTGCTAACTCAACACTTCAAGGTCACCCAGGAGCGAGGCTTTATGATGGAGTCGGGCTGATGAATAGTGATAGGGAGTGTAAGTCTCGTACAGCATGGGGGCAGAAGAACGTCTTTCTCAATCCTTGCAGGAGGGAGAATTCACAGCTACTCCAGCATTTTAGAGAAGTGTTAGAGATGGAATTGAGTTATGCTGACCAAAGGAAGCCAGAAGAGACTCAATACTGAGGTGTGCATGATTCCAAACCCCTTTATCTCAAGCTAGAATGTTCATGGTGCAGGAGATATATTGAGCATCTGCAAGTGAGGGCTCACTCCCCAACACCAAGAACTTTTCATAGTTTAGTATTTGCATTTTGTTTTTTAAATTGTTTTTGTTTCTGGTAGCACCAGGGAATGAATCCTAGCTCTGTGCACAGAGGTCATTCCTAGAAGTGCTCAGAAGGGCATGAGGTGCTGGAGATCAACCCCAGGCTTCCCACACACAAAAAACATGTGCTCAGCCTATTGAGCTATCTTTCCAGACTTCTGGAATATTTGACAGGATCTCCCCTTTTGATGGGCAAACATTCAGAGTGAGCATTAAGGTATATTGTCATTCAATAGGGAAAAAGTCATTCTGGATCCTGGAACACATCTTTACTTAAGATTCTAAGTTAAAATTCATCCCCTTGTGTTCTAGTAAACTTTTTGTGGGGGAGAAGGGGGTGATCCCACCCAGCGATGCTCAGGGCTATTCCTGGCTCTACACTCAGAAATTGCTCCTGGTGGTGCTCAGGGGATCATATGGGATGCCGGGGATGGAACCTAGGTTGGCCACATGTAAGACAAATGCCCTCCCACTGTACTATCACTCAGGCTGCTCAAGTAATCTTTAATCATGTTACCTGGGGAATATTTTTATTTGTTTTTTAGCACACTGAGCAGAGCTCAGAGCTTACTTCTGTGTCTATCCTGGCAGACCTCAGGATGCCAGGGATTGAGTCCAGGCCCACCTCATGGAGGGCGAACACCCTACTCACTGTACTATCTCTCCAGTCCCATATTTGTAAGACTAAATTTGGTCTTATGTTTCTGAAAGCCAAGACATTTTCAGGGTTGTATGGAGAGTTGGTGCTTTTTTATACACGCAATAATATCGCCTGATTTATGTAATTGATGAATAAACTGAATTTAGAGAGTCAGCCTTTTTTTCCCTCTTATCTCTTCACCCTGTAGGGCTTATAATGCTCTCTCACATATATTTAGCTTGTGTGTGCCTTTCTCAGTAGACTTATGCTCCCCTTCAGGTATTTTAAATAGAGTGGAAAATAATGGAAAAATAATTACATGCTTAAGAACTAGAAAAAAATTTATTACCCAATAAATATCAGGCCAATGAAATGTATCACATTCCTCTTCTTTTTATTTTTTGTGTATGTTACATTTCAGCCTTATTTACTTATTTACTTTGATTTTGGGGTAATGTCCGACAGTGCTCAGAGGTCGTCCAGACTCTGCACTCAGGAGTTATTCCTGGCAGGCTCAAGAGAACATAGGGGATGCTGGGGGATCAAACCCAGGTTGGTTGCATGCAAGGCAAGTGCCCTGCCCCTGTACTACCCAACCTTTGTCTATGTTACACTTTAAAAAATATTTCTTTTCAATGTTGTGTAATTGAGGGTTCTTTTCCTAGATTCAGGAAAGCTTTGGAGAGAGGTTAACCTTGAGATTTGGGAGGGAAGAAGAAGAGGATATTTTCAGTGGGTTTTTAAAGAAAATTGTTTATGTAGAAAATTAGCACTGTAGTACTGTCACTCCATTGTTCATGGATTTTCTCGAGCAGGCACCAGTAATGTCTCCATTGTGTGACTTGTTGCTACTGTTTTTGGCATATCGAATATGTCATGGGGAGCTTGCCAGGCTCTGCCATGAGGGCGGGATACTCTCAATAACTTGCTGGGCTTTCCGAGAGGGGCAGAGGAATCGAATCCGGGTCGGCCACGTGCAAGGCAAACACCCTACCCACTGTGCTATCGCTCCAGTCCAATAGAAAATTAAGTTTGAAAAAAGTTTACTTTGGAGGCTGAAGAGATAGTACAGCAGGTAGATTACTTGCCTTTCATGTGACTTTCATTTGAGAACTCATCTGATAGTTCATCCTTGGCATCCCATGTCTCCCCTGAACCTCCACCCTCAAGCACCCCCAGTAATAATTTCTGAGTGCAGAGCCAGGAGTAACCCCTAAGCATCGTTGAGTGTGATCCCAAAACAAACAAACAAAAAGAAATGCAAGCACGTGATATCAACTTTTGCACAGAATAAATTTCCTCACTTAAGTTTTAGTCCATGTGACTGACTTGACGGCTGATTCAAGATCATTGTAGAATTAGGGACATAACTTTAGTTGGGTTTGATTTTGTAGCAGATTTTAAAACTGAGCAGGAGCAAAATACAGTGTTATGCTTTAAGGGCAAATAAAATTCTAAAAGAAGTGTGAAATTCACCTTGGTGGGAAATGTTGATGTGATTTTATCCCTCAGCGCAGGACTGTCTCACATTCTTCAGCACAGCAGCATGAATTAATGGACTTATGTTTAGCAAACAGGTTTTCTAAAGTTGCTGTGCCTCTTGAGACAAGTACCCATGAAAGCTACCAGACTTGAATTAACTCACAGTTTCATGTTGTCACTGTGTAGAGAACAACAGTTCCATTGTCAGGGGTAATCCTTTCATGTGCGCTGTAAGGTAGACATAACTTGCTCTCAATTCTATGCATATCACTGGTGACCAGTAAGAAAAAAGTTAAATATGTCTTCATTCCCAGTAGAAATCTCACTGCTTAGACAAAACAATACCAAATACATAAACTTGGGTCTCATTAAAGGAAGGATAATGCACCCAAAGTTGAAAACTTCAGACAAAACCAGTAATACTTTGAATTTGATCAGTTATTTTTTAAGAATGATCTTAATGGATAGAATTAATAACTTCTGCATCTCCACTTACTCAGCTCCCAGATTGGCCAGCTGTTTTTGCTCAACCACATACAAGTTGAATATTTGTTAGTACATTATTAGTTGTATTTTCATAAAAAGAAATCAAATTTTTAGTTTTTACATATTTATGACTTTCCAGTGAATGAATAGTTGAACTTCATATCCTGTATTTGAAGTGTTGTATAATTTTAGATTTTTCTTTTCTTTTTCTAGTTTTTTATATTTTATTTTCATAAAAGTAGCTCACAATAATTCATTACAGAAAATATTCAAACACGAATCCCACCACCAAGCACCTTCCCACCATTCAAGAGGGAAATGTGTGAAGGTTGTTGTATTTCATTCTGGACCTATTTAAGTCCAAATATAAGAGAATACAAGCAAGTATCTTAAAAGCAAACAAATGTGTGCTACTTTTGATAAGTAAGTGGGTTAGAGTATAAGAGGTTGTGCGGCTGCAAATACAGCCATGCACTCCAGGAAATGTTGTGGTTCTCTCTTCTGGGAGCTTTGGTTTACAGTCTCTGGATTTTGACCATTGATGAGATTACATGGCGCCTGGGGTGGTTTGTGGGTGTGACTGCCAAGCTACTGGGAAACTGGGGGCTGGAGGTAGGGGGGTCCCAGTTCTGACCTGAGCAGGCTTGGAGATCTCAGTTACAGATTCCTGCATACCTGGGTTCCTCTGCTTGTTCCTTCATGGGTGAAGCTCATCCGACCATGTGGAAAGTGGCTTTGAGCATGACGGTGGTTGGGTTCTGGAAGTTTTGGGCTGCCGGGGTCCTGCTTGGGGTGTGGAGGGAAACTCAACCCACCCTTCTAGGTGCCCCAGTGAAGACAGCCTGGAGCAGGGTCAGGACATTCTGTGGCCTAGATTTTTCTTATTGAAATTTAAGAAGCAATCTACAAGCTGGAAGAAGGTTAGGATCGATGAGAATTGTGAATTAATGCATTATAAACTATAAATTCAATCCTGTTATTAGGGAGATTTTTTTTAATTAAGCCTGTTTTTAGAACTTTTTATACATACAGTGAAAAAAAAACAACTATAAAGAAATCCCCTTCTATCACTTTACTGGTATTAAGCTCTTAAAAATCAGTCAGGATCTGATGTTCATCTACTGTTCAGTCAAGATACGAAACATTCCATCACCGTAGATCTTTTGTTCTTTCAAAGGTACATTCTCTCCCTTCCCGTGCTCCTCTTAATTCCTCTCCATTATTAGTTTACTCTCTGTGATTTTTGTCATTTCAAGAGTGTTCTAGGGGACCAGAGAGATAGTCCAAGGAACAGGGTGCTTGCCTTGCACACAGCCAACCCAGGTTTGATTCCTGGCACCCTCTATGGTACCCCAAGCCCCACCATTTCTGAGCTTAGAGCTAGGAGTAAGCATTGAGCACTTCTAGGTGTGTCCTAACCCCCAGGACCCATCACACAGTATTTAATATTATGAGATTGATTGATTTTACTTAACTTACTATAGTGGCAATTCAGTCAGGTCATTGTATATGTCAACAGTTCACTCATCTTTTATTGCTGAGTAGAATTCCATCATATACCAGAGCCTACTTAACAATGTTCTCAACGAAGAATATCTAGTTTATTTCCAGTTTTTTTATATTAATAAACTGCTCTGGACATTAAGCTATGGGATATTGGGTATATGTAACTCTTCATCTCCCTGCTATATGTATTTGCTGGTTTTTATTATTTTATTTTATAGTACTGTATATGTTTATGTTTTAGAAATACAATGTTAAGACAGCATGCTTACACTAAATTGTTCATATCCCTCCGCACATAGCAGTTTTGTTGTTGTTATTGTTGTTGTTGTTGTTGTTCTGTTTTTCTTTGGGTCCTCTTAGGACAGTGCCCAGTGGCTACTCCCTTGAAGTCCCCCAGACCTGGTGCTGGGAATAAAACCCTGGCCTTAACCCATTGAGCTATCGCTCAACCCACAGCTGCTGAAGTTTTTACCCTCATTTTTACTGATGCATGCCATGATTTACAATACTGTTAATGAGTTTCATGCACGCATTGTTCCAACATCACACCCGCCACCAGAGTGTCTACTTTCCTCCACCAATGTCCTCAAGTCCCTCCCACCCATTCCTTCCTCCCCTCCCCAGATATTAAGTTCTGGGAACCTGTTCTCTAGTTCTGTTGCCTTTTGCCACTTGTTGCTGCCTTAGTGTGTCTTCAAACCCCACATATGAGCTAGATGGTTATGTTTCTGTACCTCTCCTTTTTTGTTTATGTGTGACTTGGGGCCACACCTGGCAACACTCAGAGGTTACTCTTGATTCTGTACTCCTGGCAGTGCTCAAGGAACTATATGGGATGTCAGAGATTAAATCTGGATTGGCTGCATGCAAGTCGAGCACCATACCTGCTGTATTATCTTTCCTGCCCCTGTACCTCTCCTTTTGACAGCTTCACCATTATATTTGAGATTCTTTGATTACTTTTATCACCTGTTTATATTTTATCATTTAACCCTAATACATATCTTTAAGATTTGACAAACCTTAAGTTTCCTTCTTTTTAGTGATTATAAATATCACTTGTATCACTTGTCACTTGTTCATCAATTTGCTCATCAGTTTGCTCAAGTGGGTGCCAGTTATGTCTCCATGTGTCCCTGTAATGTGCTAGTGTAGCTCAATAGAGTCTGCTCACTCCAGAAACATGAAGAGTCTCAAGCCCTTCATCCAGGGTCTTGACAAAGAAGTCTGACTATCTTGTAGGTGGGTGGCACGTGGTCTTTTGATGTCCCGTGGAATCCAGTTGATAACAGCTCTAGTCCAGTAGTTGTCTCCAAATCGCATTACGTGTCCAGACAATCTGATTTTTGACACCTTGGCAAAGGAGACAGCATCCCTAATTCTTGATCATTGATGGATGTCGTAACTCCGGATTCCTTTTCTCGCTTGACTGAAACATGATATTCCAAGCATAGCTCTTTTGATTCCTCTTTGGGAGACCCAAATAGAGTTCTTATCCTGTTTTCGTAGGGCCCCGGTCTCTGAGGTGTATGTTAGTGCAGGAAGAATGTGGAGCTGAAAAGATGTACCTAGAGCCGGAGGTTCTTCATCCTCAAAATAAGTTCTTCAATGCTCTTGAAGGCGTTCCACGCTGCTCTCTTCCTCCTGCAAAGCTCAGGTGCCAGGTCACGTTAAGTTCTTGACCTAGATACACAAAACTGCTGCATTCAGAAACATTCATTCCATTGAGAGCAAATGGAACATCAGGAACTAGTCCATTTCTCATGAATGTTGTCTTCCTGAGATTCAGCTGTAGTTCAACCTTCCCACACTCACAGTTGAAGTCAACCATCATTCGTGCCACTTGGTTAATGTTTGGTGTTATTAGAAAAATGTCATCAGTGAAGCAGAGGTGGTGTAGTTGCCCACCTTCTATCTTATTCCTATTCCTTCCTATTCCAGTCGACGCATGATGTTCTCGAAGAGTTTCAGTGAAAGGTGTTGCCCTGCCGAACCTCTCTCTTTACATTGATGATCACTTGTAGAAATGGTGAGATCCTGGTGGTGAATCCGTAATACGACTCGCAGAGGATCCTGAGTTTGAACGCCCTGTTTGGCGAGGGCTTCGATGACCACTTTAGTCTCAACAGAATCAAAGGCCTTCTTTAAATCAATGATGAGAGCAGCATTTTGAACTCTCACGAAACCTCAATGAGCTTTGTCATCATGTGAATATGGTCAATCATGCTCAATCCTTTTCAGAACCCGGCTTGCTCACATTGTTGTCCTTTGTCTAGTGTTCTGCCAATCCTATTCAGGATGTCTCGAGTGAATAACTTGTAGACGACAATAGTTGCTGATGTTGTGGATGTCTCCCTTCTTCGACAACAGGATGGTCCTGCTGGTTTTCCATTGGAATGGAAACTTGCATTCAGACAGCATGTGAAGAGCTGAGCCAGTGTATTGACGAGCACTGGTGGCAGATTCTTCAGGTGTTCAGGTCTGACCTTGTCTGAACTGGGTGTTGTATGCTTCTTTACCAACAAAACGACATGTTGGATTTCAGAAGGGAGACTACTGGGAACGGCATATCCATACTGTGGTATTTGGTATGTGGGCAGGTGAACGTAGCTATCAAAGAGATTTGAGTAAAAGTCGTGCATAACCTTTTCCATTGCCCTGCTGGAAGATGTGATAGATCCATCAGGATGTCAGAGGGCAGTCATCTTGGTCTTATAGTTGGCACTAGACAGGTGGGTGTTGTGAATACTTTTCCCGGCTTCTGCCACATCAGCCAACACTGCTGCTCTTCTCTCTTTGAGGTCTTCCTTTATCACTTCTCTGCATAGCTTTGTGAGCTCAGATATTAGCTTGTGGTTGCCTGAGGCTTGCGCCAGACCATGTTGGTGAATGAGCTCCAGAGTTTCCGAAAACAGGTGTCTTTTTGTGGCTTTCTCTCTCTCGGCATTTATCGCACAATCATGGAGATGCTGAACCAGTCGATTGTATTCCTCATCAATGTTGTCAATGACAGCATCTTCCCATATTGCTGCAATAGTGCCAAAGAGTTCCCAGTTGATGGTCATTCTGGGAATTCTCTTCTTAAACTTTGCAGGCCTTTCTCCCCACTCAGTGAAGTAGAATTTTGCACAAAGGAGATGGTGGTCTAATTCTCTTTGGAATTTTGGGACAACAGCAACATCAGTCAGGCAAAACCATCGATTGAATATATGTGGTCAATTTCATTGTGGAACTGTCCACTGGGAGACTCCCAGGTCCACCATTTAGATTCAGTCTTCTGGAACTGCAAGTTACCATGGATGGTCTTGGCCAACACAATGAACTCAGACAGTCTCTCACCCTGTTTGTTCTATTCTAGGCTGTGGGTCCCGATGTGGAGTTCTTCGGGCGACCTTCTTGTTCCTCTCTTGGCATTAAAATCACCGACAATAACCTTGTAGAAGGTGCGGTCTTCTTTATAGAACTTACCCAGCTCCATGTAAAACTTCTCAATTTCTTCGTTGTAGTTGGATGTTGGTGCGTAGACGATGAAGATAGAAACTGCTGGTAATGAGCCACATCTATTCAAACGTAAGCGTCCGATTTGGGTTGTTAGGCATTCAAAGAAATCAATGCTCATGACCAAGTTTGTGTTGACGAAGACACTGACACCACCAATACCTCTGTTGTTACATGTTCCAAGGAACAGTTCTTCTCCAGTGTCGAAAATGGAGTGATGTGATTGATGTCTTCTTGTATTGGTCAATCCAAAGACGTCATACTTGATCTTCTGTGCTTGCACCAACAGGTCTTAAATGGATACTACCAATGCCAGCATATGTGCATTAAAAGTGCAGACAGTTATTTTAGTCTTTCTTTGTTTTGGTAGTCTAGTTCAGCCATGAGAGTTTAGCAGCATCTCCCTGCTTGTCCTTCTCAATGCTGCCATACTGGGGACTCTTCCAGGGGCAAGGGAATGAGACCCATTTTTGTTACTGTTTTTGGCATATCAAATACTCCACGGGTAGCTTGCCAGGCTCTGCCATGTGGATGGCATGTAGAGAGGTGGCCTCAGATTATAAATATATTTAAAAAATTGATATTAATTGTTTGTATACAGAAATACATATTTATGTATGTTCTTCAGATTTTGCAACCTCGTTTAACACCCTGATAAGTCTGGAGAGTGTTGGTTATTATTTTTTTGTTGGCTTTCCTGTAATTATCTCTGTAGATGATCTTTCTATTTGCAAATACGTATTCATTTACTTCCTCCTTTATACAATGTATGCCTTTTATTGCTTTTCTGTCCTTGTTGCACCAGTCAAATAATCCAGAATTTTATTCAACAGCAGTTATTTTGATGCCTTTACATTTCTGTGAATATTATAAGGAGAGAATTTTTTTTCCATCAACCATAATATTAGCAAGATTAGTAATTGGTCTTTATTAAGTGAATTTCATCAAATAAAAATTTCCCCTTTTCCTATTTTCTGATTTTTTGAATGTGTATTCAGTTTTTTAAGGGTGGAGAGCCCTATATATGTCAATTAATAACAGCTTTTCCAGTTCCTCATTTAGGACTCTTGTTTCTTTTTCTTTTTCTTTTATTTCTGAGCACATGTGGTGGGGCTCAGGACTTAATCCTGATTCTGTGTTCAGAGATCACTGTTGTTGGGGCCCTTAGAATCCATGAGCCAGGGATTGAACTGGGTGTTGTTTTGATATTCTGTCTCGTTGATTTCTCCAATGGTTAAAGTGGAGTGTTGAAATCCTTAGCATCCTGTGTTTCCATTTATGTACTTTTACAGTTCTGTGAGCAGTATCTTCATAGATTTTGCTTCCTCTTCATCTGGTTCATATATGTCGATGAGCATCAGAGCCTCATACTCTACTGATCCCTTAGCCAGTGCAATAGTGACCATCCTTATCTCACTGCTCTGGCTTGTTTCAATGCTAATTTTGTCTGAAATAAATATGGCTCACCCTGCCTTTTCCCCCTCTATATTAGCTTGCAAAACTTTCTCATCCTTTCACTCTGAGCCTATGTTTGTCTCTCAAATTCAAGCATATTTCATGTAAGTAGCAGAGGAAAGTTTTGGTTTTGTTTCTTGATTCATCTAGGAATTCTACACCTTATTAAGGGGGAATTGAGTCCACTTAAATCCAGAGTAAGTATTGATATAAAGGACTACATTGCCTTTGTTTTTTTGTGTGGAATTTAGTTGTTTTTGTAATTGGCCATTTTCTTTTTATAGAGAGGCTTTCAATAATTTTTACAGTGTGGTTTAGTTGCAGCAAGTGTCTCCAGCTCTTGATTTTTTTATCATTATAAATCATTAACTGTTATTTATTGCTGTGTAAAAATAAGATAGCACCATTGTTTGGTAAATAACTTTATTTTCAGAAATGAAAAAAATTAAAAACACTTTATAACTTTGAGTTAATTGCTCAGATGTTTACATAAAGTTACATTTTCTAGTGTAGTTTTTAGTGTAGTTCTTTTGTATTTGTTTATTTTTTCAAGATTAACAGCTTTTATTCAACTAATGTTAATAGATTATCCTGACTAATTCCACTTCATAAAAACTAATACTGAGAAAATTTCTATGAAAAAAATTGTACAATATTACTTTCTTTTTTTTTACTAACAAGTTATATTTTTTTTATTAGTGAATCACCATGAGTTAGTTACAAACTTGTGAACTTTCATGTTTGCATTTTGTTTATATCCCTCCACCAGTGCCCAGTCCCCTCCACCAATGTTCCCAGTATCCCTCCCACCCTCCCACCCCTACCTTACTCTATTGGTTATTGTTTCTAAGATTTTTGTGGCTGACTTTTTTATGGCTTCTAGTGTATATTTTTTATATTATACCCCTTATTTAATAAAACTATTTATTAAATCTTTTAAAAATGTTCTTTCCCTCTGATTTAGGAATTATCAATGAGTATTCTGATTTATTTAAGTTGAACTTCAATAGCAGTAATAAGAAACAGGTTCTCATCTTAGGTTTCAGTAGAGGCAGAGTGGGAAATCTATGTTTTTAACCCTACCTGGAAGTAACAAAATAGTAACATACCCCCCGCCCCACCCCACCTCTGTGGCAGGGCATTCCGCCTTGTTCTCTCTCTCTCTCCTTTTGGGTGTTGTGGTTTGCAACGGAGGCACTACGTGGTCATCCAGTTTGGTCTGTATTCTATTTTCAGAGTGCATCTCCCATACCGTGCAGGTCCTCAAACCACACTACCTGGTGTTCCCTTCCCTATGCAAGCTGCCCCTTCCTCCAGCATGTGGGGCCAGCTTCCAAGACTTGGAGCCAACCTCCTGTACTTATCTCTACTATTATTGGGTGTTAGTCTCCTATTCTGTTATTTAATTTTATATTCCACAGATGAGTGCAATCTTTCTATGTCTGTCTCTCTCTTTCTGACTCATTTCACTTAGCATGATACTTTCCATGTTGATCCACTTATATGCAAATTTCATGACTTCATCTTTTCTAACAGCAGCATAGTATTCCATTGTGTAGATATACCAAAGTTTCTTTAACCAGTTCTAGGGCACTCAGGTTTTTTCCAGATTCTGGCTATTGTAAACAGTGCTGCAATGAACATTTGAGTGCAGATGTCATTTTGACTGTACCTTTTTGCCTCTCTGGGATATATTCCCAGGAGTGGTATTGGTGGGTCAAATAGGAGTTCAATTTCTAATTTTTTGAGGAGCAACCATACTGTTTTCCAAAAGGGCTGAACCAGTCAGCATTCCCACCAGCAGTGTAGGAGGGTCCCTTTTTCCCCACATCCACGCCAACAGCGTTTGCTTTTGTTCTTTTGGATGTGTGCCATTCTCTGTGGTGTGAGGTGGGATCTCATAGTTGTTTTGATTTGCATCTCTCTGATGATTAGTGATGAAGAGGATTTCTTCATGTGCCTTTTTTGCCATTCGTATTTCTTCCTTGAGAAAGTTTCTGTTCATTTCAATCCCCCATTTTTTGATGGGGTTGGGAGTTTTCTTCTTGTAGATTCCAACCTGTGCCTTGTATATCCTTGATATCAGCCCCTTATCTGATGGGTATTGGGTGAATATCCGTTCCCATTCTGTAGATTGCCTTTGTATTTTGGTTACTGTATCTTTTGCAGTGCAGAAGCTTCTTAGTTTAATATAGTCCCATTTGTTTATTCCTGTTTCTACTTGATTGCTTAGTTCAGTGTCATCTTTGAAGATACCTTTGACTTCAATATCATGGAGGGTATTTCCGACCTTGTCTTCAATGTACCTTATGGATTGTGGTCTGATGTTGAGGTCTTTAATCCATTTTGATCTGAATTTTGTGCATGGTGTTAGGTCGAGGTCTCAGCCCATTTTTTTCCAGTTATGCCAGCACCATTTGTTGAAGAGGCTTTCCTTGCTCCACTTCACATTTTTTGCTCCCTTATCAAAGATCAGATGATCATATATTTGGGGTTGCATGTAAGGATATTCCACCCTGTTCCACTGATCAGCAGCTCTGCCTTTGTTCCAATACCATGCTGTTTTAATTGTTACTGCTTTGTAGTAAAGTTTGAAGTTGGGGAGGGTGATGCCTCCCATCGTCTTTTTCCCAAGAATTGCTTTAACTATTCGTGAGCATTTATTGTTCCATATGAATTTTAGGAGTGTTTGATCAATTTCTTTGAAGAATTTCATGGGTATCCTTATAGGAATCGCATTGAATCTGTATAGTGCTTTGGGGAGTATTGCCATTTTGACAATGTTCATTCTTCCTATCCATGATCAAGGAATATGTTTCCATTTCCTCGTGTCCTCCTTTATTTCATTTATTAGAGTTTTGTAGTTTTATTTGTAGAGATCCTTTACTTCCTTGGTTAAGCTGATTCTGAGGTACTTGATTTTCTGGGGTACGATTTTGAATGGGATTTTTTTTATGTCACTTTCCTCTGTTTCGTTATTTGCATATAGGAAGGCCATGGATTTTTGGGTATTGATTTTATAACCTGCAACTTTACTATACAAGTCTATTGTTTCTAAGAATTTCTTGGTAGAGGTTTTGGGTTTCTCTAGGTATAGTATCATATCATCTGAGAATAGTGAGAGCTTGATTTCTTCCTTCCCTATCTGTATGCCCTTAATGTCTTTTTCTTGCCTAATTGCTATTGCAAGAACCTCCAGTACTATATTAAACAGAAGTGGTGAGAGTGGACATCCTTGTCTCGTCCCTGATCTTAGAGGGAAGGCCCTTAGATTTTCCCCATTGAGGATGATGCTTGCTGTAGGTTTATGGTAGGTGGCTTTGACTATCGTGAGGAAAGTTCCTTCTAAACCCATTTTGGTGAGAGTTTTCATCATAAATGGGTGCTGGATCTTGTCAAATGCTTTTTCTGCATCTATTGAAATGATCATATGGTCCAGCTCTTGTTTTTCTGGGAATGTTTTTCACCCTCTCACCTAAATCTAAATGACAACTTTGCAAGATTTGTGGACAAGGAAGTTCCTTATTTGTTTTTAAAGGCTTGACTATAATGTGTCTTGATTTGAACACTTTGAGCTTATATTCAATTTCACCTTTCTTTATAAGATTCAGATGACAGTAATAACAAATCTTTGATCACAGCCCTCTGTACTCAAGAAACTGTTCATTATTTTTCAGTCATTCTCTCTGCTGCTTAAACTACATAATATCTCCTTTTCTGTTTTCAATTGGATTTTTCTAGCTCCATCTTGCTACTGAATCTTTAAATTGAGTTTTTTGTGTGGTTATTTTTCTGCTTATAAAATTTTAATCCAGTTGTTCTTTACAACCTATATTTCTTTACTAAGACCTTCACTTTTTAATGATATTAAATTTCTGTTTGTTTCAAGCACTCTTAATTGATGCATTTTATGGTTCTTGTTTTAATAGTCAACAGATTTTATTTATATAAGAATAATCTTTTACTTAATTACCACTGCATTTATTTTTTCTGGCAAGCTCCCCATGGTATATTTGATATGCCAAGTACAGTAACCATAATAGGTCTCATTCCCCTGACCCAGAAAGAGCCTCTAATCATTAGGAAAGACGAGTAAGGAGAGGCTGCTATAATCTCAGGGCTGGGATGAATGGAGATGTTACTGGTGCCCACTTGAGAAAATTTATGAACAATGGGATGACAGTGATACAGTGATTATTTTTTTTCTTGAGGGCATTAATTTACTTGGCTTGCACATTTTAAAATCAATTTTATTGATTTGTGATTGGTTTGCAATATCATATAATTATTAGAGTATAGATTTACACTTGATATATGCACATGCTTTCCCCAACCACCTTCAAAGTTTTAACACAATCAAAACATCAAATTTATCCCATCTTCTATTCTTCCCATACTACTTCCCCTCTATGGCAATACACTGTGTTTTTACAGAATCTAAGATGTGCTTATTTTGTGTTTTGATAATAATTAAATTTTAATATTTTCCAGATAATTCTATTATTTCTGTCATCTCAATATTGAGATCTATTTGTTGTCTTTTTAAATTTTGATTGAGATTGTTCCATTTCTTATTCTGACAAGTTATTTTCTACTGAAATGTGAAAATTCTGGGCATAATGTTTTATGACTCTGGGTATTATTTAAGCACTCTGTTTCAAGTGGATTTTCCTGAGATCATTCTAGCAACAAAGAGAAAGTCACTATTTTGTTACTTCCAGGTAGGGTTGAAAACAGATTTCCCACTCTGCCTCTACTGAAACCTAAGATGAGAGCCTGTTTCTTATTACTGCTATTGAAGTTCAACTTAAATAAATCAGCATACTTTCACTGATAATTCCTAAATCAGAGGGAAAGAACATTTTTAAAAGATTTAATAAATAGTTTTATTAAATAAGGGGTATAATATAAAAAATATACACTAGAAGCCATTAAAAAATCAGCCACAAAAATCTTAGAAACAATAACCAATAGAGTAAGGTAGAAGTCTAAAAATTAATGCACAAAGATTTGTGGCATTTCTGTACTAAAATGATGAATTAAAAGAAAAATTACTTTAAAAGGTAACACATTTTTAAAGATTTAATAAATATTTTTATAAATAAGAGACACAATATGACAATACTCACTAAAAATCATAAAAACTCTACCACAAAACCCCTTAAAAGCCAATAATCAATAGAGTAAGGTAGAAGTTCACAAAAATAATACACAAAAATCTGTGCTATTTCTGTTTGAAAATGATGAATGAAAAGAAAATTATTTTAAAAGATAATCCCTTTTTTTGTTTCTTTGATAGTTTTGTTTTTTAAAAAAATTTTATTAGTGAATCACCGTGAGGTACAGTTACAAAATTATGGACTTTCATGCTTGCATCTCAGTCATACAGTGATCGTCTACATCCCTCCACCAGTGCCCATTCTCCTGCACCATGTCAAAATAGTTTCCAAAGACATTAAATACCCATAAATAAAACTAACAATGGATGTAAAAGACCTATGCAGTGAAAATTATAAATTACTGCTAAAAAAATAGAAGTAGACATTAGGAAATGAAAAGATAATCCCTGTTTAGAGGCTGGAAGAATCAATATTGTCAAAATGATCTTTCTACCCAAAGCATACAGATTCAATGCAATACCCATTAACATCCTAGTGACATTTCTCAAAGACTTGGAACAAACTCTACTAAGACTTGTATGGAATTACAAGATTCCTTGAATACCCAAAAGTAATAATAAAAAAACAAAAGAAGTTGGGAAGTATTGCATTTACCAACTTTTATTTGGTCTACAGGCCTATAATGATCAAAACCACATGGTTCTGGAATAAAGATATACACAAAGACTAATGGAACAGAATTGACAGTCTTGAGATTTATAGGGAGTTAATCTGCAGCAAAAGAGCTTAGTACATAAAGTGGAGTAAAAAACATCTCTTTCTGGCTCTGAATTAAGAAATCAGTCCTGGTGGGCTTAACGGACCCTATGCGGTGCCAGGAATTGAACTCAGATCAGTCTCATGAAAGGCGAATACCTTTCATAGTACACATAGTAATCTGCTGTACTATGACTCCTGTTCCAGACTAGAATTTTTTTTTTTTTTTTGCTTTTTGGGTCACATTCAGCAATACTCAGGGGTTACTCCTGGCTCTGCACTCAGGAATTACTCCTGGTGGTGCTTGGGGGAATCATATGGGATGCTGGGAATTGAACCTGGATTAACAGTGTGCAAGGCAAACACCCTACCCTCTGTGATATTGCTCCCACCCCCAAGACTGGAATTCTTAAGTTTCTCATACAACCTTTGATTATGTGGGAGGGAGTGGGGTTACAGTTTTGTTTTGTGATTATAATCTGGAATTTAGTCTGTAGTTTTCATCTGGAATTTATTTTGTAGTTATTGGTGGAGTATTACTGTGTAAAACATTATATGTAGACAGATTGCCCCTTTCCTGTATGTTATGCTAGAAACATTGACTTTTTGTTAGGTATTTTTCCCTACTCCTTGGAGTGTTTTGGAGAGCCATGTTCCAGGATGTACAAGGTGATTTAAAAAAAAAACTAGTAAAAAAAAATAAAAATAAATAAAATAAAATAAAAAAGACCTAGTAACTTAAATGACCTTCTATGGGTCCTACACTTCCTAGTCTGCCTTCTTCTTGCATAATACTCATAACCTGAGAAAATATTATGCTTATATACTTTATTCATGTGGAAATTATGGCAATATGGCTGTACATACCAGTATAATAAAGTCTTCTTTTACTGCAAACCTCAAATAGACTTTAATAATAACATCAGTAAAGAAATTGCTAAAGTGGGTGAGAGTGGGTCACATAAGTGAGGCCTTATACCTTTTAAGCTCTCTATGTGTGTGAGCAGACATATAGATTTATATAGAGTCCAACAAATTTTTCCTTTAGATTGACTGAACATAGTCAGAACACTCTTTCTCTATAGCACAGTAGGGCATAAGAGAAAAGGGTTGAAGGAATGGAACTATAACTGAGCGGTAAAGTGGTTCAAAAAGCAATCATGATAGTATCCTTATACAAAAGGTAGCAAATGGACAAACTACATGCATTAGAAAAGAAGATAGAATTGAATTTAGTTTTTTGTTTTTATTTTCTTAAATAGTAACTATGACAGTACAAATTATCTCTAGAGATGTACCTGGAGTGATTAGGGAAAGCCCTGGTGATACTCAGCCAGGCAGTGCAGACCTAACTGTTCTATATTTATCTGGTGGTATTCAGAATCAGCAATTCTCAAGGGCTACCTGGGCCACACTCAGCAGTGATTGTGGGGCTATGCGGTGCTGGAGATTGAGCTCAGGGTCTTTCACATACCAAGCATGTGTTCTTACCACATGAGCTACTGTCAGGAACAAAATTAATGTTTAATTAAAAGTGCACATTGCCTAAAACAAATTTATATAATAGAAGTATCTTTCTTTCTTTTATGAAAATTTGGTTTAGACATTTTCTAATCTAAAACTTTTCCTTCTCCTACAAGTACCAACAGATGATACAAAAATTACTTTTCAGTGTACACTTGAACCCATAAAGAATGTTAGAAGCTCAAGGGCTAGCAACAAAGAAGGTAACGGAAACAGGAAAATTGCTCATTCTGAGGAGAGTGTGGTGGGAAGTGAGCCAGGCTGTGATTAAGAGGCTGAGAAATCTACAGAGCTAGATGCTAATCCTACAGAAGAGTAAATTTACACTGAGACTTCTGTATTAATAGGAAACTTTTCCTTTTTTAGAATATTCTATTTTATTAAAGTTTTTGATTGATTGAGGTTCTGTGATTTAAAGCACCGTTAATGATGGTTTCACACCACACCCATCACCAGAGTACCCACTTCTCTCCTCCAAAGATCCAACATGCCAGCTTTTCAGGATTCCCTCACCAACTCAAAATGCACATCAGAATCACGTTCATTATAGTAAATATGTGACCCAAACTCTCTGTCACTGTCACCCCATTGCTCATCGATTTGTTCGAGCGGGCACCAGTAACATCTCTAATTGAGAGACTTATTGTTACTGTTTTTGGCATATCCAATATGCACGGGTAGCTTGCCAGGCTCTGCCTCGCCGGCTCGATACTCTTGGTAGCTTGCCAGGCTCTCCAAGAGAGACTGAGGAATCAAACTCGGGTCAGCTGTGTGAAAGGTGAATGCCCAACTACTGTGCTATCACTCCAGCCCAAACTATAATAATTAAATTTTTTTTTTTACAAAATGAGTTTGCCAAGGGAATGGAATGGAGAGACGAGAGAAGGATGGGTGAAGGGGTGCTGAAACTGTTGAGACATGGGAGGAAAGAGGCTGACACTGTTGGTGGGTGTGAATTGAATATCACAGTGCCTAAATAAAAATTGGAATAAAAAAGAGATGAAATGATTTGTTTATGGGGGAAAAATCTAGTGAAAGTGTTTGACTTAGGAGATAGATAAGGCAGTGGGAAGGCAAAGCCCTATGGGAGAAAATTAGCTTTTTTGAACTACACTTATTTTTCTTTTTTTTTAAAAGAAAGTGTATTTCACAATCATGCTCAGAAAATCAAGAACCTCAGAACCCACTTACCGAAGGAGGTAAAGAACCTGTACAAAGAAAAATACAAAACTCTGCTTCATGAAATAAAAGAAGACATAAGGAAATGGAGACACATACCCTGTTCATGGGTTGGGAGAATTAACATTGCTAAAATGGCAGTACTCCCCAAAGCATTATACAGATTCAATGCAATCTCTATAAGAATATCCACAACATTTTTCAAAGAAATTGGTCAAACACTCCTGAAATACATATGGAACAATAATCCCCCATGATTAGCTAAAGCAATACTCGGGTGGGGGAGAATGATGGGAGGCATCACCTTACCCAACCTCAAACTCTACTATAAAGTGGTAATAATTAAAACAGCATGGTATTGGAATAAAGATAGATCTGCAGACCAAGGCAGTAGGATTGAATATCCTTAAACACACCCTCAAATATATGATCATCTAATCTTTGATAAGGGAGCAAAAATATAAAGTGGAGCTGGCAAAACTGGGCAGCTACATGCAAAAAAATGTGCTCAGACATCTACCTAACACCATGCACAAAAGTCAGATCAAAATGGATTAAACACCTCAACATCAGACCAGAATCCATAAGGTACATTGAAGAAAAGGTCAGCAAAACCCTCATAACGTTGAAGTTAAAGGTATCTTCAAAGATGAAATGCCACTGACCAAGCAAGAGGGAACAGAGATAAACAAATGGGACTATTTTAAACTAAAAAGCTTCTGCACCTCAAAAGAAACAGCAAGCAGGGTACAAAGACAGCATACGGAATGAGAAAGAATATTCACCCAATACCCTTCTGATAAGGGATTAATATTAAGGATATATAAGGCACTGGTTGAAGAAAATATCCAATCCCATCAGAAAATGGGGCAAAGAAAACGTCCAATCCCATCAGAAATTTTCTCAAAAAAGAAATTTGATTGGGCTGGAGCACTAGCACAGTAGGTAGGGACTTTGCCTTGCACTCGGTCAACCCAGGTTCGATTCCCAGCATCCCATATGGTTCCCTGAGTACTGCCAGGGGTGATTCCTGAGTGCAGAGCCAGGAATAACTCCTGTGCATCATCGGGTGTAACCCAAAAAAGCTAAAAAATTTTTTTGAATGGCCAAAAGGCACATGAAAAAATGCTCTTCATCACGTCATCAGGGAGATGCAGATCTAAACAACGAGATATCATCTCACATCACAGAGACTGGCACACATCTAAAAGAACAAATGCAACCACTGTTGGTGTGGATGTGGGGTAAAGGGACTCCTTTATTGTTGGTGGCAATGCCGACTGAAAAACAATATGGACGTTTTGATAAACAATATAGATGTTTATCAAAAAACTAGAAATTGAACTTCCATTTGACCCAGCAATACCACTCTGGAAATATATCCCAAGGATGCAAAAAATCGCAGTAGAAATGACAGCACCTGTACATTCATTGCAGCACTGTTCAGAATAGCCAGAATCTGGAAACAACCCGAGTTGTTGAAACAACAGACAACTGGTTAAAGAAACTTTGGTATATCTACACAATGGACTACTATACAGCTATTAGGAAAGATGAAGTCATAAAATTTGCTTATAATTGGATGGTCATGGAGAGTATCATGCTAAGTGAAATGAATCAGAGAGAGAGGGACAAACATAGAATGACTGCACATGGAATATAAAATATTGTAACATGAGACTAACACCCAAGGACAGTAGAGACAAGAAACTGAACCTGAGTTGGCTGCATGATTATCAAGTGCCTTATACTGTTGTATTCCTCTATCCTTTATTTTTTCATTTAAAAACTAATTTTATGGGTTTATAATTGGTTTACAAAATTTATAAATTTTACAAATAGGGTTACAAATTTGTAAATTTAGAGAGTACACTTTTATACCTCAGTAAATATATGAATCACTGTATATCCATCACACTGTCAAGATAACCCTCTCTGTCCATTCCTTCACCCTCTCTTTGCTTTACTTCCCATAATTATATCTTTAATAGAATCTGCATGCAAAAGTAACAGGTTATTTCTTAAGAATCATTACCAAAAATATTCATCCTTTATTAAATTCTATTCAATTTGTCAAATATGTTTAATTGTAACCTATTAGTAGCAGCAAAGTATCATGAGAGATAACAACTTAATATTTAGCACTATATTTGATTATTTATTTATTCATTAGACATATACTGAATGCTACTTATGAACAAAAATCTTGCCCTCGTGGAAATTACAAGCTGCTATAAGAGCCAGCTATCATCAAATAACCATAAAAAGAAATGTGTGACATGGTGGGGAACAGAAGGTCCCAGAGCTAGCCTACCTGAATTTGAATCCTGGCTTATACCACCCAAGTCTGTGACCTTAGGCACGTGACTTAATCTCACTATGCTTTCTTTTCCTTCAGTAAGAGAATGAGTATAATAATATGTACCTAGACAGGAAGTTGTGAGGACATAATGAGTCAATGCATACAAAGCACTAACACAAAAATGTGTTAGGTAAATTTCAAGCGCTAAAATTATAATTAATTTTAAAATAACATTTGCTTTAAGGAGAAATATTATGTGGCACAAAGGGACATGAATCACACCTAGACATGAATACTTTCTTGAGAAACTTGATTCTTTTTCTTGTTTTTGAAATTTTTAATTGAAATTCTGGAGTTTATAATGCTATTAATAGTGGTTTCTTATGCACATAATTCCACCATACACATCAACAATGTATGTAATGTCTCTCCCAAGAACCCCAAGACCCCTACGTCCCAAGCCAGCACCCCCCAACTCAATTTTATACACCAGATCTTCCATTTTGTTGCCTTTGGACCTTTTTTTTTGCTATCTTGCTATGTATCTTTAAGTTCCTTATAAGAGAGAAATCAATCTCTGTCCGTTTACTTCTGACTGATTTCACTCAGCATGATACTCTCTAGTTGCATTCATATTGTTGTAAATTTTATGATTTTGTTTTTGTGTGTATATGTGTCACAACTTCTTGATCCATTCATCTATAGTTGGGTATTTGGGTTGATTACATATCTTGCTATTGTACTAAGTGTAGTGAAGAACATAGGTGTGCATATATCCTTTTGATATATATCAAAAATAGATGTGCATATATCCTTTTGAATTAATATTTTTTAGTTTAAGGGATAGATTGCAAGAAATGGCATCACTGGAACATATGGTAGCTCTGTTACTACTTTTTGGTAGATTTCCATATTGCTTTCCATAAATACTGAACCATGCAATATTCCCACCAACAATGAATGAGGGTTCCTGAGAATTTTATTCTTGAACTCGACTTGAAGGATGGGAAGGGCCAATGAGGAGAAATGGATGGCTTTATAAGGGAGTATTCCAGGTAGGAATATATCCATGAGGGCATAAGAATTACAAATGGATGAAGGGGTGGTAGGAACAAAAAGTGGAGTCAATTTCAAGACATAAGGCAAGGCCAGGGTGATTAGAAGATAGAAAGTAAAGGGAAAAGCATAAACAGAGGAAGGTCCAGATAGCCTCGTGATTTGTTACATGCATGTTTGCAAAACCCTGTTGTCAAATGTTATATTTGTAATGAACATCTTTTATTTTAATTTTTGTGAGAGGGACTCTCAAGCAGTGCTCAGGAGTCATGTGAGCCACTCTCAGCCATTAATTGGCGTGATGCAGGTGGGCTCCTACTTCAGTACTTTGGCCCAGTAATATGGATCCGGTTGGACTCAGCAGTGTGAGGGGCTACCAGAGCCACCCATGATGCTCAGAAGCTATCAGGGCCACATTCAATGGGTCATGTAGTATGTAGGATCAAATTTGGAACCCAGAGCTTCCTCTAGGCCTTTGAGCTACCTCCCAGGCATAAGGCATTTGATTTTAGTGTCTTAGGTTTAGCCGTATGAAATCACCATTTCTTGTTAGGGAATTAACAGTTGAATACTGCTGATATCAATTTCATATTAAGCGGGTAGGGCATTTGCCTCGCACACGGCCGACCCAGGTTTGATTCCTCTGTCCCTCTCGGAGAGCCTGGCAAGCTACCGAGAGTATTCAGCCCCCACAGCAGAGCCTGGCAAGCTACCCATGGCATATTTGGTATGCCAAAAACAGTAACAACAAGTCTCACAATGGAGACACTACTGGTGCCCGCTCAAGCAAATCGATGAACAAAGGGATGACAGTGCTGTAGCTGGCATCCTTCAGAGAATGATAGGATTATCACTCATTATTTGATAGAAATAAAAACAAAAGTTTGTCAGATACCATCTCTCTAAGCAAAGAAGGTTGTGCATTGTAAAGGGTTTTCAGTACAAATAAAGTCCAGATACTGATACCATTTTAGAGAAATAGTGGATTGATAACCATTTTTACAATCAGTAACTGGGAGAGAGAGTTGCTGACTCATCCCATTCAGAATTTAAGAGTGTCTGAGTTGGGGCTGGAGTAAAAGCATAGTGGGTAGAGCGTTTGCCTTGCATTTGGCCAACCCAGGTTCGATTCCCAGCATCCCATATGGTCCCCCAACACTGCCAGGAGTAATTCCTGAGCATAGAGCCAAGAGTAACCCCTGTGCATCGCTGAGTGTGACCCTAAAGGAAAAAAAAAAAAGACCTGTACAGCTGCTGAGAACTTTCCTGGCCAGAATGTGATCTTTTGATCTTCCCTGAAGAACCTCAATAAAACGCTTTGCCCTGACACACACACTAAGTCAAGAATGAATCTGTTTCTCACTGCCTAACTTTAAGAAGCAAGAGAACACCATGAGTTTCATGGCTTACAAAATCTGAATTGAGTTACCATCATTACTCAGTTTAAGGGTTTAAAGATTTAAACTAAAGGTTTGAAGCAGGTTCATGTGATTACTTACGACCAAAGAAACAGACCATTCACATTCTCCAAAGTTTGAGAGTGAATTTTTCCTGTGGTTAACTCTAGAAAGACCTATGGCAACACATTGAACTCTGAAAAGCAAGTGATGGAGATGTTCTCTACTCACCATACTTTTTTGGATCATTTTGAAAAGAAAAATGTTAACCATCTGTTCACTGATCTCAAGTTCTGAAAGTGAGAGACATTTCTTGGTAGTTATGTGCCTGTTTTATTTTGTGGATTTAATACTCAAAATTGTTAAGTCACAGATCTTTTCCCCAAATAACAAGACCCCTTCCCTTTCTTCTTTATCATGACACTTTTCTCTCTGCAGCATTATCGAATTGGAGCCATCATCGTCCTAATAGTCGAATTCCATTTCCCACTCACACAACTGGTTTTATAAATACATCTTTTATTTGCAGATACATAGTCTTGATTTTTTTTTTATTTTGTTCCCTTCTAGTACAAAGCGTGTTGATAATTCCAACACAAGGCTGGTTGTCCAAATTGAAAAGGATCCAGGTAAGATTATATCTTTCTTCTCTGTATTTAAACATTTATTTGTTATAGAGATGTGTAGAAGATTTCCTTAAATATAAACATTGGGAATTATGTACTCATTATTTTTAATTTGTAGATGAAAAACATGTCTTCTAAAATATGCTAACTCTAAACATAATATTGCAAGTATTCTAACTTGGTTTGGCAATACATCTCTCCATTATTTAAAATTGATTCTGAACCTGTTCACTATTGAATGATTATTAATTGATATATTTTACTTGTATAGAGTAAATGTTAAATTCACAACATTAGCCTTGTTATTGATATTTTAACAAAATATTTTGAAACATCCGCATTACCATTTCTTTAAAGGTAACCTCAAGTTCCAAAACCCAGAAGTCTTAAGAAATTTTTATCAATAATCTATGGGCAGATTTGTCTATTATAATATTAATTCCCTTTTTTCTTTCTCATTTTAACCACAATTTTTTCTTCATGTCAGAATACAAATTATAACTGTTTTTTGTTTTTATATACTTCACTCTCCTGTGCCAAAATTTTTGTCTAGGAAGAACTGTATCATGTTCATTGTCTATATATGAACTATGTATCACTGTCACTGTCACTGTCATCCCATTGGTCATCGATTTGCTCAAGCGGGCACCGGTAACATCTTCCATTGTGAGACTTGTTACTGTTTTTGGCATACCGAATATGCCACGGGTAGCTTGCCAGGCTCTGCCGTGTGGGCGAGATATTCTTGGTAGCTTTCTGGGCTCTCTGAGAGGGGCTGAGGAATGGAACCCAGGTCAGCCGCATGCAAGGCAAACACCCTACCCGCTGTGCTATATGACTAATGTGAAAATAAAGTTTTAAATTTTTATATGCCTGAAGAGTTAGGTTTTTATGTTAAACTTCAATACCACTAGAATTTGAAAAGGGTGTACAAATACCTCAGATGTAGTAGTTTAGAACATTATAGAACCATTGGTACTAAGTATATAGATAACTTAAAAATGTGTTGTGTCCTTAATTATTCATAAATGCTGTCTTATTTTTGTATAATTATGTAAGCATGTGTTCAAATATATATATGTCCTTATATAGATAGATGTATATAAATTATACATTCCTCTAAAATCTCTACTTTTAGTATTTAAATTGTTTTATTTAAACACCAGTGTGAACAATTAAGCAACAGTTCATTCTCTTGTTCAAATCTTTTCTATGAAAGTGCTATTGACTCTAATTAGTGCCTCAGGATTCAGGCTAATTTATTCTAGAAAATGAATATAATGACAGGTTAAGTAGGCTTAATCTTCAGAGAAGATTAAACATACTGATACATTATAGGCTAAATGACATGACTCAGCTCATTGAACAGCTTATCTTTGTCCATTAATCATAATTAGGTAGAAAAGGTACTAAGTTCAATTCAGTTTTACATGTCATGAATTCCCAGAAATTATATTCATATTGTTATATTTTGTATATTCTACTAAGATAGGACATATAGGTACCTATGAGGCCTGCTTTCCCTTTTTGTTCCCCATTTATGCTCTGGTTTCTTGAGAATACAGAGCAAGGGAGTTTCGTACAGATTTGCAGTCTTTGTTTTGGATTTCCCTGTATTTTTTTTTTTTTTGCTTTTGGGTCACACCCATTGATGCACAGGGGTTAATCCTGGCTCTGCACTCAGGAATTAATCCTGGTGGTGCTCGAGTGAACCATATGGGATGCTGGGAATTAAACCCAGGTCAGCCATGTGCAAGGCAAATGCCCTACCTGCTGTGCTATGGCTCCAGTCCCGTCCCTGTATTTTTATGTCCTCTCCAACAGATATCCCCAACGAAATCTTTGAGCTTTGTTTTAGGTATTTGCTATCTTGGGAAGCTCAATCCTTCTATGACTTCCTGGAGAGATAGTTTATTCCCCACAGAAAGGATAGTCATAAAATTGAAGCACAGAGTGAAATCTTTCTCCTAGAGCCTTAGCTACCCAACAAAAGGACACAAGTCAAAATAATGTCTCAGTTCACGTAGGCTTCTTTTTAAATGTTTTCTTTTTTTCATCAACAAATATTCATTAAACAGAGGGAAGAATTTGGTAAAAGTAAAGAAGTTAGAGGAAATATGCCATGAACACCAATTTCACATTGTGTCCTTCCATTGTAGAGTTTCCATTATTCCATCTATTTTTCTATAATATCCTTCCTTCAGTCTTCCTTTGGTGTCATCATCCACCCAATTAGAGCACTGTATTCAAAAATAAGTAACACCTGATAATACCAAGCCCTGGAAAAAATGCAATAGGATTTTTTTCCCATCACTGTTAGTAGAAAATAAACCATTACAGTCATTTTGGAGAAAAGCAGTCTTATTCCTAGGTATTCCCTCACTAGAAAAAAAATTTTTTAGAAAATTCTGTTCATGAATGAATATTTTATGACGTATTCATAATCACCAAATCAGAAAAGAAACAAAATGTCCATCAACATATAAACAAGCTGTAGTACAAATGTACAAATGATTACTACTCAACATGAAACAAACTATTGATATATATAATGCTCTGGATTGAATCTAAAATTTGGTAGTGCTGACTACATACCTACATATCTTTTTTAAAACATACTGTATTGTGCCCCCAAAAGGGTAAATTCTATTCTATACTGATTCAATGAATCTGTTTTTTAAAAACATATGATTTTTTAAAAAATATATCCTCCGATGGGATTTTGAGTGGCATGTAAGTCTTCCCTGAAGTGGCATTTGAGCTGAAATCTGAAGAAAAGTGAGGATAAGAATCCACAAAAGGAGGAAAGGATTATACAAGCAAAAAAAAAAGCGGTATCTGAAAAGGTCCAGCATGTAAACGGGTACAGGCACCATTCAGCTGAGTGTTCTGTACTGCTGCACATACAAGCTGCAGAGAGCGGTATTGTGTGATGGGGGTACAGAATGAATCCAGGAGCAGATCTCACTGTGCCCCTGTACTCTCTGCCCTGGGTTTGCACAGGATCGTAGCTCTTTATATCTGTGAGTGGGGCCCTATTACTATAGCTGATGTTTAGCATTTTTACCTCTATCTTAAAAGTTCTAAAAAGTCACTATGGTTTGCAAGTAAAGGGATTGGATGAGCCCTTAACAACACATTCAACCTTTCCACTTAAAAAAGCTTATTCCAGTTGTGTTCTATAGAATAGTTTGGATAGCAGATCCCAGTAAGGATACATTGATAAATCAGTGTTATTGTTCAGCTAAGAAGTAAAGTAGCTTGGAATAGAGTCAGGGTGACAGAAATGGAGAAAAGTGCGAAGACGGAAAAAATATTTGGAGAAAATACAATTGTGAGGTATGACTATGAACATGTCAAGAAGGAGCTCTAAGTTATGGTTGGTGAGGCTGCTCACTAAGGTGGGGAACAGACAAGGCCACATGACATGGATATGAAGTTTAAGAGCAATGTACACATTTAGTTTTACTGTTTTATAGGGGCCAGTCCTGACAATACTCTACACAGCAGTGTTCAGGGGCATGATGGCTACACTGGAAAGTCATGTCATTCCAGGTTTCAAACTCCAGGCCTTGTACATGATGTGCATGTATTTTACCATTTGAGCTAGACCCTAAGGCTAAAAGTATATATATGGCAAGCTACCCGTGGCGTACTCAATATGGCAAAAACAGAAACAAGGACGGTCCTCCATTCCCCTGACCCTGAAAGAGCCTACAATATGCCATCGGTACACTAGCATGCCACAGGGATGAATGGATACATTATTGGTGCCCACATGAGCAAATTGATGAACAATGGGATGACAGTGACATATATATATTGCTAGTGACAGCGATATATATGTACATATTATATATTATATTATATGTAATATAATATATACATATGCATATATAATATAAAATTATATAATATATTATATATTGTTCCTATATACCTATATGTATATATTATATAACATATTATAATAGTATATAATATTATATACATATATGTATATAACACATATATGTAAAGTTAAAAGGCAACTAAATATACCAGTATAGAATTCAGACAGTATATTAAACCTGGACTTATAAACTTGAAAGACAAAGGAATTTAAACATTAATTCAGTGTGAAGTACCCATTTATGTAGATGAGATGTTCTGAAAGGTATAACAAGAAGAAAATAGGCAAAACCCACTATAATGGGATAAAGCAGCTAAAAAGCTTTATTTACCCTTAAACTATTTAGAGCTCAGTTTCCTGGGTTTCAGCACATTGAAGATATTTCTTCAATATACTGATTCACTGATTACTGATCATATATTCACTGATTCACTGGTATTTCTTCTTCTGTGATTAGGAAATGATGACAACAATCTCAATTCTATCTTCTACGAACATTTGACAAGAGCCCTTCAGGAGTCCCTCTGCGGAGATTTGGTTCTTGGTCGATGGGGTAACTATAGCTCCGGCGACTGCTTTATTCTAGCTTCAGACTATCTCAATGCCTTCGTGCATCTGATTGAAATCGGCAATGGTCTTGTCACCTTTCAGCTCCGAGGATTAGAATTTCGAGGTAAGAATTTCTTCATTGTGGAAACTATTGTTGGCACTCATTCTCAGGCCAGTTTTTAAATTGGAAGTAGCCATGGAAGAGGGAGGAAGAATTTAGTCTTCAGTAGATTCAGAATTAGTGAGGAAGTAGAGGGGAAAAAATAAGGAGCTTACTCCAGGTTAGGAACTGAAAAGTGCTAACTGGAAGAATAGGGAGCTACTCAGAGCATTCCTGCCCCCAGGAGAACTAGCGCTAACTAGCTTGCGGGCACAGGAGGAGGCTGGGACCCTGGCCATATAGGTCCTCCCATCCAGAGTACAGTGATTGCTTTTTTGTTTGGGGTGGGGGGGTCACACTCGGCAATGCACAGGAGTTACTCCTGGCTCTGAACTCAGGAATTACTCCTGGTAATGCTCAGGGGGCCATATGGGGTGCTGGGAATAAAACCCCGTTTGGCTGCGCTCAAGGCAAACGCCCTACCCGCTGTGCTGTCGCTCCAGCCCCACAGTGGTTGCTTTTAATTCTCTGTAGAAACTGGACTCATGTATAGGATCTGGAAAGTGGGGTGACTGAGGTAATTTACAAAATCTTGAGAGATTTTTCTGGTAGCTAAGTGGGAAATATTCTAGAAGGGGACCAAAGAAGCAGCAGGAGTTCCATTTAGGAGTATTTTGTACTCACCTAAGAAGGAGAGAATTGTTGAAAAAGAGGGCTATAGAAGTTTCAGTGTTAGAAAGAAAACTCTGCTTAGCAGTCAGGGAAAGAGCGCTGTGCACCCTCAGTTTTCTAGAGTGAGTCCTAGGGGAAGAGAGGCGCCTTTACTGAAACTGGGGAACCCAGATGAGAAGCAGGACTCTGACGTTTGGAAATATTCTCAAAAGCTCCATTTGGGATATTTTCATTTAAAATTCCCCTGACTTCTCAAAATAATGATATCAAATAACTAGTAAAACATAGGAGTCTTATATCTAATCAGGGATATTTATTCAGCACTGGTTATATATCAAGCTTTGACTGGGCACCCTGAATTTAGCCATGAAGGTCCCATGTTGAGGACCTTGTAGTCTTCCTGAGCAAGTCCACTCAGAGAAAGGAGTGTCCTGGCAACACCGGGGGTGGTGGGTACCAGGGGAACCCCCATATAGGCATTGACATTGTACTGGGACCCGCATCAGCTAGATAGAAGCAATGATGGAGAATATGATGTAAACGATTGCAAATAGGAAAGGATTAGTTTTGGAGAGATTTTGGAGGAAAAGATCAGGCAGTGCTAGAAAGGTCAGTGTGAGCCCAGATACAGCCTTGAAAAGTCTCACAGTGACATCAAGAACACCATTTTTCTGAGGACATACTGTAGTTATTTTATTGCTTTCACACCATCACATAAAGAAGACCAAGTCCGGGGGCTGGAGCAATAGCACAGCGGGTAGGGTGTTTGCCTCACTCGTGGCAGACCCAGGTTCGATTGCCAGCATCCCATATGGTCCCTCGAGCATTGCCAGGCGTAATTTCTGAGTGCATGAGCCAGGAGTAACCCCTGTGCATCACCGGGCATGACCCAAAAAGGGAAATAAATGACCAAGTCCTTTGAGAATTTCTAAGCATTTGTTTTGTGAATATCTATTTGTTTGAATAACATTCTAATAAAAATATTTTTATATAAAATATTTTTATTTTCTGTGAGGAGCAAATTCTTATTTAGATATGAATTCTGTGCATATGACAAATTTTAGATACCTATTTTAATTTAATTCTGGAATAAAAAAATATTATTAAAGAGTTACAGATAAGAGCAATACTGTACAGCTGGTAGGGTTGTTTGCCCAGGTTCGATCCCCGGCATCCCATCTGGTTGGTTTCCCAAGCACTGCCAGGAGTAATAATCGAGTACAGAGCTAGAAGGAATGCCTAAGCATTGCTATATGTGACTCAGTCTCCAAAAAATAAGCAAAAAAATTTTTTAAGATTTTTGAGCCATAGGTGTGGTCAGATCCTACAGAGAAGTCAGAAAAATTTCCTGAAATTTTGAGCGAATGCCAGAAGCATCCATAGAAAAGTGATGGAAATTAAGTGTCTCCAGTGCAATAAAATGATCTATTTTGAACGTTTTCAGTTTTTCCTATAATTCAAAGAAAGAACATTCCAAGTTAACATAGATAATTTACAATTTTGAATATAGAGCATAAGCTATTTAACTTTTGGATGTTTTCAGTACTTTGTTTACCAGCTCTTTCTGACATATTGGGACATTTCTTTAACCTGCCACATTCAAACATATTGGTGCCACTGATACTTATTTGGGGGTCATCATCACCAAGCCCCCCAAAGATGAATGGCTCAGAAACCAGCAGGATGTGCTCCTCCTCACTGTTGTCTGGATTGGTGTTGTACTGGTGCTCTCACTACAGGTTACTTACACAGCTGCCTTAAGTCTGCACACAAACAGAAAGAACAAGAGACAACATCAGGGCCTGGCTAACAAGTCTGGAGTCTTGGATATCCTGCAGGTGCTTCACAGTCTCAAAAAAAAAAAATACTGGACTGGGCATCTTTAATACTTGTGATCTTGTTTCCAAAGGAAAGACACAGACACTGCATGCTTCCAGAACAGACACTCTATCATTCACATTACATTCTATTGGTCAAAGACATTCCCAAGGGCAGCTCAGATTCCAGCCGTAGAAAAACTAGTCCAGATACATTACACGACTCAGCGGCGGCCAATGTTACAGGGACACGCCTGATTCCTGAAATTTTAGCATATGAGAAATGGAGGGAGACTGAGATTTGTCTGAGTCTCAGATTTATATAAGATTAGTTTAAAGATAGAAGCAGTGGTGAGGGTTTCTCTAGATCATGTTTCATTCTCTTGCCAACTACAATAGAAATTTAAACTGGCTATAAGTGTGGTATAAGCACAATAACATCCAGTGCAGTTTTTTCTTTGTTTTTTCTTTGTTTTTCCATAGTCCTTAGAGTTCTGTGGGTGCTGACAGTTGTGGTTTAAGTTCCTTATTATCTGAATGCTAATCTAATTCCTTCTTTTACATGAAGGGGCTACTGCATATGGTCTGTTATTCTAACTATTTTCATTATCCTGTATTGTTATTTCAGTGGAACAGGAAACTGTACGTTCAGTTCCTCCTGTTTAATTCACTTGTATCACTTGTCATCCCGTTGATCTTTGATTTGCTCCAGCGGGCGCTGGTAAGGTCTCCACTCGTCTCTGTCACGTGTTAGTGTAGCCCAGTGATATCTGCTCACTCCAGGAACAGGAAGAGCCTCAAACTGTTCCTTCAGGGTTTAGTTACCAGGGATTTTATGGAGGTATTTTGTGACAAAAATTAAGAACCTATAGTTTCCCACAAGCCCTTAGGTTATGTGGGATAGAGCAATAAAGCAGTTTGGAATACCTACTGAGCGACTAAGAGCTGCTCAGATTAAATTTAGAAGTAGTCTTAGCTGTGTGGGTCCCTATGGCAGACATGGAAGAAAAAAGGGCACCTGAGTCCAGGGGCTGAGAAAGATCTCCTGGGGATCTTTGGGGTAGAAAGGGCAGGACTTTAAGTTCCTTGGCACACCTGATTGAATTCAGAGATGGAATTGGCTGGTTGCCAGATATTGCTACAAAGGAAGTTCTTAATATTTGATTTCATATCTAAGTCATGGTGACAGGTAATGCAGTTTAGAAGGCTAGAAATGTGAGGACCACAAAGTTCAAGGTTTTTTTTTCTTTGTAAATGACTGCACTCTATGGGCCCCTATGTCTTATTTAATTGACATTCAAGTATGTAGACACAGAAAAAAATTGAGGTGTGCACTAATTTCTCTTTTTTTGTCAGCCAGACTATCTAGGTTGATAGGCTAGCTCATTTCTATTAGAAATATATAAAAATTTATGACAGAAGTCATAGTGCTATCAGTCACAAGTCAGGTAACTTGAAAATAATGTCTGGTAAGACAAAGAGCAAGAATTAGAGCCCCAAAGAAAAGATATTAGATGAATTTATTGATAAGATGCGTGCGAGTTTCAAGTAAATGAGAGAGCTTTTATCTGTGAAGGTGGCATCTGATACCCAACACTACATCATCTATTTCAATTTAATGGGAAAACTGAGACTCAAGAAGAATTCATGATTTTAATTCTAGGAGCAAGCTAAGCAAATCCCCATGATTCTGTATTATCCAGAACTTCTCTACTTGACCATTTTTCACCTTCTTTTATTACTTTTTTTTGTTAATCTTTTGAGATTTGTAACATCGTTTTTATTTGGTTTATCAAACACTAAGAATATGGGGTATAATATCATTTGCCACTTGCACTGCCTTTGCAGAGTTCCATATTGGTTTTCTAGTGGCAAAATCAAAACAATTCTTAAAAGCCACTTTTTATCAAAATATTCAACAGTTTCATAGGCGAATTGGTCTCAAGGTATCCACTTTTTAAGTTCCTTTGCAGTTCTGATGTTCACCAGTTCTTGAAATTAAAAGTCTGCTTGGAAAAAAAATCTCTATTTACCCTCATTGAAATTTGAGTAGAATTTCCCTCCAGGGAGTCCATCCTGTTGATGATGAGTATTCCAGTGTTTGATATCAGAGCTGGTGTCCTGGAGAGGAATTTGAAAAACTGTTGAATTTCTGCCAATACATTGCTGCAAAAGAAAGATGACCAAGCTTAAGAATTATTAAATCAATTTGTGATAAGATGAAGAGACAGAAATACAAACACAGAAGTAAATCATAGTGGGGAAATTTCAGGGAAAGGAAAAAAACATGATGAAATCCTAAGGGCTAGGAGGATGGAATTCATGGAAGTTTATAAGATAGGAGAACATAGGCAGATATATAGATAAATGGTTGATGTTGGAGAGAAAATGTGAGAATAGGAGTGGAGGAAATAAGAGTTGGCAGCCGAACTCCATGAAATCAAAGAGGACATGAGGAAATGGAAACATATACCCTGCTCGTGGATAGGGAGAATCAATGTTGTCAAAATGGCAATACTCCCTAAAGCATTATACAGATTCAATGCGATCCCTATAAATATACCCATGACATTCTTCAAAGAAATGGATCAAGCAATCCTAAAATTCATATGGAATAACAAACGTCCAAGGATAGCTAAAACAATTCTTGGGAAAAAGATGATGGGAGGCATCACCATCCCCAACCTCAAACTTTACTACAAAGCAGTAACAATTAAAACAGCATGGTACTGGAACAAAGGCAGAGCCGTAGACCAATGGAACAGGGTGGAATATCCCTACACACAACCGCAAGTGTATGACCATCTAATCTTTGATAAGGGAGCAAGAGATGTGAAGTGGAGCAAGGAAAGCCTCTTTAACAAATGGTGCTGGCAAAACTGGACAACCACATGCAAAAAAATGGGTTTAGACCTTGACCTGACACCATGCACAAAAGTCAGATCAAAATGGATTAAAGACCTCAACATTAGACCACAAACCATAAGGTACATTGAAGACAAGGTCGGCAAAACCCTCCACGATATTGAAGATAAAGGTATCTTCAAAGGTGACACGGAACTAAGCAATCTAGTAAAAACAGAGATCAACAAATGGGACTACATTAAACTAAAAAGCTTCTGCACCGCAAGAGATACAGTGACCAGAATACAAAGACTATCCACAGAATGGGAAAGGATATTTACACAATACCCATCAGATAAGGGGTTGATATCAATGGTATATAAAGCACTGGTTGAGCTCTACAAGAAGAAAACATCCAATCCCATCAAAAAATGGGGCAAAGAAATGAACAGAAACTTTACCAAGGAAGAAATACGAATGGCCAAAAGGCACATGAAAAAGTGCTCTACATCACTAATCATCAGAGAGATGCAGATCAAAACAACCATGAGATACCACCTCACACCACAGAGACTAGCACACATCCAAAAGAACAAAAGCAACCGCTGTTGGAGAGGATGTGGGGAGAAAGGGACCCTTCTTCACTGCTGGTGGGAATGCCGACTGGTTCAGCCCTTCTGGAAAACAATTTGGACGACTCTCAAAAAATTAGATATTGAATTCCCATTTGACCCAGCAATACCACTGCTGGGAATATATCCCAGAGAGGCAAAAAAGTACAATCGAAACAACATCTGCACATGTATGTTCATCGCAGCACTGTTTACAATAGCCAGAATCTGGAAAAAACCCGAATGCCCCAGAACGGATGACTGGTTGAGGAAACTTTGGTACATCTATACAGTGGAATACTATGCAGCTGTTAGAAAAAAGGAGGTCAAGAATTTTGTAGTTAAGTGGATGGGCATGAAAAGTTTCATGCTGAGTGAAATGAGTCAGAAAGAGAGAGACAGACATAGAAAGATTGCACTCATCTATGGTATATAGAATAACAGAGTGGGAGACTAACACCCAAGAACTGTAGAAATAAGTACCAGGAGGTTGACTCCATGGCTTCGAGGCTGGCCTCACGTTCCGGGGAAAGGTCAACTCAGAGAAGCGATCACCAACTACATTGTAGTCGAAGGCCATGTGGGGGAAGGGAGTTTCGGGCTGAATGAGGGCTAGAGACTGAGCACAGCGGCCACTCAACACCTTTATTGCAAACCACAACAGCTAATTAGAGAGAGAAAACAGAAGGGAATGCCTTGCCACAGTGGCAGGGTGGGGTGGGGGGGAGATGGGATTGGGGAGGGTGGGAGGGACACTGGGTTTACGGGTGGTGGAGAATGGGCACTGGTGAAGGGATGGGTTCCCAAACTTTGTATGAGGGAAGTATAAGCACAAAAGTGTATAAATCTGTAACTGTACCCTCATGGTGATTCTCTAATTAAAAATAAATAAATTAAAAAAAAAAAAAAGAGTTGGCAGCCGAAGGAGCTTATTTAGGAATAGTGATCATGGTTTAAGTGAAGATCAGTTAAGAGTGGTCTTTTTTTTTTTCCTAAGTTACATTCAGTTTCATAGGTACAGGTATGGAAGGATAGATTTGGAGTTGATTGCAGTTGATATTGAGGAAAATGAATGCCATAGAGTAAGATAAGGACAAAGGAACTGAAATGTATGCAAAAGCGTAATAGTTCCATGTGTGGTCATGCAATATATGCTGAGAAAAAAAAAAAGGAAAGTGAGATTCTCAGAGAAGCAGGAAACAGAACTCAAGATAGGACTTTGTGAATTCTGAAAGGGTATATGGATTTCGAAAGTTAAAATACTGGAGGAAAGGAGCTGGGAGTAGGAGGTAGTTGCTGGAGAAAGTACGTCCAGTAGTTATAGCTGTACAGGTGATGCAGTTTTGTGTAATTGAAGTCAATTTAGAAGCATGAAATGAGTGGCTGAGATTGACTGAAAGATGAGATAATGAGTTCAGAGGTCAAGTATAGGAAGGAGCATCTCTGTAGAGACTGAAATCCCAGGAGTAATGGTATGAGATATTTTGGAGACAACAGTAGCCAACATCTTCATGAAAGGACTGGAAATGATCCAGTGGAATCATAGAAGCATTAATAAGAAACGAGAGAACATTTTCTCTCCACCTTAAAACTGGTAGTAAATTATTTTATTGACAATAATCATCCCTGTTTGGGAGATATGCCAAGGGAATGAGATTTCTGCAGAGAATAAAGAACAGATTATTGGGAGAAGTTGGTGAGCAGATCATGAGTCTCAGTGGTTACAAAGAAAGAATTTCAGCAGTTTGTGTCCTGGGGATGGTGGGATGTTAGTCAGGAAATGTGATTTGCAAAACAGTATGAAAACAATATTGCAGGGAATATTGGCTTCTATGCCAAATGATTTGAAATGCAATAAAGCAATACACTCATGGGGTGAAGTATCAGTTCCTATCTTCTGAGACTGGGTCATATGCATAGAAAATTTTGAGGCTTGTCAGAATGAAATTTAGTTATGCATGCTGGTATATACAGCAGAATCTCCTACCCAACGCTATGCTGTCTTCACAGGGGCCCCCTCAAAGGGGGGGCCGGGTTAAGTTTCCCTCCCCGCCCCAAGCAGAGCCCCAGCAGCCAAAAACCTCCAGAACCCAGCCACAATCATGCTCAAGGCCACTCTCCACATGTTCAGACGAACCTCACCCATGAGAGAACCAACATCTCATAGTATCAGGAGAGGGATACACAGTACCAGGAGGAGAAACCAAGTCCTAAGTCCTTGAGCTTTGTAGGAGACTCACTGACTTGTGGGGACAGAGGCAGAGCAAAAGGAAAGAGGAGAAGGAGAGAGAGGGAAAGGAGCAAAAAGAGGATGAATACATAGGGAGAACATATGAACAAAAGAACAAGAAAGTATTTTTTAACCTCATTGTTGTTGAAACACAATAATCATCATCCCATTGATCCTTGATTTTCTCAAGCAGTCTCAGTAACGTCTCCTTTCATCCTAGCCCTGAGATTTTAGAAGCCTATCTACTCATCCTTCCCAATGGTGGCGCATTGAAGGCTCTTTCAGGGTCAGGGGAATGAGACCCATTATTGTAACTGGTTTGGGCATATGAATGTGCCACAGGGAGTTTGCCAGGCTCTCCCATGAGGGCAGGAAACTCTCAATGGCTTGCCAGTTTCTCTGAGAGGGAGAATTAGGCTATAAGATGTCTCACGGCTGCAAAGCGGCCTCTCGCTTCCAGGAGTTTGGTTTTATGGTCTCTGGATGTTGGCCGTTGAGGGGATTACATGGTGGGGCAGTTTCTGGGTGTGACCTGGGTGTGACCGCCTAGCTACTGGAAAATGGGGGATCTGGGCAGAAGAGGCCCAGTCCTGATCCGAGCAGGCTTGGAGATCTCAGTCCAGGGTCCCACACACCTGGGTTCCTCTGGCGGTTCCTTCATGTGTGAGCTTTGTCTGAATGTGTGGGCTGTGGCTGGGTTCCGGAGGTCTTTGGCTGCAGTGGCTCTGCTCGGGGTGGGGAGGGAAACTCAACCCAGCCCCTCCAGGGGGCCCCAGTGAAGACAGCCAGACGCGGGGGCAAGAGATTCTGCCACAAAGAAAAGTGCCTTGGTAAGGACTCTGCTGGGATTAGGAAGGACTAACCTGGCCTGAAAACTGGATTGTAGATGTCCCTTTTAGCTTAATAAATCTCTTACTGTCTCTACCACCCTCCACATTGGCCCTGGCTACATGGGAGTAACCTCGAGTTCTGAGCCAGGAAGAGCCCCTGAGCATCCAGGCTGTGTAGAGATGGCGTACGTCAGTGAGAGAAGATAATTCATGCCATGACACTGCAGACAGCACAGTCAAAGCTTCCGTTTCCCGGTCAACCTGGAAATAAAGAGAGCCTGGTTGGCTGACAGAACTGGTTTCTCATCTGGGTCCTGCTAACTCTGCTTTAAAACTAGTAACTCAGAGTTTTCATTGCAGGATGAATGTAAGTCCTTTATCCTGTGTCTATACAAAAAGGACATTGCTCTGAAATAAACTATGCAAAAGGGACATAAGGAGAAGAGAAAAGCAGTTTTTCACTTACAATTACAAATCAACAGAATCTGACTTGGGGATGAAGGTGATTGACCAGTTGTGGAAGTAGAGCACAGAGAAGAGATTAAAGATGAACACAGGAATGGGAGTGCCTCGGGAGCACTGTAATGGGTGTAACCCAATAAACCTAAGCTCCCTGAAGCCAGGGAGAAACTAATGTTATCTTACACTGCCCAAGGGCGGGTACCATCAAGGGGAGTTTTATTCTCCCCTTTCCTTAGTCCAGATCTGTTTAAACGGTCATCTTGAATTTACTTCCTAATAATTTCTAACTATTTTGTATGCACACAGTAAGAAACTGTCACTGTCACTGTCATCCCATTGCTCACCGATTTGCTGTAACGGGCATCAGTAACGTCTCTATTTTGAAATTTGTTGTTACTGTTTTTTGGCATATCGAATACGCCATGGGTAGCTTGCCAGGCTCTGCCATGTGGGCAAAGGAATCAAACCCAGGTCGGCCACGTGCAAGGCAAATGTCCTGCTGCTGTGCTAATCGCTCCAGCCCACAGTAAAAAAAACACAAAAATAAAACATTTTATTGAAATGTGCTCCTAAACGTTAATATGGCACCTCCACTTTGAACAGCTAATCTCTCTAATTACCAACTGCCTTAGCAACAATGAAACCTGGATGACTGTTGCATATGAATATAAAAGCAAAGATTATTATCAAGATGTAGCTATGTAGTACCACAAGGTCTAGAAAATATTTTTGATAGGTTTTATATTACTATTTCTGTGAAATGTTATCAACTATTTCATAGTTGGCTAATATCCTGTATTCACCAGCTAGCAGGAAACATTTTAAAATATTTTTGCAATATAAATTTATCTAAAGCTAATCCAATCCAAACCTTTATTCTAACTGGCTAATCCATGGAGAGCCATAGCTCCATCACTAATCTTGAAACGATCTAGAATTTTCCTTTTTCTATGGCAATATCCAGGCCATTAGTAATTCCTTAGTTCATGTATCTATATAACTTGAGTAATCTGCTAAAGCCCTTGGTTTCAAACATTACCCATAAAGTAATAGGTTCTCCACTCAGAATTTCTGAGTATGTATTTTCTGCATTTCAAATGGTGTGACATGTTGGGGGAGAGACCAAGCTGTGGTTTGTCTAGAGAGCAAGTCTGAGAAGGAATGGGGGTTAGCAGTTAAATACTAACATCCTGCATATTTTGGGCTTCAACACCCCAGAAATACGAAGTAGATAAATTATAAAGTAGTGGGTCTGGAGAGATAGTACAGGGGTTAGGGTTCTTGTCTGCGGTTCCAACCTCAGCACTGCATGACCTGCTAAACACTGTCAGATCTGGCAGTAGAGCAGAGTTGTAAGAAGCCCTCCCCCTGCCGGCACTTCTGGGTGTAGCCCAGCCCCTCCCTGCCTCAAAAAAGAAAGTACGAGGCTACACAGGTGGGGGGGTGGTGGGGAGGGGGTTGGGAGGGTGGGGTGGTCGGAGGGGGGAGGTTTACTGTGGTTTTTGGTGGTAGAATATGCACTCTGGTGAAGGGATGGGTGTTTGAGCATTGTATAACTGAGACTTAAGCCTGAAAGCTTTGTAACTTTCCACATGGTGACTCAATAAAATAAATAAATGATTTTTTTAAAAAGAAAGTAAATTATAAGCCTCATATATTTATTGTACTACTTAAATAAGATATGTATATATAGATAGACTTTAACATAGTGCTTAGTGTATAATAGAGTGGGAAAAAATCATGACAAAAAAAAAAAAAGAAAGTACAGGCAAATGCCCTACCCGCTGCACGTTTTTGAACATTTTTAACTAGAGAAAAATTGTTGATGTTTGAATTTTATTGTGCTTTGGGTCAAAGTTTGGTGAAAAACCTTCAGAGCAAGAAGACAGTGTGATGATGACCTTCAAAGATCTAAAGCCCAGCATAGAGCAAAGTTTTGGGGTAATATTTTAATGGGTAACATTTTTTTTTTTTGCTTTTTGGGTCACACCGGGCTCTGCACAGGGGTTACTCCTGGCTCTGCACTCAGGAATTATCCCTGGCGGTGCTCAGGGGACCATATGGGATGCTGGGAATCAAACCGGGGTCGGTCACGTGCAAGGCAAACGCCCTACCCGCTGTGCTATCGCTCCAGCCCAAATGGGTAACATTTTAAATGAGGTTCATTAGACCAGAATCAGAACTATTCTTTTGATAATGATGATCATAATTCACTTTAGAAGCTGGGTTTCCAAACAAAGCAAGCAGAGAACCCTAATTTGAGAGTGGTAGGGCTGAGATCACCTCTTGCCAGCTGTTTTTCAGCTGACACCAGTTAGTAATGAATGACTTTATGCTCTTGAGGGTGATCTTCTATTGTTTGTTCTTGATTTAAATAGTTTGTGTTTAAAATGCATTTAGCCAATTTTTTCATGCAATATTTATTTCACTTTACAAATGCCTATCACAGAGGATTTGACCATTCTGAGTCCATTTGTTTTTTTATAGGTTTGCTTGTTTGTGGGTTGGAGCGATAGAGAAGGGGGTAGGGCGTTTGCCTTGCAGGAGGCTGACCCAGATTTGATTTCTCCGTCCCTCTCCGAGAGCATGGAAAGCTACCGAGAGTATCCCACCCACACTTCGGAGCCTGGCAAGCTACCCGTGGCATGTTCGATATGCCAAAAACAGTAACAAGTCTCACAATGGAGACATTATCGGTGCCCGCTTGAGCAAAATGATGAACAACTGAGTGATAGTGACAGTGACAGGATATTTTGAGCACTGTCAAGCAAATTGTTTTTTTTTTTAATCTGTCACTGGGCTAAGAGTTGGTAGAAGACCTTGTCATTCACAGAGATAATTACATAGTTTAATATTTCTTATGTTTATGACTCAAACCTATCCCATAAGCTTATCATGTATATTGGTAATTAGGCTCATTGTATCCTATGTGATGGTTTTGCAAAAGTAAAATTTTGCTTTAATTTGTCAAACATCATTGACAGTGTGTAATAAGAGAAAGAAATATCAATTTTAAATGCAAAAGAGCAGGCTCATTAAGGAACAAGTTGCTTTCAAGACTCAGTTTCAATATTTATAAAAGAAGATATTTTATACTTAAATATGGGTTTATGTATACAATAGAAAGATATTATTAGGATGTTATCTTTTAAATAAATATGCCATATAGTTGATACTTTGAGGGAAAAAATATTTTCTGAGAAAAAGAATGCTGTTTCATCGAAACATTTAAAGTAAATTTTGTCAAATAGAGCATAGGACAAGTTATATTTTTCAAAAAGATTTTTAATTACAAAGAAAATTAAGTTTCCTAGGAGTATAAAATTGTTATAATTTTTGAAAATTTCAGATATGCCCACAAAACTAAGTATGTTATAAAATATACTAAAGCTTTTTTCCTCTATCACACACTGAACCAATATATGGTTATAAATTCTTAGTCTAATATTTAAAAAGTTCATGAGTCCAGTATATTTGAAGTAATAAAAAAGGGTAAGGGAGAAATTGTCTAAAAAATAATAAATACTAAATTCATTCTATTTCTTCACCTTCAAAAGTAGATTGACTAAAGGCACATGGGGTTTTAAAAATTATGTTTAGCAATTAAGAAACAGTAGTATGAGAGACATATAAATCTATTACTATTATAGCATTTCCCTAATATTAAATATGTTGCGTTTTAGCAGGAACAAGGGTTTTCTCCCAGAACTGCTAGGTGGGATAGATGACCTATGTTTCCCAAGATCATGTTCCAGGTGTTTATCTCAGAGAACAAGTATGAGGAAGAGAATGAACTGGAAATACCTTTCATGATGGCAAAGCTGAAGAAGTTTAGGGGTAGGGCTGGAGTGATAGCACAGTGGGTAGGGCGTTTGCCTTGCATGCGGCCGACCCGGGTTTGAATCCCAGCATCCCATATGGTCCCCTGAGCACCGCCAGGGGTGGTTCCTGAGTGCATAGCCAGGAGTAACCCCTGTGCATTGCCAGGTGTGACCCAAAAAGCAAAAAAAAAAAAAAGAAGAAGTTTAGGGGTATATGTCACTGTGACCTTCCAGAAAATGACAATTCAATAACATTTCAGACCTTCACTGACATTATTTCATTTAATCCCAAAGAGGTAAAAGACAATGATAATTTAGATTTCCAGAAGGGCTAGAGTGATAGCACAGTTTCTTTCAGTGTAGCCTTTCTGCTGTAAGAAACTGCTTTTAATGTGTCTCTCTGAAGCCCACATAGTTTCCATGAATTCCTCTAGTTCATGCTCAATCACTGCCTGCATAAAATGGAACTGTGGGTAACTGAGTCAGCCATCACTGATCTCTTCTCTTTTCTCCTGTGGTAGCTTCTTCCTCAAGTGCAATTTTTGTCTTAGTTCTTTGATACTTAGAAACCCCTACCACCTGGTCTGTCTGTTACCTACAAATTGAAATTCCCACTTCATCAAGCCTTCCCTGTCTCTTGATCCAGGCTGCCCAGATAGAAAGCTGCCTCCCCCATGGAGTCATTTGGGATAGAAGATAGAAGGCAGATACACTTTGGGCTGCGTTTTGGTTGCCAGATTTCCTGCTTAGGCAACCATGTTCCACTGACATTCCAACCTTCCCAAGAGAATGTCAATTCTGCCTTAAGCTTGGCTGACCACTAAAGCTGGTGTGCCTGAACACCCCAGGAAGACTACAGTAAAACTCACTGTCACTCAGTATAGATATGAAGTTCTCCCACTCTTCAAGAATCCCTAATACTTACCGTGGGTGACACCAGATCTCTGGAGAACCACATTCACCTAATGTTGAATTATTTGGACAACCTATAAAAGTGATTTTTCCTTATCATACATGGAACAAATTAACTTGACAGTTGCTGTTTGTACTTGGCTTTATGGTGCTATTAAGAATAATTTTCAGCCTATTGAACAGTGTTTTCTACATGAGTGTCCTGGAGGTATCATCCTTTGAATGTCTTTGCTAGAAATAGCTATGATCCTTCCAAGAAACATTTAAATTTTGTATTAAATGCATAAGAAACTTTTCAATTTTTCTTTTCTAATTGGGTTTCTAAACTTGACAAGTGAAATCTGTAGCTCACTTTTAATTAATGTAGAGGGCATCATAAACTGCAGTTAAAGTCTCTCAACATTATTCTGCTGTTATATTTTTATTTGCCTTTGAAAATTTATTTTGTCATTTGCTTTTCTCCTGTGTATGCATTTTAAGCTAGGCTTCATTACATTTTGCATTGAACGTAAATAAATAAACTAGGAATGACCTGGCACTGATAGATTTGGGGAGCATTACTTTTCTTTAATATATGTTTTCAAAATCTACCACTCCAGGGTTGCCCCTGATTTATTTTCACTTAATGCCAAAATTAAAAGAAGTTTAACTGAAAAGGCATATGTAGGCCTACTATCTTTGGCAATAATGATATCACTGTCCAGCCCAATAATTCTTCATGGCAAATTTTTTTTATTTTATTATTTTTTATTTATTTAATTGAATCACTGTTAAATACATAGTTACAATGTTGCTCATGACTGGGTTTCAGTCATACAGTGTTCCAATGTCTGTCCCTTTACCAGTGAACATTTCCCTCCACCAATGTCCCCAGTTTCCCTCCACCCAGTGGGCAAATTGTTTTTAAACTGTCCTTTCATCAATGTAGAAGTACACTCATTTTTTACTATGTGTTGTTTGTTTTCCTTGGATATTGAAATCAAACTGTGCATCGTTTCATGTACACACATACATACAGATGCTCATACTCATATGTGTGCACACCCGTATGCACAGTCACACACGAGCACACACACACACACACACACACACATACACATTCTAGTATAATGTAAGAAAAGAAAAAAAAATGTACAGCCCAATGTGATTAATGCCTGTTTAGATGGCTGATGAAGGAAAGAAAAATTGAAAGGAAACTCAGTTATCTGAGCCAAATCATTGGACCATTTGATAATTTTTGAGATGAAAATTCTCCTTCGTGCTTCTTTTTGGGCTGTTTCTCAGAAATTAAGAACTATCTTCCATTGGAAAGGAGTCTTTTCCCTAAGTTATTTTTAGCTTTCAGGAAACCAGGGTTGTCACTGCGCCATATCCTCACCACTGCAGTTCCTGAGCCCAGTAAACAGATCAGTGAGGACATGGTGATCATGACTCATCTTAATGCCCCTGATGATGAATCAGTTGCTGCTCACAGCTCACCTATGTGTTTCTCTACTTATTACCAGAGGGAATAGAAGCTCCGCATTTCACAATGAGCCAAGAGACTCCTGGAATATTGTTAAGAATAGAACTTTCAGCTCATGAAAATAATGAAGTCTTAAAAAAGGCAAAGAGAACCACAGATCTGGGCTCCGCCCCTCACTGCTTTATGTTGTTTTACAATCTTCCTGAGCCCCCTTCCTCACCTTGACTTCTCTTTTCTGTGCATACATGATTACTTGAAATTTGTGGGTTTTTTTTTTAATATCTGATGAAACTCCCTCCGTGTTTCAGTGATTTTAGTCCAAATATTGTCTTTCTTTTTCCGCCTCCATTGTAAGGCAATGGAGCATGCTTCATCTGCAATTAATATTCACAATATCTATCATCTCTGCATACAGTGATCTAGACACAAATTCTTACATTGAATTTGTAATGTAAGAATTTGGTCATTCATTGAGTCATACACCAACCACTTTCTTCAGCACCTCTTTTGTATTAAGCACTATGAATAAGTGTACAGAATCCTAGAAAAAAACAGGAAATGGTATTTGAAATGGATGTAGGGATCATTTTCATGTTTTGATCAAGTCTAAAAAGAAATGTAGAAGGATTCAGAGACTTATTCTTTTTGCTAAAACCGAGTAGGTAGGACTATAATATACTCACTGCCATGAACAATTATAAAACTTGGGAAAATGTATTAGTCCAGGATAGGTAGACCACACAGAGATCCAGGGCTCATGTCATGTATACATGGGATGCTTATTCAGTCCCTGGAAAAATATGACTCCATGAACTTTGCTGTGAGTGTAGCCGTGAAGCCCTAAGTGCTATCAGAAGTAATCTTGGTGCTCCTGAGTACTGCAGGAGTAGCATGAGTGGTCCTTGGTACCAAGGGCCTGAGCTTCCCTATATCACTGGTCCCTAGCATTGAGCCACCAGACTTAAATTATCTCTGAGTGGCATGTAGTCCCTCTGTACACTTGGGAGCTTCCCTCCAAATATACATATATGTTTGTGTGTACATATATACACATACGCCCTGTGCTTTAGGTATATTGAACAACAAATAGTACAAGATTCTGAGCACTCAGAAAGGGAATGCAAGCCCTGAATTCCCTCTACATTCTTTCTGGAAGCATGATCTCTAACACTGGAAGGCAGAGCCCAAGTAGAGTCAGTGGTTGTTTTTTTTTTTTTAGCTAGAGAGGCAAAATCAGAGTTCTGGACAGCTAAAGTCATGGAACTTTTTGGGTCAGACAAGAGTAGCTTTCACAGAAAAGGAGATATAGAAATGGTATAGTCATTCTGTGTAGTGATTGGATGAGCAGTAAGCTATTCTTGTATAGGGCAAGGTCTGATAGAGAATAGTAACTGGGATGGTAGAATTTCAGATTATATAGTCCACACAATTCTGAGAAATGTAAAAGTTTCTATCAGGGAAAGACCCTATGGGACATTCTAGAAATTCGACTGAGACCCAAGAAAGGCAAAACTTTACTAGGAGCGCTATTACCACCATAGAAAAAAGGCTATGGAAGATGAAAAGATGTAAATAATTTTTAAAAATTTAATTTAATGGAGAGAACGTTGCTTACAATAATATCTGTAATACAATATTATCTGTAATAAAACAGTTCTACTCTACGTCATCCCATTTCTCCCCCACCCTCGCACCCACTGTTAACCTCAGTTCTACTGTGAGAATCCAAAGATTGGTTTTCACTGGACACTGTTCACTCCTTGCTTGTTTCCTTTTACCACAAAAGACTGAGATCATCTAACAAATGTCTGTCTCTCTATGACTTACTTCACTTAAAATGACATACACTCTCTAGTTGTGTCCAAGTCATAGAAAAAGGCACACTTTCTTTTTGTCTTATATCTGAGTATTCCATTGTGCACATATACTACAATTTCTTTATCCAATCATCTGTTGTTGGACTTTGAGGTTGTAAAACTAAGTTTCAAAAGAATCAAAATGAGGGGCTGGAGTGATAGCACAGCGGGTAGGGCGTTTGCCTTGCACGGGGCCTACCCGGGTTCGATTCCTAGCATCCCATATGGTCCCCTGAGCACTGCCAGGGATAATTCCTGAATGCAGAGCCAGGATTAACCCCTGTGAATTGCCAAGTGTGACCCAAAATATCAAAAAAAAAAAAAGAATCAAAATGAAGGGATGAAGGTAGAGCGATAGGACAGCAGGTAGGGCATTTGACTTGCATGTGGTTGACCCATTGCTCATCGATTTGCTCAAGCGGGCACCGGTAACATCTCCATTGTGAGACTTGTTACTGTTTTTGGCATATCGAATACACCCATGGGTAGCTTGCCAGATTTTGCCGTGTGGGCAAGATACTCTCGGTAGTTTACCAGGCTCTCCGAGAGGAGCGGAGGAATTGAATCCAGGTCAGCCGCATGCAAGGCAAATGCCCTACCCGCTGTGCTATCGCTCTAACCCCAACAGTAAAATGATAAAAAAAAAAAGAGAGAATTAAAAATGGAGACTATCAGTAGAGAGAAAATAAAATCAAGAACCAAATAAATGATTGAAATGAAAATCTTAAAGGACAAGCTTAAAAGGAGAATAATCTTGAATACAACAATAAATATTATACTGATATAAATAGTAATAGTTTTTTGAAGCACTGCATATGTAAAGTGCCCACTTCCCTCCAATTAGTTGTTCTATTGTAAAAAAAAATAGATAAATTCAAAATATTTTTTAAAGGAAAGAGATCTAGCTAGAGACCTAGCTAGATAGTATCAAGCTAGATAGATCTAGCTAGATAGTATCAAGCACTGTGACACATGTGTGGTTAGGGTTTCAAAGCAGGGAGAGATAAATAGGGGAAGAAAAAACATTGAAAGAACACTAAAAAATATTTAAATTCGATGGTAAATATCAATCCATTAATCGTATTTATTCACTTATTTTTTAAGCTTTTTTATTGAATCACTGTGAGATAAACCTTTACAAAGCTGTTCACGATTGGGTTTCAGTCGTACAGTGTTCCAGCAGCCATCCCTCCATCAATGGATATTTTCTAGCGTCAGGTTCCCTCCCATCATTCCCTACCTCCTTCTATGGCAGGGGCTAATCTTCTCTCTCTCTCTCTCTCTCTCTCTCTCTCTCTCTCTCTCTCTCTCTCTCTCTCTCTCTCTCTCTCTCTCTCTCTCTCTCTCTCTCTCTCTTATAATGGTCATGAGACCTAATGGGTAGTCAATATTTGGTTTAATTAGTAAGCTAATGTATATACTGAGTCATTTATTTATTTCTTTTATTTCAATACATTTCTTCCTGATAATCCTCTTACTATGGCATTTACAATCCAGTAAAAATGGTAATTTATTGGGTGAGTAGTAATAACTCTACACAGGGCATTTTACTAGATTCTTAGCAGCCCACTTCAAAGATGAGGGAACAAATTTGAAAGGATCAAATAACTTGGTCAAATTCTCTCTTTGTTTTATTTTTTTCAGTGACTATGTGTTGTATCCAAAGAAATAAAATAGGTATATTCTGACAATAGCAGTCCCTTTGTTTGGAAGCTTCAAGACCACATTTATTTTTTAAGTATTATCTTACTTCTTGTTCAATCAGTTAAGCTACTAAATTATTTGTTAAATATGCTGGCATATATTTATAGATTCTTTAAAAATCCAGATGTGTGTGACGGCATATATTCCTGTGAATTTCTAGTATTTGTTCACAGTATCAGTTCTCTGCTAAGATAATTTATTTCAATAATTTTATTCTCTTCTTTTTGTTGTGGTTACTGGATGGTGATGTGCTTAGGGGCTTCAGTGCTTATGATTATTCCATCAGAGCCAGAGATGGCACTTAGTAGTAGTATGAGGTTGTGTCTGGGATCCTTCTCACACATGCACGGTAGGTGCTCTGCCACTGAGTCACATCGCCAGGACCCCCAAATGACTTTAGATCGTCACTCTGTATTCCAGACAGTGTCAGTTAGCTCCTATTATTAGCATGATGACATATATCTATGCTTCCAATCATTGTTAAAATTATTATTTAAGTTATTAAAATTAAATTTTTATAAATTATAAGTTATAATAATTTTACAAATTATGTCTTGTTTTCAAAAACTGCTGACAGCTTTTATTTTTTTTTTTTTGCATCACACCTGGCGATGCACAGGGGTTACTCCTGGCTCGTGCACTCAGGAATCACTCCTGGCGGTGCTCAGGGGACCATATGGGATGCTGGGAATCGAACCCGGGTCGATCGCGTGCAAGGCAAACGCCCTACCCGCTGTGCTATCACTCTAGCCCCCAGCTTTTATCTTATTTTTTTCTTTTTTTTTTTTCAGAATTAACTCACCCTAGTCCTGTTCTCAGTTGTCTAAGATGTGGCATGCTCTCACAGTTTGACTGTGGAAGTTTTCTGGGGCACCTCTCCTGGTGAAACTTTCACACATACCTAGTTGCCTCAGTTGTATCACCCACAACTGTGCTTTAGTTTCTTATTTGTGCAGTCTTTAGAATTTTGGAAAAGGAACTCAAGGATCTAACAATCCCATATTACAATATTACAGCCATTGGTGTCTGTGACCTCGATGAGTGTGTTTCCTCCTACACACACACACACACACACACACACACACACACACACACACACACACACCCACCATAGACTCAGATTGAAATTAATGGATATGAGTTAATGATTATGATCCTGAGGATTTGTTTGGAGGGCACTGTTGGGATAAAGAATCAAGCAATCTCAATTTTTAGACTCTTTTCATCATATTCACTTCTTGCTTATTTTTGTTTTGTTTTGAAGTATACCTGGAAGTGTTCAGGGACTACTGCTGGCTATTCGGTCAGGGATCACTCCTGGCTGGTTCAGGGGAGGGGTGCCAGGGATTGAACTTGGGTTGGCTGCATGCAAGTCAAGTGTCCTACCCACTGTAATATCGCTCTGTCCCTCATCATCTTCACTTTTAATGAAGAAATACGGAAAGTCTATTCCAAACAAAAGTGCAGCTTCTTGTGTAACTTCCACCGTGTTTGTACTTGGTCAGGAACCTACTGCCAGCAGAGAGAGGTGGAAGCCATCATGGAAGGTGATGAGGATGACAGAGGCTGCTGTTGCTGCAAACCAGGTCATTTGCCCCATCTGTTGTCGTGCAATGCTGCCTTTAACCTCCGCTGGCTCACCTGGGAGATCACCCGAACACAGTACATCCTGGAGGGCTACAGCATCATAGACAACAACGCGGCCACCATGCTGCAGGTTTTCGACCTCCGAAGGATCCTTGTCCGGTACTACATCAAGGTATGTTTGAATAACATTGCTCATTGCCGGGCTGGTTCAAGGGGCTTCTGGAAAAGTTTGTGAAAAACTAGAGTTTAAAACTTCTCCTTACCTTCTGACTCAGAGACCAAACTAAGTTTAGAAATCACTAGTCTATGAAAAGTGCTGAGGGCTTTGGTTTATCCTGAGCCTGTGCCCCTTGTCATAATTCTCTCTCTGTCTCTCTCTCTGTCTCTCTCTCTCTCTCTCTCATATTACCCCTTCTCTCTCAATTCATATTACTCTGAAGGCTACCAGAGTATATTCTGATGAGAGGACCCCCACCCCCCACCAAAAAAAAAAAAACAGTTATCCAAATAACTGTTGGGAACTAAGTCTAAGAAGGAAGAAAAAGGGAGTTGGGAAGTGTAAAAATTACAAAGGCGCAGGCACGGAAGGGGGTGATATGTGTGTGTGTGTGCATGTGTGTATGTGTGTGTGTGTGTTGTTCACATGCTCTCGGGGAGGCACGCGCTCTCTCGCTCTCTCTCCCTCGCCACTGGAGTTCAGTGCTCTCAAGCCTCTGTGTATGGACCACATTGGGATGGCTCCTCCTTGAGCTCTGCTTCTATTTATGCTGCTATGCTCTCTTCTGTTTCTCTATCTCTGTCTCTGTCTCTGATGTCTCTCCTCTGATCTCCTCTGAGACTCCCTGATTCTCTTTCTCTTTGTGCTCTGCTTCTGTGTCTTCTCCCTGCTTCTGTGTCTTCTATCTCCTGCCTCTGTGTCTTATTTAGAAGTATATACTGGTTACACTTTTTATTAATTTGTTCTGACATGATTGTCCAGTCAGGCATATTCAAAGTTCAGACACTAATAGGAGATTTATTCTCTTATTTATATCTGCTTCTTCAGTTCGAACACCGCATGCATTGATTAAAAGAAGATCAAGGATAAATTAAAGCACTCTGAAAATCCTACCTAGCCTTAGTGTTTACAATTTATAAATGTTAGTGTTGATGTTCTACCAAGAATTTTTGTATTCGGAAGTATTTTTGATACTCATAATAAAACTTAAAATAATAGCTTAATAATTCATTCAGAACTAGTTATGACAGCCCTCTCACCTCACTTATATGGACTAAACATCCTTATACTTCACCATATATGCAAAGTTATAATCAGGGTGAAAGCATTTGCCAAGGGAAAGGGAGAGGCAAGGGCAGATAGGGTTCAGGAGATGTTCCTGATGGTTTTTACCTTGAAAGCACTCTGCATGATGGACATCATGGACGAAGGGCTTCATGTTTCAGTGCCACTCAAAATAAGGAACTTATCCATACAAGATACCCACATCCCTTCCAGCTGAGCGGAAGCAAATAATCAGAAAAAATGAGAAAATGCAGTCAAAGGATTACTTGGGTTCCTGATGGCATAAAAGGTTTCACTCATGTAGAATCAAAGATATTTATAAAACTGTAATTTCTAACTCCTGTTGGAAACCCCAATATCTGCAGTAAAAATGGCTAACGTTTTAACTTTCATGTGAAATAGAAGACAGGTTCTAAAAGGGAAAGAGCTAGGTAACTTTTAACTATCACATCCAAGTTGATAATAACAACAACAAAAGTTTGAGAAACTCCTTTTTTTTAAATTGTTCTTTTTCTCTGATTTGTTTTAGCATTTAAAAAAAGTGGCTTGGAAGCTGACCTCACATGCTGGGGGAAAAGGCAGCTCAGATAGAGAAGGGGACACCAAGTAAAATGTGGTTGGAGATCCCTCGCGGGAAGGGAAATGCATGCTGAAAGTAGACTAGAGACTGAACACAATGGCCACTCAATACCTCTATGGCAAACCACAACACCCAAAAGGAGAGAGAAAACGAAGAGAATATCCTGCCACAGAGGCGGGGTGGGTTGGGAGGGATGGGATTGGAGGGTGGGAGGGATACTGGGTTCACTGGTGGTAGAGTGTAAAAAACTAAAGCTCGCCGAGGGGCACGAGCACTCACGGGCTCTCTGGGCGGCTCTGTCTCACCGCCCACGTTCCGTGCCCCGGAACCACTGTGTGTGCTGTCGGTCAAGGCTAGGCGACAGAAGGAAGAAGGCCAGACTGGTTGCTCGATCAGTTTATTTTATTCTCTCTCTCCGCTTCTCTCCCGCTCTCAGTCTCTCTCTGGATCTGTGGATCTGGCCCCCTAACCCACTCTTACAGCCTAGTTAAATCTCCACAGCATGAGGGGGTTGGGGCATACACATAGGTGTGGTCACCATCAATATGGTAAGGTTCCTTTCCCTCAGGGGATGCTTCTCCTAGGACTTAATTCTCTTTCAGCAGGAGGATCCACCCAAGGGTGGAGTCCCATGAATGTGTTTCTCTTCTCCTCAGCCAGCAAACATATAAGAATTCACAATATTAATTATTTTGTATGGACACAATAAGAGATGCATTAAAGCTTATAGAATTGCTCTCCTGGGGCCATCTCAATCTCAGACTACAGTGCTCAGGCCAGATAAGTTTTTCCTATCCCTGGCAGGGTCCCAGTCTCATAATTACTATTGGATCATGACAGTATTTGTCTATGATCAAGCTCTTAACTTATAGTTAAGAATTAGGCACTTTGGCCAGGCCCATCTCGATGCCAGGGTAGCACATAACTCACCGCTTGCCCTGGATCCTTCCCGTCCCACATTGGGGACCCTACTTTGGGGTGCTAGGAACTGAGGGCAACTGAGGCTTAAGTGGAGAAAGCAGATGCCTGGGAGGGAATAATATTCAAGGCCAATTAATTCCCAAGTTATAAAAACATAATATTGTCTTCTTGTGTCTATACAAAACAGACATAGCTTTAAAGTAAATAATTCAAAAGGCACAAGAAGAGGAGAAAGGCAATATTAACTTATATAATATAAATTCAGTATCCTAGGAAGGTCTGACCTTGCAAATTAGCAGAGTCAGATTAAGGGAAAGCCAAGGATTAACTCTTTTGGGGAAGAGAGCATGGAGAAGTGATTATAGCTAAACAAAGGAATGGGAGAGATTCGGGAACACCTTGATGGGTGAGACTGGGGTAAGCCTAAACTCCAGGGAAAACTGGGACAAGCTACTTGTGGCAAGCAGGGAAAGGACAAAGTAATGTCATCCTACAGTAGAGAATGGACACTGGTGGAGGGGTGGGTTCTCGAACGTTGTAGGAGAGAAACACAAGCAGGAAAATGTGTAAATCTGTAACTGTACCCTCAAAGTGATTCACTAATTAAAAAATAAAAATAATTAAAAATTTTAATCACTATGAGTTATAAAGTTACAAAGATATATTATTGAGCTTCAGGCATATATTGTTCAAACACCAATCCCTTTACCAAAGTCCACGATCCTCCACCAGTATCCTGTTTCCTTCTTCCACACCCACACCCCTAGCCTGCCTCTGAGACAGGCACTTTTCCCTTCTCACCTTATCTTAGTGTTACCTTGCCTAACTTATCCCCCTCACCCTGCCCCAGTGCCAAGCTTCCTACTGAAGACCAGTCCTCCTGCTCTTCGTTCCTATTGCCATTGGGCATTTTGTATTCCCCTTGTGGAGAAACTCCTGTGGCAGCACATTTACTGGTTCATATTCATCACTGTGTATACTAGAGGAATTCTAAACTTAACTCCCAAATCTCACACAAAATGATAGGTATCTTGTCCAAACTTAGGTAAATTGAGAAAGATTTGGCAATAAAGCCAGAAAATTATGACCCATTTCCTCTAAACTTCATGGTTTATTCCCTCAACCATTTTTTTTTTAAAATGAAATGATCAAAATATTTTAAACTCTGGACAAGCTCCTGATACCAAGTAGTATGATATTTGGCAGCAGATCATGAAATGTCAGATTGGTGAGAATTGTGTTTCTCCCACACATAAATGAAGGATCGTCAGGAATCCAGGTTCCTTCCAAGTTCCCAGCTCTACCACTTTAAGTGAGCCCTTGCTGTAATCAATTCATTTTAAGTGTTTCCTTCACCTTCAAGTTCCAAGATTTAAATCCCAGGCTAAATGGATAGAGAATAGAACACAGACAATGAAGATCAAGGGCTTACACTTACTGTCCCTTATAAAACATCTTGAAAATTGTCCCATTGTCCTCCTGCTGTATCTCATTGGCCATCTTCCAGGGAGCCTGGCTTTCCCTAACACCAATGCTTCCCTACTCTGGTGGAAGGTAGTACAGAAATTTTACTCATTTTCTAGTGAAGTTAGTTAAAGTAAATGTTAGGAATGCTGCGTGGCTATGAGAACAGAAGGAAATGATGAATATTTTATTTCAGATATTTAACTTGTCCATTATTTGGCCAGAGAAATTCCCTTATACTGAATTTCATCAAGTATCAAGTTCAGTTTCATTGTTTTATTTTTTTTATTTTGGACCTAAAAACAGAGAAGAAAAGAAAATCTTGGAATAATTCCTTTACACAACAGGACTTGTTTAATCTCCTGATAAACTGGGTCAGTCCCTCCACATGCACACACACCATGAATATATTTTAAATCATTCCCTTCCTAATGACTAAGTGTCTCTTCCATCTCTTCTCCATTTGTTATTGTTCAAAATCATCATTGCAGTGGAGAAATCAGCCTGATGCAAGGGCTCATCTTCCTGATGCCATTATTTTTGCCCAACTCCTTTAGAAAGGAGATGTGCTTATCACTGGCCTTGCAGAACGAGAAATGAAAAATCCGGTCATGTTGGTCTGCCTGCCAAGTTCCCCTTCTAGAGTGAGTTGTCTGATAGGATACACTGATCTACAATTAAAATGAGAACCAGAAGGATTCCTGCTGCAAGAGCCAGATATGGCAAATTAATTCAGAAGAGGTCCCACTTGCCACAAATATCAGCTCCACAAAATCACCTCATTTGCACTGTCCTTATCAGTTCTACATAGTATCATCTCCATTACATCCTCCCAGATTATAAAGGATTTCACACTGTTCATAGACTATGTCTCCCTGACAGGATTTCATCTTAAATGAACTGGAAATCAGTTTATTTTGCAACCAGTTGTTGAGGATGGGGGGGGAGGAAGGGGTGTTCTGTTACCTCCCATGAGAAGAATGGCTATGAATTCTCCCTGTGTGTAACAAAGCATCTGGGGTTAAGTTCAGAAGTCAACACTGCAAGATTTTGCCAAACCTAGAGGAGGAAGCTTTAGCCTCTGGGATTCAAAGTCTTCCTTAATTATTCTGACTTCATCCGTTGAGGAGTTATTTTTAGTTCCTCTGTAGAAATGAATGAAAATGTAAACATCCATCTTTTGACTTTAGTTTGTTATTCCTCTCTGGACCATGTGATTAGAATGCTTTGGGGTGGGGGGGGGGGGGAAACTAGACCAGATGTTTGCCAGAGTCAGATGTTTAGACACACCAGACTTCTTTTACCCCTTTCTCAACTGATGACTTTGACCACAGTTACCAATTGCTTACCCCGTTGCTTCAAACTTTGGCCAAGTACTTAAAATGTCTTTCTCTTGGAAGCTTTAAATTATTGTGCCAGGAAGAAGATGATAGAAAAAAACTCCCTATATTCAGGATTTCCATATCTGCATATTAGATGTGACTTTTGCTGACCACTACACACTTAGCTCTCTCCTAATGCCTTTCTGTTTTCTTGCCACCTGCTCGAAACTTCTGGACGGTTGCTGCTGCTGCCTACTTTTAATCTCTAGCTAGCTAAATTAGTAAGTCATTTGTGCAGAGATGCACCATGTACCAGACCCTGTTCTTCTTTTTTAATTTACTTTATTTTATTGAATCACCATGTGGAAAGTTATAAAGTTCTCAGGCTTATGTCTCAGTTATACAATGCTCAAACACCTGTCCTTTCACCAGTGCCCATATTCCACCACCAAAAAAAACCCCAAAAAACCCAGTATACCTCCCACCCCCACCCCCCCCTGCATAACTGATAAATTTCACTTTCTTTTCTCTTTACCTTGATTACATTCCATATTTCAACAGAAAACTCACTATTGTTGTTGGAGTTTCAACACAGAACTCACTATTCTTGTTGGAGTTTATCCGCCAAGAATACGACCCCATTGACAAGGAAACATTTGATAATTAGTTTTTCACTGATGAGAATGAATAGATATAAAGTCACGTGGCCACAGTAGCAGCCACGTGGTTTAGGATTTCTGTATTTTAGTAATTGAGTCCAGGGAGATTTAAGTTGGAAATTGCATCATTTCCCTTCCTGGGGAAGCATGGAGCAAAAGCTTAGTTCACAGTCTGGAGACATGGCTGCAAGCACTTAATATAGCTCAGACCCTGTTCTTAATGCTTCAGAAGAGCTACCTCATTTTAGACGTCAAAACAATGATCAAAAAGTGACAGTCATGGGGCTGGAGTGATAGCACAATGGGTAGGGCGTTTGCCTTGCACGCAGCCGACCTAGGTTCGAATCCCAACATTCCATATGGTCCCCTGAGCACCGCCAGGGGTGATTCCTGAGTGTATGAGCCAGGAGTGAGCCCTGTGCATTGCCGGGTGTGACCCAAAAAGCAAAAAAAAAAAAAAAAAGTGACAGTCATTAGCTTTTCTGTCTTTCTCACTTGCTTCTCAACTTTCTTTGCTCTCTTTCTCCTCTTTGTTCCTCACCTCACTTCCCACTACTTATGTTGAAGGGATTTCCCTTTTATATACTTTTTAATCAGGGGAGCATCTACCTGTTACTCAGAGAGCACTCCAGCTGCACAGTGCAGGGGAACATCAGACTACACCAGCAGTGCTCAGAGGCCTCCAGGATTACACCTAGATCTACTGTGTGTGCAAAGGGGCAAAGGGTTGGGGAGAATGTCATATGGTGATGGAATTAAACCTGGGCTGGCATGTGCCATACATGTGCTCAAATGCCCATACTGCCTACCCTGTCCCTTGAGGGATTTTGTTAATGTCTGAAGCCTTGTTATGAAGTGAGTGCTACAGGGATTGGGGGATGAGTATATGCAGGACTGAATTCATTTAAACTGGCTGCCTTGCCCCAGATTCTCACATTGTGGAGTCAGGTGCACTGTGGGACCTAATAGAGAATATGCTCAGTGGAATAAAAATCCTATATACAAAAAAGACCAAAAATAATAAGCATGGTTTGGGATGTGGAGGAAACAGAATCCTCGTACTCAGTTGATGAGAATGTCAATGGGTTCAACCTCAATGTGTCAAAAGTAGTATGTAGAAAATTAGTAGTATGTAGAAAAATAGAAAAAAGCAGTATGTAGAAAAATCTCATATGATTCTGAGATTTCCATCATAGATATATATCCAAGAATATAAATACACAGAATAAAAAAGCTATATGAACAACTGTAGCATTATTTACAACAACAAGATCTAGAAATAACCCAAGCCCCAGCAACAGATAAGCGATACACAAATACAGTGAAATGCTACTCAACTATAAAAAGAAATGAAGGCTTACCTTTTGTGACAACATAAGTGGCACTGGAGAGGGTTGTAAGAAGTGAAATAATTCATAAGGAGAAAGACAAATATTGGATGGTTTCAATCATATATGGGATATAAGGAAACAAGACAAAACCAAACAAAAACAAACCTCTGGGCTCTGAATGCAGAAGTGAAGTTACCGAAGAAGAAGCTGAGATTGAAGATTATGGAAAGGGGGAGTGACTGGATGGATGAACTGTGGCAGAGGTGATAAGGTGGTGGGTTTGATGTGGTGACGTATTTGAATAATTATAAAATTCTAAAAGCAACCTTGTTACCTGGATTACTTCTGTCATCTTGTTACCAATGTTATCTCAATTCAATTAAAGAAACAGAAGGAAGTCGTATGCTATGGGCCACAGATCAATCTTAAGAGAAAGGAGAGGCTGAATCAGGCATCTGGACTGATGTATTCAGAGACCAAGTGTCTCCGTCTTCTCATCTGCTCAAAACTCTGGAAATAACCCTAAAATCAAATGCCTGAGCAACTCTGACTTTAGAGTTCTGCAGTTCATGTCCCATGTAAATAAAGGGAAGGGGGGAAGGTCAGCTGAGAAAAGTGCTTCCTGCCCACTCACCTGTAGCTGTTAGTCATGCGGGGCCTGTTCTCTCCATACCCGATGTGTCTCATGCTGTGCTTGGGCTTTGAAAGAACGTGATCTCCAAGCAGAAGTTGTCAATAAAGCTATGATTCTCTGGCAGCTCGAATCACTCCCTCCTTGCCTCAAATATTGCCCTTCCTTGTCACTCATGATATGTGAATGAGATATGACCCTGGATCCCATGATCTACCTCAGCTTCAGAATTATTGCACACTACTTACACTTCCCCAAATGTAAGAGTCTGGCAAGCTACCCGTGGTATGTTCGATATGCCAAAAACAGTAACAACAAGTCTCACGATGGAGACGTTACTGGTGCCCGCTGAAGCAAATTGATGAACAACTGCATGACAGTGCTACAGTGCTACATACATTTCCCTGTGATGAGGAAAAAGTAGTGAAGTTTGAATAGCACTCTTTAACAGCTGACTCTTATCCTGTGACTGTGTTAACATTAGACTTGGATGTCTATTTTTATGTCACAATTTTACTTCTGCTAGACTTTTTAAAGAAAAATCAAACAATTTTTTAAACACATAACAAGATGTTGAGTTGTTTATTTGGTAGTTACTTCCATGTTAGTGTGTGGAGGTGACTCGTAGTGATGCTTAAGAGATTATATGTTGCCAGAGATCAAATATTGGCTTCCCATGTTTGAGGCATGTGCTCAGCCCACTGAGTTCTTTCTAAGCACTCAAAAGTAATTTTTTTTTTGCTTTTTGGGTCACACCCGGCAATGCATAAGGGTTACTCCTGGCTCTGCACTCAGGAATTATCCCTGGCGGTGCTCAGGGGACCATATGGGATGCTGGGAATTGAACCCAGGTCCACCACGTGCAAGGCAAATGCCCTACCCGCTTTGCTATCGCTCCAGCCCCTCAAAAGTAATTTTTCATGAAGATGTCACTGTAAATATCAAAACATAAGCATAACATTTCCCCAAGTTGGGAAACACTATTTCCATAATAAGAGAATATGAAAGATGGGGAAAACATGAATTATTGTTGTAATAAATCACAGAGGCTCACTGTCTGAGCACCCAGGATGACACAAGTAGCTGTGTGACAACAATTGTACATGATAAATACTTCCCATAAGAACTACATTGTCTTCATTCATTTAATCCAAGAAAAGGATCTTCTCCAATCTCTTTTATTTTTTATATTTTATTTTGGTTTGGGGGGGCCATACCTAGCAGTGCTCAGGGCTTACTTCTAGCTCTTTGCTCAGGGATTATCCCTGGTGGGGCTCAGAGAAATGTATGGAGTTCCAAGGATCAAACCCAGGTTGCCACATGCAAATCAGTGTCCTGCCAAACAATCATTATCTATCTATATCTATATCTATACCTATACCTATATCTATATCTATATCTATATCTCTATATCTATATCTATGTCTATCAACAGCATTATTGCTCCATTCCCTCCCCAATCTCTTTTAGATGGATTGTCTGAGCATGGCAACTTTGGAAACCTGCATGAACCCATCTCTTAGAAATGGTAGGTAGGGCTGCCCTCCTTCCTTTCTTCCCATGGATATTTTGTTCTGATAATTTTATTCTTCTCACTTCTTCCTCCCACAGTGACATTTAAAATTAGGTATCTGAGAATGTTTCCAGTACATGTTAAGTTGCAAATCCAGCAGGAAATGACATCACATGTGGCCATTTCACATCTCATATTTCCTTGACATTGATTTAATTTTTGAGATACAATAAATTAAGTCTTGCTGTCAAGGGTCAAATGTTTGCTCTCTCTCTCCGCAGAGTATAATCTACTATATGATAACATCCCCTAAACTCTTCTCCTGGATAAAAAATGAATCACTTCTGAAATCACTGCAACCTTTTGCCAAGTGGCATTACATTGAGCGTGACCTCGCCATGTTCAATATTAACATCGATGATGACTATGTTCCCTGTCTCCAAGGGATAACGCGAGCCAGCTACTGTAATGTGTATTTAGAATGGATTCAGTACTGTGCACGGAAAAGACAAGAGGTGGGTAAAGGAGATATTGGCTGGAAACTTTAAAAGTCTAAAGACACAGGAATGTTGTATAGTTCATCTCTTATTCTATGTTAGACTAACAAAATAGAGAACAAACTTTCATGTTTAATTAAATATTTGACAAAAATATTTGACTAAAAATTAAATGGAAGAAATCTTATACCATGTCTCCACCAAAGTAGTCTAGAATATATGTTTCTCTCTATGCTGTGCTCAGGGTCAGTGTTTGGTTGCTTGTTTGGGTGGGTGAGTGGGTAGTCATGCCTGGTAATACTCAGAGGCTACTCCTGGCTCTGTGCTCTGGGAGTCACTCATGTGGTACTGGTCAGCAAGCACCTTAACCCTTGTAACTTTTGTACACCACCCTGTGAAGTTTAAAGCTTATATCAAAAATTTAAAATTCTGAAAACTGGGGCCAACGTGGATTTATCTTGCATGCGGCTGACCCAGGTTCAGTCCCTACCATCCCATATGGTCCCCCAATCCCCACCATCCCATCTAGTTTCTAAGTAACCTCTGAGCATCACTGGGTGTGACCCCAAAACAGAACAAAATTTTAAGTTCTGAAAACATTTTGCTTAAAGTTTCTTTTTGAGATTTCCACACAAAGTATATCTGTGCTGCAATCCAGATTTGTCACACAAATTGAAGGAAGAATATGAAAAGTCTAGCAATCAGAGAATTACCTCCACACTGGTCTTCTGCCATTAACACTCATATGCTAAAGATATTTCTGTAATAAACTAGGCTCTGAGCAGTGAAACCAAAAACAGTGGAGGAAGAAGAAAGAAAATTGAGATAGAAGAAAGGAGTATGAGGATAAATAGGGAGGGAAGCAAGTGGATGGTGTCTGCTTGCTTGGCTGCTCAATATTTAAAAAAAATTAAACCAATATGTTATACAGAGATGATACATCCAGTTAAAAACAACCATTTGGATTGGCGGTGAGTACGTCATATGACCTGTAGAGGGTACAAGTTATGACATGAGCCCAGGTTGTTGATCTTTTCCTGAGTTATTAAAATCAGGTGGTAAAGGAAGTAAATAGTTAATTCTAGTTTCTCAGTGCAGGAAGGAGAGAAAATGTGAATGATCTTACCCTTTTTTGGGGAGGGTGAGATAGGTAAAGCCTCTTGATATTCCTGGGTATCCCCATGATGAGTCTTCTCTTTATTTTTATTTTTGTCTTTACCAGTGTTTTTATTATAAAGATGATTATTTTAAATCTCTTTATTCAGTTTTTCTATTTTATTTTTATATTTTTATTTCATAAAGTGGGTCACAATTTGATTACATTTAATATCCAAACACCAATCCCACCACCGTTACACCTTCCCCCTCTCTGTTTTTAAATTGTTTCATTTTATCTACAAAAAAAATTTTTTTTTTTTGCTTTTTGGGTCACACCCAGCGATGCTCAGGGGTTACTCCTGGCTTTGCACTCAGGAATTACTCCTGGCGGTGCTTGGGGGACCATATGGGATGCCGGGGATCGAACCCAGGTCGGCCGCATGCAAGGCAAACGCCCTACCCGCTGTGCTATCGCTCTGGCCCCCCAAAATTTTTTTTGACTTTAAATTTCTCCTGAATTCCCAGCCTTCCTTTCCAACCTGATTTTGGGTGACTCCCTTTATAAACTTCTTAATGCTATTCTTACAGTTCATTTAGTATACTATTCTGTAAAGGGACGGCAAGAAAGCCTCATTCCCACTGTCTCCCTGATCCTCATGCTCCTCCTCTCTCTATACTGGAGGATGTTAAGTTTGGGCATTTCTTTTATGCTCATTTTAAAAGCCTCCCAAAGGTTTACCTTTATGATGCTGCATGTGTTTGGGGGTGGGGGTAGGGCGGGAGGGAGCATATGGTGGAACTGGTGTAAAAGTTGAATTCACATCCTCACTTTTCAGCCTGCAAAGAATTTGAATGTGGACAGTGATGAGGACTCTGCCTTGGTGACCCTGTCATTTGCCCTGTGCATCCTGGGGAGGAGAGCCCTGGGAACAGCAGCTCACAACATGGCCATCAGGTACCTGGGAAGCAGTTGGTACAGGCACTGTAGTTTCTATTTTTGATGAATATTTTACAATCATTTTATTTAGTATATAGTTGGGCTGCTTATGCTTTCTTCAGATAGGTTTTTGCAACAACACCTGCAAGGTCTATGAGAAGAATGTTGGGGCTTTTGGACCAAAGGCAATATTTTGGAGTATTCAATTTAGCAATGGATTGACGATGGGACACTTGCAGTCTTAAAAATTGGGTACAGAGGGATCTAGATTCCTGGGATCCTTAAAGATATTCTGCGAAGATTAAGTCAAGTCATGCATGAAGAGCCTAGCAGGCATCTACCACAATTAATGTTCATTAAAAATTAGTTCCCTTTCCCTGTTTCTCTTGATAAAAAAATAAAAGAACACCATATCTGTCCTCAGACTTAAACCCTAACCTGTGTCTGTGGACCTTTAATTAGATATCCTTCTGCTTTCTTTCTAATTATTTTTAGTATCTCATCCTTCTCTGTCTATAAAGAGTCCAAGTCTCTCTTCTTAGGTAACACAAAATCAAACTCTCTCCTGGTGCCTTCCTCTCCTTCTGCTATGATACAGCAGGATTTATCTTACATTCACAAACAGGCTCTTGAATTTTCCTTCTCAGATGAAACTATGCCCAAGCTTCCCCAGTCCCTTCCTCACAGTTTGGTCTCTGCTTCTGGAACCGGTGAAATTTCTAATTTGAGGATTCCATTAGTCACCTTGTCATCGCCCATATTGGTGGCCATTCCACAGACTTCTCCTTTGGAATCTGACCCATTAGAATCACCTCATTAGCACATATTAAAATCTTCTGAGGGACTTATTAGTATCTGACACCCTGGGCTCAGACCTGACCAAACCAATGATTTCACTGTCTCTATAGCTAGACTGTCTATCAGTACTTTTTTTCTATAACACCCCAGAGAATTTCAGTGTGTGGCCAAGACAAAATCACCCCCAAAAGGACAGGTTAAGGAATAAAAAAATCTTCAATTGAACCTCTTTGGAAAGAGGTCTCTCCTTGGAATTTCAATATTCCTTTATTGTATTGCTCATATGGCATTTTGCAAAAGTTCTTCTGATACTTATCTCAAGTGAGTTTGGTATTATTGCTTTGCATTACAAGTTTCCTAGGGCAACAGTCTTGTTTTAAGGGTCATCACAACCCCTGGCCATTAGGTGGGCAGGGCCAGAGAGACTTGTTGACTGTTTCCTTGTGCCCTTCCTGCAGGGGACAGCTGTGAGTCATTACTGGTCAAAATTTATGGGAAACCACCAATTATGTGTCTTGAGCTGATAAAGGGTAAAGTGGGGTGATTCTCTTCACCACCTCCTTGGAGACTGCAGTTTTGAGTTGCTAAGAAAAAAAGGGGGGGAAGACATCTACTAAGAATTTGAGGCATCAGCTACTCTTTCAACTCCCACTTCTCAAGTTTTTATGATTTTTGTTAGTGACAAGAAATGCTGACTTGACCCCAAAATCGTGCACTAATATACTACCAGAAAACCATTCTGGGGAGTAGCTGACTGGCTTCTACTCTCTCTCTTTTCTTCTGCCTGACTCATCCTCATGGTAGACATGAGAAATTCTGTTTGTGAGATTTCTAGAATTCATTTTTTGATTGTTTGAAGGTCTAGTGAAAAGCTCCTTCTTCATAGCGTCTGTAAACCAGGTGATGTGTGGCTCCTACAGGCAGCGAGTTCCTTATTAAACTAAATACCTGTCAGAAAGGCTACAGATTCTGAAGATTTTTGATTCAGTCTTCAGATATTCATAGTATCCAGGCTACTGTCTTTAATTTGGTAAATTCAGATATTATTTTTTCCAAAGCTTAGGTTTTAAAACTAAAATTTAACTTTTATTTACAAATGACAAATAACAGACTTCAAAGATTCTGCTCTCTCAGTTCCTGCCTAACTTATTTCCCAAGAGCTTTTCAGTCAGATTTTTAGTTTAAGTTATTCAAATGCGCCTGGTTTACTTGTTTCCTGCTTGGCATGCTTGCTTTATTTTTACCTTGATGAAGCACCCTGCTTACCAGCTGTTTATATCAACTTTATTTGGATGGGATTTTCTTTGTTTCAACGAGTAGATTCAATATCAACTCTACTTATTCCAAACATGTGAATGAGATAAATCTGGAATAATACTCATGCTATTCTAGGAGAAATCTGATTATATGGGGCTGGTTAACTTTACAGAGGTCTCTCAGCATAGTAAAATCCCACCACATGCTTTCATTTCACTCTTTGACATAGCACTGTAGCACTGTCATCCTGTTGTTCATCGATTTGCTTGAGCGGGCACCAGTAACGTCTCCATGGTGAGACTTGTTGTTACTGTTTTTGGCATATCGATTACACCATGGGTAGCTTGCCAGGCTCTTCGAGAGGGACAGAGGAGTAGAACCCGGGTCGGCGGCATACAAGGCAAAGGCCCTACTGCTCCAGCCCCAGTCTTTGACATACAAAAGATAATTTATTTTACAAACTGCCTTAGGGCACTGGTTTGGGCCTGAAGTCCATGAATTTCCTTATTAGTTAGATACGTCACGGGGTGCAGAGGGGACACTGAATGGGAAGTAAAAACTTTGTTGGGCCCCTACCTCTCCTCCAACCAAACAGCTGTGTTTCACATTTTCTAAGCTGTAGCTCAATCCATGATTTTGCTTGCAAAATTGCCACTCTGAGGCAGGCGAGGGCAGCCTTTCCGCCCCATAATACACGTAAGCATACATGCACAAATGCACACTCAGTGACAAATGCCAGGTCACTGCTTGCACTGTGATTGTGTGGCAAGAGTGAGAGCAGCAGAGAAGGCCCTGGGGAGGCAGTTTAGTCATGGTCCCTTTTATGCATTTAGGTGGAGGGACATAGCCATAGATTGGTTCTTGGGTTTACTAATGCAATGTGGGGGTCTAAGTAATGCATACCTGCGTTTTTTATTTTAAAAAAGATGCATTCCGTGAGTCCAGAGAGACAGTGCAACAGAGGTAAGGCACTTACTTTGTATGCTGCTGACTCAGGTTTGATTCCTTATTATCCAATATGGTCCCCGAAGCACCACCAGGAGTGATTCCTGAGTGCAGAGCCAGAAGTAACCCCTGAGCACAACTGGATGTGGCCCCACAACAAAACAAAACATTTTAATTAAAAAGATGCATTCAAGCAAAGGCTACTATACCAGTAAGGGGTGAGAATGTTCTGGTGTTGTTTATATTTATCAAAATGTCAGAGAGAGAGAATAAAAAAGTGCCCGGCATAGACAGACTTGGGGGAGGTGTGGTGGGAGGGAAACTGGGGCCACTGGTGGTGGAAAATGTACACTGGTGGAGGGATGGGTGTTGGAACACTGTATGATTGAAACTTGACCACGATCAGCTTTGTAACCCTGTATCTCATGGCAACACACACAAAAATTAAAACAAAATAAATATATATACATACATATATAGGGCTGGAGCAATAGCACAGCGGTAGGGCATTTGCCTTGCATGCAGCCGACCAAGGTTTAATTCCTCCGCACCTCTCAGAGAGCCCAACGAGCTACCGAGAGTATCCCGCCCAAAAGGCAGAGTCTGACAAGCTACCCGTGGCGTATTTGATATGCCAAAAACAGTAACAACAAGTCTCACAATGGAGACGTTACTGGTGCCCGCTCGAGCAAATCGATGAGCAAGGGGATGACAGTGACAGTGACAGTGACATACATATATATATATATATATATATATATATATAGGCACCATATAATATTAACTCTACTTCCGTAGAGATACAAATGAATACAAGAATAAATTTTAAAAAATTTAGTCTGGATGTGGTGCCATGTAAATCTGCTTCACAGGATGCTGCTAATTTTGATTCTCTGTATGCAGACATTTCTCTGCAACATACTCAGACATGTGACAGCTTTCTTTAGAGGGCTGGCTTGCCTTGTCCCCCAAGCAGTTCCTTACATTGGGCATAGCTGTCACTGCCCTCCTGTTTGCCTGACCAATGAGCATTATGAGTAGACAAAGATGACTTTGGTGAACAGCCCAGCAGGGTGGGTGTGGGGGGGGCCATTTCATTCCCCCTGAAACCCAACCCTGGGCTCCGAGTAACACTGTCTCCACTCCAGCTGTTGGCCTGGCAGTGGGAGCCTGTCATCTCCTGGTGGAATCAAAATAAGACACAGACCCTTAAACTCTGCATCAGAACTGTGTTGCAGGTGTCCCAGAGACCTCTGTTCTCTCCCTGGCCTCCCGGTCTCCTCGTATCTCTTTGCCTTCTCTTTATTCTCTTGAAGATAAAGGGATAATGAAACACCTTCCTTTCAGGAACCTTTACCTTTAAGGTGCAAGGGATAATTTAACCTCGGGGAGTGGGAATCTCATTCAGTCTTGGCTTTCTGCATTGAGAATCAACTTTAATGGAGTAATATTAAGCACCAAAGTATGTCATTTTTCTCTGAAAATACTGTATCACTGTCATCACTGTCATCCCATTGTTCATCGATTTACTCGAGCGGGCACCAGTAATGTCTCTATTACAAATAAATTTTCTAATTTTTGGTGAGGTGCCTTATAAGGGAACTCAGGTGCTGAGACTCCCAGAAAAGTGGCATTTCATAAGGTAGAAGCCTGTGATTGCCTCCACATACCATTGAGCAGTTGAAGGACTGATGGCCTAAACTCATTGTTCTTCTCTCTCACTCTCTTTCTCTCAGATTTTTTTTGGGAAACACAGTGTGCTCAGTACTCAGAAATTACTCCCAGTGGGGCTCAGGAGACCATATAGGTGCTGGGAATGGAACCCCTGTGCAAGGCAAGCACCCTACCCACTGTACCATTGCTCTGTCTTTCCTTGCTTTCCTCTTGTCTACAGTGTTGCTCATGGTTCTCTGGCAAGTCCCTTTTCTACACACTTCTCTCTATGTTTCTTTGCTGCCGTCTCCATAAGGAATGTTTTTCCTTATTCTGTGCACAAGCAACATGGCATTCTAAGTCTTTTCCCAGAAAAATAACTCAACCATTTTCAGCAGGAATCAAAGAATATATATATATTTTTTATTTATATAAAAAAGTATCCTCACTAAGCAATCTAGTAAAAACAGAGATCAACAAATGGGACTACATTAAACTAAAAAGCTTCTGCACCGCAAGATATACAGTGACCAGAATACAAAGACTATCCACAGAATGGGAAAGGATATTTACACAATACCCATCAGATAAGGGGTTGATATCAATGGTATATAAAGCACTGGTTGAACTCTACAAAAAGAAAACATCCAACCCCATCAAAAAATGGGGCGAAGAAATGAACAGAAACTTTACCAAGGAAGAAATACGAATGGCCAAAAGGCACATGAAAAAGTGCTCTGCATCACTAATCATCAGAGAGATGCAGATCAAAACAACCATGAGATACCACCTCACACCACAGAGACTGGCACACATCCAAAAGAACAAAAGCAACCGCTGTTGGAGAGGATGTGGGGAGAAAGGGACCCTTCTACACTGCTGGTGGGAATGCCGGCTAGTTCAGCCCTTTTGGAAAACAGTATGGACGATTCTCAGAAAACTAGAGGTTGAGCTCCCATTTGACCCAGCAATACCACTGCTGGGAATATATCCCAGAGAGGCAAAAAAGTACAATCGAAACAACATCTGCACATGTATGTTCATCGCAGCACTGTTTACAATAGCCAGAATCTGGAAAAAACCCGAATGCCCCAAAATGGATGACTGGTTGAGGAAACTTTGGTACATCTATACAATGGAATACTATGCAGCTGTTAGAAAAAAGGAAGTCAAGAATTTTGTAGTTAAGTGGATGGGCATGAAAAGTTTCATGCTGAGTGAAATGAGTCAGAAAGAGAGAGACAGACAGAGAAAGACTGCACTCATCTATGGTATATAGAATATCAGAGTGGGAGACTAATACCCAAGAACTGTAGAAATAAGTACCAGGAGGTTGACCCCATGGCTTCGCGGCTGGCCTCACGTTCCGGGGAAAGGGCAACTCAGAGAAGCGATCACCAACTACATTGTAGTTGAAGGCCATGTGGGGGAAGGGAGTTTCGGGCTGAATGAGGGCTAGAGACTGAGCACAGCGGCCACTGAACACCTTTATTGCAAACCACAACAGCTAATTAGAGAGAGAGAACAGAAGGGAATGCCCTGCCACAGTGGCAGGGTGGGGTGGGGGGGAGATGGGATTGGGGAGGGTGGGAGGGACGCCGGGTTTACGGGTGGTGGAGAATGGGCACTGGTGAAGGGATGGGTTCCCGAACTTTGTATGAGGGAAGTATAAGCACAAAAGTGTATAAATCTGTAACTGTACCCTCACGGTGATTCTCTAATTAAAAATAAATAAATTATAAAAATAAAAAAAAGTATCCTCATTTATAATGCTATACTTTTGTATAATCTATTTAAATTGTTATTATATATTTATACATTATGTATCTGTATCACTGTATCACTGTCATCCCATTGTTCATCGATTTACTCAAACAGCTCCAGTAACATCTCCATTCGTCCCAGCACTGAGATTTCTGCAGTCTCTCCTTACTCGTCTTTCCCAATGATTGGAGGCTCTTTCAGTGTCAGGGAATAAGACTTCGGGGCTGGAGCGATAGCACAGCGGGTAGGGCGTTTGCCTTGCACGCGGCCGACCCGGGTTCAAATCCCAGCATCCCATATGGTCCCCTGAGCACCGCCAGGAGTAATTCCTGAGTGCAGAGCCAGGAGTAACCCCTGTGCATCGCCAGGTGTGACCCAAAAAGCAAAAAAAAAAAAAAAAAAAAAAAAAAAAAAAAGACTTATTGTTACTGTTTTTGGCATATCGAATATGCCATGGGGAGCTTGGGAGGCTCTGCTGTGTGGGCAGGATACTCTCGGTAGCTTGCCAGGCTCTTTGAGAGGCATATATACATATTTCCCCGTATGATAATGTGTCCACACAATTCAGGAATATGTTCACTCATGTGTGAGGCCCGGCCCAAGTGTGTGGAAAGCAGCCTTGAGCATGGTGGTGGTTGGGTAGTGGAGGTCGGTTGTTGGGGCTGGGTCCCTTGGGGCGGGGAGGGCTCTCACCCAACCCCTTCTGAAGTGTCCGGAGTGGAAAAGACTGGCATGGAGTCCAGTGGCATGGTTATGGGGGCCTCATTTTATGCTCCCTTCCGGGAGAAGCAGCCATCAATTCTGGAGGGTGGCTGATGAGGAGATTACCTGGTGCTGGCAGGAGGTGGTTTATGGGTGTGACCCCTGGGTGGCCAGAGATTGGGGGAAGCAGGCAGAGGATCTCTGCTCCCAGGTCCTGTTGAGCCCAGAGTTCAAGATCACAAAGTTCCACATTACCTGGGTTCTACATAAACATATATTTCAGTTATTCCCCTTCCCATTTTCTGTTGTTGCAATGACCAGGGGTCACACACACTTGGTTACAATGTTCACAGGAGCCTCACCACTGTCACCCATTTTTTATGACAGCACTCTCCTTTTGAAACTTAGCGTCTATCTGAAGAAAAGAGCATTTCAAATGTTCTCTGTGGAGAGCAGATCATTTTATTCTTGTAAAGCTTCCACTCAGTGAAATCAGTCAAAAGGAAAGGCATAGGTACAGAATGAACTGTCTCAAAAGTGGGACCTAATGTTCACTACTAGTAAGGTAGTAACAAAGCCCCAAAGACAGCAGAACAAGAGAGTTGTTCCACAGAACTGAGCTTGTGGGGGGCAGGGCTGAAGAGGAGGGGGCATGGGTGTTGAAAAGGAGACTCGAGAACCCTGAGGAGGGAGGTGGGCACTCTGGGAATGGGTGTGGTGTTTGAATGATGTACACAGGAAACCATCATTCACAATTTTGTAAATCATAGTACTTAAATCAATAAAGATTTTTTTAAGAGAAAGGGGAAACAGAAATGCACCCAGACTATGCATTAGGTTTCCGGTGCCGGAGCACCCCAGGTGGGAACAGGTTTTGTGCCTTCGCCTGTTTCCCCTGCTGGCTCGGTCGCTGACGCCATCTTCCAGAGGCCTAGGGACAGCCAGAGAGGGGCTCGCAGTGATGAGGAACTCCGGGCTTCATGGGGTGGGGATAGAGTCGGCCCTCCCTCCCACCCCCCAGCCCCAACGAGCCCCTGAGTTGCTACCCACGAATGAGCCATCTGGCTACTGATTGAGCTGCTTATTGTCCATGATCTCAGAAACAAAGCTCGGAACACAGCAGCTTTTGGCAGAAGTCCCTCCAGACTTAATTATTAAAACTTCAGAATTCTAAAATTGCGTGGCCACAATAGCGGCCACACACCATCATATGCAATTCATAATTAGCAATAGAAAACAAATTGTCTAATGTTGCCTTTTAGGCAGATCTGAGTGTTGGGGTAAAATCCCAAATAATAATGGTGAGTTTGGTGTCAAAATATTGAATGTAATCAAAGTAACATGGAAATTGTCTGCCACACAGGCAGGGGGAGGGAGCGAGATGGGGGTGATATTGGGGTTTTTGGTGGTGGAAAATGTGCACCGGTGAAGAGTCAGGTGTTTTATCATTGTATGACCCAGACTTAAACCTAAAACTTCATAAAAGTTTGTAACTGCTCTCAAGGTGTTTCAAAAAAAAGAGAAAGTGGGGGGAAGCTTCCACCTGGACACCCACCCTACAGAAACATGGTTCTAGAATTCTCCTAGAACTCCCCACCCAGGTCTCCTGTGAGTATGAAACATTTTCAGGAAGGCTGCCTCTTGGAACTCTTTCAGGAAAGGTTCTGGGCTTCTCTCAGACACAATAGTTCCAGCCCTGTATGACTAAATCCTGGCTGTTCTATTTCCCACAATTTGCTCTGACTTGAAGCTTCTGAATCTCTCTCAAGGGAGTTCTAGAAGGAAATTAATGATAGTGGTACGTTTCACACGGAAATGCTAAAATAGCAATCAGTGGGACTATTTCCCTGGTGTGTAGGTCTAATACACTGTGTTGAATCAAAAGTCTTGCTCACCGGGCCAACTCGCTAAATCCTTATGAGCAGTCATCCTCCAAAATTCTCCTGCACACACGTTTTTCTGATCCTCCTGTCTCAGTTCCACCATATCAGGGTTGCTGTTTCTTGTCCTTGCCTCTTATCTACCTCTCAGGGATGTCGGAGGCCAGGGTCATTAGAGGTGGCTGAGATCAAGTATATTAATGAAAATAAAAGGAAGAACAGTTCACCTCCTAACAATACAGAGTAGCTCACCGTAAGGAAAGCTACAGAATAACCTACCCTCATCCATTCTTTGTATTCAACCAAAAAGTAAAAGGCCCAGACCCTGAATGACTTCCCTTAAATTCTCTGTGAAGGCAAAGAAAAATAAGCAGAGAAATAAACCTGAAAACACAAAATCTTGCACAATCTTGAGAAGTCCATTGGTCATTAATTTTAGCCCTATTCGGCTTCTTTTGCTAATCACATAAAAATTTAAAGCAGGGGGGGCTGGAGCAATAGCACAATGGGTAGGGTATTTGCCTTGCATGCGGCCAACCCAGGTTCTATTCCCAGAATCCCATAAGGTTCCCCAAGCACCTCCAGGAGTAATTCCTGAGTGCAGACCCAGGAGTAATCGCTGTGTCTCACAGGTGTGACCCAAAAAGCAAAAAACAAACAAACAGAAAAATGAAAACAGAGGGTGGGGGGGGACCCAAAATCAAATGTGTTCTGAGATTATAATGGATTAATTTAAGTTGTACACATTTTAGGCCAGTTCTAATGAGGTTCTCTGCTCTTACTTTTAGTGATAGTGACTTTACTGCAGATGATCTTTCTGCTGCTGGTCGGGAGGGTCTGAATGCAGCTATAGGTTCAGGCATCTAGAACAATCCCTGCGGGATCAGCCTAATGATCCCATTGAGATCATTCTGAGTATGACAGGCAGAAACTCAGACCTGGCAGGATATTCTAAGATGCTGTTTGTTCACTGCTTATAACACACTGCTACCCTGTTTGTTCTGTGTGAATCAATAAGCAATCAACGTCACCTTGCTTTCCAGCCTGGACTCTTTCCTATATGGTCTCCACGCCCTCTTCAAAGGCGACTTTCGAATAACAGCTAGAGATGAGTGGGTCTTCGCTGACATGGACCTACTGCACAAAGTCCTCGCTCCAGCTATCAGGATGTCTCTGAAGCTTCACCAGGTGAAAAATAAAAACCATTTAAACAAGAGTCCTAAGCCTGAGACATTAGGAAAAGAAAATGGGCTTCTAAAGATATAGTCTGCTCCTTTTTTGGGGGGGTGCATGATATGACTTTTGTGAGTGGGCTTCTCACATAGACAACTAGGCATCAGGACTATTCTTGACATGGGTTAGTGCCATTTCCCTCCAAGTGATTCTTAGATGTGATACAAGAAGAGAATTGGTCAGGGGCTGAAGCAATAGCACAGCGGGTAGAGCATCTGCCTTGCACACAGCTGACCTGGGTTCGATTCCCAGCATCCCATAAGGTCCCCTGAGCACCGCCAGGAATAATTCCTGAGTGCATGAGCCAGGAGTAACCCCTGTGCATCACCAGGTGTGACCCGAAAAGCAAAAAAAAAAAAAGAAGGGAATTGGTCAGACAAGAAGTGCCCAAAATGTATCAATCTCCAAGCCATGAAGCTGCTTTTCGAGGTGCATTCCAATATTTGGAGCAATTAATGAGATGATAGGATCACTCTGTGCCATTCAACTTCCAGAAAAAAAGAGCAGATCATCAGCCAAGTGACCATCTGCATACTGACCGCAGAATCAGGTTGTTGGTCTTCACCAAGCCCTCTGATGCCTGAACTTCTTTTCCCCAGGACCAGTTCACTTGCCCTGATGAGTATGAAGATCCCGTGGTCCTCTATGAGGCCATCCAGTCCTTTGAGAAGAAGGTGGTGATATGCCACGAGGGTGACCCAGCCTGGCGGGGTGCTGTGCTTTCCAATAAGGAGGAGCTGCTCACCCTGAGGCATGTGGTGGACGAGGGCACTGATGAGTACAAGGTCATCATGCTCCACAAAAGCTTCCTGAGCTTCAAGGTGATAAAGGTACAGTGGCCCAGCATCCCGGGCTAACAGGAGTTTCCTATTTGGGAATAGAGGGAGAGAAATGGCAGTGGCACCCCCCTGTTCCTGAGCCAATACTCTGCTCAGAGAAGTAGCTATGAATGAAAACTGGCCAGGAGCAAAAGAGGACTAGGGAGCCAGCATGAACTATTTCTGGACCCAAGAATTTGGTTCATAATATATATATATATACATATATATATAAATAATTCACCTTTCCCTATAACTTCAAAAATACTGGGCTGTAGCATAGACTTCATTTGCTATTTATTTGCTGTTTACTTGCCCATGTAAATGGTGTCCTAGCTAATCTGCAGCATAGTCATTCTGGCTTGACTATGAAAGAACTCCAGGCCAGGGCTGGAGTGATAGCACAGCAGGTAGGGCGTTTGCCTTGCACGCGGCCGACCCAGGTTCTATTCCCAGCATTCCATATGGTCACCCGAGCACCATCAGGGGTAGTTCCTGAGTGCAAAACCAGGAGCAACTCCTGAGCATCGCTGGGTGTGACCCAAAAAGCAAAAAAAAAAAAAAAAAGAAAGAAAATAGAAAAAACTCCAGGCCCAAGTGTTCTGGTTGAGGATGTTGAGGATAGAGCCGTGTTTCCCTCATTGCAGATTGATATTGCCGACTGGAGAGCATCCACCACTGCTCCTATCACCCACATCAGCACCTTCCTTTTCAAACCTGCAGGTTAACAAAGAATGTGTCCGTGGGCTTTGGGCTGGGCAGCAACAGGAACTCATATTCCTTCGCAACCGTAATCCAGAGCGTGGCAGCATCCAGAACAATAAGCAGGTCCTCCGGAACTTGATCAATTCCTCCTGCGATCAGCCCCTGGGCTACCCGATGTATGTCTCCCCGCTAACCACATCCTACCTAGGGACCCACAGGCAGCTGAAAAAGGTCTGGAGTGGACCTGTCGCTTTGGACAGCATTAGGACATGGTTCCGAACGAAGTTTTTAAGGTAAGTGCCTACAAGCAAGACCTCTAAGAAAATGATGGGGAGGGTAATGAAGAGAACTGCACTCCTGTCTTAGATAATTTAAACTGCTACTCTGGAGACCATTTCTCAGATTACTGGTTCCCACTAACAGTGATGCATCAATGGGCAGCCTCATGCAATGAGAATCTTTGCCCCTCACACTGCAGAGTTGAGACTCGGGCTTGAGCTATTGCAGAGCTGGAGAGATGATAGGCTTCTAGAAGGAACTTTTGCACATCTGTTAAAGAGGAATCACTGGAATTCCCCTCACACCCATCTCTCCTCCAATTGATCTTCTCTGCAAGTTGTAATAACGTCTCTGGCTAATTGGAATGAATTCAAAGTTTTTGTTGTATTTATTTTAAATTTAATGGCAATTTAGGTCACATGTTTACAATAGTGCTGATGCATGTGGTTTTGATGTACACAGCTACTCACTGTCAATAAAGTACCGTCCTTTACCTCCAGTCCCTCTCAGAATTCCCTCTCTCCCACTTTCTCTCTTAGTTGGAACTCCCAGTACCATGATTGAGGATGAAGGGTTTGCCATCATTTGATACTGTCCTTCCCCTTGTTCTAGTTCTCTATAAACTCCACTGTCCAATACTAAGTGAATGTCTAACAGAGTTTGTGGTAAATCTACAGAATGATATATGCGATGCAGTATTAAGGAAAGATGCAATTGTGCAGTTTGCTGCAACTTAGATGGAACTGGAGGGTGTCATGTTAATTGAATCAGACAGAGGGAGAGGGACAAATACAAGAGATCCTTTCTCTTCAGTGATAGGGAATTCCTAAATATTGAATGTGGCTCAGGGATCTTATGGGATGTGGAGGCAGCCACTGCTCATCCAGCGCTCTCCTCGTTACTAAACATTGCGCTCACAGAGAGACCCCTCTGCTCCTGTGGCTCAGGTTTTCTTCCGGCCTGGGGAGAGTGATCTTTCATCCAGACTCAGTAATGGAGGGAGGGGGGCAGTTTCAGAAGATTAGAAGTATTTGGTGAGAAGCTCTGAGGCCTTCCTCACTCTCACAGGATGCGAAAGGACTGTGATGCTGGTCAGCAAAGTGGTGGCAACATTGAAGACATGGACAGAGGAGCGGGGGTCCCTCCCCCTACAGGCAATCATGTCCCCGGTGGCGAGAGTCAAGAGAGCAGCACTGAACAGCCCAGAAAAGATGGTACCCGCCACTGGTCACCCCATGAAGGGACACGGAGGACAGGTGGGTGCCACCCTCCCCATCATTTTCTAGAGGTCTTGCTTGTTGTTACTGTTAAACTCTGGTCTCAGTGACTAATTCCATGGGTTAGATTGTAATTCAAACCTCCAAGAGCCTCTTGCAAGAAAAATTAGCATCAGGTCAAGGGATGCCTCCAATTTACTGACTCTTACATTCTGCTCAGTAAAGCGTATGGCTGGCTTTGTTCTTTCTCCATCTATCTATCTATGAACTTAGCCATCTGTCTTCTATCCATCTGTCTAGTTGTCTTTTCCTTTCATTTTATTTTTCCATCATCAGACTATTTGATGATGTGCCTTCTGGGGCTGGCTAAGGTGCAGCGCTCCATCCAAGATGACCTTCCCTCTTTCTCTGAGTTGATCCTGTCTTGTCTCTGGATCTGAGATGTATGCAGACAGGTCTTCTGCCCTCTCTCCTACTTCTCTCAAAATAGCGCCTTTCTCCACTGAGGGCTGACATTTCACAGGATAAGAAAAAAAGGGAATCACAGAAGAATGTTAGAAAATGGGATGGGAGGAAGTGCCTCAATTCAAGACAGAACCGAGTATAAAGTTTAGGGCCTGCAAGATAGTACAGGGGGTAAGGCACTTGCTTTGCATAGATCTGATACTGCTTGATTCCCAACACTACCTGTGGTACTCCGAGCACCACATCACCAAGAGTAATCCAAAGAACCAGGAGAAATTTCTCAGCAGTTTTGCATATGACCCAAATCCCTCCCCAAATAAACAAAATAAAATCATATTTAATAATAATCACGTCATCAGACTCAACTGTATAATCTTCGAGTGGCTCGGGAGGACCCTGGGCAACTCTGCCTCTTGCCACTCGGGTTCAGTGGTCTCGGGCTGCTCCCCCACCCGGGGTGGCCCAGGCCATGGGCAGACAGAGAAGAAAATGAGGGTCAAGCTAGTTGGTGGTCAGTTGCCATTTATTCCATTCTCCCCACGCGCCTGTTGCAGTCTCTCTGAGCCCCCCATTCTAGTCTCATGCTGCCCCTCATTCCTGTCTCCTCCTGCCTCTCCTGCTCATCTCTCTCTCTCCTCCTTCCTGCTCCTCATTCTTCCCCTATATTCTTCTCCCTCTGTCCCCCTTGCTCGTCTCTCCGCCCTCCATCTTGCTACGCTGCTCTCTCTCTCTCTCTCTCTCATCTCTCCAACTCCTCTTCTCTCTCCAATTCCCTTCCACTGGGAGTAGCTGCTACACCTTGTCAGGTAACAAAATTAACATAAGAAAGTCCTTCCTGACTGCAGCCCATCAGGCTCAAGGGCTCAAGGGCGGAAACAGCATCTAGGGGCAGTTCCTCTTCTCCTTAGTCCAAACTCTTAATTAACATATTGATTAACATCTTAATTCTACTTCTTAATATTAGTTATTTTGTATGGACACTGTAAGAGATACATTGAGCTTGTAGGATGGTTCTTCCGGGATCATTTCCCATGGACTCAGACTACAGTGCTTAGGCCAGATTAATCTTGTCTAACCCTGGCAGGGTCCAAATCTAGTTATTGGTTTTTGGATCATGACAGCATTTGTCCATGACCAAGCTCATGGTCAACTAGTAGTTAAGCATTATAGCACTTTGGCCAGGCCCATTTCAATGCCAGGGTAGCACATAGCTCACAGCTTGCCCTGGGCCTATCCAGTCCCTCATCAGGACCCTGCTTTTGGGTTGCTAGGAAGTAAAGGCAACTGAGGCTTAAGTTGAGAGAACAGATGTCCAGGAGGTAAATATCATTCAGAGTCAATTAACTCCAAGTTACAAAAGCATAGGATTAACTGTCTTCTTGTTTCCATACAAAAAGGACATTGCTCTGAATTAACTATGCAAAGGACTTAAGGAGAAGAGAAAAGCAATATTTACAGGACAATAGGGCACAAAGAAAGAAGTTACAAATAAACGCAAAGGAATGGGAGCACTGTGATGGGAGGAACCCAATAAACCTAAACTCCTTGTGGGACAAACCAATGTTATCCTACACTCAAAGCTCTGCTCTACAGAGAGGAGAAAGACTGGGGCGAAAGATGGGTTAGGGCTCTCCAGGATGCTGTCCCAGGTACATTTCCATAGCTCCTACCTGCCCTGTAGCACTGACTTTAAATTTCAGCGTCTTTAGTGTTGGCTTTAAATTTCAGGTGTTCATGGTTTCACTTTTTGCCTTGGTTCCTCCTTACGATCCATTAATGGTTTCTCTGGCCCCATGTCCCCTTCCAGATCAGCTCAAGTGAGTCAGTGAGGAATAGTTCCTGTCTCGTGGAAGTGGCCAGAACAAGACTGAGTATTTAATTGAAATATTAAGGGACAGTTCAAGTTCTATTGGCAAAAGGATAGAGAGAGAGGGAGATACAGAAGTCAAAGGAGGGAAGGAGAGAGGAATGATGGAGTCCAGCGGGAAGGGGCCAGAGAGAAGACAGACTTCGGGAGTTGGGGACAAGCATGCTTGAGGAAAATGAGAGTTGGGGACAATGAGTCTCTGAAGCCAGCATGACTCAGACAAAGTAGCATTGCCTCCTTTCTCCAGAACTAGCTAGGAAGTGCCCCTCCCACTCGTAGCCAGAGCTCACAGCAGGCGGAGACCACAGACTTTGCCAAATGTCAGAGCAGGATCCTCTAAAGCCCAAAGCTGCCATTATTATTTTTTATTATTGCTTCTTAAAACAGCTTCTACAAAGCCACTCCTGGCTTTCCAAGGTAACTGGCATGCTTGGAGCCATAGCTCACAGTCTGGGCTCTTGGCCCCTCCAAATCTGGCCCCACCTGCAGGGAAATCTGCCCTAGGCTCAGATACCAGCTGTCTCCTTGATGGGGGACTTTCTGAAGTTTTGATGCAAACCCCCATGCTGCTGCCCTGCTCATTCCGGCCGCCCCAGTTACACTCCCTGACCTCATCCTGCTCCGTGTCACGTCTGCTTTAGTCTAAGCACCAGTGCTCCAGCACTTACCAGTGTGCTGAACCCAATCCAGGAAACTTTATAACTGCAAATTAATTTGGTCTAGACTAGGATCTTTCTCTTATCATCATCTCACAGCTGGAGACCTAGAGAATCTAGGCCTAGATTCTCGGCCTAGAGAACTGAAGCCCCACACAGAGAGACGGCTTTGATATCATTCAGATCCAGCGCAGATGGACCCAGGCCTATGGCCCTAAGCACTATGTGTACTCCCATCACCCAGGCCTCAGGATGCTGCCTTCTCTCCTCAAGTGTAGCCCCTGTCCACTAACCTGAGGACCATCTGTGCTGCTGGCAGTGTCCCCCTGCCCTTTCCCTGATTTTTCCCCCCCATCTCCCAGCTGTCACAGGCCTCTCTTACCAATGCTGTTCTTTCTGATCCTTGAGCAGCTAAAGCTGATGCCCCGGGCCCCGTTCTTCCTCAAGCCACCATCCAGGTTAGACAGCGGGTGTGAGTGGGGCAAGGGGCAGCCGCAGTTCTTAACCTTGCCCCCCAACAAGCTGGCATGTCTGCATGTTTTTCCCCCCCTGGGATAGAGACTCCTACAGAGAACCCAGGAACTAGGAAGGGAGGAAACGATGGACTTAGATTAGCCACCACCTCACTACCACCCACTTCGTTGAAAGGAAGAATCTCACAGCTGTCTCTCTAGCTGTTCACGCCATCACCATCCTGATACCGGTACACAATCCCCCGTCTCTTCTACCACAGCAGTCAGAAGGATGTCACTGTACCTTAAATCAGATCAAGTCGTTCTTGGATTAAAGAAAAGCTTCCCCTCACTCGGAATCCGTCTGTGCTCATTCCTTGACAACAGTCATGTAGCACCACAGAGCCGGTGGCCTTCAGCGTGAAGGAGGCCTCCCAGATGTGGAGGAAAGAACCCCACAAACCAGGTGTCCTCAGACTTACTTCTTTATGGGGCACCTGCAAATTGTGGAAGCTTGCTGACCTGTGGTGGATTCCAGCTAGCTTCACCACTCCACATCTGACACTTGCTCTTCCTATGTGCGTGCCTGTGTCTCAGTTTCCCCCTTTTAAGGAGAACATTAGTCCTATTGCATTAGGGCCCCTATTGCCCTAATATGGGCTCATCTTAATAAATCACATCAGCAGCAGCTAGCAGCACTGTTTACAAATAAGGTCAGGTTGTCATATTGTGAGGTGCTTAGGTAAGGGCATCAATTAGGAATTCAAGGCGAGGGCACCCTTTGGCCCTCACTTGGTCTCCAGGGCTCTGCTGGACCTGACAACCCTATTAATATCTTTTTTCCCTTCCATTGACTCATGTTGCATGTCCCCAGGGCCTCTGTTTCAGGCCTTCCTCTTGCTTGAACACATGAGAGCACAGTCCTTGTCTGATCAAAGGACAGCCCTTACACATCACTCCCATCCCCATCACTTGTTTGTGATTAGGGACAAAGAGTTGTCTGTTGTCCACTGTCCCACACCCAGAAGAGCAAAGCATATGACATATGCTTACTTGGGTTTGGGATAGCAGTCCACAGAGAGACCAGGTTCTACATTCTTCCTATGCCCAATCATGGCCATTGAAGGCTCTGGGGCACCTGTGTGAGCCATCCCATGCACATCCTGCAACAACTTCTCTTGTTCCTCTTCCTGCTGCTGTGAACATTGATGCATATACCTGAGGAAGGTCCAAGACCTACACTGGAAGAGAGAAGTCTGGGAAAGATGTTTGCGCAGGCTCGGCTCAGGCAGAAATTCTGGAGCCAGGTACCCAATCACCTGGTAGGTGTAGGTTAGTAGCTACCCTGGTCTTCTTGGATGTAGTGATGGTAGGAGAAGAACCCAGTGTGCTCTCTAAAGTGCTGGTCCTGTTAACTGCTTAGGCCTATGGTGGCAGTGAGCTCAGCAGACACAGATCACTCACAGACAACAATTGGAGCTTCACTTAGAGAACCATAATACAGGATAAGCTTTGCAAAATTCATGCTGTTCAGGCTGATCTGACAAAGGCTGCTGTTTGAGCCTGGCTCCCTTAGACCAAACTCTTCTTGGGCTGAAACCAAATGGTTTGGGAATGGCAAACCATTTCCCCTGATAAACACAAATAACCTGATAACAAAGTGGTTGGCAAAGTACATTTACTGTATCACTGTCATCCCGTTGTTCATCGATTTGCTCGAGCAGGCACCAGTAACGTCTCCCTTATGAGACTTGTTGTTACTATTTTTGGCATATCCAATACGCCATGGGTATCTTGCCAGGCTGTGCCTAGAGGGCGGGATACTTTCGGTAGCTTGCCCAGCTCTCTGAGAGGAACAGAGGAATCCAACCAGGTTGGCCACTTGCAAGGCAAACCCCTACCCGCTGTGCTATCACTCATTGTTAAATAATTATCCTGAGTAAGGCACATGCATTTAATGTGGTTCATTTGCAAAATTAATTTTAAAAAATAAAGAGCAACCAAAGGGGAATAAAAGGAAAATTTGAACCAATGAAATTGATGGGGATGCGGAGGGAGTTTCCTCATTTTTAAGTAAGAATAGACCTTTCCTCTTTGTCCACTTTGTCCCTTTGTTTCCAAAATTAGCTGGAGAGTTTGTCCACTGAGTGTGGGTGGTCTACCCAGAAACAAAATCACTGGCTCATGGATGAATGTGGACTATTTTTGGACTGTAATCAACCCAGAAATATAAATCACAAACAGATGTTGAGACCCGTCAAACTCTGAATAAACTAACAAATCACCATCACTGGTATTAATTTTGATACATCAGGGTCCCTCTTCTCCCTCCTTTTTCACCCCATAATAGAAACTTATTCAACTCTGCAGTGGGAAAGGAGCCCCAAACCTGGGGTGACCCAGCCTTGTCTCGGGAGCAAACTGAGTTGGGCCCTGCAGACTGGTAGGAAAGAGCTAGTTGGAGACAGTTCCAAGATCCAGCATGCCTTCATCACACAATCCACACTGCACTCGGGGTTATATGAAGTGTGAGGTAGAGGCACTCTTCTAGACATTGCAGTGAGGAGGGGGTTTGACGGGGACCCTGGGCATATCTCCACATGAAACTTTATTCCCTCTGGAGTTTCCTCTCCAAATCCCTGCCTTGAGGCTGGAAAAGAGCACAGCAGTTAAGACACATGCTTAGCATACACCCAATTTGAGTTCAATTCCCAGCAACACATGGTCCCCCAAGTATCACTGTGTGTAGCATTGGAGGCCCCAGGCACTATCGGGGTGGCCCAGGTATTCCCTGAGCTTCAGGGACTGAGTAACATCACACCCTTGGACTCTTGCATTGGATCAAATGCCCAGTTGGCCAATAATAGCAGGTGTGACCCTGAAGTTTCCTGAGCACTGTTTGGGAGATATACCCCGACCCCCCACAAATATATGCCACTGCTTGAGACTCCTATGTATACCTATACATAAATATGTATGCACCTCTGCAGGAAGGATGAAGAATTTCATTCGGGGTAGGTGGAACAGGAGAAAATGCACAGGGAAGCCTTTTGGTTGCCCACCCAATAGACCTCATGAAAGAAACAGCTAGCACAAAGGTTCTGAAGCCATGTCAGAGATGTGCATGTAAATGGAGGCTCCAGGTTGGCCTGGAAGCCACACCCAGGGGAAGGGGGTCCTCTTAAAGACCTTGATATGAAAGGAATATAGACTTGCACATTTTTCTTTTCTTTTTATGCATAAGAAAGCCACAACTGCTGATATAATTCAAGAATTAAAAATTAATCAGATAACAATGCTCCAATATTAAAACCAATAAGTGTAAAAAATTCAATTGATGTGAGAATTATTATATCTGATTGCAGGGTTGTTAAGTCCTTGCCTAAGACTTTATTAAGGCATTTGTTGTTAATTGAGCCACCAGATATTCTTTTTAATATGTTGAGTTTGTCGGCTTCTGTGTTACTTTCCAACTAATTTTGTGTACTCCTGCTGGAATTTCAGTATTGAGGAGTAAGAAGGTGGTAGGCGCCTGCCTATGTGGCCACATGGTCCAGAGGCTTCAGGATCTATGGTCTGTTCCAATGAGTCTACATGGCAGTGACTGGGGGTGGTGGGAGTGGCTACCCAGGAGACCAGAAATACAGGGTGCTGGGAGGAGGCTACTCGCCCTGACTCTGAGAAACAACCGTTCCCAGCCTGAGCACCCAGGGCACCTGAATGTATTTGCAGATTGGCATCTGCATAGAATATTCAGGAAGCAGTGGAGTTGAGCTCTTGAAGTAGCTGCGGTGGTGGGATGCAGGTGCTGCTTCGAGAGCTTCGGCTGGATGGGTATCGTGCCCACCCACCTCCAAAGGGTGCCCTGGAGTGTTCAGCTGCAGGGACTGGTGATTCCATAAAGTTTAGCTGCTTGGCTCGCATCTTCTAGGAGATTTAGCCAGAAATCGGTAGCACATAGACCTACACATTTTCCATTTATCACTCTCTACCCCGGCCTTGAGGTAGGAACCAAATCCTGTTTGCTTTACAAGATCAAGATACACTGCTGGCATTATCCTGGTTTGCTCAGGACTGGGGACTTCAGAAGGTTCAGGATTCTCAGTGCTATCACCAGGACAGCCCTGGATTCATCAGAAGGGTCAGTGCTCTCAGCTGCTGCTCCCCACGCTAGTCTCTCCACCCCACCATTGGGGCCAGCCCTTGAGTTTCCAGGGCCACAGGCAAGACCTATAGGGAACCTTTTCAAGCTTGGCCTTGAAGGTGGTAAGTTCCACTGGGTTCCCCAGACCTCACTCAGCACAGACCTAAATGAAGACCTGTTCTGTTTTCTTTTAAAGGCAGGAGGAAAGGCAGAAGTCAGTCTGTCCAGGCGCATGGGACATTAAGCCAGCGGCCGCCCATCTTGAGCTCATCTGGTCCCATCCTAGAAAGTCGCCAAGCCTTTCTCCAAACGTCCACCTCAGTCCACGAGCTGGCACAGAGGTTGTCGGGCAGCCGGCTTTCCTTGCGCACCTCAGCTGCCTCCCTGCACTCTCAGCCCCCGCCTGTCACCACCACGGGGCACCTGAGCGTCCGAGAGCGGACCGAGGCACTGATCAGGTCCAGCCTGGGCTCATCCACCAGCTCGACCCTAAGTTTCCTCTTCGGCAAGAGGAGCTTCTCCAGTGCTCTCGTCATTTCGGGACTCTCTGCCGCCGAGGGAGGCAATACCAGTGATACCCAGTCATCCAGCAGCGTCAACATAGTGATGGGTCCCTCTACCCGGGCTCCTGGCCATGCCACACGGGTAAGGAGCTCAGCGGGGGTGACTGGATCAGGGCAGTTATATGGACTCCTGGCCTAGCACCCCAGGTCACCTGCCTGCAGATACCCACTGTCTGGTTCAGAGGGTAGCAGAGAAACAATGGCAGATAATTAAATAAGACACAAGTTAGCTGTGCGCTAGAACAGACTGGTATCTGAGGCATGTCCTAGATAAAATGAGACACAGAAACATCAGGGAGGGCAGCAAAGTTCTCCCCAGTGTGTGAGTTTGCTCTGGCCTCAGGTCCCTGAAAGTCTGGCATTGTTGCCTGTAGCAATTGGGGTGGTAATAAGAAAACAGATGTGGGGGCCGGAGCGATAGTACAGAGGGTAGGGCGTTTGCCTTGCACGCCACCAACCCAAGTTCGATCCCTAGCATCCCATATAGTTGGTCCCCCGAGCACTGCCAGGAGTAATCTCTGAGTGCAGAGCCAGTAGTAACCCCTGAGCATTGCCGAGTGTGACACAAAAGAAGCAAAAATAAAGAAAGAAAGAAAATAAAGAAAAGAAAACAGATTTCTTTTTCTAATTTTCTAATTTCTAAGTTTCTAATTTCTTCTTTCTTTTTTGGAAAGCATTTCTCTGAGCCCTGTGAATCCACGGAAGCCACAGAGCAGGGACAGTTCCGTGACCATCGTCTGGCAGAAGCTGCGGTCAGAAATGTGGGGGTGATTTGCAGAAGAGCCAGCCAGGAGGACATGGGCCTGGATGATACCACTTCCCAGCAAAGTGCTTCCGACGAGCAGTGAAGGGACCCGAGGCTGGGAAGGAGCACCCCAAGGTGAAGGGAGAAAGGGAAGTCTGTGCTCCCTCCTGGACCCCAAACAAAAAACAGCAAAGTGTGTGACTTCTGTGATACCTTTCCTGTGGGATAAAAAAAAAGAGAGCTGCTGTTAGAAAAAAAAATGTTTATCTCAGGTTCTTGAAAACACAACCTCACATAATGAAAATGAAAATAAAAAAAAGAGAGAGAAAGATGGACCCCCTCACCTCCTGGTTCCCAGCTCACTTGTCTCTGAGTATCAAACACAAGAGGCACGGAACTCTTTAGAGTTTGCAAATCCAAAATAAGCCATGCCATATCTTAAAAGAACTAGAGTTAGTAGAGCACACACTTTCCTGTCTGAGGAAACGACAACTGCATGTGATATAACCAGCCTTCTCTACATTGCTGCTGCCATGAAAAAGAATGAACCATGGCATAGATCATACTATCAAGCTGGTCATCTGCATTAAGTTTAAATCTAAGTAAAAAGAAAATCTCACTTTGTAATATGTATGCAGATGTTAACCACAAACTAGTGATAACTTTATTGCAAGAAACGTGATAATGCATGCAGTCATGTCTAAAAGATTCTGTGAAAGAGTCCAGTGATATCTCACAGTCTGTTTAGAATTCAATCGAAGGAGCACAGGAAGCCACTTTGGAATTGCATGATGCAACTGCAATCAAAACAACTGATTTCCCACAGGCCAGGCTGTCTCCTGATCCACCCCTGTCTGCTTCCTGGGAATGTATGCTTCTGTTCCAAGCCAAGAAGTCCTTACTGTATCACTTGCACAAACCTTTGTTTTTGAAATTAAAAATGTTTATAGTTATTGCTGTTATCGTTTAATTCTATGCCAAGTGTCATTTTTTAAAAAAATATGAGATTTATTTTTACTGTGAGAATGACATGGCAAATTCTGGGACTTGCCCCATCTTAAAATTTTCATTCAGAAAAGCTAAAGCCTGGTTCTAGCTGCCAAGAGGGAGAGGTCCCAGAATACACTTCGTGAACATATCATCTGTTGAATCACTCCATTCTGATAAACAATAGTTAGACACACTCAGTTTGAAGAGTCATGCAAACTTGCTCAAAGCATTTCAAATTTGAAAGTGTCGGGAAAGAGAAAAGTCACTGTCATCCCATTGCTCATCGATTTGCTCAAGCGGGCACCAGTAACGTTTCCATGTTGAGACTTGTTACTGGTTTTGGCATATTGAATACGCTGCGGGTAGCTTGCCAGGCTCTGCCATGCTGGTGAGATAGTCTTGGTAGCTTGCCGGGCTCTCTGAGAGGGGCAGAGGAATTGAACCCAGGTCGGCTGAGTGCAAGGCAAATGCCCTACTGCTGTGCTATTGTATTGCAGAAAATTCTTTACTCCCTGGAAGAAGGTAATGATTGGTATTCAATAGGTGGGCTCTACAATCAGAATCACAGTGCATTAAATGCAGATTAACAATCTCTGGAGATACAGACTTGGTTATTTCTGATATAAATGCAGGTGTTTGACTAATGAGAAGCTGATAAAAACTTACTGCAATTCTTTCTAAATTGGACAACGCAAACTTAGCTGGCAGCTCCTGAAATCCTCTGGGCATCTTTCCAGCCAAACCCCAAAGCCCTGAGGTGTGAGTATGGCCTCCCCTACATGAGTGTCACCTTGAATTTAGTAAGCAAAATGACATGCCTGGCAGCAGTCATCTTGATGTACAGCTGACTGCCCTGTGGTGCCCAAGAAGTTAAACAAAAACAAAACAAAACAAAAAAACACAGAAAGCCACCAGGTACCCATCTGTATAGCTATAGCAATGCAAATGAATAAGAAGGGAAAATACATGCTTCCATCTTCTACTAGAGATTCCTAAACTACTCTCCTGATGGTTGAATCTGACTTAACCAGTTTTTGGAGGAGCAGTAGATTAATAGTCTATCAACAACAGAAAGGCTGACTTTTTCAGATACAAAGGCAACAACCTTCTGCATTATCTATGAAGTGTGACATCATCTTGAATGCATGAACTGAGAAAGTATCCATGGACACACACATGTCCATAGAGATATGTTCACAAAAGGACATGACTGTTGGACTCACTCCAGGACTTTTCATAGATGTATGGCCAACACCAATGATGCAGTCACACTTTTTAGAAAGATGTAGTGAACAACCTTTATATTTACTTCTCTTGAGTTTGTTAATCTGGCCTTCAGCCAGTCAGCTATTTATTGGAACATATTCCTTGCCTAATATTGTTTTATTAGGCCACATTTTAAGGAGATGTTATTAAAGTGACATTTCTTGCTGAAGTTATTCAAATTTTTCATAGCAGTGAGAGTTATTTTCTCCATTTGGATAATGAACAAAATTGTTTCTCTAAATATACTATAAAAAATCATAGTGCTTGATTTTATATAAATCATGTGACTAATGCAAAATATCGATTCTAAATTTTGCACTGTGTTGAAACCATCTGTTTCTGACAAGCAGTTTTCTAAATATCATTTGAAGTTCTGACTTCTTTGGGCCCCAAATATGTGCTGTCAGTGCCTTTTTTTTAAAGCTTTTTGGGTCACACCTGGCAATGCTCAGGGGTTACTCCTGGCTCTACACTCAGGAATTACTCCTGGTGGTGCTTGGGGAACAATATGGGATTCTGGGAATCGAACCCCGGTTGGCCACGTGCAAGGCAAATGCCCTACTCGCTGTGCTATTGCTCAAGCCCCTGTCAGTGCCTATTTGCTCAGCTTTCTCCTCCTAGCCTCTGACACCTTTCATCCATGGTCTGTCCCAGGCCATCATGCTTCAGGGACATATGCACACACTTCTAAGAACACCAAGATAAATCAAGAGAAAATAGGGGCAAGACTCACAATGCACATTCTACTTTTTAAGAACTACCGTCATCCCTTGCCCCCTTGATAAAATGAAGGCTCGAGAATGAATTTGTAACTTTAATGAGCTCTCATCCTTTCTCGGATAACCTGAGATTATATTATATGAAATTAAGTCTTGTCCATCTCCCTTCACATGCCTCTTCTTATTCAACAGTATAAAGTAACGATTTAGCTTTTCTCATATTGTGTAAAACCGTTCTTTCTCCACAAAGGAAAGAGAGAATGACTCACTAAATTCACTCCCAAGTCAGTTCTGGTATGTCCTATCCAACCATATTATTTGAGCTTAAACTCCAAAGAGGCAATGCATGTCAATTTTTGTTGTTTTTAAAGTGAATTCTTCCTAGAATCCTGAATACCTGTTACGGTATCTGAATCGGATGGACAGAGCACTTCAGACTCAGGTGTAAAAGAGATTTCCTGATCTCAATCTGTCTCAATCACTCCACTCCTCTCTCTCACACTCAGTCACTGCACTGTATTGCAGTCACTGGTACCAACCCGGTGGGCATGCTCAGTTTCCCTGCTCCTGGATTGTGTTCAGTGAGTGAATCACCTTCAAGTGGATTTCACAACCCTTCCTCCTTTACACTCCAGTACAGTAGAATTCCATTTCTATAGACTGGGCATTATTTGGTCCTGGGTTAGGTTTTGGTGAATTCGTCTTATCTGATATGGCTGGTGGGAGGGGGGGTATATGTTATTAAACAACAAACACGTAGTTCTCCAAGTTCTGTAGGCTGGGAAGTCCAAGATCAAGGTAGCAATGGATGCAGTGTCTGCTGAGTTCCCTCTCCGTGGGTCTCCAGCTGTGTCCTACCATGGGGACAGGCAGGGGCTCCCAGGGGTACCAATCCCCTTGATAAGGCCTCAGTCTTACAAGCTAATTTCCTTCAAGTATCACACTGTGAGTGAGATTTTAATGTATAAATTTGGCAAGGACACACTCAGAAGACAACATTATCTTTTTATTAAATGTCAATTTGTAAAATACAGGGCTTTCCCTCATCTCTTCATGCTCATGTGTCCTTCAATTCAACAAAACAAAACTTAAATAATTATTTAAAGACTCTGTCATAACCAACACTAAATTGCCTTTCAATTTTCTGGAAAGTCCTCACAGCTAAACATCAACCCTGAAATTTGGGGGGTCTCTGATATACAAGGACACAATAGGAGTAGAAGAGAACATGGACTTCAAAGTTATAGTAACCTGGACAGTTATTCAGTGGGTACCACAGGATACTTGCTTCATTACCATTCAAAAGAAAGGAGGCAGAAGCCCAACACCCTTCCGTTATGGGCCCATCAATCTACTCTACACAGTGGGTACTCTGACCCGACACCCTTGGCCCTCCATAGACACGGATGGATTTAGTTCCCACTGCCCTCATGATAGCTACTGCATCCTTCCTGAATAAACGCCACTAACTTTCCTACAAAATTAAGACAAAACCAAAGTCTAGTGAATAGTCATGACTAAAAACACTGTGCTCAAAAAAAAAGTAGCGGTGGCCCAAGGTCATCCCAGGCTCCACAGGGCTCCAGCGGTACCTCATTTCAGACTTCCTCCCGAAACACAGGTCCTGTAATTATGGAAGCGCCCCTAGGGCTCCTGAGCCCTGCTTGGGAAGCCAACCCCTCTTCATCCTCCAAAAGGAAAAGAGCAGGAGGGAAACGTCCCCTCACACTTCAAATGCATGAGGAACCCTGTAGACAGAGTGTCTTCGGGGGGTGGCAATAAAGACTCCGCCTTGAGAGGGGCCCCACTTCAGCCCTGCCCAGCCTGGGTGCCGGGCCTGTTTTCAGGGGACACAGGACATTTCCCGAGTCCATCTCTCTCCTTCTCTGTTCTGAGAGCTCGTGGGGCTCCCTGAGGGCCATGGTAGTCAGGGAGAATGGATTTAGTTTAGGGTCTGTTGCCCAGGGCATTGTGAGACACCCCTTCTATCTCGGGAAGCACTGGCTACCTCAGAGCCAAACTCGCACATCACACCTATGCCTGGTGCTCCTCCTCCGGTTCCAGGAAACGAAGCTGAAGTCGCACTGGACCTGTGAAAGAGCAAGAGTTCAGCCTCCCTAAAGAATACAACTAGGCAGGGGTAGGGAAACAGAGATGACCTCTTCCTCAAATAGGACACAGCAACCTCTTTAACACCTATTAGGCCTTTACACCATCACGCTCCGTGAGACCATTCATAGAAATCCTCCAAGGGTTGGCAAATTTATACCAATCCATAGGAAGTTGTGACCTTGGGACAAAGAGCTGAGGAAAGAGATACTGAGGAAAGAGTCCATCAAAGGCTGCAGGACTGTCTTGGTATAGAGACACGAGGGCTTCCTGCGCTGTGGTCTGCATTTAGTGTCCAGCTCTCAGGACACCTCACTCCATACATTCTAGAACCTGTGCCCTGTACAGATGGGCAGCACTGGCATTAAAGCCTCGAAGGCTGGCATTAAGGCTGGTTGCTAAAAAAATTACTAAGTTCTTTTTCACCAAAATTTTTATCTAAGAACATATTACTCCAGTAACTACCAAACCAGCTGGAGAACAGTTTTTTCCCTTTAAGAATTTTGAAGTTTCAGTAGCCTTTAATACAATGCCCTGCTATGGGGCAAAACCAAATCGTATCATTTCAAACAATCACTCTTGACAGACTTAGCCAGCCAAGGCACTCTTCAGGGACCATGGAGCTACTAACGAATGATGCCGCCTTTCATGGTGTAGCACTGCCTTGCTTATATTCATCCCCCCTTTTTTTCTAGGAGGAAAACAAGGCACAGAAAAGCTTAAGAACATGTCGATGTCAACATGGTCAAAGTGTCAGGGTCTGCTGAATACCAAATGCTGTGAATATTTCTGAAGAATGCTTACCCCTTCCCCCACAAAAACTCAGTTTTGTAACCTTCACATTTTAAAAAACTTTATTATTAGGCAAACAAACAATACAAGATGGATGGGGAAAGGACCTACAATGGGTTTCTTTTGAACTAAAAATTTTTAAAAAGCGGATTATCTGTTATCAGTGTAAGCTGCATGTGCCTGCAGCTGCACCTGGAGAGAAATTTAATTTTCTTGATGTGAAAAACTGATTAGCGAACTCTTCCCCTTCTCTTGTACACACTATAAGCTTCAATGAGGGGAAATTCCATCTGAAACTCTGAAAACTATTCTTTTTTTATTTCAAAATTTACCCAAATCATATGCACAACTGCAAGAGGAAATAAACAGAAATTATTTCAGCATAAACAAACCACAACGGATTGTTAATCATATTGAGTCAATCCAGTCTTAGAGCTAATTTCGTCTTTTAAATATTTTATGGAAAACAGCTGTCAGGCATTCTTCAGGAAAGCCCAGGAGGGTTTCTCAAGCCGATGGCATCAAACCTTGACGGACAGGGCACTGATCAGCCTCGTCAGGAGCAGCCGCGGCAGTAACGCTTCCTGCTGCTTCACTTCCTGCTGCTCTGTACACAGGTCACAATATCCTGCAGAAGATGATTTCTGTTTTCCTTGGTGACCTGTGGGAAGAAGCAAGTGTGGGATTTCAGAGTTCCTTTTCTTTGCTTCAATCCTCTGCCAGGTCGGGCTGGAGTGATAGCACAGCGGGTAGGGTATTTGCCTTGCACTCGGCCGACCCAGGTTCGAATCCCAGCATCCCATATGGTCCCCTGAGCACCGCCAGGGGTGATTCCTGAGTGCATGAGCCAGGAGTGACCCCTGTGCATCGCCGGGTGTGACCCAAAAAGCAAAAAAAAATAATAATAATAAAAATAATAAATCCTCTGCCAGGTAGACCCGGGAAGAAGAGCCTGAAACCAGCAGTGGCTGAGGTGTGTCTGTGACTCACAGAAGATGTCCTCTCACAGCACCCTCTGGAAACAGGGCAGGGCTGGCAGAATCGCCAACACAGCACAGGAACCACCGAGGAAGTGCAAGTGGGTTTCCCAGATGGGTCGATCTGAACCGGGAAAGCAGCTCTGGCAAGGGCCGAAGGTTCCAACCCGATGGCTTTACTGTGGTGGATTGCCAGAGCAGCAGGGCACTAAACTCAGCAGGAGGCCCTCTAGGAAGAACTATGGGGTATAGAAGGGAGTACAACAGGGTCCCCAGGTCCCCAGAGTATAAACTGAGAAGGCTGGAAGGCCACCACCATGGTCATGAGTTACACTGAGAATTCTAGGTCACTCCGAGGGTGGGTAATCTTATCACTTCATAAACTTAAAAATCAAGGGGGCCAAAGAGATAGTACAACAAGTAGGGTGCATGCCCGCATGTGGCCTTTCCCGCAGCACTGTCATGTGATCCCCTGAGCACTGTCAGGAGTAATCCCTGGTACAGAGCTAGGAGCAAGGCCTGAGCAGAATCAGATATAACCCCCTCGCCAAAAAAAAAAAAAAAAAAATCTGAGTGTTGCAAGGAGTCTCTGACACCAGCCAGTCACTCATTTGAAAAACAGGGTAACTGAGGAATGAAAGTACAGGAATATATTTCTCTGAGAACCCAGAGGCCCTTGTGGAGCTGGTACAGAGTAGAACTTGGATCTCTTGATTTCCTTGTGCAGTCTCAAGGAAATCAATACCACTAAAGAAACAAAAGCAACAAGAATTTATTTAAGCTTAAGATTTTTTTTTCTCTTTTTTTGCTACCATAACCTCAAAGAGTACAGGAAAAGCATCCAGACTTTGAAAGATATGCTGCGCCCCTGTGAAAGGAAGGCTGCCTCATCTCCATCACCAGCACCCTCCTGTTTGGCCCATACAACATTCAGGCATTCAGCTTGTGGATGGGGTAGCACTGTAGCACTGTCGTCCTGTTGTTCATCGATTTGCTCAAGCGGGCACCAGTAATGTCTCCATCGTGAGACTTGTTATTACTGTTTTGGGCATATCAAATATGTCATGGGTAGCTTGCCAGGCTCTGCCATGTGTGCGGGATACTCTTGGTAGCTTGCTGGGCTCTCTGAGAGGGACTGAGGAATCGAATCCGGGTTGGTGGCATGCAAGGCAAAAGAGAAGGGAAATGCCTCTTTGCATATAAACAATACACAGATAAGTAAAAGCAAACCACATACATGTCCTTAAAACATCTGAGAAGGACCCAAAAAAAACTTTAATAAGAATTTTTTAAAAATTGCTACCACTCATTAATATATGTTACTATATTAAGGCATTATAAAAAGGCAATGTTTTCTCTTTATTTTATTTTGCTGAGCCTAAATATAGGACCATTCATAAATCCAAATCTTCAAACTCTTTTTCTTGAAGGTTGAGCATTAACCTTCTCAGGATCTCGGTCTGCTGGTAGGGAAAGGACAGTATGTGCAATTCCAAATGACAATGCTGTATTTCCCTAGAAAAACAACAAAGATGCATGGTGCAAAGACTGAACTCTGTGTGTGTGTGTGTACACTTACAAGACTTTTTTTTTCTTGACACTGTTCTCTTTTTTTGGATATGGGGCCACACCCTGCTACACTCAAGGCTTTCTCCTGACTCTCTGCAGTCTGGGATCACTCCTGGAAGTAGTCAGGAAAGATGCTGGGGACTGTCCGGTGGACCATGTGCAAGGAAGGCAAGAACCCTAATCACTGTACTATCTCACCGGCTCCCACTTACTGGCGAGATAGTAGTGACGTCGATGGCATACATACAAATATACACATATATGCGTATACATATATAAGGAAACAATAAAGTGATAAACTCACTGTTTGAGTTTATCACTTTATTGTTTGAGTTCACACAATAAAGTGTGAGTTATCTACTTTGTTCTTCACTTTCAAGATTGTTTAGGCAGGGTTTATAGTTCCATTTGAGTGTGTGAGTCCCTAAATGAATTTTAGGATTATCTTGCAAATTTCTACAAAACTCTCAATTCACTTTTGACCTATAGGCTGGCAAATATACTCTTTATCTTGTTACAATATAGATGCAGTTGTCTGTGGCCCCAGGACAGGGCTGTAAGAACCAAAAAGAATAGCACCAGATACCTATTAAGATGAAATCTTTATGCCTTGGTTAATGTATTAAAAAAAAAACAAACAGAGAACAGGAAGTCTAAAAATGTTCAAATTGAAGAGAGATGGGCACTGAGTTCCCAATTTCTTATGATCTGGTTGATCTTTCAATCCAGAAATTAAAAAAATAAAAGCCACTTTATAGAAAATGCCTTAATGGAAAACTTTGAGTTCATTTTAGTTTAGTACATTTTAGTAAAATTAATTTCAGAATAATATTTTATAGCACTGTAGCACTGTCATCCCATTGTTCATTGATTTGTCTGAGCGGGCACCAGTAATGTCTCCATTGTGTGACTTGTTACTGTTACTGGCAAGATCCTCTCCTGGCAAAAATAAAGCTTAGAACTAGGAATCTAAAGTTTTATACTAATACCATGGCAGTCCCTACCAACAAAGGTAACAAACAGTGTTACAAAGAGACTTTAATAATGCTTAAGTCCTGGAGTCAAAGCCAGGTTTGTATTTATCCTGATTCTGCACAGGCACAGGTGAGAGATCATATGCCATACCTCAGTGGGTTACTAGAAGTCTGTGTGCACAGACGAGTCGACAGCACTGGTCGTGGCATCAAGTTCCAGGTGCTCAATCACCAGTAGCACAATGTATTTTTTTTTGGGGGGGGGGGGGGTCACATCAGTGATGCACAGTGGTAACTCCTGGCTCTGCACTCAGGAATTACTCCTGGCAGTGGTTGGGGGACTATATGGGATGCTGGGATTCGAACTCGGATCGGCCGCCTACAAGACAAACGCTTTACCTGCTGTGCTATCGTTCCAGCCCCCACATTGTATTATTTTTTCTGCTGCCTCAACAGTTGACATTCTGCCATATCCATTGATGAAATATTTCAAAAGAAATCAAGTGAAGGGCTGGAGTGATAGTATAGCAGGTAAAGCTCTTGCCTTGCATGTGACCAACCTGGATTCAATTCCTGACATTCCATATGGTCCTAGGAGTGATTCCTGAGTGCAGAGCCACAAGTAACCCCTGAGCATTGGTGGGGTGCACCTCCTTCCAAAAAAAAATAAAATAAAACTAACATAGGACTATTTATTACTATTCTAAAAATCATGTGAAACATGCTTTCCAAATGCTAGTAAACCAAATCCATGTTTTTCTTGTAGGAAGTAACTAATAAATAAGAACACAATTTTTGTGTTAAAGAACTATAAAAAGAGTCCCCAAAGTTCTTTCCATAAAGTGATCCATGAAGATTTCCTTCATCTCTTGCTTCTAAAATATTAATTTTTAAGACTAATTTTTTCTGACAACCAGCCTTAAGTAACTAAAAATTAAAGTAAATTAAAATTCATAGAGAATAGTAACATAACTGTCCATACCTGAACCTGCACTCTGAGAGCAGTTTCTAAGTTACAAATTACCAAGACCACCCTTCTTTTAGTCCAGAAAACACTTTGGTCTGGAACATAAATAGAGCTGACAATTCATTTATGCCCAGCAGATCAGTGAAACACTATATCTCATGGTACGTAGTCAAGATGGAAAAACAAAGTCTTAGTAGTTCCTACTCAGTTTCTATTAACAAATTTAAAATTTAAAAAAAAGTGAAGGAAGAGGAGGAAATGTGTGGCATCTATAATCAAGGGCACACAGAGAGGAAAGGAAGGGGTCAAGCTATCACTATTTGCAGACGGTAAGATACTATACTTAGAAAATCCTAGAGATGCTACAGAAAAGCTCCTAGAAACAATAGGTTTGTTTAGCAAAGTGGCAGGCTACAAAATCTATAATCACATTAAACAAAACAGAAGGTAGAGGGAGGAAGCTGCAAGCGACCTCGCAGATCAGATTCCGTCCACACACGGCTGCCAGGACTATGTGCATCCCATGGTCTGAATGTCAGATACAGCCTTATTTACAAGGCTGCCTCATTCACGAAGACCTATAGTTGCCTATATTGCTGATTAGTCAGGAGACAGTAAAGCACGTCAATAACAGACTCTCATAAAAACTCAGTGGGGTATAACTGCTGCCTTTATGATCCTGAAAATAAAAAACTGTTATAGAAACAGTACGTCACTCTTCACTCAAATAGGAACTAGTCTTCTGTTCTTATTTCTTCCACCCTGGGTTCAAATGGCACTTGATCAGAAAGGCTTGCTCACTCAGTGACATAACTTTGGATAGCGTTCCCCATCCACTATTCCTTTTGCTCCTTTCCCCAAGGCACTCACCATGATCTAACACAATATAAAAGTACTTGTTGGCTTAGCATGTATCCTCCCATTGAGAGTAGACAACGCTATGCTCACTGTAAAATTTCCAGGAAAGAGACATTGGAATACTAGCACACAGTAGGCAATTAACATTAACGCATTAACTGAACAGATGAGTATGACTGTGTAGTCATTTCCTCTAATAATGCTTTACTAGAGAATAAGAGCGACCTTGGAGCCTGAGAGATGGTACAGCTTTAAGTCCCTTATCTTGCACAGCGGAGACATTACTGGTGCCCACTCAAACAATGAACAATAGAACGACAGTGCTACAGTACCACCTTGCCCATGACAGACCCAGGTTTGATTCCTGGCATTCCGCACTGTCCCCCAAGCACTGCCAGAAAAAATTCTGAGTGCAAAGCCAGGAGTATGGCCTGGTGTGGCACAAACCCCACTACCCCTCAAACAAAATAAATGATGGAAGAATCGGATCTACTTTAGCTAGACTATTAATAGGAAGTATAGGTGAGACTATCTAACCTGAAAATGATTTTTCTTTCATGGTCTTTCAATATGCATTGCTCTAATTCCACAGAAACTCTAAGAACCAAAAACTAATATGGGGTCCATGTAAATTAAGAGATAGAGAAAGAAACAAAAAACATTGCAGGCAGGGTCCAGAGTGATAGTACAGTGGGTAGAATGCTTGCCTTGCATGTGGCTGACCAGAGTTCAATCCCTGGTGTCCCATATGATTCCCCCAAGGCTGCCAGGAGTAATTCCTGAGTGTAGAGCCAGGAGCTACCCTTAAGCACTGCTGGGTGTGGCCCAGAATTAAAAAAAAAAATACACTGAAGGGAAGGAACCCAACTAGGATAGGACCTTGCACTGCTCAGCTGAGATAGGTCCCAGCTCTCCTTAGACAGACCTTCACTGATTCCTCTCTCACCACCTCACCCTCCAGCTACCTGACCGCTCTGGTTGATTGTTGTATTTGCATATATCTAAAATCCCTGACTGCTTGCTATACTTTCTTATCTATCCACATCCACTGTACTATCAGCTCCACAAAGGCAAGGACTTCTCAGTCTTGTCCATAGTCACGAATCAGACTTAGACCTAAACATTATTAGGGCATCCGTGGATGTTTCACATTGTTTACCAATGAAAGAATAACGAATTCACAAACGTTATTTTTACAAGTCTGGCTGGCATGATGGTTGTTTACCACCCCTACATACCCCCAAGATATTTTGGTTTCAACATGTGGGAAACATGCTGCAACATAGAATCCCACATGTTGAATAGTAGAACATGTAAAATAGTAGCATTTTAATCAGGAATGTCAGATGCTTAGAAATACTTTGCATCTAGGAGTTCACTTTCCACTCTCCCTGACAGGAATGTTCCTGCCAGACTGACATATCCACAAAGGACTTATTAAACCAGGAAGCTTGGGGGGGGGGGGGGATGATTAATGTGAGTTTAGCTCTATCAGAGTTAGAGAAAGCAAAGTGAACCAATATCCAACTAACATAGATAAAGGAAAGAAAAGGCAAGGTTTTTCATGGGGAGTGGGGTGAGATGGAGGGAGGCTTTGGGGGTTCCCATAGTAGTTTCTCAAGAGGCCTAAGACCCTTTCCCATGATTCTTGGCCAACTAGCCAGAGATTCAGTGAGGACCAAGGGCACAAAGGTAGAGGGCCCTGGGGTGCCCAGGATTACCTATTACTGATTACTATTTAGGCTGTGTCAGCAGGTCTATGAAAGTCCCTGACAAATACTCAGACATTATCGCTGGTAATATCTCTCATACTTTAGAGGGCCTAAATATCTCTTGGGGGCTTGATAAACAGGATTACAGGATCAAGGTCCAGAGAGTCCAATTCATCAGGTCAGAGCAGAGCCTACAACGCTGCATGTCTTCCAGATGAGGCCCGTATTACTGGTGTGCAAACCTCATTACGCAGAGCAAAAAAAGCTTTTGTTGACCCTGAGGCTAATAAGTACCTAATATGTGGCCAGAAAAGGAACTCAATTTTAAATTTTATTTATTGTAATCTTATTTCAGTGCAATATAGACACCCATATGAGACGAATGGCTTTTGCACTGAATGATGCACATGTAGAACATCACAGGAAGTAATACTAGACAGAGCTACTCCACAACATTGCAAAGCAGTGCTTCAAAATGCAGCCTTTATCTCTCCTTCCCACAAGCAGAAGTGTGTCTGCTAAAAGGAAAAGTTTAAGGACGGAGAGATAGGTAATAAGACTAGAGTTCAAGCTTTGCATACGGGAGCTCTAGATTCATTCTTAGCATGGTCCCAAGAATTGGTGGAGGAGAATGGGCACTGGTGGAGGGATGGGTAAACGATCACTGTATGAGTGAAATGCAAACACGAAAGTGCATAAATTTGTAACTGTACATCACAGTGATTCTCTAAGAAAAAATTAAAAAAAAAATTGCTGGGAGTGGCATCTAAGCATTCCTGGGTGTGGTCCTCTCCTAAAAGGGGGTTGGGGACAGCTTTTAAAATGGTCTGTTATTTTGTCTTGTATCTGATCCTAATCAAGAGGAGATATGCTCAAAACAAGAGCACTTGCTGCTCAGATGATTCTTTTTTCTTTTTTCCCTATACAGCAAGTCTTTTATTTCCTGTATTTAACCGTCACTGCCATTTTTGTTAAATAAATATTTTCTTTCTTAAAAAATTTTTTTATTTTAATGAATCATTGTGAGATACAGTTTGCTCAGATGATTCTGATGCTGAGAATGTCCTAGGACTTTGTGGGAGATCAAAGAATGCAGCAAGAGTTGCTGATAACTGAATGGCTCCCCTACTGATGCATTGGGTTTCTACTGAGTAAAACAAAAAAAAATCCTAAAATTCCTAAAGGAAAAAATAAAAACACCTCAAACTCAGCTATCTATATTTTACCATAAGAAGAAAGGGAAAAAACAGTAATTCTGAGGCACAGGTATTTCATAGACCATCTGATATTTTAGGTCATATGTTGTATTTTCAGGTATGGAAGACTGGCTGTACTCACAGTGAACACTTTGACATCCTTTCTGTTTCTGATTTCTTCCACGAGAGCCAGTGGTTTTCCCTTTGGTATTGGGATTGTACCAAGGACCACAGTCCCTGGGGTGGACAATGTGTGACGAACAGTCTGGATGAAAGGCTGACTGAAGAGCTCCATTTTCCCGATTTCATCGATGACACACACACCATGTCCTGCGCCACTGCTGGAACTTGCCTGAGGATGATGAAGACATTCATTAAGGCAGTAAAGTCATTAAACTGGTGTCCCTGTCTCCACTCATCAACAGTGGTCATACCAGGGTGAGGCAACCATGTTATAGTACACACAGAACAACTGACAAATTGTTCTAGAAGGGGCTCAGAAGATGGCAGCAGCAAAAAAAGTCAATTTCTCGAACTACTCAGATTTCCTGAAATTTTCACTTCCCTAGAAACAGATCAAATAACCAAATATTGGAGCCTGAGAGGTAATATAGAGATTAGAGCGCTTGTCATACTCAAAGGATGCTGTTCAATCCTCAGCACTGCATATGGTACCCCAAACACCACCAGGAGTGATGCCCAAGCACAGATCCAAGAGTAAGCCCTGAGTACTGCATGGTGTGGCCCCCAAACCACAACCAAATAAAAACCCAACTACACTACGTACATTTGCATGCAGATACAATAAGAAACTAAGCAGGACCACAATGTATCAGCCTAAAGAAATGAAAAGGTAAGCTCAGGAAATCCTAGTTATACTTTATTTTTTTCGTTTTGAGTTAAATGAGACTCCCTGTAGGATAAAACATTTGCTGGCATGTCTTTGTATTTTATAATCTGCACTATGAGGGTTGGCAAGGGTTTCCAAAAGGAAACTGAAAGGAAATCGGAAGAAAAAGAATCTTGGTTTGAAAAAAAAAAAGTACAAGGCTTATTTTGTCCAATCTAAGATTCCCTTTCTAATGACTTCCCAAATTCTGTCCTAAGTTACTTCCTAGAAACCTCCACTATGGGTTTCATGTTATTAACAGATGTACAGTTATCTTCCAGGGTCCTGTAGCACTGTAGCACTGTCATCCAGCTTTTCATTGATTTGCTCAAGTGGGCACCAGTAACGTCTCCATTGTGAGACTTGTTACTGTTTTTGGCATATCGAATACGCATGGGTAGCTTGCCAGGCTCTGCTGTGCGGAAGGGATACTCTCAGTAGCGTGCCGGGCTCTCCCAGAGGGATGGAGGAATTCCTGGGTCCGAATGATTTTTAATTCTTTTTTTTTTAATTTTTTTTTATTTATTTATTTTTAGTTAGAGAATCACCGTGAGGGTACAGTTACAGATTGATACACTTTTGTGCTTATACTTCCCTCATACAAAGTTCGGGAACCCATCCCTTCACCAGTGCCCATTCTCCACCACCCGTAAACCCAGCGTCCCTCCCACCCTCCCCAATCCCATCTCCCCCCCACCCCACCCTGCCACTGTGGCAAGGCATTCCCTTCAGTTCTCTCTCTCTAATTAGCTGTTGTGGTTTGCAATAAAGGTGTTGAGTGGCCGCTGTGCTCAGTCTCTAGCCCTCATTCAGCCCGCAACTCCCTTCCCCCACATGGCCTTCGACTACAATGTAGTTGGTGATCGCTTCTCTGAGTTGACCTTTCCCCGGAACGTGAGGCCAGCCTCGAAGCCATGGAGTCAACCTCCTGGTACTTATTTCTACAGTTCTTGGGTGTTAGTCTCCCACTCTGTTATTCTATATACCATAGATGAGTGCAATCTTTCTATGTCTGTCTCTCTCTTTCTGACTCATTTCACTCAGCATGAAACTTTTCATGCTGATTTTTAATTCTTGAACTTACAGTCTTGTGAAGACCTCTCCCTTTCAGTAGCAATAGATGGTCAGCGTAGCCACTCAAATATGGCAGAAGCTAGGATAGATCACTTCTAGATATTAAGTTAAAACACACACACATACACACACACATGCACCTGTTTCTGCAGACAGTTCTCAAAAACTTTTAAATAGAAATTTCATCCGATCTGATTACCCAGCTTGTTTTTCACCTCAAGAAATGAAAATACTAATTCAAAGAAGTGTATCAGCCCCATCAGAGATTCATTCAACAATAGTCAAAAGTTGAAAAGAACCTAAGTGCTCATCCATAGATGTATGTAAAAAAGATGTATATACATGTGTACACACACACACACACACACACACACACACACACACACACTAATATACAATGTAGCTATTTAAAAAAAGATCAAGTTTTGCCATTTGGAGTAAAACAGATGGATCTTAAAAGACAGTATGTAAAATGAAATATGTCAGATGAAGGAAAACAAACACTATATGGTTCCACCCACATATAAAGATAAACAAATCTAATGAGCAACAAAGTTTATAGACAACTACAGGCAATCAATGGTTACCAAGAGAAATGATGGTAGATAGATAAAATGGGTAAAAGAGATCAACTATATGGAGAAAAACAGAAAACAGACATTTACTGGTGAACATAAGATAGACAGACGCTTGCAGGTAACACTGCACACTTGGCACTATGATACTAGCCAATTTTACTTCAATTAAAAAACTTATTTTCAGGCCACAGCAATAGCAATAGAGGGTCCTGGGCACAGCCAAGCTGGGTTTGATTCCCAGCACACCCTATGCTTGGTCCTCTGAGCCCTGAGGGCAGGAGAGACAGTACAGAGGGTGAGGCACTTGCCTTGCACATGACACACTCAGGTTCAATCCCCAGAACCTGATATGGGTCCTCAAGCCCACTAAGAGCGGCCCCTGGGTGAAGAGCCAGGAATAAGCCCTGAATGCCACTAGGTGTGGCCCCAAATCCACCCCCTTAAAAAAAGTGACCCCTGAGCACTCAGCCAGGAGTAAGCCCTGAGCAAAGCTGGGTGAAGTCCCAAAACATAAAACAAAATTATTTTGAAAGACTACTCTTTCCATCTTGATGTCAATCTTCCTCAGTCTCTCCCTCACTTACCATAAGGGAAAACTGCTGCTATGCTGGGCGGATGAGGTCTACCTGGCCTCTCACTGGAATCCAGACAACTGAGGTCTCCAAGCAACCTGAGCCTGCTCACAAGTCTGTCCTTTTCAGTCAGGCTTTAGGGGACTCAGTCTCCAGCCAACAGCTTGACTACAATGTCATGGGAGAAACTGAGCCTGAATTCCTCTGTGGAGGCATTCCTTGACTCCTGGCCTAGGAAACTGTGAGATAATATATATTTGTTGTTTTAAATTGTGCGACATGTGCCACAGAGTTGCAAATGATGAGTAACTATTGTCCTCTCCTAAAGGGGCTTCCCAGAGAAAGTTGTTATGACTTATGAATAGTTTTTCTGTAACAGACACAATAGCACACATAATAAACACCTCAGAGAAGGCCAAAAATTACATGAAAAAATTTATATATTTCTATGTAATTATATTAAAATTGTATGCAAAGATGATTTACAGATTCTAGTAATGAACCACTACAATGTCAGAAAGTATGGCACAGTTAAGCCAAGTTGTGCTCAAATTCCAAATACCAAAGCTACAGCAAATTTGTTGGTTGGTGGTCAGTGACAGACAAGGCTGCGAATAGATACTAAAATTTGGATGGTGTTCAAAGAGATAGCAATTTTGTCTACGTCTCCTAACTTTGAGAGATTCTCTTTGGGAGAAGTGTGTCTGAAAGGCTACTAGAACTGTTTTGGAACAGACAGGAGATTGTGGGGTCTAAATCGCAGGCAGTGACCGGAGGGACGTTTGAGAGCACTACTTTTCAAACTTACAGTGAAATGGTAATCTTTTTATTTTATTTCTATTTTCCTAATTAACATTATATAACTTATTTTCTCATCCATTTTATAGCTAACGGCTAGGAAGAGTTCCCTTATAACCACCCTAGAGACATCCAAATAACCAAACCTTTGTATTTCTGATTCACTTTAGCTTTATCTATTACTTCAGAGTGTGTGTGTATGTGTGTGTGTGTGTCTATACATATACCTGTGTATATATACACACATTATACACACATACATACCCTGTGTCCCCCTCTTAGGGGAAGAGATAGGGGCAGGGACAAGCCTCTGTTCTTTTCTTCTGCAAGGGCTGGAATGATGCAGTGCTGAGTGGAGACAGTTAATACTACCTTACTCCAGTGGTGGGGTGAGAGGGGAGAGGAGAGTGTCATGGAATTAATCACTATTCCTATTTCTTTTTTGTCAAAAATGAATGCCAAATTTAGGAGAAATAAATCAAATTTCATCGACCTGTTCACCAGCTAATATCACTAAAGCAAGCCATTCCAACTGAATTCTTAATCAAGGTTTATGTAAGATACCGGGCTGACTCTAGAGACAATGAATAATTGCAGAAATCACCTTTCCCAGGATCAACATCTAAAAGCAAACAACAATACTGTGGCATATTAAAATTAAAGTTTTGAAAGCAGCCATTCAGAAATGGAAACATAAATGAACGTGTATAGATATTTGTGCATATTGGTATTTAGGGTTGGAGCGATAGCACAGTGGATAAGGCATATGCCTTGCACGTAACTGACCTGGGTTCAATTCCTCCGCCCCTCTCGGAGAGCCTGGCAAGCTACCAAGAGTATATCGCTCACATGGCAGAGCCTGGCAAGCTACCCATGATGTATTCAATATGCCCAAAACAGTAACAAGTATCACAATGGAGACATTATTGGTGCCTGTTTGAGCAAATCGATGAGCAACAGGATGACAGTGATACAATGATTGGTATTTAACTTGAATGTGAGAACAATGTAAATACAAGAGTAAATATAAATAAAAAGCACATAGCTCTACAACTGTTTTTCCTGTGAGTCTCTACAATAATGATAACTCAAGAGTATTAATGAAACCTCTTCAACAATTTGGACACATGCACATATATAGTAAATTCTACCAATTTAAGATATTCATCTTAAAGCTTAGCTTAATGAAAAATCCTCACTCACTCAGTACAGAATTTGAGACTTTTATTACCTAGGAACTAGAGGCATCTTGAAAAGAAGTCTGAGTTTTATCTTTTCTTAAAGCCCTAGTATTCCTCTGTGTGTGTGTATGTGTGTGTGTGTGTGTGTGTGTGCATGTGGGCATCACAGTTTCTTGTCACCTGTTGACGACTCATCTGTTGTGGGGTATAAAGAAACACAGTAAAGTAAAATAAATGGCCAAAGGTCACAGAGCCTGAGAACTGTCCTACAGAACTGAGGTACCAGAGGGAGGAGGCAAGAGGCAGCTAGAAAGGACACTGAGTGGAGGGAAGAGGGAAGTGGATACTGAGAAGCATGTGTGGTTGTGGTACTTTGTATGCATGAAACACTATCATAAACAGTATTGTAAACCATGGTGCCTCAAAAACAATTATTTTCATTAAAAATGTCTGGGATTTTAAATCAAAAGTAGAAGCATTCTTGCTCTGTTGAGGAACAGATATCAAAGCTAAATCACTCAGAAGCCTATAAACACTTAAGATTGTTTTTTCTAAATAACGTATTAAGCTGAAGAAAATAAGCCCCATGGGGCCAGAGCAAGAGTATGGCAAACAGGGCATTTGCCTTGCACGTGGCTGACCCAGACTCAATTCTCAGCACCCCATGTGGTCCCCAGAGCCTGCCAGGAGTGATACCTGAGTCAGAACCAGGAGTCAACCAGGAGTCAGCCCTGAGTATCACCACATGCGGCCCAAAACACAAAATAGGAAAAAAAAAACCCCCTCAATTTGCCCAAGGTTATTTTATTTTTATATACATTTAAACTAGAAAAAAAGAAATGTCAGTGGCTACACAGTACGCGTTTATAATGTTCTAGATTCTCTCCCCAGTGGACTTACAACACTAGAGCTCAGGTTTGAAAAGAAAAACATCGGAAACCTGCCCCAGTTTCCAGTTGTGGGGAACTAATAAGAAGCTGTAGGGGTGACCTGAAAGTTAAAAATCACCGCAGACACAGCAGCCCTCCCTCTGTGTCACCTACACCCCCTGTCTTAGGCTTACATTTAGTGGATTATAAATTTTCACTGACAGAAAAAGTGAGAAAAACATCTTTGTGCAGAGCCTATTTTAGTTCTTGTTTGTTCTGGGGGAGAAGATATTTCCTTGGGATAGAGTTCTAAATTGACCAGGCAGGGGTAAGAGAAGCTATGAATAATTTTATAGCTTTAGTTGCACTCAGCTAGTTTGCTTTCAAGAAAGATTAAATCGATTTGCAGCAACAACAAAATATCCTTGTACTAGAAAAATGAAAATAGTGAGGGTTTTGTTTTTCTCCTTTGTTTAATCTTCATACCTACTTTGAGGAATGCAAAGAACATGTAAACCTAATACAGGCAAATTGCTGATCCCAAGAAAACTAATTAACGCGGTCTTTGCCTTTTCCTGAATTATTTGCATGACAAATATTTCTGGAGGCATTAAGGTTAATTTTCCTTCCTGTGTGTGTGGGGGAGGGGTGATTTCTAGCATTGCTTATTAGGGCCTCAGTGGTGCTCAACAGTCACCAGGGGCACACCTGCCAGGGGTCAGAAGCCGCAAACAAACCCAGTGTCTCACCCAAGCAAGGAAGTGCTCTACGTACAACTACACCCACAGCCCTGGCTGCAAGGTCAACTGAATGTGAATCATCTGAGACTGGCTTTGAGCTCATCTATCTGGGTCAGAGCAAATGCACAGTTATGGGAGGGGAAGGGCAACACGTGCCTGAAGCAGCGGTAAGTGAAGCAGATAAATAATTAGATCTTTTCCCTGAAAGAATCACAAATTCTGGGAAAGCCAGAAAGACAAATGGTAAGAAACAGCAGCCACAGCCAAGCCAGCCCACAGCTCACTCACACTATTAGCGAACAGCGCAGGGCTCCACTCACTGGGACCAGAGTGCCCCAGGGAGGAAAGTGACAGGCAGGCTGCTATGGGGAGAGACAGGCCAGCAGCCTGCCCGCCCCTATTTAGGCACAGAGCATGCCAGGGATCTCCAACCCCTGCCTGGCACACTCTGACTGGTCTCCTGGATCTCACCCACGCCAGCACCTTACCAGAGTACCAAACACACCACTCACATTTTTCAGGTCTAAAGAACTAAGCCGTGCGGGCAAGAGACTCTGCATCACTCTCTTCTGAGAGCTCGCTTTTAAGTCTCTGGATGTTGGCCGTTGATGGGATTACACACACCTGGGTTCCTCTGCCGGTACCTTCATGCATGAGGCCTGTCCGAACATGTGGAGAGGGGCCTCAAGCATAGCTGTAGCTAGGTTCCAGTGGTCTTCGGCTGCCGGGAGCTCTGCTCGGGGTGGGGGGAGGGGTGGTAAACTGGAGCCCATCCCCTCCGAGAGGCCCCGGGGAAGACAGCCAGGCTTGTGGTTAAGAGACTCAAAAGCAAGCTCTCAGAAGAGAGTGTAGCTTGTAGCCTACTTCTCCCTGAGAGAAACTGGCAAGCTTCTGAGAGTTTCCTGCCCACATGGGACAGCCTTGCAAGCTTTCCATGGTGTAGTCACATGCTAAATCCAGTAACAAACTGGATCTCATTCCCCTGACCCTGAAAGAGTCCCCAGTGCAACATCATTTGGAGGGCCGAGTCGAGATAGACTTCTAAGATCTCAGGGAAAGAATGAAATGAGATGTTACTGGGCCCGCTAGAGAAATCGATGATTAACGGGATCTCGTGATCGTGATCGTGATGTGAAAGAACTAAGCCAGGACTGAAATATCAGCCAGTTGCAGGAAGGCACTCTGCAGGATCCGAAACCCAGGGCCCAGTCTGGAATTATTTTTATTTATTTATTTTTTAATTGGATCACCATGAGAGACATAGTCACAAAGTTGTTCACGATTGGGTTTTAGTCAAGCAATGTTCCAACTTCCCTGTGCCACCACCAGTATTTATTTCCCACCAGCCAGGCCCACCGTTTCCCTCCCGCCACCCCCCTCCCACAGCCTGTCTCTATGGCACGCTCTCTCTGTCTCTGCCTCTCTCTCCCCCCACCTCTCTCCTCCCATGCTGTTGTCTAAATAGCGCTGATTTCCAACAACCACTGTCTCCCCACTGTCACAGCGTTCTCTTCTATATCCTAACTGATACACTCCTCCCCTTCCCCCGCTAGTTAGGTCAGGCTTCCAACCCGCCCTCCTGGCCCCTGCTTCTACTGTCCTTGGTTATTAGTCTGGAATTTTGAGCTTGTAGGTTCTCAAGACATATAGATGTCTCTCTTCTCCCTACTGTCTCCTCTATCTCTGTCTCTCTCTCAGCACCATCGTGGCCACAGGTCCTAGCATATCCAAGTGGCCAATCAGTAGTAACTTCAGTTCCGGCAACTTCATGCAGCAGATATCGGCATCTCTATTTCACAGATGAAGAAGAAAATCTGACATTTTCTCCAAAGTGACAGAGCCAGGCGTCACTCAAGATGACCTGACGTCAAAGCTCTCTTCCATACTCTGGGTGCCATACCACCTATTTCATTTTCAAGTCAGGAAAGGACTGAAACAAATCCACCTAACCATGAAAAACTACTCTCTCCGACAACGAGAATCAGTGCTTTAGTTCTGGAGTCTACAAAGGCACCGCCATCATCACTCTACATCGTGTGGCATAATCAATTACTCAAAAAGAGATGATATATTTGGAGTCAGAAAAACGACTCTCACCAACATCTTTTTATCAAGCATACAGAATGACCTGCAGAGAGGAAGGCAAGGTCACCTTGGAGGACATAACAGCAGAGCTAAGACCTGGCAGAAAAGAATGGACTTCCTCCTGCCATGTCCTCAGCAGCTGCCAGTGTTTACGGTGACTTTTCTTTGCTTAGTGAAAATTGTAATCAAATAATTAAACATGTTTGTTATCTTTCATGTCTGATATCCTGATCTTATTATAAATTGCCTGGAGGAGAGAAAGTTGATTGTTTTTGTCACAGTAAAATGATGATAATTTTTTTCTAACTAATGAGGTAATTGGATATAATTAGAGAAGTAAAAAAAAAATAATAAAACTTGGGGGAAAAAAATCAACCATTATGTTTTTTTTAAAAAAACTGAGGTATAACTGACATATGCCATTATATGTATTTCAGGTGTGCAACATAATGATTCAATATTTATAACACTGTGGCTTTTTCAGCTGGGCTTCTGAATGTACAGTGATTTTAGGTTTGTAAATTATTGTCTACTTTGTTATCAGAAAGTATTTCAAAAAGCAGTAAATTTTCTTTCCAGCTGAAGCCTCAAGAGAACATTACTTTTATCTTAAGATACAACAGTTTAAAATTATAATCAAAAGAAGAAATTTTGATGAGGTGGATGTGAATAGCTTGAAAGTTATCTTCCAATTCAGAAATAAATAATCAGTGAAGAAAATGGAAAACTCCTTGTCACATAATCAAAATTAACATCATCAAATACTACATGCTCCAGATGAGATACTTAGGGAAGCTAAACCATTTATAGAGCATTCCAGCTGAATATAATCACGAGGAAATGGCAGCAAAAACCCCAAAGAGGAATAGCCTATAAAATGGAACTATATAATATTTTTGAAAATGTTAATATTGTAAAAGGCAAAAAATACTTATGGGACTAGAGAGACAGTACAGGGAAATAAGGTGGTTTGCTTGTGGCTGAGCATTGCCAGGGATCACTCTTGAACACAGCGCCAGGAAAAACTAAAACACACCCGCCCTCCAACGAAAAAAGCAAATGATTATGGGGATGTTGTACATTAAGGGAGTCTATAGGGACTCATTCAATATGTAACTTTAATGCATAAGTCAGGATTGAAGGAGGAAAATGTTACCAAAAAAATTGTTAAGTCAACTGAGAATTCTCTCCATGTGAAATTCTCTCCATGTAAAATTTATCCTTTCTAGGGGGGAAAAATAATGACTGAACATTTAAAAGTTAAATACCGGGGCTGGAGTGATAGTACAGCGGGTAAGTTGTTCACCTAGCACGCGTCAGACCAGGGTTTGATTCGCAGCATCCTACATCGTCCCCTGAACAATGCCAGGAGTAATTCCTGAGTGCAAAGCCAGGAGTAAAAGTTAGATACCCTGACGATTACAATATTCTCAAATAACTGCCCCCACCCCACCCCCCAAGTTTATATAACACATCCATACACTTACAAACTCACAAACAGGGAAAGAGAAAGTATAAACAATACAATGATTCTGAAAATTACGAGTTCAAAATGAGAGAAGCATTATTCACAATAGCCAAAACATAAAGGCAAATAGCCCAATAAAGAAGATGAGGTATATGTATACTAAAGGGACTAATATTCTATTCCTCCCAAAACGGCAACTGATAGACCTGAGACAATGAATAGAACTTAAAGTGATTACACAAAATACGGTAAGTGAAAGACAATTACAGGACAGCTTAAATCACATAAAATATAAATAACCAAACAAACGAATTAGTAGAAACAACAAAACCAATTCCAAGAGTCAGTAAAAAGCATGCTAGTTACCAGAGAGAAAGAGGGGAGGTGGGTGGGAGAAAGGGATAGATGGGTCTTTTGGTAAAGGAAATTTTATTTATTTACTTATTTTTGTTTGTCTGGGGGCCATACCTGGCTGTGCTCCGAGGAAACTAGCTAAATGCTTGGGGACTGCTTCTGAAAGGGAATCAAATCCTGACCTAGGCACAAGTCCTAGCCCCATGAAAGGTCTCTGGTGACAGAATTTTTGCTGGGTGCACGGAATCCTTGACACAGAGGTACTAAATCCACCCTTGAAATTCTGTAGTATGATAAAACAATGATGAACCAAAAAAGTGATATTTCTGTAAATTTGGGGGAGAAGGGGCACAAACAGCAATGCTCAAGGTTGGTCCCCTTGGAACTCCAAGAACCATATGTGCCTGGGGGTTGAATCCAGACCTCCTGAATGCAAAGCACGCGTGCCAGCATGTCCAGCTGTCTCTGGCACTTTTTTTTTCCACAGGTTTTATTCCTGTACTTTTTCTAAGAGTGAAATTCTATCCAAATGAAGTCTGTTTATTCGTGTGTTTTTAATTTGAGTTAATACAACAACAAAAAGCACTCAAATGCCTTCTCAGTATCAGATGCACGAAAATCATCAAGACCTCACATGTAAACTTTCCTTGCAAGTTTGTAGGAGGGATTTTAATTGATGTAAATAAGAGGGAAGTGTCAGAAGGAAGTATTGGGAACAGGACAAGACAGGTGGGTAAAAGGAAGAAAGGCAACAGTTTATGCAAATTTTACCCCCTTAGTCCTACTCAAAAAACATGATTTTTTTCACATTTCTGAGAAATAGAATGTAAGAATAATCACAATGCAAATAGTGGAACCCAAGGCCTAAACCAGCTCAGCATTTAAATCCCTAGAGCCTCACCAAAGCCAACAAAGAGAAACCCTGAGGCAACCAGCTGCCCAGCAGCCTCAGGAAGACAACCAATAGGGGCTGCCCTCACTAAGCCTGCAAAATGAACTGCAGGCACAACCGAACACTGAATTTGAAGTTTCTTTTCCTAGTTTGATTCACTGCACCCATGTTTAATACTGACAATTTTCAAATTAACTTCACTATTGGCACCAGAAAGCTTTTATTTTCCCTGGCTGATTCTGCAATATACATACTTAACTACGAAGCACAGAACTAGAAAGAGGAAAAAAAAAAAAAAAATATATATATATATATATATATATATCATGGTTGCCCAAAAAAAAGAAAATACTATGATGTCTGGTCTCTTGTCAATCTTTTAAGAACTGATCCTGTGTAGACTTTGGTTTTTCTGAATTCTTTCTATAAAGCCCAGTGACCTGAAATATGAAGTGGCACTTCCAGGTCAACTTATAAAAGAACATAACCTTTTCCTTAGAGACCTGGTGTTCTCACCTTCAAATAAAGTTCAAAGAATCAAAATGGTCTTGTTACTTCAAAACCAAAAGCAGATCCTCAAAATCAAAAATACATATTGAAAGCCTTATTTTGATCAAAAGAAGAAACTATACGGATCAAACCACACTCATTTTAACATTCTGGTTCTAGTTTACAACTCTTTCCACACATTGTTAATGGGTGTGTGGGGGGAGAGGGAAGGAGGGGAGGGGAAGGACACCTTTCAGTCTAGAAAATGTGACTCTTGTTCCATGTATTTTGCTTAAAACAAACATAACCAACTGTTACCTTCAGTGTTAGAAAAAATGATATACAGAGAAGCAAGAAAAAGTTAAATCCTACACTGCATCAAAATTTAATAAAGCATTCGGTGTGAATGTCAAAAAGTCCTGTATTATCTTATTATGGAAAAGTCCAGTGTTATCTTATTCTGTCAGCTGGATTATTAGAAAGCTGAAAAAAAATTCTAATTACAATAGTATCAAAAAAATATAAAAGATTATAAGAAACATGACCAAATTTTCTTTTAAAGAAGAAAATGGAAATGCTCTGGTTTTAGCCTTGGAGAATAAACTATCTGAAGAATTATGGTATTCTCTATATCAAAATAATTGGCTTGGGGCACAGAAATGATACAGGGGTAAGGCATATGCACATGGCTGACTCCGGTTAAATCCCTAGTACCTTATATGGTCCTCTGAGCACCACCTGGAGTGATTCCTGAACATAACCAAGAGTAAGTCCTGAGTACAGTCCAGTGTAGCCCCCAAAACAAAACAATTAGTTTTGTACACCTCCGTTCCTTGCTTATGAGAATTTTTGAACTAACTTTGTTGTTGTTTTGGGGACACACCCAGTGACGTTCAAGTTCAAGGGTTACTCCTGGCTCTGCACTAAAGAATTACTCCCTGGTGGTGCTCGGGGTACCACATGGGATGCCAGGGTTCGAACCCAGTTTGGCCACACACAAGGCAAGTGCCCTATCCGGTGTACTCTTTCCTTATCTCCCTTCTTATGAGAGTTTTTAATAAAGTATAATCAAGGCTCAATTCTAAAATCCATCTCAGAAATGATACTTAAAAGTTGTGTCTGTAGGCAAGTTACATTCTGCTCTCTGCCACCATCTCCACACCTCAAAACAGAAACATATTCCTAGTATTGCTGGGGTTTAAATGGATCAGCACCTGGCACATAGTCGGCGTTCAATAACTGCTAACTACTAACACCAGCATCAACAGCACCTCCACCCATATGCAACAATTTGGAAAAATTAACACACATCAGACAATATTTTAAAAGTCCAAAAATAACAAAAAATAAAAAAAGTCCAATAATACATTATTACCTATGGCAGCAATGCAAAAATCAGATCAAATAAAAGAGAATAATCCTAAAGTATACATTCATATGTACATTTATAAAATCTAATGAGGGATAATAAAGTAATAAAACTGAGCTATCAATAAGTGGTTTTGGCAAACTATTCTATACATACACAGCTAATGGTGGGGGTTGCGGAGAGCTGGGCTCTGGCAGTGCTAATTATTTATAAGAAAATAATTGAGAGACTCACTGTACATTACAATTAAAATAATTCAAATGGTTCAAATGGATTAAATATAGTTTTTTAAATGAAGAAGCATACAGGTAAAAATGAATTTTTTTTATGGTTTAAGAAGAGGTTATACTTCCTCAGTATTTTTCTTAAAGGAAAAGTGTTCATCAAAGTGACACAAAGTGACTGAGGTTATACTTCCTCAGTATTCTTTTTTCAAAAAGGAAAAGTGTTCACCAAAGTGGCAAACTTGGAAAAAGAGTTTACATACACATATAAATATGCATGTATATGTGTGATTTATGTAAGGTTCATTTATCTTATTAAATTTCATCTTTATATGCTAAAAATGAAATGGAAAAAATATTAGAAAAAAATGAATAGGCAATGTAGATTTGAAAAAAAGTAAACAAGCAGAAAACACAACCTCTCCAGTAAGGTAAAAAATGAAAGGCAGTTTATTTAGGACTGAAAATCAGCACTGTGCTTAGTGTTAGCAAAAGAATAGCTGGTGCTTATGTTCGTTAACACAATGGCAGAGAGTGCAAGTGACCCGTGTCTCACAGGCGCACCTCAGCAGTACACAGCAATGTACTCCCGAGAATGTACTCCCCTTCGCCTAGTAAGCCCACTTTAAAATCTTGCCCTAGGAAACAATTGTAAACTGTCACTGTCACTGTCATCCCATTGCTCATCAATTTGCTCGAGTGGGCACCAGTAACATCTCCATCTTGAGAATTGTTGTTACTGTTTTTGGCATTTTGAATACGCCATGGGTAGCTTGCCAGGCTCTGGTGTGCGAGCAAGGTACTCTCGGTAGCTTGCCAGGCTCTCCAAGAGGGGCAAAGAAATCAACCCCAGATCGGCTTCGTGCAAGGCAAACACCCTACCGCTGTACTATTAGTTAGATGCTAGATAAAATAATCAGTTTTAAATATTTTAATCAATATATAATATTTCATATGGTGACATGGATTTTCACCTTTGATTTTAACCAATTATTCCCTCAGTGTCAGACATTTAGAGGTCATTTATCAAAACTCTAAGTTAGTTTACAGTAAGCAAACACCACAGCATTTTAGGTATGAGAATGTATGGACCATAGATAAAAATTGAGGTCAATCTGTTTTTCTTCTTCTGCTTCTTCTTTTTTAATTAAAAGAAAAGAAGCTCGGGCATTCATTCTGGCCAGCATATGCTTTCTTATATATAATCTTGCAGACACACATAAAGAATGCATGTGCACACAGCTCCCCCAGGATTTAGTCTGCTCTGAACAAATGTAAAAATCAATTCTTTTCATTGATCCAGTTCTCAAAGGTAGGGTTTTCACCTGGAGTTTCATCCAAAGGATGTCACTTGACTTTTAAACATTTAGAGAGATATATATTTGATGGAAAAAGAAAATAAAATATCATATGCTTCGAATATTTGATGCACTATAACAGCTACAAAACTAGCCAGCACAGAGAATGAGGGAAAGCTCCAAAAATGAATAATAAAGGAAAGAAAAGGGAGGCCCAGACAAAGGAAAGAAGCAAAGGAGAAGGTGGGCACTTATTTCTACCAAAATAAAATGCAAGTACCACCAGTGCCCTGAACGTAGGAATGGCTCCCGGCATGCTACAGCTAAAATTTCCAGTAACCTTGAATGACTGCCAAATTCCTCCACGGCATACTTTTTAGCTGAGCCCTTCATGTAAAAGAAAAAAGAGCAGAGGCAAAGGCAACAGGAACATACCAATTATAACGATGTCAGGCTAGCATGGCCTTCACATGTACAGAGAGTATGTCTGCATTAGCCTGGCTGAAAACTGACGAGATGAGCTAGATGTCAGCAGGCCACACAGCATAAGGCCGCCAGGCCATGTGAAAGAAACTGGATTTTGCTATGGGACAATAGAAACTTCCAGAAGGTTTATGCAGCATACCTTCTTATTAACCTTTCCTCTTCTTCACCTGCTCCTGGAGGATTCTGGAGCCTAAGCATCAACATATTCTTGTCACCTATTTTACTTTCCCAAGAAGCCTACTGCCTCCTCCCATTTTGTGACGCTGAAGACACTGTGCCTTCCCATCTGTTCACATCTTGATGAAACTCCTGAAGGCTGGAAACTACTCCCCAAGGCTGGAAACTAAGAGTTTAAGTGCTTGTCTTGCACTCAGATAACCTGGGTTCAGTCCCTAGAACTATACTTGGTCTTTCAAGCACAGCCAGGAATAATCCCTGAGCCAGGAATAAGCTCTTCCCCCGCACCCGAATGTACCTCCATCACTTCTTCAGAACTTTCTCCAGTTACCTGATATAAAGTTGGTTGCTTTTCTCTCTCTGGATGACATCCTTTCTTTTTTCCTTTACCACATTTATGACAATTATGTATTTGTTTAATGATTACATATTCTATTAGACTGAGACTCTGAGAGAATGAAAACATATCTATTTGGTCCATAAGTGTATATATGCAGGATTTCACAAATATCTGATAGCAAAAGCAAAAATGAAAGTAGTATCTAATCAATAATGAAAATTGAAAAACTGATTATTTTAAAAGATCAACTAAGTTTAAAAAAAGGTCAACTAAGTTGATCAAATCTTTTACTATACTGATTGAAATAAAAGCCTTAACTAAAATAAAACATGAAAAATGGATAATACTATAAACACTATAAAATAGAAACATTTATAGAATATATGGATAACATAAGCTTATATAGCATATGCCAATAAATTAGATGACTTAAGTGGACAAATTACGAAGCACAAACTGCAACAATTAACAAGCAACAAAGGAGCAATAGCAGTAGTAGTTTATAATTAACTACTTTTATAGGAAGTAGTTTATAGGAAGCAGCCAATAATAAGAAACTGAATTTGAAATTAAAAAAGCTTCCCATGAGGGGCCAGAGCAATAATACAGCAGGGAGGTTATTTGCCTTGCACATGGCCGATGCTTTTAAGGTCCAGAGGCATCTCTGCTGCGTGTTGCTCTCTTCCAAGATTTATTTGTGAATCTCTGGATCATGGCTGTTAATGAGCTTATGAGGTGTCCAGAGGCTGTTTGTGGGCATGACTGCCAGGCAGCCAAAAGCACAGGGGGTACGGGGCCCATTCCTGACTCCATGTGAGCCTGGAGGTTTCAGTCACAAAATCTGCATACCAGGCTGGAGTGATAGCACAGCGGGTAGGGTGTTTGCCTTGCATGCGGCTGACCTGGGTTCGATTCCCAGCATCCCATATGGTCCCCTGAGCACCACCAAGAGTAATTGGGTTCTGGAGTTTGTGACTGCCCGGGTTCTGTTGGGGCAGGTGGAAGGACTCACCTGCCCCCATCCAAGATTCCCTAATGAAGTCAGCCTGGCGCAGGGTGAGGTGGCATCTCTGCCACAAGTGATATTAAAAGTAACATGGACTAAAATTCAGAATAAAAAATTAATCCTTATGTTTTATGTTCAATTAATTTCTAAGAGTGTCAAGACAACTATGTAGAGAAAGAACCATCTTATTATCAAAACGATGACATAATAGATTACAAGCAAAATAATGAATCTGGTTGTATACCTCATTTTATATACAAAAATTAATTCAAAGCAGATGACACACATAAAAATGCTACTACATAAACATACCTACAAGAACAAGAAAACAGAGGCAATGTTCATAAAATGGTGCCAATCTAAAATCGGAGTAACAGTACAGTCGGTAGGGCGCTTCCCCTGCATTTGTCCGACTTTGATCCCCAGCACCACGTATGCCCGCCCCCCCCCACAGCCCACCAGGAATGATCCCTGAACACAGAGACAGGAGTAAGCCCTAACACCACCAGACATGGCACCAAAACAAGACAAAAACAAAAACACTGCACTGATCAAAGCCTTGCCGAAATACTAAACCACAACCAAAAACAAAAACACCAAAAGCACAAATAAAAATAAACTGATCTATCCAACACTAAAAACACTTGTACTTCAAAAGATGCATCAAGAAAGGGAAGACAACTACAGAACAAAGTCATGAAAAATCATGTTTATATGGTAACAAACTGGGGAGGGTAGAGCAACAATACAGCAGTACTTAATGCTCAGAAACATTAAGATACTTAAAACAAAAAAAGTGGGAAAGAAATATTTAGGAAACGTCCAGGCAGAGTGCTAGCCTTACATCAGCTGATGCAGGTTGGATCTCTGGCACCCCACACGGCCCGTTCCAACCAGAAGTGAATCTTGAGTGCAGAGCCGAGGACAAGCGCTGAGCTCTGCTGGGTGTGGCACCAGAACAAAAACAAAACAAAAATAGTTACGGTAATAAATTGGCACCCAAACCTTATAAAGAAATCTTATAATTAAGTAATAAAAATGAGTAGAACAAATTTTAAAATGTCAGAGGAAATAAAAACTCCAAAGAAGAGTCTCAAGCAGGGGCCGGCACCGGCTCGAGCTCCGCCGAGATTCGACCCGGGTGGCCATGCCTTTGCACAGCCGCTTTGCTGCTGAATGACCAGGATCCAGAACCAGCTATATGACGTCTGGTCCCAGCAAGTGCTTGCAGCCATGTCTCCAGACTGTGAACTAAGCTTTTGCTCCATGCTGCCCCAGGAAGGGAAATGATGCAATTTCCGACTTAAATCTCCCTGGACTTAATTACTAAAATACAGAAATCCTAAACCGCGCAGCCGCAGACTTTATATCTCTTCATTCTCGTCAGTGGAAAACTAATTATCAAATGTTTCCTTGTCAATAGGGCTGTATTTTTGGGGGATAAACTCCAACAAGAATAGTGAGTTCTGTTGTGAAACTCTGACAACAATAGTAAGTTCTGTGTTGAAATATGGAATGTAATCAAGGTAAAGAGAAAAGAAAGTGAAATTTATCAGTTATGCAGGTGGAGGTGTGGGGTGGGGGGGTGTGGGGTGGGAGGTATACTGTCTTTTTTTTTTTTTGGTGGTGGAATATGGGCACTGGTGAAAGGACAGGTGTTTGAGCATTGTATGACTGAGACATAAGTCTGAGAACTTTGTAACTTTCCACATGGTGATTCAATAAAATAAATTGATAAATTAAAAAAAAAAACTCCAAAGAAGACATAAAAACAGCCATTAAGTACAAGAAAAAATGTTCAATACTATTCAATATTAGGGAAATACAAATCAAAACCTCAATTAAATACTGCCTCACACCAATTATAATATATAAAATTAAAAAACAGACAGGGGACTGGTGAGATAGTACAGTGGATAAGGTTATCCTTGTACGTGGTTAACCTGGGTTCAATCCCCAGCACTCTGTAATTCCCCCAAAGCGCCACCAAAGTGATCCCTGGAGCACACGGGAGGGAGTAAGCCTTGAGCATTGACAGATATGTCCCCCAAACCAAAAATAAAATTAAAAGACTGATAGACACTAACTTGACAAGGATGTAGAGAAATAAAAATCTACATCCATTTCTAAAAGCAATGGGGAATGGCGCAGTTGGTTTGCAAATCAGTCCTGTAATTCATCAAAATGTTTTAAAAGCTGCATTTTCATTCCTTGATATATAACCAAGAGAATTAAAAGCAGAAGCATAGGAGCCAGGGATGTGTCTTAGTGGCGAGAGTGCATGCCTTACATGGATTCAATTCTAGCACAATAATAAACAGATATCTACTCCCCAAAGTAGTACACAAATATCCAAAGCAGCATTACTCATAAGAGCCGAAAAACCAGAAACTTATCCAAATGTACATAAACTAAAAGATAACTAAAATGGGCACATCCGTATGCTGGAATATAATTCAGACATAAAAATGAAATACTTATATACGCTATAATATAGAAAAACCTTGTAAACATGCCGAGTGAAGTAATCTGGTAACAAAAGGCCATGTAGTGTATGATTTCCTTTTTAGGAAATGTCCAGGAGAGTCCATTCTACAGGCAGAAAGTAGGGTAGCAGCCGCCCAGCAATAATGGAGAATGACTAACAGGCACGGGTTTGTTTCTTTTGATTGTCCAGGAAGGAGGCCGCAGGGAGGGCAATGGTGAGGGCTCACTTCACGGAGTCATTCCACCACAGGAAGCGCTGGGATGGAATCAGAGGAGCTGCACGCAAGGCTCACTCCTATACTACTTCTCCAGCCCATTATAGGTTTTCTTCGGGGGAAACCAATGTTCTCAAATTAGACTGTGACAATGGTTTTCACAGTCTTGTCAATATACTGAACAAATTAAGTGGAACAATTTAAGTGGCTAACTTGTATGATATGTGAGTTAATGTGGAGAAAGTGTAAGGTGCGTGAGGTAATAACTCAATAAAATCTTTAAAAATGAGCAGATCTATGTTGATATAATATTAGTTGTTTGCCATTAATTCAATTATATTTTCCCTTACTAAATTTTTATTTGATATGCTGTTAAAAGGGACTGAAGCGACAGCACAGCGGGTAGGGCATTTGCCCTGCACATGGCCGACAAGGGTTCGATTCTTCCGTCCCACTCAGAGAGCCCGGCAAGCTGCCGAGAGTATCCCACCCACACGGCAGAGGCTGGCAAGCTACTGGTGGTGTATTTGATATGCCAAAAACAGTAACAACAAGTCTCACAATGGAGATGTTACTGGCGGCCCCCGCTCGAGCAAAATCGATGAAAACAGGAGGACAGTGCTGTAGTGCAGCGCTGTTAAAAGAGGGTTAAAATAAAAAGATGACTTTAAAAAAATTATCTTTAAAAGGAATCTCAATATTTGGTCATCAAGTTCATCTAATATATGAAATCTGTATGTGTTAATTTATATAGTGACAAGGAATGTATGTATAGTCACTGTCACTGTCATCCCGTTGCTCATCGATTTGTTCGAGCGGGCACCAGTAATGTCTCTCATTGAGAGACTTATTGTTACTGTTTTTGGCATATCCAATACGCACGGGTAGCTTGCCAGGCTCTGCCGTGCGGGTTCCATACTCTCAGTAGCTTGCCGGGCTCTCCGAGAGGGGCGGAGGAATCGAACAAGGGTTGGCAGCATGAAAGGCGTAAGCCCAACCGCTGTGCTATAGCTCCAGCCCATATGTATAGTACTCTAACAATTTTTGCGCATAGCCTTAAAACTCACTTTAAGACTCAAAATTGGACAATTTAAAACTGTCCTCTAAGATCAAAGGCCACTCTGTTCCTCAGTTCAGCAATTCTTACAAAGTGTTAAGCACAGATCAGCTTGGAGCTGCTGTGGGGCAGGAGGCAGCAGCTAACGCAAAGGGATCCCCTCTGCAACAATAGGTGCCACGATGAGCATCTGTCGTATTTACCTGACTTAAGCCTCAGTTGACCTTTAGTAACTAGCACCCCAAAAGCAGGGTCCCGTCAAAAGGACTGGATGGACGTAAGGCAAGCAGTAAGCTACACTGGCATCAAAACAGGACAGGCCAAGTGCCATAAAACTCATAACAAGAGCCTGGTCATGGACAAATTCTGTCATGACCCAAAGAGAAATGACTGGTCAAGGGCCCTGCTAGAGTTAGGAAGGATTAATCCGGTCTGAGGATTGTAGTCTTGGATTTATAGCGAGATGTTCCCAGGAAAGCCACCATATATAAGAGCTTAATATACTGTGTCCATACAAAATGACTAGGAAGATTATTAAAAAATAAATTTAAGGTGACTGTTCAACTGGTTATGGACTAAGGAAAGGAGAAGGATGCCCTTAGATGAAATTCCTGCCCTTGAGCAGATCTCCTAGCAGGATGAGATCTTTGTCTTAGAAGAGCTTCCTTCTTAGGAAGGAAGGGCTTTCATATGTAGATTGTGCTATGCCCTGGGTGTACCTGCTACCCCCAACCTTGGAAGTTGGGCTCTTGATTAAGGCTGCAAGACTGCTCTCAGGGAGACTAGCATGGGGAAAAGAGGAGCCGGGAATGAGGGACAGTATGAGACTAGAATGGGGCACTCAGTGAGATTGGAACATGCGCGCAAGGAGAAAGGAAAAAAACAGCAGGACAGAGATCGGAATAAACGGCAACTGATCACCAACTAGCTTGGTGGCCCTGTTTCCTCCTTCATGCTTCTGTTGGCAGCTGCTGCAGGCTGGGGCAGGGAAGAGGCTTATGGCCACCAAATGCACGTGGAGAGAACACCGCATTTTATTTTTGAACATACAGACATCCTCAAAAAAACTAGAAAGTGAGCTTCCATATGATCCAGCAATACTACTTCTGGGAGTATATTCCTGTGATGCAAAAATACACAGCAGAAACACCATCTGCACCCCTATGTTCACTGCAACACTGTTCACAATAGCCAAAATATGGAAACAACCTGAGTGCCCAAGAACACACGACTGGACAAAAAGACTATGGTACATCTACACAATAGAATACTATGCAGCTGTTAGAGGAAAAATGAAGCCGTAAAATTTGCCTATAAATGGATAGACGCAGAGATTATCATGCTGAGTGAAATGAGTCAGAAGGAGAGGGCAGATATAGATTGACTGCATTCATTTGTGAGAACTATATATAGTATGAGAATAGTATCCAAGGCCAGGGAAAACAGGCCAGGAGCACTGGTCATTGGTTAGAAATTACCATGTGTGGGGGTGTGTGGGGGGGAAGAGGGTAGTTAAAATAGAAGGGGGCCCAGTATGACAACAATAGTTGGAAATAATCACTGGACAAAAACTGAATGTTGAAAGTAGTTAAAGGAATATACATGATACCTTTCAGTATCTCTATGAAAATATATGGCAGGCTGGGGTGGGGGTGTTAGGGTGGGGGGAGGGAGGAAAATGGGAACACTGGTGCTGGGAAATGTACACTGGTAGAGTGATGGATGTTTGAAAATTGTATGACTGAAACCCAATGATGAACAGCTTTGCAATGCTCTATTTCACAGTTATTCAATTAAAAAAATAAATAAAAAATAGATGGGCTCAAGAAGCAGAAGCAGAAACTGTGCACTTACATTCCTTAATACTGGTAGTGCCAACTGCTCGAAGGAAGTCAGATCCACCACATACTGCCCAACTCTGCATTCACGTTTTCCTGGTGGAGGCTCTGACCTGTATAAAAAGATAGTATTTGGGGTTCAAAGATTCCTTTACAAATGTTTTTTAGCAGTTCCACTGAGACTCCAATCTACCCTGTATATTGTTAATCTCCCTTAAAAATACAAACACACAGTTTTGCTTATATCCCACAGGAGAAAGATCATTCTGTATTGGTCCCTCTTCATCTAACTTCACTCAACATGATACTCTCTTCTAGGTGAACAAAAGAGTGCAAACATCTAAGTAAGAGGTTTTGGGCTCCTGGGGGAAATGCCCAGGAGTGAAATTGATTGTCATATGGAAGCTCAATTCCTAGGTTTTTTGTGAAGTCTCTGTATTGTATTCCAAATGGGCTGGACCAGTCTACATCCTCACCAGCAATGAATGAGGGTCTCCTTTCCCCAAATCCATGCCAGTACTGGTTGTTTTAGTTCTTTTCGATGTGAGTGTGAGATGATATCTTTGTGGTGTAAGATGGTACCTCATTGTTTTGATTTGCATCTCCCTAATGATTAATAATACAGTCTTTTTAAGCAGAGAAATAACAATTGCCCAGCTACAACAGAAAACTGATTGTTGTCCTTCAATAGGACAACAATCTTGGCAGGACAAACCTGAAGCTCCAGGTAGCTACCATACCACCTCTCTGAAAAGTGGTAAAAGAGAGGGCTACAAAGTACAAAGTGAGTTTAGTTTATTAGTCAGTGAATACAAGTATTTGGTAAAACATATTTTTGTACTTTTTCCCACATAATGATTTTAATCTCAATTTTTCTTTCTCTGAGAAATCTGTACAGACCCAAGAATATTTCAAGATAGAAGAGATAACTAGGTCAACCTCTTCTCCAGAGAGAATAAAACATCATAGGAACAAAATATCAGTACCCAACTCTGGACAAAGGTCCCCTCATGCCAGATAAGGTGACAACATCAAATCCAATTCTTCTTCCTCCCTGTCTGACTTCTTCTGTATAAAATCCATCAATAGGCATACCAGATGATATTAAAACCTCAGTGGCTTTCTGGATCAATGTTGTTTTTCCAACTCCTAAAAAAAACACAATAAATTAAAAATTAAAAAAAAGAGGTCATCAAATACCACTCCCTTGACAGAACATGTTTAGCAATACGTACTGATTCCCAATGAGTGAACAAATGGCTACAATGGATTTTAGTAACACTAAGTTTACTTTATTTTTGATTGCTCCAGGTGTCAAAACTTCATTTCAAGCACAAACAGGCATAGTAAAAATATGAAAGGTATCTTAAAGTTTATTTTTAAATTATGAAACATCACTAGTTTTGTCACATACTTAATCTAGAACCAACTAGTTCTCCCAGTATGTAATTTGTTATCTCTTAGGACAAACTTTATTTTCTCCTAAAATTATTCTCCTTATGTAAGGAGAAAATTCTACACCTAGAAAGCAAAACTAGACATGCTTGGGTCAAAGGCTGAGGGCCTTCAACAAGAATTTCAACTTTCAAAACTGTGCAATTAACAACGGGAGAATCTCTTCAGTCTGCCATTAACTTTGCCTTCCAAAATAACGTCTTAAATATCACCAATACCACCAGAAATGGCACTTTTATTCTTTTACCTTTTGGGGGCCACACCCAGACATGCTGTGGGTCCCAGAGCCATTCTGAGTAAGCACAGCCTGCGTGAACCTGCAAGGCTCTCTGCCAGGGTTGCTAAGGGGCCAATGAGGCTATACCTGGCCATGCTTGAGGGTAGAAATGGCAATTTTAAAGCTTTTTTTTTTTTATAAGAACAATCTTAGCAGACTGGCAACCCTTCAATCTCCAGTGTCCCTAAGAACCAATTTGGCTTTCTCCAACACCTTCCTAAATTACAATCTTCAGAAGCTTATTTTCTACCTCAACCCCTCCTTTTTGGTCCCCAGCCTAGCTTGCTGACTGATGAGTTCTTGTGCTTACAAGTAGCAACAAGGTACTACCTAATAGTATCACTGTCATCCCACTAATCATCGATTTGCTCGAGTGGGCACTAGTAACGTCTCCATTGTGAGACTTGTTACTGTTCTGGGCATATCCAATACGCCACGGGTAGCTTGCCAGCGCTGCCGTGGGGGCAAGATACTCTTGGTAGCTTGCTAGGCTCTCCGAGAGGGGCGAGAGGGGCGGGAGAATCAAACACGGGTTGGACGTGTGCAAGGCAAATACCCTACCGGTTGTGCTATGGCTCCAGCCCATATTATTCTTAATATAAGAAAACACAAATATTTACCTACATGGTAGAAAAGATAAAATGCTAAAACAGTGAAGCAATAGGAGGCATTTGTCTTAAGTCCTATTTTGTTTTCAGCTGTATTTTTCATGACCAGTTATTAAGCAGCTACCCTAGTGCTGTCCACAATAAAAAGTGACTTATACTGTCAGAGACCCCAAAATGTCTCAGACAGGCAAAGCAAATCAGAAAGCTTCAGAATTATTTTTGGTTCTGATTCTTCTACAACACTGACCCTAAAATAAAGATTCGAATGCAATATTTTATTTTGGAATGCCACCCCAAGACATGATGGCAGGGAAGCATCTGCATCATCAAGGAAGTGACCATTGCAAATAGCTGTAGCTTAATCCTACTGGGGAGTCCTAGGAGTATGGGATGCAGTGCTCTGCACTATCCTGCGCTAAGGAGTTTACTCACTAACACAATCTATCACAAGTGAGAGGTTGCTCCCGGGGACAGAAATTCATTGTTCAGGGGGTGGGAAGGAACTGGAGACATGGTGGAGGGAGTGTATACTGGTGAAGAGATTGGTGTTGGAACAATGTACACCTGAAACTCAATCAAGAATAACTGGGTTTGGAGCGACAGTATAGAAGGTAGGGTGTTGCCGTGCGTGCAGCCGACCTGGGTTCAATCCCTGGCATCGTATCCCAACTGGTCCCCTGAGCACTGCCAGGAGTAATTCCTGAGTGTAGAAGAATAAGTACCCAAAAAAGCAAAATGACTTGGTAACTTTGTAACTTATAGTGATTCAATAAAAAACAAGTAGAGAAATTCCCTGATCTTTCAGGCATGAAGAGGGAATCCCACAAACTAAAATCAGACTGCAGGTACCAAAGAAAGCCCTCCAAAATAATTTCAGACAGAAAACATTTGGAAATGGGGGGAAAAATACTAAGTGCCAAGGAGACATGGGTGGGGCACAGAAAGAACAAAAAGTAATATTTTATCCAATAATCTGCATTCATAAGAGATTCAGACTTTTTTAAATTTCTAAATCTAAAGTAGTCAAGAGTTTGGCATTGAATTAGTAACAGAAAAAAAAAATGAAGCAACATTTTTTACTAAAGGGAGCCATCACGTCTAAAGAAAGAAGATTACCACCTGATAAAAGATTACTGAAAGATTAACTTTTACATAGTTGCAATACTGTGTTGTCTATTAAACTAATCAAAAATCACAGTATAACAGCTTTCAGAAGGTAGGCGGAGAAGGTAGATCATTTTGAAAACAGGCATAAAAGAATTCCCCTGTGGGATTGAATCTTCTCAACTTCAGGCACATAAAACTGAGGAAACATAAGAACCAGTGCCATTCTGGTCAGCTACTGTCCCCACCCACCTACAGGACTTGGAGGACATATAACCGGAAAAATAGGCCATGTCTGTTGTAAGACACATAGATATCCTGGGATCAGACTGCTGAGGAAACTATATTCCATGTTTCAAATAAAGGGCTGACAAATTTACTGTCAGAAGACAATATTCTTTTGCAATATTAGGGAGTACTTCCAGATATTAAAAATCCTCACGCCACCCCCCACCTCACTCTCCCTCAAGGCTTGGTAAAAATAAACCCCTAAGTTTGCAATATGAAGTGCAACCTTTGCTACTTAAGGATAAATATAATCATTAGGACAAAATGAAAAAATCCGAGGCCCAGGAGGGTCATCTTTAGTATCTGATCTCAGAACTAACTTGAACAATATCCCGCTGTTACAAAAGAGTTGAATAAATCACTTTCTGCAACTCCAAGCCAGCTTCCTGAGCCTATCCAATATGGTTACTACCTAGTGACTTTTCTCTCTGACAAGATTCTTAAGTCTTGGTTTGAAAGGTAGCTTGGCTTTAGTCTTATTTGACCCCACTTCAGGAGAATGCCCACAGACCAGAGTCAGGGGGGTGTCCAAAAATAAGGGTATGAGGTGAGCGGACACAGGTACCAGGTCTGAGAAGGAGACTAAGGCCTCTCAGACTGCAGCCTTGTCCCAGGACGGTAGAAATTCGGGTGGTTAATAAACCTGGAGTCGGTAGAGGTGGTCAGGCAAAGTGACCTATTTAACTTCACAGTTCTCCAAGTGAAAATTCTGCACGTCCTTCCCCTAGACGCATGGATCAGGAGCCACTGGCAGGACAAAATAATTTAGAAACCTTCATTGTCAACTACAGTCGTGCCAGATATTCTGAATTACCATGTGTACACATCATAACTTCAAATCTATGGTAGTTATTACTATTGATGAGGACTATAACGAGAAGTTCTGCTACTTAATACTTCAATTTAAATAATTCACATTACAATTTTGTCCTTTTTAAAAAAAACATGACTGGCTTCAATATCAATTCTTTCTACTTTATAAAATCATGAACTATTTTTTGGTCTTTTGTGTGGGGGCCACACCTGAACGTGCTCAGGGCAAGCACATTATATACATTACATATACATACGTTCCTCTGTTCCTCTTAGCCACTGTTTGTTGATGTTTAGAAAGGAATCATGGGGGGGGCAGGGAGGGGTGAGGTCAGATTTGCACGCTTGTAGCTCTCACCACCGTTTCGCAATACTTGTAATGTTGCATCACTGTAATGTATGCAACTGTCATGTATATAATGTATGCCCAGTATCAATCCGGGTCAGCTGCATGCACAGCAAGCGCGCTTTCACCCGCTGTAAGGACCCCCCCCAAAAAAAAATCACCTCTTCTGGCCTGGATCGATAGCACAGCGTAGGGCGTTTGCCTTGCACGCGGCCGACCCGGGTTCAAATCCCAGCATCCCATATGGTCCCCTGAGCACCTCCAGGAGTTAATACCTGAGTGCATGAGCCAGGAGTAACCCCTGTGCATCGCCGGGTGCGGCCCAAAAAGCCAAAAAGAAAAAAAAAAACATCACCTCTTCTAAGGAAACTATGCTCCTCGTATCAGATTCCTAAAGTCGGACTTGTCAGCAGTCAGAGCCCAGATCTGAGCCGGCCGCCCCCACTCGGCGCACCCTCCACGCGCACCCCTCAGCCAACCAAGAGGACCCCCAGATTACCTGGGGGCCCAGTCAGGAACACGTGCCGCGCCATAACCCTGAGCAGGGATGTGGGGGGCGGGTCACGACCCGGGAGCGGGACGCGAAACCCGGGCCTAGGTTGCACCCCGCGAATTCCAAACCCCGCCTCTGGCGACCGGAAGCTCCGCCTTCACGACTGCGCGTGCGCGTCAGCTCGCGCCCGCGGTCCCGGGACGCGCCGGCCTCCGCGGTCTCGGTGCGCGCATGCGCCCTGGGCGTCCAGCCGCCGCTCAGCCCACCCGTACCCTTCCCTGGAACGTTCAGTCCTTCGGCGATCCCGGCACTTAAGCCTCGGTGCTGAACTTCCGTGGGACGTTGGCGGGGGGATGCACGTGAAAATGTCGGTGATTAAGCCAGAATTTTCCCCACGTTAGATTCCTGCCCCTGGATTTCAGAACTGAAATTCCTGCAGGCTGCGGGGACTGTGTGGAAAGTTGGGGTTCCCGGAATCCTGCGTCCGAAGTGCAGATTTTATTGCAGTTTCGAGCTAGTGGCCTGATTTTTGTCGGTTATAGTTGCAAACGAGAATGATTGGCTAAACTCGCTATTTTCTGGACTCCTCATCCAGATATTTGAAAAAGATTGAATTTGGGCGAGACTGGAGAATCTGACTGAAGACTCTATTTTGTTGTTTTAAACGCTCCAGCAATTTCTAATGTGCCGGGGCTTGAGAACTTCTGGTTTCAGCAACTTTCGGTCCTCAGATATGCACATGGAAGCAAGGGTTTATTTTAGGGGTGTGTTTTTTTTCCCCACCTCCGTGTCACGAGTGTAAACCAAAACAGGATCCTGCTAAAGGATTCCCTACCTACAAAAACTTGAATATCTTCTCCAGTTTTACCTCCCTCCCGCCCACATCCCCCCCCCCCCGCCCCCCGCCCCGGCCTCTCTACACCGCGCGCGTGTACACACACACACACACACACACACACACACACACACACACACACACACACACATACACACACGAACCTCTTCAAGTGTTGCAACCGGTGAAATGAAGTGTCAATAGCCTTGGGCCAGTTTACCTGTATACTCTTTCAGTCTAACATGTGTGCAGTTTGACTTGCGATCAATCATTCTCCATCCTAGCTAAGAAAGCAATTTCAGTGAGTGCTCAACTTAATAGGTTTTTTTCCACACACAGGACCTCCGGGGCTCCCCTTAGCCACTGTTTGTTGATGTTTAGAAAGGAATCATCTGGGGGGCAGGGAGGGGGGAGATCAGATTTGCACAGTTGTAGCTATCACCACCGTTTCTGCAATATTTGTAACGTTGCATCACTGTAGTGTAGGCCTTTCACTTAGGTTTATCCTTCATCCTTTATGCAAGTTGGAATCTGGAATCCAGCGGCTAATAGAGTCAAGGAATTTTCCCCCACTCTCCCCCACCATAGAAGGAGTTTCCAAAAGAATCTCACAGTCACTATATACATGACTTTAATCAAAAACATTTCTTTTTAAGTTACAATTCATCATTGAAAGCAGCTTATATTTTCAGGAATCACCAGAGGTTGGATTATGTTGTTCAGAGTCCAGAATTCTGGCTAGCATCAGGAACATATAAATTTTAGGTATAGAGAATTGAACTCAGAACAAATAGAGAAATCTAACCTAATTGGGTATTCTTTTCCATTAAAGCCATTTCTTTGTGTGATAATTACATAGATGTTTTTATGGTAATTACCTCAGTAACAGGTGATTCCAGTCTTCCTGCAACATGAATGCAGACACTCTTTTAAGAGTACCATTTTTTTTTTTTTTTTTTTGCTTTTTGGGTCACACCTGGCGATGCACAGGGGTTACTCCTGGCTCTGCACTCACGAATTACTCCTGGTGGTGCTCAGGGGACCATATGGGATGCTGGGATTTGAACCCGGGTCGGCCACGTGCAAGGCAAACGCCCTACCCGCTGTGCTATCGCTCCAGCCAAGAGTACCATTCTTTATTAAAGAAATTTGTCGCTATATGTCTAGAATCTCAGCATTTCCCAAATCCTCCAAATCCTAAAAAAGCTTTTTGTTTGTTCTTAATAAAAAACCATGTTTTGGGGATTTGGGAAGTGTTTTTATATCTGCTTTGCCAAGACTGTCCTAGTTTAAAACTGAGTTCCAGGTCTTTGGAACTTTGCCCACTCTTGCCCATGCAAACCAGAATTCTGGTCATTCTACAGTTAAAAAGTAAAAAGCAGAATTTCAGAATCAAAACTGAGAGGTTCTGGAGAGATAGTATATCAGGAGGGTCCTTCTCTTCCAGCAGCTGACTTGGGTTTGATCCCCAGCTCCCCATAGGGTACACACCCTGCCAGGAGTGATCCCTAAGTGAATAGCCTGGAATAAGCCCTGAGCAGCTCAGCCTCCCTGCCCCCCTCCATCCCAACTCCACAAAAAAATGAACAATACTTAGCGCGTTGTCAGGTTAGATGTTTTAGGTTGAATTTTTGTGCTCCTCTCATCAACCATCTTGATGGTTAGGGGGAAATAGCTCATGAAAGGAAACGCCTCACGAACAGAATTGATGCCACTAATAAAAGGTTTGCAGCTGGGCTGCTGGCCCTCATCAGACCTTACCAGCACCTAATCTCAAACTGATAGCGTCCAGAACTGTGAGATAAATTTCTATTGTTTTTCAACAACCTAGTTTCCCAATCTGTGGGGTTTTTTTGTTTGGTTTGGTTTTGGCTTTGGGCCTCCAGGAGTGACTCCTGGCTCTGCACTCAGGAATTACTCCTGGCAGTGCTCAGGGGACATTATCGGATGCCAGGAATCAGGCCAGCTGCAAGACAAGCACCTTACCCACAGTACTGTTGCTCCACCCCACTCCACCAGTCTGATTTTTGTTGTTGTTGTTGTTGTTATAGCAATCTAGGTTGGCTAAGATGGTAAATGCATAGTTTTATAGTTCATTTTTATATGCTGCTGTTCTGAATATAGGACTTTTACCTAAACAACTAATATTGGCAATGCTGATAATTATAAAGTCTGTTTAACACAGTCCCTACCTGAATTCCTGACCATGTACTGATTACAGAAGTAGGGATGATTACACCGTCACATGCCTGGCTATTAACCCACACCACACAAACACACACTCAAACACATTTATACACCCCTGGCATCCAGTGGTATCTCACTGATTGGACAACAAAGGTCTGACATGAAAATTGGATGGAAAACTGTGAGCAGAACAAAGAGGATATGACTACTGGGGTATGAAAACATGAAAGCGAAAGAACTGGGAAAAGGGTGTTGTTTTGCCAGGCCAGCATTCATTGCTATTGTGGGAATAGTTCCTAAATTTTTCTTTCAGGAAAACCAGCACCTTTCACTCCCTCCCCTTTCCCTTCCGTCCCCTGTCCCATCATTGAAATGGTGGATCCCCAGTTTTAGGCTCCAGAAAGCACCCCCATATTAGGTTCACTACACAAAAACCTAAGTCTTTCATCTGTCCTCTTTCTCTTCCATGTCACTCCTCTGATTTTTAATTAGAGACCAGCAAGTTTGACTCAAGCAGAGAGATATGGGGACAGGGACACCTAAGAAGCTTCCTTCCCTCTCTCTTCCCAGTTACTTGTACCTCATCCTCTAAAATAGGCTCAATTTGTATTTCTCTGGGATGCAAGAACGGGAAGCCTTTCCTTGTTCTTTAAAAAAATGCTCTCTCAACCTTCCACTTTAATCCCCACACCCCCCAGCAGATGAGTGAAAAAATCTATTTACATATTCTTTGTATTCTGCGATCTAACTATGAATTTCTCAAAAGGCAAGGTTCTAAAGAATCTTTCCTGCTTTTTAATTTTTTTTAAGTCCACCAAGTAGCACATTGTTCTCTCCACAGTGTGCCAGGAACTGTACTATGATCTTGAGGTATAGCAGTATAGGAAACAGTTTATGCCCTGACAAAGCTTATTTCCCACTGGAGAGAGATAATGGCTAAATATAGAATGTAATGGGATAATAAGGACAGGAAATAAGAACAAAGGATATATAACAAAGAAGTACAGGTGTATATGTGTGTGTGCTCTAAAGCAGCTCTTAGAATAGTATGGACGCAGAGAAAGTGGAGAACTTTAACTGAATCTGATCTCATTCTTCCCCAGAGAGTTTTTCAGAGTGATTATCATAGTCACAGAATGATTAGCATGAATATTTGTGGGCAATTGGACCAGGGAGATCAGTCTCATTCCCAAGTTGCTTTGGGTACCTGGCGGACCCTACCACTGGACTCCTGCTGAAGTTGAATCACTGCACACAAGCTTCTCTCAGCGAATGCAGTTACATCTACATCAGACAGTGTTTCTCTCTGACTTAGGAAGAAGCTCATGTTTATTCAAGATTCATTTTTCCCCCTATAAATTACCTGTCGGAGCAAGTAATTGCTTTTTAATTTGTTCAAAATATATCATCCCCAAAATTGTTTGCACAGTGTAGCCTAGGTTAAGTTCTGTTGGTTTTAATTAGCCAGATTCATCCCTCAGGAATTATGACACTCCTTACTACCCACAAGCCTGTTCCTACATATTAGTTAAAGGAATGGTTTTAGCTTATCTTGCTGGAGTTGATAAAGTTTCTGCTGACTGAAAACTAAACGGAAACCTTATCAATAGTTAGCTTTATTTGGAAGGAATTTTCTTTAGTCTTCCCAGAAACGTAAAGTACCTTAATGCCTTTCTGTGGTCAAATGTCTTCATCAGTTTCTAACATCATGTGGCGCCAGAAATGAAATTAGAATTTTGAAGTACTAATTTGTAGCAGAAAAAGTAAGTGCATTTTAAACCTGTTCTTTTTTCTCCTGCTGGAGATAGATAATGATGTTTATACAACATTGTTGATCAACTCCCACCAAAAAAATAAAATAAAATAGAATTCAAAAGCCCAATTAAAAATCAAATCATTGTATGGAAAGCTACATAGAAGAATAGAGATGGAAATTAAGGCTAGAATGGTCAGAGAAGAGATTTTGAAGCTTGAACTGCCATCCTGTGAATGGGTGAAAATAAAAAGAGTAGGTGAGCTAGGTGGCCTGTTACAGAATTGCCTAGGTGTTGAGGAGTGAACCTTCAGCAAGGAGGCAAACTTGTTCTCACAATTAGGAACTTAGGCAAAAAACCTTGAGAGGGATGATCCTGCAGGTGCAAAGACGACCCTATCAGAAGCTTCCGACAGATACCTCAAAGACCCAGAATTGCTCTAAGCCCTATTTTCTTCTTGTAATTGCCATTAGAAGGATTTGGATTTCATGGCTAACAGATGGCCTTGCAAGATCAACTCCCTTTAACCCTTGATGGATCAGTGTGGAAGGGATGGGCAGGGAGTACAGATGGAAAAAAATAGCAGAATATTAAGTTCATTGGTGAAGCTAAATTGGGCTTCATTCAAGCTATAAATGTCAGTTAGGGGGCTGGAGCAATAGTACAGCGGGTAGGATGAACCTGGTTGCACGCGGTCAACCCACGTTCGATTCCCAGCATCCCTATATGATCCACCACCAGGAGTAACCCCTGGGGCATCACCGGGTGTGACCCAAAAAGCAAGAAATAAATAAATGTCAGTTTGGTTTTGTGTAATTGCAACAAATCTTTTAAATACACATACGAAAGTGGGCACAACCACAGAGACACCTACCCTGCTTTCCCAGAGACCCAAGACTTGGTAATAGGAATATTGTTTATCTTTACCAAAGATAATTTTTTGATATCTCTACCAAAGATAAAGAATATTGTTTATCTGTACTAAAGAAGTACAAAACTCCAAACATGCATAAAGTAAAACTAGGACATTTTATGTATATTTATTTATTTATTTATTTGTTATTGAACCGTAGTGAGATACACAGTTACAAAGTCATTTATAATTGGGTTTTAGTCACATGATGTTCCAACATCCATCCCTTCACCAGTGTACATCTCCCACAGTGTCCCCAGTTTCCCTGCAACCACCCCCCACCTCACCTCTCTCTCTCTCTCTCTCTCTCTCTCTCTCTCTCTCTCTCTCTCTCTTCTCTCTTTCTTTCCCTCTCTCTCTCTCTCACTCCTTTTTGGCATTACAGTTTATAATGCAGATAGTGAAAAGATAATCATATATCCCTTTACCTACTTTCAACACAGTTCTTGAAAACTAGGATCTTTTAAACTTTGTTTCCCACCCTCCCAAGGGCACTCTGCAAGTTGGGCTCAGCCACTTTTGATAGAAACAAACATTGGGAAAGGAGCTGAAGCTGGAAATTGAACCTCCTGAGCTGAAAACATGCCATTTCACCCAAGGTAAATCATTCGGCTTTTGGGGGCCTCAGTGTCTCTATCTGAAAAATAAAAATTACTGCCCTGGAGGACACTCATGTGTGTGCTGTGAGAATGAATTGAGTCTATTTATGAAGAAACTTTTTAAAAGCATAAAGTCAGTTGCTGATACCATGGCATTTCAGAGTTTCTGTATGACTGAAGTTGGCATATGCAAATAAGTAAACAGATACCTTTTCTCTTGGTCTTGAATTCCTCTTAAGAGATATTTTTTAGACTTGTTTTTATACCAAAGAGGTATTGTTTCTAAATGGTTGCTTTGTAAATGTCAAGTATGTAAAAATCTAAAGAGACTAGAATAATAAGGCTCATGAACTCAAACGCACCTTCAGCAATTACCAACTCATGACTAACCCTGTCTCATTTACCTTCCTTCTTGTTTTTTTCCTCCTAACCCCCCTTGAATTTTTCCAAGCAAATCATCAGATATCATATCTATTCACTGAAAAATAATTTATTATATATTTCTAAAATATTAGGAAGATTTTATACCCACAATATCATTTCCACACCTAAAGCATCATTTTTTATTTTACAAAATATAAAGTCAGTGTCTAAATTTTCTTTGTTGGATCATTAAGATTTTATTGTTTTAATTTTGCTTGAGTAAATGTTAGTACATTCAAAGATTGTGTTTGGCTTAAATATATCCCATTCATATCAAGTATCACTCTTATCTTAATTTTTTTTCCTTATGTCATTTTGTTAAAAAAAAACTGATGGCTTATCCTATATACTTTTTCACAGTCTGAGTTTTTGGTTTTGTGCCTTGCTTGTTTAAACTTACCCCCCTGTGCCTTGTGTTTTTTATTTCCAAAAGAGACTCAATTTGACTCCCTTACCCTGAGATGCCACTGCCTTTTCTTAACATGTCCAGATGGAAGATAATTTGTAATCTTTAAGAAGTTCTTCTTCTCCTTCTAAATCAGTTTTCCTGTGCTCACTTCCTACAGGCCAGGTATTATTAAGCTCTTACATGCATTATCTTATTCTATTTTTTTCAGAAGTATTATGAAATTGCATAGCTCTAATGTGCTGTTCATCTTAGCTATACAACATCTAAACCATTTTCTGTGGGGAATTGCCTACTTTATGAATCTTTTTAAGAAGCCAGAGTTCACGTCTTTCCACATTACATAATGTGTTCCCAGTCAAGGAAAAGGCCAGTCAGGTAGTCAGATGATTCCCCAAGATCTGTTTGTATATCTTTTGTTTGCATCGGTCTCTACTGCAACCTTAGGGGCTGGACCAAGGTAGCATTTCTAGGAAATCTGTCCTGGGTTCTTGTCACCTTTGAGTCGGCATAGTCCAGCCTGCCTCAAATTTTCCCTCAACTTCTTGGAAATGCAGAAGAGAAACAAAGGGCCCTTTGTTAGAGGACAGCATTTAGCACAGATGTAGAGGAGGAAAAAAAATCCTAGCTATCTTTATTCAAGGACTTGCTTTCATTATACATCATTTCATTTAAAGTAGCAGTTTCTTAGAGTCTATCTACCACATCCAATAAGGTCTCACTATAATTGAACCTGTGAATCACAGTCTTAGTGGCAATCCTGCCTCAGGGCATATAAGATTATAAAGATTCCATATTAACTCATTTGCAATCTTACACATTTTAACTGATAGAATGGAAAGCTACATCTCCAATAATGTAAAGAAGTAACATCAGATATTGTATAATGTGATCACAACTATATAAAATTAAATTAAAACTACATAAAATGATTGGAATTGCTGGAGAGATTAGTACAGGGGTTTAGGCATTTGCTTTGCATGCAACCAACCCAAATTTGATCACTGGCACCACATATGGTTTCTTGAGCACCTCAGAAGTGATCTCTGAGCACTGAGCCAGGAGTAAGCCCTGTGACTACTGGGTATGGTCCACACTAAACCCCCTCACAAATAAAGGAAAGAAGCTATCCAGAATGTTACCTGCAATGTGAGTAATTGGTAGACAAATGAGTTTATTTTCATTATTATGCTCTTCCATATTTAATGTTTTCCAAATTGTCAGTAACATTGTTGCAAAATAAACATGCCCACTGTATTGTGGAGTTTATGCATCCCCCAAAATTAAGGTATCAGTTGCTCACAAATGTAAAGTACCAGGCAAAAAAACATTATATGGTTCCTTCAAATGCATAACTTGATGATTTGGTTTTATTGTACTGAGGGCTTTGTTGAATTACAAATGTATTGTGGTGCGTTTAAATCCATTACTTACAGTGCTTAGTAATTGTTCTGAAAATAGCTATTACAAAAGACTATTTGGCATTGCCATAACCCTTTAAAAAGGACTCTGTGCAGTGACCCAGAAAAAAAGCTCTAAGTTTGCACAGAATACAAGAGATGCAATGCACACAGAGATGAGGAGATGAGAAAACCCCTCTTATGTGAATTTATGAGCACACACAGACATGATCTCCTTGAAAACTCTGCTGCTGCAAGAGTCTGCAGAGAATACAAGAGATGCAGTGCTAAAGTAGCATAATATAATACTAACACCTAAGCACAGTAGAGTAAGGGCCACAAGGGTCACACCGTGGTTTGGAAGTGGGCCCCACATGCTGGGGGAAAAGGCAATTGGGATGGAGAAAGAACCACTAAGTAAATGATGATTAGAGGGCTTGCCCAGGATGGGAGATATGCTGAAAGTAGACAAAGGACCAAACACAATGGGCTCTTAGTATCTGTATTGCAAACCATAATGCCCAAAATTAGAGAGAGAGAGTAAGAAGGATGGTACCTGCCACAGAGGCAGGGAGTGGGGGTGGGGTGGGGGTGCCGGTGGGGACACTGGGACCAATGATGGTGGAAAATGTGCACTGGTGGAAGAATGGATGCTCAAGCATTGTGTGACTGAAATGTAATCATGCAAGATTGTAACTGTATCTCAAAGTGATCCAATAAAACATCTTTTAAAAAGAAGAGAGAGAAGCAATGCACACGGAGATGAGGATATGAGAAAACTTCTCTTACGTGAATTTATGAGCACACAGAGACATCATCTCCTCTCAAGAATAGTACCTTCTCTCTTGGCCACACGGGTACCTGGGGAAACTGATGCTTCTCCTGACTAGAGACCCTGCCCTGGCAACACTTTCTAGACTACTGCCAGCCAGTTGAAACGCACCTCCACTACGCCCTCAAGAGCCAATTGCAAAGAACAGGTACCGGAAGCCACTCTATCGTATCAGATCTGGGAAAACAAGGAAATTGGGTGTCCCTTGTTCCATATCATGAATGCATGCTTTCCGTAGGCCCTCTGGGAATTTTGGAAACAGAGACCCAGAACTGAATAAAGGATAGGGAATAAAGAAGTGATGTGCTTAAGTATATAAACCTGTGAAGTTTTGGGCAATGAATTGTTGTTTGAGGTGGCAAAAAGCCTAGGTTTGACGTATGTCTAACTTTGCTAGAGAAATACAGACATAGACAATACTTTACTTTTATTTTTCCTTAACCACTTAATATTTGGAACATAGACTAACATGATCAGCTCTTATCTGAAATTCAAATAAAGAAATTTTATTATTTTTATTAGTATCAATGATTGGATTTGGCAGCTCTAAGAGTCACCCATCACTACTGCGCTCCATCTGTCTTTCCCGTCAGGGTCATCAGCAGTCCGGGGAAATTGAACAGGAGGCCTCTAAGGAATTTAAAATTTTGTTTCTGAGATTTCTGAGATTGTTTCTGAGATTCAGTCGTGAGAAGGAACACTTGGACTATCTACTAAAGCTTTAAAAAGAAAAAGAAAAATGGATATAAATGATAGGAAATGCAGCCAACATCTATACAGCATCAGACTGATGAGATTATATATTTTTCTTTTTTTTGGATGGCAGTTTGAATATTTGTAGATTTACCTAAAAGTCTGAAGACAAAGCTGGATTAAAACATTTAATGGGGCTCATATCAAATGTTTATGAACAAATACATTTGCTTTAGTATTAATAATTATGATAAAAATGGAAGTATCTCAAAATGCATGACTATAAATTATGGTTTGATCATGCTATTGAATATTATTTTTTGTAGCCAGAAAGAAAAATATACTTATAAAGAATTTCAATGAGCATAGGAAAATATTTTAATTTTTAAAAATATTAATGAAAACTATATAAAATTTGTTTTAAAATATTCATTATACATGTATAGAATATTTAAAATCTCAGTATTATTTCCAGATAAATATAAATATATTGTATTATAATAGATAAATTTATTATAATATATATGAGTATAATTCAAATTTATAAGTTTAATATTTCTCATTGTTATATTTTAATATCTTTATATTTCTTTTTTATAATCAGAAAATAGTAGACTTATATAAAATAACTCTTTGACAAGAAATAAAATGTATGTAAGTATAGGGCCAGAGAGATAGTACAGTGGGCAGGGTACTTGCATGTGTACAAACTCAGGTTCAATCCCCAGCATCCCATGTAGTCCCCAAGCACTGCCAGGAGTAATTACTGAGTTCACAGCCAAGAGTAACCCCTTAGCATCACTGGGTATGGCCCCAAAAACAACAACAAAAAAGTGTTTAAGTATATAAGCCAATTATTATAATTTTAGTTTCCTTCAAATCCTAAAGTGACAACTCTGAAATAAGATTGAGGACTGGAAATACAGTTATTTAGATACAAATCTTCAATTTGGCACAATTATTTTTTTTTGGTTATTAAAAAAAAAACTCACTATCATTCCATCTTCCTGTCGTTTCTGACCTCTGAAAATGAAGTCTAAGGCAGCAATTGGCCTTCTGTGTATCTGTGTTTAGCTAACACCCAGCCAGTTTTTTAAAGAGGGTTTGTAAATTTATGAGTGGAGGGTAGGGAAAACCTCGTTAATGAGGATTTTTACTAAAAATCTAAAGAAAGCAAGGGAGCAAGTTTTGCAGGTAACCAAGAGCATAAGGAAGAGCAAATACAAAGCCTGTGAGACACATTTGAAAAATAAGGACACTAGTATGGCTGGAATTGAGTAAGCTGGAGGATGAGCAATAGATAGAAGACTATAAAATACTATGTAATTTAAAAAGAAAGTTTGCTTTTAGAAATTATAATTTAAAACAAACGCTATGTGACAGTCATATTTTTCATAATTATAATAATTACGCAAAATTAATTCGTAGTTCACTGTGTGGCAGTTCGTAGTTCACTAAGTCAGAGTTTCCCAGAGAAAGAACCAATAGTGTTGGATATTAACCCTAAGTGCTTAAGGCTTTATCAATGAATTGCCCCCTTTTCCTCCCCCCAGAAAAGCATACAGTCCTCTTGCAAGCACCCCTGATTCCCCGAGTTTATTTTAAACCTTTCCTTTGTGTTTTACCTCTCATTATCACAGTTCCCAAGGCCAGTCTTGGTTACTTCTAAGCCAAAAACTTGTGGTGACCCTGGACTTTGTATTTGTAGTGAATTACCTGCTTTTCAATTTCCCCTGTAGACTTTTCATATTTTACTATAGAGCAATTTTCTTTGCTTAAACAAAGGCCATTAATGTTGTGCTCCTAATATTTAGAAGTTGATTGACTCTGAAATATATCTACTTCTGGGCATTTGTTTTAATGATTTGACTCAGGCTTTTGCTACTGTAGTTCCTAACTCCCCACAAAGGGAGGTCCTGCCATGGACTGGGATGCACACAGGGCAAATGGCAAGGCTACCTCGGCATCGAAGTGCGTCAGTCTAGAAAGCATAAAAGCATGGTCCTGTCTCTTCAGTCCTTCCATGGAGAAGGACAAGCTGAAGTGGACTAGGAACTTAGTCTGGGATTTATGGTTAAAAGCCCTGCTGCCCTCAGTGCCCAGAGAACTAAGTTTTGGAATCTATATCTCTTACTGTGTTTATCCAAATAACTGCAAGTATTAATAAGAAGTCAACGTAATTGTTTAATATGTACAACTAAAGGGAAAGAGAAAAGCAATATAGATGTCCCTGGGAGGCATAGCAACTCTTTGAGTTAATTCACCAAGGGAATTGCCTCTGCTAAAATGCTTTACCTCTGTAATTGCTCAATCACACCTACGTGCAGTCCTATATCTCACACCCCTTCAGATGTTCTATAAGTATGCTAACAGCTCTGCATTAAATGGGTCTTTTTTTTACCCTCAGTCCATTGTTCTCAGTCTCTTCGTTCCTCTGTTGGGGAGGAGGTTCTCAGCCACTGAACAGACACATTGGGCACCCCCATACTTTGAATTCGAATAATAGGATATAGGTTGATTGTTTTTAATTGACACTTAATAATAAGTGTCCCATATTATTTTGAAGGTTGTCAAGTGCAAGATCTCCTAAGGAGACGGGCATAGGAAAGAGACATAGGGAGGAGGCAATAAACTGAAGCTCAACACCAAAGTCCATCAAGATGGATAATTTCTTTTTTTTTTTTTTTTTTTGGTTTTTGGTTTTTGGGTCACACCTGGCATTTCACAGGGTTTACTCCTGGTTTTGCACTCAGGAATTACTCCTGGCGGTGCTCAGGGGACCATATGGGATGCTGGGAATCGAACCCTGGTTAGCCGCGTGCAAGGCATACCCGCTGTGCTATTGCTCCAGCCCCAAGATGGACAATTTCTTTTGCTTTTTTTTAAATTTTGGCTTTTTGGGTCATACCTAGCTACCTCCTGGCTCTACATTCAGAAATTACTTCTGCTGTTACTCAGGGGACCATATGAGATTCCAGGGATGGTACCTGAGTAGGCAGCACGCAAGGCAAATGCCCAACCCACTGTCCTATTATTCTAGCCCCAATTTCTTACTGGTTTAGACTTGCATTACTGCTACCTCCTGCCCACCATGCGAGTGCTGTGATCCCTTTGCCTAAGGTTTCTTCCTCCACTACCCTCACTCCCCCCAATCACAGTTCTTAATCTTAACTTTAAAGCTGAGCAGTTCCATCCTGATTAGAAGACCTCAGTTACTGTTCTATCCAGGGTTTCAACTGATCAGAAGAGGCTGACCCATCTTGTAGAGAGTAATCTGTTTATTTAGAGTTCAATGATTTTTATTGTTAATCTTATCTCCAGAGCCTAGGGTGCTGTTGGGTATATTTAGGAAACCCATTTGTATATAGAAGGTACGCAAAAGAGGAGGAAGAAGGGTCACAGACTAATATCAGGGTTCAGAAATAAGTAGCTTTCTTCACTTGTCCCAAATAACTTTTTAAAATCACTTAAATTTTAAGGATTATGCCCAAAATAAGCACAATGGATCTAAATCTTTGAGTAATTTCTTAGATGAGGTAACGACTCTCCAATTCTCCTTTCCATATTTGTATGACTTAATTTCCTTGGTTCCAGGTTTGAAATGCTCTAATAGTCTCTGGATTTCATTTCCTAACATTGCATATATTTATCTGAGTATAAATCACCTTGCTATATGCCAAAAACAATAACAATGATGGGTCTCATTCCCCTGACCCTGAAAGAGCCTCCAATGTAGCACCATTGGGAAGGGCAAGTCAAGAAAGAGAGGCTGCTAAAAATCTCAGGGCTAGGACAAATGGAGACGTTACTGGCTCCCGCTCAAGCAAATAGATGAAAAATGGAATGACAGTGATATAGTGATACAGTGATAAATCACCCTTAGTATTTTTTAGAAAACTGAAGGACTTTGATAAAGTACTTCATGGTTTACAAAATTATACTCCTATAATTAAAAGTTATAAAACAGAAAAGGAAATGTGTTCATACTTAATTCTTTCTTGCTTTACAAATGTTTGCTAAATTACAAATTTTGTCAAATTACAATAAATGTGCATAAATTGCCTATTTACTAGTTTTTAAAATAAATGGTAGTTTAATTATACAAACAAAGGCTCCAAGTTAGAGAATTAAACTTCCCTTATTCTTATCTCTCTAAGAAAATTAATATCCTTTTTTCTTCCCTGAATTCATTTCTCTTGAAGCTTACTTTTAGGATTCAAGTCCTTGGGAGAAGTTTTAAATAGATAATGCTTATAATGCATTTTTTAAAATTTTATGGAATCACCGTGAGGTAGTCACAAGCTTTCATGTTTGGGTTACAATCGCACAATGATCAAACACCCATCCCTCCACCAGTGCACATTCCCCACCACCAATATCCCTGGTATACCCCCCTTTTCCACCCTCCCCCTGCCTCCATGGCAATGTTATAATACATTTTTAAAATTTTCATTATAAAACCAGGAACTACAGAAAGTTAATGTATCATGCCTTACATTCTATGCTTAATGCTTCATAGACATCATTACATTTAATCCACATAATATACAATAATGATATACACTCTGATCAATTTTAACAAATAAATGACAGATAACATTTTTTTTTATCACCCTAGAAAGTTGCTGCATCCCAAATAATCCTCCCACCACCCGTCTACACCAAGTAACTCATGATTGGCTCCTATCAAAATAAGTCAGTTTTTCCTAGTTAGAATTCCAAGTAGTTGTAGGAATAGAGATAAAATTTCTCCCTACTCTCTCTAGGTTCTTCGAAGCCTGTTCAAAAAATCAACTTAACATTCAAATAAATGTGCATAAATGTGCAGTGAAAATCCAATGGAATGATACACACACACACACATACACACACACACACATACACATACACACACTCAGGCCTCAGGTTTCAATGAGAGAGTAAGGAGATTCCCATGATCCCCTGATGAGGAGACTGTGACTCATATGATGAAGTTCATGTGCTCTGAAATCATGTTTTCCCTGTCATAAAGCTAGTTCTTTCTGATATAAATGTTATTTCTAGTAAAACTTCCAATTCTGGGTGATGCCCCCATTGTTATTCTTCCAGGTAAAGTAGTAAAACATTTTATGAAACTGCATCACTTTGTTTTCAGTTCAAAATAGCACATGTGTCAAAGTGACATATTTTGAAAAGGTTTATTGTGAACATTTTGGATATGAATATCTTGGGAGGTTTATCCTTTATAGCATATAATTTGTGTGTGTGTGTTTGGCTTTATACATTAATAAATGCCATGTTCTTGGCTCTTGGAATTATCAATATAAACTCCGCCGTAAAGTTAGAGAAAATAAAACAAAGGGATATAGACTTCCCTTGCATAAGGTTTAGAAAGAGCTTACTCAAGTCACCTTATATTGTTACTTTTTATTGCTTCATTAAAAAAATCAGGGGCTGGAGCAATAGCACTGCGGGTAGGGCGTTTACCTTGCACATGGCCAACACGGGTTTGATTCCCAGCATCCCATATTGTCCCTGAGCACTGCCAGGAGTAATTCCTGAGTGCATAGCCAGGAGTAACACCCTCCCCCCCAAAAAAAAGCAAAAAAAAAAATCAGCAAACTACAGAAATCATTATGCCTTGAACTTCCATTTTAGTGAAATTGAGGGCATGTTTCTCTGGAAGTTGTCTAGGGGGTTATTGGTCTTAGATTCTAGAAAAATATACATGAGTTCTCTCTATAAGTTTGCTGTCTATACTGCCTTTTGTTTTGTCAGTTTGTTTCTGAATAAATAAGCCTCCTTGCTGTGCAAATAACTATTTTAAGTCAGTGTTGTTATGTTTGTTCCTTTGTTCCATCTTACAGAACTAAGACCACTTGAATTGTTGTTGATCCTCACAGATTGGAGATAGTATTAGAATTGGGGCATTTCTTTCTCAAGGACAGGGCTTCTTGCTTCTTACTCAATGTTTGGTAGCATGTTTCTTGATCTGGCTATACTTAGGAGATAGGATCAGGGGTATTTGGAAGATAATTACCGTCACTGTCATCGCAGTCATCCCTTTGCTCATCGATTTGCTCAAGCAGCACCAGTAACGTCTCCATTGTGAGACTTGTTACTGTTTTTGGCGCATTGAATATGCCATAGGGAGCTTGCCAGGCTCTGCTGTGCTGGCTGGATACTCTCGGTAGCTTGCCGGGCTCTCCAAGAGGGACAGAGGAATCAAACCCAGGTTGGCCGTGTGCAAAGCAAACGCCCTACCCGCTGTGAAGATAATTAAAAATCTTTAACCTTCATGTGCCAACTCACACAGTGCATTCCTGATGACATTTCAAGCAGGGAGAGATTTTTTTCCTAATTATTTAAAGAATTTATACTGTATCTGAATCCAGTTCTACTTGTATAGTAAATTCATTATGCCCTTATCATTTTCTCCTGCATAGAACTTTGCTGATTGTTCAGCTTCTACTTTTGGCTCCCGAGTAACCTTGGAAAGCCCTGTAATCTCCATGCGTGTCAAGTTTCCTCACCTGTAAAATGAGAACAACCTTCTCTATTTTCACTTTCTTCTTATGGCTTCATTAGGGTGTAATCATTTCTTTTAAATGCTGAGAAAGATAAAAAGTTCCCAACGTCTGTGAAATGGCATCCCCTTTGACTTGTCATGCGCAAGAACTCAAAACTCTTCCTTTGCTGCTTATTGCCTTTTTGATGGAGTCAGAGCTTGTGGCATTCTAACAAAGCCATACCAAGTGCCCTGCTGGCTGCCCTGGCTTCATCTTTTGCTCAGACCTCTAAAATAGTTGAGTTTTAGTAACACACCACTCACTGGCCTCCTGGCTTTTTCACTTAGTTCCACCAAGTCAGAAATCTCTCCCCTCTGCCTCCTCTCCTGTCTGACTGGCTCTTATTTACTCTGAATCAGCTTTGAGGTCACTTTTCTACATGGTTTCTTACTGCCTGTTAGAGACCCTATACATATTGTAGTATCTTCACAGCTTCTTTAATTTTATCATTTCATTTAAATACAGATTCCATTGATTTTTGTTTAATCCTCTGCACCTAGCATAGTGTTAAACTGACACATGGCTGGTGCTCATAAATACTATTAAATAAAAGGACAAATGAGAGAGTTAATGTAAATTTGGAAAGGTTATTGCAAATTCTCTCAAGTTAGAAAAATGCAAGCATTCCAAAAACTTTCGTACATTATAAGTGTTACAACAATGTCTATTTTTACCAACTTGGAAAATTATGTGGAAGGGTTAGAATCATCTAGGAGAACCTGAATAATAACCTATGTGGGAATAAAACACGTTAATCAAAGGACTTTTTCCTTCTGAGTTAGTCAGGGCTTAGTGAATGAAGAGTGATTGTCTAGGCATTGCTATGTAGCAAGGGATTGTTAACTCTAAAATTTTATATAATTATATGTAAATTGTTAAATTGCCTATGATTACATTTAAGTCATAGAATTACATACTTGGATATGAAAACTTATTCCTTGGAAACCCTCCTATCCCTGAAGAACAAGAACATCCCATTATTGAACATGTGTTTTATTTTGTCTGTACTGAATACTATCACAAAGCAATTAGTCTGTGACAGCTGACTCTCAACTCCTTGGTAATATTAAGGTTCAAAATAGAGAATGCTACATAGAAACTCATACCATACAATAAAGCCTAGGCCAAATACCTCCACCAGCAAAACTATACACAAATCAACCCAGTTTCTCCCACCCTGTCCCCTTGGAGAAGGCAGATTTTTCATTTAGTAAACCACTATACTTAGAAGAACATCTATTTTTGAGATATTATTTCAGTTTTCATTCTTTGATTAGTATTATGTTCATGTTTTAGTTACTCAACTAGATGATGAGGAAGTGGGATAAAATACAGTAACTTCTTGAGGGAAAACATTATCTAGCCTTTTGCTTTTTATCCAGAGGAGTTACTTGTTCTTTGGCTCTTATTAAACAAAGCACTATAGCACTGTAGCACTGTTGTCTCATTGTTCATCAATTTGCTCCAGCGGGCACCAATAATGTCTCCATTATGAGACTTGTTACTGTTTTTGGCATATCAAATATGCCATGGGTATCTTTCCAGGCCCTGCCATACGGGCCAGACACTCTCAGTAGCTTGCTGGGCTCTCTTTGAGGGACAAGGAATCGAACCCGGGTTGGTCGCATGCAAGGCAAATGCCTGACCAAAAAACTTTAAAACATATCGAAAGAAGCCTTATTGTGTCTATCTTGTATGGCCAAATTGTCTCCTTACTCATCCTGGCTTCCTGACTGATAAAGTGAATCTGGGCCTATCCTAGATGTAATATATAATCACATATGCAACCGTTTGTAATTTAACAATTTATATATAATTATATACAATTTCATAGCTAACAATCCCTCGCTATACAGCAAGTGAAGCATCATCAGCAATGGACCCCCGAAATTGTCAAGGTTCTTTTCAATCCTAACATCTGGTGTTTCTTTCTTAGACATGTCTCTAGGGTGGAGAATTATTAGCAAATTTCAACCTTGTTCACACCCTCTGCATATCATTTGTTGCAAGTTAACAAAAATCTAGCAATTAACTGGAATTTTCAGTCAATTTATATATACATTGCTGAAGAGGGTTAATCAGTTCCCATAGAAGAGCTGGGCTCTATCTGAATAGCCTTTCTTTTTTAAGCTGTGTGTCTTTAAGACATTGAGATATTTATAGATTTATACATTTATACATTTCTTTATATGGTATGGTCTCTGGGAGAATTAATCAGCAACAAAAGCAACTGCTACAAAAATGTTAGGTCATTCCAATTAGCTACAACTGGATAAGGCAAGCTTAAGGCATAAAGCAATTGAGAAATAAAGAAATGAACAGAGCACAAGAATATCCAGTACCAGCCATTTTCAGCATCTTTACTCATATATACACAGCCAAACAACTTTATAATCTTTCATCCCAGATACTTTTGGAATTTATGCCACTGGAAAAATGTATTTCTCATTTTTTTATCCTAAATCAAATGTGGCAATGTTTGAAATCTCAAGGTCATTCTGATTTCTTGGGGATCCTTCAATGATTCCAACAATGCCATTTAACAAATAATCTCCATGAAAACAAAGTGGTTTAAAGTCCTTTTCACTCTGCACTGACAAATTCCAAGACCTAGTTACTTAGGGAAATCCTAATTACAATGTCTATATCTAGAAACAGTCATGAATAAAGTTGATTCTGGGACCTAAAAGTGACACAAATGTCCAAGTGTTTTTTGCTGCTATGAGCTTCATTAGAGAGTCAAAGAGAAACTGTCCAAAGAACACCTGGCTCTTGCCTTATTTCTGAACTTTGTCTTGATTTAGTGAATCATTTAGAAATTAAAGATGGATTTTCTTACCACCAACTTCCAAAGACTGAGAATGTAGCTGTAAATTAGTCCACTCGTGAGGACAAGATTGAATGTTCTTGGTTTGACCTCTGGTAAACCTAATACCAATCTAATACCAGGTCTAATTGTGATTTGGGAAATGATACCACCAGTGTTTCAGATTCTTGTCTTTTTGTGAGAACACTCCTCTTTTGGGAGAATATTCCTTGACTTTTACCAAAAAAAAATCACAATAAATAATCTTCTCTTTCTTCACAGACTCAGCAGGGAAAGTGTGACCTCATCACTCTTGGGTCAGGGGAGAGAGTTAGAATGTTCCCATTTGCCTATTGATTAGTGACATGTCCTTACTCACCCTTTCTCCAGCTGACAAATTTGGGTGAGTCAGCTTCTGCCATGAACCCAAGGAACCTAAGTAGCAATTTACCAAAAGGAACAGAAGATTGATCTTGAAGAGTTAATTACTGTCTAACATTACTTGACTATTCTTGATTCTGATTTCCACAATTGGGGAATCTGACTCAAGATATGTATGTGTGCTTTCATATTTGAAATAAGTGTCTTCCCATAGTACACTATTAATGAGAAAGTGACAATTTTCACAGTAAAGGAAAGCAAATATTTTTGGAGCATGAGCTAACTTGTTTAAGGTACAAATAAAATACGTGACAAATAAATAGATTGGCAAAATTTTCCATCATTGTACCAAATGAATTCATTTTGTCAATAGAGTCTCTAACCAGCAAAGTCAGAATTTTTTTTGAATTATAGTTAAATGTTTTAATTGATGAAGTTACCAGGAAAATTGGTTTAAAGCAATAACTAGTTATTAATATTAAGTAGATATATAATTTCTTAAAGAATTAGACCCTTCATACTTCAATATTCCTAGGAAAAATTCAAATTATTGAAGTAGTAGTCCATATATTTTGCTTATTTCCTCTAATTTTTATTGAATTGCTGTCATTTCTATAACTATGTATGATGGTTTTGTGCATACATCATTCCAATACCACCAGGGTGCCTACTTCCTGTCACAGTTGCTCCAAAGACCTCTCCCATTACCCCTGCACCAACTAAGTTCAGTTATGTAGACAAATTCTTCTTTAGTACTGTTATCTTCGGTCATGTGTTGCTCCCTTACTATGTTGACTTATACCCATATATGTATATCATGGGATAATATATATGATTATATATGGGATATGAGTAAACAGTGATCATTCTATATCTGTCTGTATCGTTCTGATTGACATCACTTAGCATGATGACCTAGTTCTATCCACATACCTGAAAATTGTATGATTTCATTTTTTTTCTTATAGCTGTGTTGTATTCCATTGTGCAGGTATCCCATAATATCTTTATCCAGTCACCTGTTCTTGAAATATTGGCTTGTTTCTAGATCTTGGCTATTATGAATAGTGCTACAATGAACATAGGGTTACAAATGTCTTTTCAAAATAGTGCTTTGGTGTTCTTGCGATCGGGCCAAGAACTAGAATTTTGGGGCTATATGGAAGCTCATTTCTTAGATTTTTAAGAAATGCATAAATTGTTTGCATTTCTTAATTGCCATTTGTAAAATAATCTTTGTAGCCTCCAACTTCATTCCTCATACACTCATACCTCCTGCTTGAACCATAGGTTCTTCTTTATCCTGATGGTCTTACCCTGCACCTAACTTCATCCACCCATACTGCATATGAGGATAAGGCAGTCATGGTGGTTGGAAATCAAATCTCAAATAACATCCAGATATAGTAAATAGAATATCAGACTGCTGCTCAAACCATTTGGAATTCAAAAGTCCACACTCATCATCCTTGAAACCCCAGGACTAAATAAAAAACAAAATTTAAGTAGCTCCAACAGATAGGGACAGGAATCCAATTAATTCCTAAAGTTTACTAAAACTCTTGATAGTGACTGAAGAATAACTCAGAACAAGTGTTCTCGAAACAAATTCTGAAATGCAGAAACAATTGAATGAAAGATTCACTTATCTTGAAAAAAAATGATGAGAAAGTTAAAAAGAGGCAAGAGAAAATATATTTTGTGAGAAAGGATATTTAATGAACAACAGCAAGAGGACTAATCTCAAAATCTTTGGAATATTGGAAAGAAAAAATAGGGAAAAGGGAAGAATAACTTTTGGGAGAGATAATAAATTAGAGATTGCCCTACCTGAAGAGGAACATTTGTCACAGATTCAGGAGGCCCTGTGTGTCAAATAAAACACCTAAACAGAGCAATAAGTCATAGTGAAAATGGAAAGAACCAACAAGAAAAACAGATTGCTTAGAGAGGAGGAACGCTTCTCTTGGCTATACAAGGAAAATAGCATAAAATTCACATCATATCTCTCAAATGAAGCTCTACAGGTAAGAAATGAATTGAATAGCACATCCTAGGTTCTGAATGAAAATAAATTTCAACCAAAAGTCCTATACCCCTCAAAGCTGTCATTTGGATTTTGAGAGATTAAAAACATTCTCAAACAACAATTGAAGACATATAGGGCTTCTAAAGAAACTCTGAAAAAACATTATGAATGACCTCCTGTAAAAAACAAATATCAATAGACAAAAGTAACCAAAGTTCTCTTGAAAAATGGTGACAAATTTCTTCATATCAGAAATGTTTCTAAATGTTGTAGAAGATAAATAGTCTACAATAAAAAGGTCTGAGAAACAATAAATCCTTACCACAAATTTGTAAGCTACAAAAGCAATGTAGAAAAATTAGTCATATATATGCAAATAATTAACTAGAAGATAAAGAGATTAAAACAACCACTCCATTTAAAATAGTGTCCCAAAATATCAAGTACTTGGGGGAAAAAGCTTTTAAGAAGGGTGTGAAATATCTATACCTTGTAAAGTATGTCACTTATGAAATAAATAGAAAACAAGAAATAAAAAACTTTCCATATTTGTTAGTTGAAAGAAGCAATATTGTCAAAATGACTAGTTCCTTATACAGATCCAATGCAACCCCATCAAAATTTCAAGGTCATTATTCAAAGACCTAGAACAATCAATAGCTATCTATAAAATTTGTCTGGAATCATAAAGGAACCAGAATAGTCAAAATTATGCTAAAAAAAAGCTGAGAAGCATCACATTTCTCAACTTTAAATTATACTTTAAAACTGTATTTATCAAAACAGCATGCTACCAGAATAAAAATAGTCTAACCGCTGCATTAGAATTGAAAGCCCAGAAATAAACCCTTAGATGTGCAGACACTTAACCTACGACAAAGGAGCTGGGGGCTAAAGCTATATTACAGTGAATAGGGCACTTAATCTTGCATGTGGTCAACCCCAATTTGGGTTTGATCCACAGTACCTCATGTGGTTCCCTGAGCCCTGCCAGGAATGATACCTAAGCACAGAACCAGTAGTATGCTCTGAGAACCACTGGGTGTGGCCCCCACACAAACAAAACAAAACATAACAAAGGATATGGGTATATGAAGTAAAGCAAAGAAAGCTTCTTCAACAAATGGTGTTGGGAAACTGGATAATTAAACGCAAACCATTTGAAACTGAATCTGTGTCTCATATTATGTACAAAATCTAACTAAAAGTAGATCAAAAACCTTGGGATTAGGTTTTGAGGTTTTGATGTTCATGAGAATTCATAAAATACATTAAGAAGAATATAAGAAAAATGCTTTCAGGATTTTCACCCCAGCGATGCCTTTTGTGATGTGATTCCATTGGCATCGAAAAACAGAACGAAAATAAACAAATGGAAATGCATAAATTAAAAGGGTTACCAAAGTAACGAGGCAAAATTAAAAACTAATGAAATGAAGAGAACTTTTCACACAATATATCAGATAAAGGACCAGTATTTGGTATATATATATGTGTGTGAACATACTGGCTATATGAATATATCAATATATAGTCTATAAAACTATAGTTATCAAAATGGCTTGCTACAGCAAAAAAGAGTCTGACCAATGGATTAGAATTGACAGCTCATAGATAAACCCTCAATGGAGAGTTAATCTATGACAAAATTTCTGTATATATGTACATGCATATATATACACATGAATATGTACATAGGTGAATGAATGTATGTATATATGTGTTTATATGTATATTCACATTTGCCCATGAATTTCTCACAAAGCTCAGCAACAAGGGAAACAGTAACCCCATTACAAAATAGGAAGCAAAGGGGCCAGAAAGATAGTACAGGAGGTAAAGGGCTTGCTTCCCTTGCATTAGTCAACCCAGGTTCAATACTCTGAGCACTGACAGAAGTGATTCTTAGAGGGGCAAAAAAAAAACCCTTCCCCCATGATAGGAAGTTGAGATGAATAGACACTTCCAAGAAGATGATATATGAATGAACAGTAAGTACATAAAAATTGTTCATCATTACTTTTTGTCAGAGAAAAACAAATTAAATTGGCAATGATGTATCACGTAATACCTAGTGGTAATGGATGTATTGAAAAGACCAGAAAGAGCCAGGGTAGACAGAAATGTGGTTTAGAAAAAGGAATTCTTGCTGGTGAGAATGTTGCAGCCTTCAGTTTTCCAAAAAACTGAAATAGAGCTCCCATATGATCTAGCAATTTCATTTCTTGGCATCTACCTCCATAACACAAAACACTATTTCAAAAAAAAATATTTGCACATCTGTGCTCATTGCAGAGCTTAGTCCAATTTTCAGTATATGCAAAGAACCCAAAAGTCCAACAACAGATGAATGGATAAAGAGTGTGTGGTGTTGTCAGAGAGATAGTACATCGGATACAGCACTTGCCTTGTTCAGGTTCAATCCACTGCACTACATATGACCCACCCATTCCAACCCTTCCAGGGGTAATCCCTGAGCTAGGAACCAAGAGTAAGTACTGAGTACCAGCAGCGATGGCCTCCCCCAAAACAAACAACACACACATACACACACTCACACTCATTTACACACACATTGCTAAGAAAAGATGTAGTTCTAAGAAAGAGGAAGTCATGCATTTTGCTACAACATTGATAGAACTGGAAGATGTTATGAAGAGTGAGAAGGAAAACTGCTGGATGTTCTTATTTACTTACAAGTTACAAGATGAGGTAATGAAAGATATCAAATGTGGGCAAAACTTTGATCCAGGAGTACAAAAATGAGAATAATAAAGGAGGGGGATGAAAAAGGAAGTAACTGGTGCAGCTTTGGTCAGAGACCTTGAGCACCTGTAGAGGTGAGGTAATGTATACATCAAGCTATAAGAGTTAGCACTGTAGCACTGTCCTCCCATTGCTCATCGATTTACTTGAGCGGGCACCAGTAACATCTCCATTGTGAGACTTGTTACTGTTTTTGGCATATGGAATACGCCACAGATAGCTTACCCGGCTCTGCTGTACGGTTTGTGAAGCTAATTTATAAGAGTTAACACTACTATAAATGTATAACCCAAATTAAGATGACTTAATCAAGACAGTGAGTTTGCTCAGGAGGTGGGGTTGGATGTGGGAAAAAAAAACCTTAAGGTATTGGTGGAGGGATGTTGACACTGATGGTAGATTTGGAGTTGGAAGATTGTGTGCCAGGAACTCCTTAATTAATGCAGCATCACAAATCATATAAATTTTTTTATAAAAAGAAATAAAATTGGCATTTTTGGCAAGTTTATCAAGATGCAAACAACTTCATATTTTAATCATTTTACTACTTTTCTTCTTCAGCTTTGTGAGTAGACAATAGTTTCCTCTTTGCTAGTTTCAATATGCCTTTAATGTACAGCATTATTTCACAGTGTTTCATAGTGTAATTGGCACCTTCATTGGAAATACTATAATTTTTTTCTCAAAAGATGAATAGCTTTAATAATGAACAAAAATCACTGTGGCATGAAACAAATTCCTCTCCTTTTGCTCATGGCAGGCAGCCCTTCGGGGGATCTGAACATGAGTCATCATATTGTGCTTTATAATGAGCATTTCCACCCCCACCACCACCACCTATTTTTCTTCCAATGAAATGTTTCTTAAGGCTCCAGCTATTCAAATAAGATGTAAGTAGGCCAACCGCAAACATAAATCATGCGAACAACTGCAGTCAAACTATAGCTAATCTCTCATTTAAATTTATGCTAACACAATGCTGGAGCTCTGCAAATGACCAAATAATTGCTCAGGATATTTTTTTAGGAAATTACTGTACCTCCTATCCCAAGAACTAATACTGCCAAGGTACCAGCTTTCAAATTAAAGCTCCTTGAGTTCTTCAGATGACAAGCAGAAGTCTAGGGATGACAATAATGGACACCCGCATGCTAGTTGCCTCTTCAAGTGCATAGAAACTTCACAAACTGCTTCTAATCCCTCTGAACACAAACATTTCTCAGAACCCTTCGCACACCTGAGTGTTCCAGGCAGCTATAGTCATTTTATTCCAATTAACTGATAATTTCAAGTATTTGTCATCTCTTTCTCATGTGCGCAGATAAAAGTATTATAAAGAAAAAGAATATTTCATTAAACCCCTATGAACTAAAGTGTTTTGTTTTTACTATTTCCTGAAACTCAGACTCCCAATTGTAGACAGCTAATTTGTTTAAGTCTTGCAACTCCTACTACACTTCCCACCATATAGTATGTATCAAAAGTTATTTACAGAATTAGCTACAGCAGAATAAGTGTTACTAACTTGAAAACAACGATGACAATAGCCAACTATAGGTCCAGTCTTACTGATGGATCAAATACACAGCCAAACACTTGGTATATGATTATGTTTCTTCGGAGAAATCAATAGGGCATATGTACACATGTATGTAGATATATGTATTGTCTGTGATGATTTATTTTGAAGGTTCTGGCTCACATGACTGGGAGGAAATAAGGGCTGTTGGGATGATGAACTGCAATGAATTCATGCTATAGCTGTATCTGAAGATAATCTGGAAGCAAGATTCCTTCTTTTTTTTTTCTTTTGCATTTTGGGTCACACCCAGTGATGCTCAAATGTTACTCCTGGTTCTGCACTCAGGAATTGTATCACTTGTATCACTTGTCTTCCTGTTGATTTTCGATTTGCTCGAGTGGGCGCCAGTAATGTCTCCACTTGTCACTGTCACGTGCTAGTGCAGCCCAACAATATCGGCTCACTCCAGGAGCAGGAAGAGCCTCAAACCGTTCATTCACGGAACTCCGGATTCCTTCTCTCACTTGAGTGAGACATGATACTCCTAGCCACTGCCACATTCCAGGCCACTCTCCGGACACTTGGGCCGAATCTCACGTACTCAGGTATTACTCTGGACCATATGGGATGCCCAGGATTGAACCCGGGTTGAGCATGTGAAAGGCAAATGTCCTACTCACTGTACTATCACTCTGGCCCCGCAAGGTTCCTTCTTACCAGGGACTTCAGTCTTTTTTCATTAAGTCCTCAAAGTATTAAATACGATTTACTAACACTAATAATTTAAAGCTGACATATTTATTTATTTATTTATTTTTTATTTTATTTTATTTTATTTTTTTTTATTGAATCACCAAGTGGAGGGTTACAAAGTTCTCAGGATTATGTCAGTTATACAATATTCAAACACCCCTCCCTTCACCAGTGCCCATCTTCCATCCCCAACCCCCCCAGTATATCTGCCGCCCCCTCCCACCTCCCTAGTCCCCACCCTTGTACGTGATAAGTTTCACTTCATTTGCGCTTATCTCGATTACATTCCATGTTTCAACACACAACTCACTACCGTTGCTGGGGTTTCCCCCCAAAAGGAAAAAGACAGTCCTATTGCCAATGAGGCATTTGATAATTCTCCATTACTAAGCATATAGAGATATAAAGTCCTGCTGTTTGTTACATAACTTTTCTTTTTCCCCCTTGCCCCGCGCCACCGAGTTCACGCCTGTTTAGTAATCGCCACGCTGTCTGACAAAGGGAAAAAAACCGAAGAGGATGGTTATTTCCCGTCATCAGCCGGCGTGGGGCTCTGGCTTAGTTGATAGTCTAGTAGAGTGTCTGGAAGCAGTTTCTGGAACCAAAGCTCTTGCGCTGATATCGGCTCCGGCTCGAGATACCACCAGCGTCCCGCTGGTCCATGTACCTAATTTTTCCCCTTATTTCCCATTCCCACGCCACCAGGTCTGTTTGCTTAATGGACATCACACTATGTTTGACACCACGCCACGTTTCTTCCCGAGAAAGAAGGATATTTCTTCTCAGCCGGCGTGGGGATATAGCTTAGTTCAGTCTAAAGAGATGGCTACCATTTTGATTGCCTTCAATATTTCAACAAAATACTTACTATTCTTGTTAGGATCACCCACAAAAGTCCGACCCATTAAGAAGGAACCATTACATACTGCTGATACTAAGATGACATTAGGTCGCGCGGCCGCAGCGGCCGCGCGGTTCTGGGTTTCTGTCTAAAGTCCAGGGAAAAAGTTGAAGGAGAGAGAGAGAGATTTCCGCACGGGGGACCTGGCGGAAACTCTCAAGTCACATACTGCAGGTTGCTGGTGGGCTGCCGGTGTCCCAAGCAGCTCCATCCTCTTCGTCAGTCATTCTGGGGGTGCGGGCGCGGAGAAATGGGAAAGCCCACGTGGCTGCACTCTCTTTAAGTGTCCGATGTGGGCGCAGACCGGTACTTCCCCGCCCTCGATCCCCCGCCAGCCGCGCCGCGCACTTGGGTACGTCTCTCCATTTTGTGCTCAGAAGTGGGGTAGAGAAGCTGACATATTTAAATCTTCATGTCATCTTAAGAATGCCTTCATAGCAAAATGTAAAGTGCTACATAGCCTAGTCAAATCAACACATAGCATTAACAATGTGATTTGAGTTGTACTGGATAAAACATATAAATAAGAAAAATATCTCTAATTTTGTTATTTTTTATTTTAGTTTTATTATAATTTCATAAAGTAGCACTGTTGCACTGTCTTTCCATTGTTCATCGATTTGCTCGACCGGGCACCAGTAATGTCTCCATTATGAGACATGTTGTTACTATTTTGGGCATATCAAATACGCCACGGGGAGCTTGCCAGGCTCTGCCATGCGGACAGGATACTCTTGGTAGCTTGCCTGGCTTTCCAAGAGGGACGGAGGAATCCAACTCAGGTTGGCCATGTGCAAGGCAAACACCCTACCTGCTGTGTATAAAGCAGTTCACAGTATTTGATTACATTTAATATTCGAACACCAGTCCCACCACCATTACACCTTCCCACCACCATATTTGGATGTTTCCATCCAGAACCTTCACCCCTACTCCAAAGCAGAACCAAAATAATTTATTTTGTATTGTTTGTTATGAATAAAATGCTGAAAATGCTCCAAAAAAAACTTTCATTAGAGAAGAGCATGTGCAGGTTGTTGTATTTCACCCAGGGGCCATTAAGCCCTTCTATAAGAAATTACTAATATGTTGTTAAGGGTTAAGCCCTCTGTGCATATAAATATATGTAAAAATGCATTTATACATATATATATGTAAAAATATACTTCCCTCTAAGATTGGTTGCCTTCTACATTAAATCCCATGAAATATGCTATACTACTCTTGGAGTGTCAGTGGTGTGAGGTATGAGATATCTCAGCTGTGCGGGCCAGGGGTAGGTTTACTTGTGGGTGAGGCTTGGCCTGAGGTATGGAGAGCAGCTGTGAGCACGGTGGAGGTTGAGTTCTGGAGATTTTCAGCTCCACGGGCTGGGTCCCTCGGCAGGGAGAGACAGACCTCACCTCATGCCCCGCCCCCGCCAGGGGCTCCGAATAAATCAGCCTGGTGCTCAGTCTAGCGGCATGGTTATGGCAGTGTTATGTTATTCTTTCTCAAATATCTCTATTAATGGATTAAAGTCTACCTCTAGGACACTACTTCTAACAATTTAATGTGCATCTGATTCACCATAAAAACAAATGAAGCACTATTTTAGAGGTCCTATTCTAGGAGAACTTTCCTCAATAGCTCAGAAAAGGGGACCAGGCATTTAAGTCTCCCATATAACTCTAATAATGACGCTTCTGTAAGAGCTATTCAGTACAACAGCAAGTCATAAATTCTTTATTTTGTTGTCTTAGAAACTTCTTAATACTTCTAGATTTCCTTTTGCATCTCATGCAGTAAATAAAACCATTTAAGAGTCTGTGTTGCCAGTAATAAAAGAAAAAAATCAATAGGCTGCCGTATTATTTTCTAGTGTTTTCATAATGAAGTACTACACAGTGGGTGGCTTAAACAACATAAATTTATTGTGTCACTAATTCTGGAGATCAAAAGTTGTATACAAGCTAAAAGAAGGATCTATTTCTTCTAAGGGCTGTGAGGTAAATATTGTTATATGCTTCCTTGTTAACTTCCAGAGGGCTTTGTGACTTTAGTAGCATCACTTCTATTTTAGCCTTCATCTTCATGTACTGGTGTGTGTGTGTGTGTGTGTGTGTGTGTGTGCACGCATGTGTTATATGTTCAAATTTTCTTCTTTTACAAGGCCACTAGTTGTTTCTGATAAGGGTTTACCCTTATAGACATACTTCATTGAGGTCTTAAACTTCCTGAAGAAATACCTTTACCGAGAATCTTTCCCTACAGATAACTCTTCATGGAAGATCTGACGTATAGATAAATCAGTTGTTTTCTAAACCTTAGAAAATCTTTTCTCTAGAAATATTCTCCTTAGTGTTTGCTTTAGTTTCCCAATAAGATTACAAATATAAGTGGAAAAAAGGACCCAACATAGTTGGGTACCCAATGTAATGTTCAAGATAGTACAAAAATATCATTGTATCACTGTATCACTGTCATCCGGTTGCTCATCGATTTGCTTGAGCAGGCACCAGTAACATTCCATTGTGAGACTTGTTGTTACTGTTTTGGGCATATTGAATATGCTACGGGTAACTTGCCAGGCTCTGCCATGAAGGCGAGATACTCTTGGTAGCTTGCCAGTCTCTCTGAGAGGGGCGGAGAAATTGAACCAGGGTCGGTCGTGTGCAAGGCAAACGCACTACTGCTCTAGCCCGTACAAAAATATAAGAATAAAATTAATAATTAAAGGTTTAGAAACTGGGAAGAAACAAATCAATATGTCATTACTCACAGGGGATCTGATAATGCATGTAAGAAATCCCAAGGCAACTGCAATGAAAATGCTATCATTGAAAAAATGAAAGGTCAACAATTGACCAGCAAGCTCAGTGAAAATGAAATCAATTGTATTCCTACATGAACTACAACAAAAAATTAGAAAATAAGACTAAATATGATATCATTTACAATACTACAAAACAATCACAAAACTAGAAGTAAAACTATTAAAATGCATAACATTTCATAAAAACATATCACATTATTAAGAAAAACCAATGAGGACTTAAATGCAGAAATAAACACAGTTTAAGTAATGGGTACAAATTGCAAAATCCGTAGGAAAAAGTCTCACATTTCTTTCTTCCTTTTTAATATTTTGCCACACTGGTTATGCTTGGGGCACACTCCTGGCTCTGCACTCAGGGATCACTTTTGGCAGGGCTCGTGGAACCAAATGTGGTGCTATGATAGAATCTGGGTCAGCCACCAGTGGGACAAGCATCCTGCCCTCTGTATTATCACTTTGACCTTGGTTCAGCATTTTGTCACTGTCACTGTCACTGTCATCCCATTGCTAATCGATTTGCCAGTAACGTCTCCATTGTGAGACTTGTTGTTACTGTTTTTGGCATATCAAATATGTCCGGGTAGCATGCCAGGCTCTGCCGTGTTGGCAAGATACTCTCAGTAGCTTGCTGGGTTCTCTGAGAGGGTTGGAGGAATTGAGCCCGTGTTGCTCAGCATTTTGTAACGTTTGATTCAAGTACCCCATATGGGATGCTGGGAATGGAACTCAGGTTGGCCACGTGCAAGGCAAACGCCCTACCCACTGTTATTGCTCCAGCCTCAGAATTACCGCTACCTTTGATGAAGAAAGAAGTTAAAGAACTGTTTGGTAGTGAAGTACTTTTATATTGTAATCTGAGCAATGGTGACAAAACATATTCATGGAGAGATGACTCTCAAGGCTATATGCTTATGCTAATATATTATAGTGCAATAAATATTACTTTTTGTTTTTTAAGGACTGGAGGATAGTACAGCGGGTAGGGCATTTGCTTTGCACATAGCCTACCCTGGTTCGATTCCTCAGTCCCTCTCGGAGAGCCTGGCAAGCTACCGAAATTATCCTGCCCTCACGGCAGAGACTGGCAAGCTCCCCATGGCGTATTTGATATGCCAAAAAATAGTAACAACAAGTATCACAATGGAGACATTACTGCTACCCGCTCGAGCAAATCGATGAACAATGGGACTACAGTGCTACAGTGCTACAGATTTTTTAAAGATGTAAAATGGTAAGAAATTTCTAAAAAACAGAAAAGCTAAAACAGTTAAAACTATATCTCTGATATCCATATTTCAAGTACTAAGAGTTCCAGGAAAAATGATTACAGCAAGAAAATAGAGGATATTATTAACAACTAATTCAATTAACTCCTGGGACCAAAAATCAGAGTTACCTCTAGTGACGAAGCATATAGCTCACTGGTAGAAATGCATTCCTTCTTTGGATGATGCTCTGGTTTTCATTACTGGTACTGCGAAAACAAAATCAACGAAAATTCTAAAAACCTAAGTGAGAAATAATCCGAGTATATACTGCCAACTAGCTCCTGCTAGGTGGTAGAGCTCATGTCTGGTATGTATGTGGGTTTCATCCCAGGCACAAATACAAACAAACAATACCTAAAACAAACAAACATCACTTTCCAATGTGCATTTAAAAGAATGAAAACAGGGGCTGGAGTGATAGCTCAGCCGGTAGGGCGTTTGCCTTGCATGCGGCCGACCCGGGTTCAAATCCCAGCATCCCATATGGTCCCCTGAGCACCGCCAGGGGTGATTCCTGAGTGCATCATGAGCCAGGAGTGACCCCTGTGCATTGCTGGGTGTGACCCAAAAAAGCAAAAAAAAAAAAAAAAGAATGAAAATAAAACTGCACCAGTGCACAAAAATATATAAATTAATTTAAAAATACTGAAGTGTTGGGGAACAGTTTTTCCCCAACATGCCCGGACAAGTTGCGCACAGGTCTGGGCAGACGTAGGGCAAAGGATGATGGGCACACAGAGAAACCTCCAGGAGCAGCTGATGGCTGCTCACTTTATTGCCAAATATGCACATATTTTATAGAGGGTCTTGCTTAGAGGAAGATCCAAGCACAGAAAGTTTAGCATTATTGGCCTCTCACCTCTCCTACTCTGCTTTGTCCCCGTCCAATCCCATTCAAGGCTAGATGCTGCGGTTAGGATGACATGCTGAGTGTATATGATGGTCAAGTGAGGCTCAAGGACAGACACCTGGTGCTGATACCCTGTTCTTGCCAACTTTGCCTAGGTACTCCCTTCCGTGGGGCCTCGCTTCAGGACCACTTTGCAAGTCAGGTCTTATCTGTTCCAGCGCCATGTTCCACACAGACATTTTGAAACAAATCTACTCTACTCAAATCTACTCTAACCACTGTACTATACCCAAGACCCTTACCCAATACCTCTGATCACAAGAGAGGGAGTACAATTCTGGTTAATCTAAAAATACTAACTTTACACGTAGTTGACAGTTTGTGGTCCAATCATAACAAAGATAGTTGCTAATTAGCCTCTATTTCTGTTTATTATTCCTGTTCATTGATAGATTTGGAATTACTCAAAGGGTTATTCTGAGTTCATTTAATTATTCTTCTATATTGATTTATTTTATCCATCTTAATTTTTTCCTTTTATTCTACTAAATTTCTCATAATATACCAAGTATATTATGAGAATTTGTTATGAGATATATTATGAGAATTCTCATAATCACTGTATCACTGTCATCCCGTTGCTCATCAATTTGCTCGAGCGGGCACCAGTAACGTCTCCATTGTGAGACTTGTTATTGTTTTTGGCAAATCAAATACGCCATGGGTAGCTTGCCAGGCTCTGTTGTGCTGTAATTCTCATAATTTATCAATATGTCTTCTGCTTCTTCTTCCCATTCAATCTTTGAGTATTGCCTTAAAATTGTATCTTTCAGTCCAAGGTAAGAGCTCCCATTATGTAGAATAATATTGTAAAAGTTTTGAAGTCAAATATATTTATTTTCCAAGGCTGGAGAGATAATACAGAGAGTAAGGCGATTGTCCTGCATACTCCCACCCCAGGTTCCATTCCCAGTACTACATAAAGTCCCCAAGCCAGCACAGGAGTGATCACTGAGCATAGCAGAACGTGGTCCAGAGAAATATTTCTTTTTGAATTAAAAAATTCAGTAGGCATTCCTCCTGACTATAACCTTCACTTCATGTTTTGAGGGGCAATATTCAGGAATCCCACCATATTTTATTAAGTTCTCTGCTGATGTATATAATCTTATGAATTAATTTATTATTTTGTATTTAGATGTATTTTCTTCTCCTGCCTCTTCTTCCAATTCAAACTTTGAGTATTGCCTTAAAATTGTACCTTTCAGTCCATGGTAATAGCTCCCATTATGTAGAATAATATTGTAAAAGTATTGAAAAATTTTCAGAATAAAAACTATACATTTCACCCACTATATTTTAAATGAACATAGTATGTTTAATAGAGGGGGCGTGGAAAGGAAGTGCAGGAATCAAACAAATCAGGATATTGCAACTTCCAGAAAATCGGTAATACTTGTCTCAGCAAACTGAAAATAAAATTGTGTACTTTTATTAGTACTGGGCCCCAAAATCCCTAGCAGCCCTTAATAGAAATAAATCTTGCTAGAGCAGTATTTTGCTAGGATGTACCTGACCTGCTCATGTCCTTCCTGTGTGTTGGGGTCACTGTGGTAGTCAGAGTAATAAAGAGGCTTCCTGACTAATATCAGGACACTTAAATAATAACTTAGCAAGTGCCAGGAAAATAGCTCAAAGTGCAGAATTTCATGCCTTGTACAATGCCTTAAATTCAATCCCTGTTACTTCATGACTCCTCTCCCAGTCTTAGGAGCTCCAATAGTGGTCTTTAAGCTTCATTGAGAATGACATTCTAGCACTGCCAGAGAGACCCCCCAAATTGTAACTCAGCAAAATATTTTTGCTGTAAATTCAGTGAGTTACTCTAGTGCCAAGAACTTTCTTGCAAACTTTTTTCTGCCATTACAGCTGCAAATCTTGAGACTGTCCACACTATTTTAATTCTTTGAGCAACAACTCACAAAACAGAGACTAAAAACAGTTTCCTGCTTAATAAAATCCAGAATTAAGTGTCATTTGTTATCTCTATACTTTTAATTTTTTAATTTATCTTTTGTTCTCCTTTTATCTGAGAACTGTGAACTTCTGCATGCACCCAACAATGGAATCACTCACTGTGTCTGAGAAAGCGTGTCTCTACTGCTTTGGGTTTAGCCACTGAGGCACACATGGCCCTTTTCTTGACTGAGCTGCACTCTGTCATTGTATTTTATTCTATTTTTTTCTGAATATAACCTAAGGGCTACAGCACAATCAATAAAACTGTGTAAATATTTAGGTTACTTTCATGGCATCTTTTTCAATAATCATGTTGACATATGTAGCCTAATGTAATATAAGCAAAATAATTGGTTGGATTTGACCAATACTGCTTTACTAATACTGCAATTAGCACAATTTCCCTTTCATTAGTTTGTTTTAATTCATCAACCAATTGACTGTCATTAGAAAGATGGTTTTAAGGTAATGTGTTTCTGGATCCTTGCACATTGACAGTTATTGACAGTTTGATTCAAAGTAGCTCTGTTCTGGAGTGGAATACTGCAGAGAGGTGTATTCATTTCTTGTCAGAGAACGTTTTTTGAAAAATGTATTTTATTTTATTTTAAAAATTGAAGCACTGTGATTTATAATGCCGTTAATAATAGGATTTTTATTTGTTTGGGAGCAATATCTGACAGTGTTCAGGGCTTCCTCCTGGCTCTGCACTCAAGGATCACTCCTGGCAGAGTTTGGGGAACCATGTGGGATGCTGGGGATTGAAATCAGTTTGGTCTTTTGCAAGGCAAACTTCCTACCCTCAGTATTTCTCCCTGGCCCCAGATGATGATTGGATTTAGTGTATACAACTTTCCAGCACCACAACCTCCACCAGAGTGTCTGCTTACCTCCACCTTAGTCAGCCATTTCTGCAAACCAGTTCTCAGGTTTTATAGTCTTTGGCCATTTTTTATTCCCATACTATTTCTTTATATCCCTTATATTTTTGTGTATGAGAGTGATAATTCTGTATCTGCCCCTGTCCCTCTGGTTGATTTTACTCAATCCTGCCTTATCCCACTACCTACCACTTACTAAAGACCAGTTCTCATGTTCCTGTTATGTTGCATTTGGGTATTTGTTATTATCCCATTTGCATTCCACATATGTGATCATTCTATGTATATCTCTCTTTCTCTCATCAATTCACTCAGCATGACTTTCCAAATCTATCCACCTAGCAACAAAGGGAATGATTTAATATTTTGTCATGGCTGCATAGTATTCCATTGTGTGTATATACATAGCTTCTTTACCTAGTCATGTGTTCTTGGGGATGTAGGTTGTCTCCAGATTTTGGTTCCTATGAATACTGCTGCAATGGACATAGGAGATCTTTCCTATGTTCTTTTCTGCATTGTGTTTTTGGGCCCTTGAGGTTATCCCAAGAAGTGGAATTACTACATCACATGGAAAACATAGGCCTAATTCTCCATAATGTTGAAGCTAGAGACATCTTTAAGACAACACCATTGGTCAAGCAAATAGAAGCGAAGGTAAACAAGTGGAAGTACATCAAATTTAGGAGCTTCTGCCCCTCAAAAGAGATGATAACCAGAATACAAAGAAACCCCACAGACTGGAGAAAATATTTGCCTTTTATCTCTTGATAAAAGGTTAATATCCAAGATATAAAGGGTTGGTAGAACTTTGCAAAAAAAAGTGTTCAAAATCATGAAAAAATGGAAGAAGAGATGAACATAAGCTTCCTCAAAGAAGACATACAAATGGCCAAAAGGAAAATAAAAATGTTCTGAATCACTAGTCATCAGGGATATGTAAATCAAAATAACAATGAGATTCCACTCACATCACAGAGACTGGCACACATAAAAAGGAACAAAGAAAGCAAGTGTTGGCATGGATGTGAGGGAGAAGGAACTCTCATTGACTGCTGGTAATAATATTGAATAGGCCAGCTTATCTGGAAAAACAATATGAATACTTCACAAAATTCACTGTATGTCCTCTGCTATAACCATGTAGATGTATAAATATTTTTTACTTCACATTGTGTGTACAATTCAAATTCTGTCCCACACTAAGTTATAAATATTAGTATCTTTTGTTTCAGTTGGGTACTCAGACTTTTTGAAATTAGTTTTTAAGTCTTTCCTTATTTTTAAAGCTTTCTTTCAATTGTAAGTTCATCTTTCTAGCTTTTGTGTTCCTTTCTGGAATTCCTCACTAGTGCTTATTTTTAATTCTTCAGTTCTCTAAGATTTTCTTCCTTTTTGTGTGCATGTGTCTTGGCATAAGTTTATATTATATCAATTTCTTATTATTTGGGTTGTATTCTGCAATGCTTTTAGCAAGGAAGCATTAGAGACTCCTCACAAAAGTTTTTTCACAAAAGTATTCCTTATGACACCTCACTCTCTGTTGACTCTTGTCCTGCATACCAATATAAAAGATGTTCTTGAACATTGTATATTTGATGTTGAACCAGGTAAGGAGAAGAGTGAACAGGCTAAGAACACTCATGGTGCTTATTATGCCAAAGGATTTACCTATCACAAGAGAAGAGCAAACACCAAATCCTCTGCAAAACTTGATGCTCATAAGCCTCCTTCTTCCTGATAATACAGTTCCTACAATTTTCTGAGATCTTACATTACCAACCACCCCAACCACTAACCCCACCAGGAAAGCAAGGTGCTTTGGGGGAGCAACAAGTCTGTCATCTTCTCTGGTTGGTAGCACCCAAGTAGACTTGTTTTCTCACACCAACTCTTGTCTCTAGAATATATTGGCACTCAAGCAGTGAGCACCGAATTAGATTCTGTAACAGTACCACACCTATTTTGCTCTACTGTCACTATGGTTCACAGTAATCATGTTTTGGTTCAGTGTTTTGAGATTTTAGAAAATTTTCTTCCCTAGGTTTATAGAACTTTTTCTCACACCTTGTTGAAAGACTAGGGATATGACTCAAGTGGTGTACAAATACCAGATGATCTCACTTACCTCTGATATATAGAGGAATAACAAAAGGAAGGAATACAGGTATCTAAGGGGGAGTATCCAGATTACCTTTTGCTTTTTTTTGAGTCACCGTGAGAAAAACAATTTTAAAGCTGCTCATGATCCTGTTTCAGTCATACAATGATGTAACATCCATCCCTCCAACAGTGTCCATTTCCTACCACCAGTACCCCCAGTTTCCCTCCCGCAAACCCCCTTCCCTAGTCTGCCTCTATGGATCTATAGAAGGCACTTTCTTTCTCTCCCCCACCTCTTTATTTCTTTGGGGGAACTATGGTCTATGACACAGATACTGAGAAGTCTTCTTGTTTGTGCCTTTACCTACTTCCACCATGCAGTTCCAATCCAGAGTGAACATACCTTTGTCGTAACATTTCCTTCCATAGTCTTCTCCCCTAGTAGTCTAATCCTCCTTGCCCTTGTTTCTACTGTCCTTGGGTATGAGTCTTAGATTATATTTTTTATATTCAACAAATGAGTGCAATCATTTTATGTCTCTTTTCTTCTCTTTTCACTTAGCATGATACTCTCTATGTCCATTCATTTATAAATGAATTTCATGATCTCATTTTTCCTAACTGCTACCTACTATTCTATTGTGTAGATGTATTACGGTTTCTCTAACCAGTTTCTGCTCTTGGTCACATGGGTTGTTTCCAGATGCTGGCTATTGTGAATAGTGCTGCAATAAACAGAGAAGTGCAGATGCATTTCTGCAGTATGTTTTTTCGGTCCCCGGGAATATTGCATGAGTGGTATTTGTGGGGTCATATAGAAGATCAATCACTAGCTTTTTGAGGAATGCCCATATTGTACTCCAGAAAGGTTGGACCAGTCAGCATTCCCACCATAAGTGAAGGTCTCCCCACATCCACATCAGCAGTGGTTGTTCTTATTCTTTTTGATGTGTGCCAGTCTCTGTGGTGTGAGGCAATATATCATTGTTGTTTTGATTTGCATCTCCCTGGTGACTAGTGATATAAAACATTTTTTCATGTGTCTTTTGGCCATTTGTATTTCTTCTTTAAGGAAGTTTCTGTTCATTTTTTGTGCCCATTTTTTGATGGGGTTTGATATCTTCTTATAAAGCTCTACTTGTGCCTTATAAATGTTGGATATTAACCCCTTATGAGATGGGTAGCACTGTAGCACTGTCATCCCATTGTTCATCCATTTGCTTGAGTGGGCACCTGTGACATCTTCATTGTGAGACTTATTGTTACTGTGTTTGGTATATCGAATAATCCATGGATAGCTTGCCAGACTCTGCCGTGCGGGTGGGATACTCTCGGTAGCTTGCCAAGCTCTCCAAGAGGGACAGAGGAATCAAACCCAGGTTGGCTGCATGCAAGGCAAACACCCTACCTGCTGTGCTATTGATCCAGTCCATTATATGGGTATTGGATAAATATTTTTTCCCAATCTGTAGACTGTCTGTTTCTTGGTCACTGTTTCTTTTGAAGTGTAGAACCTTCTGAGTTTAATGTAGTCCCAATTTTAAAAATCTTTGCTTCCACTTGCTTGATCAGTGGCATTTCATCTTTGAAGATGTCTTTAGGTTCAATGTCTTGGAAGATTTTGCCCACATTTTCCTCCATGAACCTTATGAAGTCAGGTCTGATACTGAGGTCTTTAATCTATTTTGATTCGACTTTTGTGCCTGGCATTAAGCAGAGGTCTGAGTTCATTAAACAGTTGCTGAACATTGTCATATGTTTTTTCTGCATTTATTGATATGATCATATGGTTTTTAATTTTTCTTTTATTGATATGGTATAGTATGTTGATTGACTTGTGAATCTTAAACCACCCTTACATCCCTGTGATGAATCCTACTTGGTCAGAGTATATTACCTTTCTGATGAGTTGTTGGATTCTATTTGTTAGTATTTTGTTGAGGATCTTTGCATCTGTGTTCATCAGGGATATCGGTCTGTAATTTTCTTTTTTGTCATGTCTTTCTCTGCTTTGGGTATCATGATGATATTTACCTCATAGAAACTGTTTGGGAACGTTTTTATTTCTTCAATTTTCTGAAAAAAGCTTGAAAATGACTAGTAGTAGATCCTCTTTAAAGGTTTGGAACAATGATCGAAGCAATAGTACAGTGGGTATGGTGTTTGCCTTGTACGTGGCCAACCTGGGTTAGATTTCTGGCATACCATATGGTCTCCCAGCACAGCTAGGAGTAATTCCTGAGTTCAGAGACAGGAGTAACCCCTGAGCACCACCAGATGTGACCCCAAAAAAGTAAAAAAAAAAGGCTTGGAAGTATTCACTAGTAAATCCACCAGTACCTGGATTTTTGTTTTGGGGAGACTTTTGATTACCATTTTAATTTCCTTGATAGTTATAGGTATGTTCAGGTGTTCCAAATCTTCTTGGTTCAGTCTTGGGCGGTTACAGGAATCCAGGAATATATCCATTTCTCAAGGTTCTCTTATTTTGTGCTGTAAAGATTTACACAATAACGTCTGATGACTCTATGGAATTCTGTAGTTTCTGTTGTGATATCCGCCTTCATATTTCTGATTTGGTTTATTAGATTTCTCTCCCTCTTTGTGAGACTTGCTAGTGGTTTATCGATCTTTTTCATTTTCTCAAAGAAGCAGCTCTTATTTTCATTGATCTTTTGGGCTGCTTTTTGGAATTCCAGATAATTGATTTCTTCTCTAACTTTTATTATTTTCTTCCTCCTGCCTGGCTTGGACTCTTCTTGTTGTTCATTTTCCAAAATCTAAAGCTGTGCAGTTAAGTTATTGATTCCTTTCTTCTTTCCTTCCGTTCTGATGAATTCTTGCCGAGCTATAAACTTTCCTCTTAACAGTGCTTTTCCTGTGTTCCACAAGTTCTAGCAGCTTGTGTCCTCATTCTCATTTGTTTTCAGCAATCTTTCTATTTCCTCTTTGATTTCCTCACTAACCCACTGGTTGTTCAGTAGTGAGCTGTTTAATTCACAGGTGTTTGATTTTATTACTATTTTAGTGTGTGGTAATATGTGTTCTTCTTTGGGGCTATAAAAGTTTTATATATATACATAAACATATATATAAAACTCTTATATGTATAAATAAATATATATAAATACTGCCTGATGCAGTCTATGAGGCTGATTCTCTCTTTTCAATTTCTTGCCTCAAATAAAGTATTTACTTGCTGAGTTTGAGTTTAGTTGATCTATTGAGAGGTGACAGAGAAGTATTGAAATCTCCAATTACTATTGTGTTGTTGTCAATGTCTTTCTTCAAGTCTACTAGCAGTTTTTTAAAGTATTTTGCTGTTCTCTCATTAGGTGTGTATACATTTAGAAGTGTGAACCTAATGAACCTATCCCTTGATCATTAAGAAATGACTTTCACTCTTTCTTATAACCTTCTTCAGTCTGAATCTATGTGGTCTGATACTAGTATGGCCACCCCAGCTCTTTTGAGGGAGTTGTTTGTTTGGAGAATTGTTTTCCAGCCTTTAACTTTGAGGCTGTGTTTGCTTTGATTGTTCAGATGAGTTTCTTGCAGGCAGCAGAATTTTGTGTTCAGTTTTTTAATCCATCCTGTCACTCTGTGCCTCCTTATTGGTGCACTGACATTGAGAAAGATTATTGTTAAGGAGATTTGTGTAGGAGTTTGGTGTACTTGTGGAGCTTGTGTTGTCTTAACGTAGCCCACTTTAAGACAAGACAAGTAGTTCTTTAAGTAGTTCTTGTAACAACAGTTTTGATTATATGAAGTTCCTAAGTTGTTCTTTATCTGTGAAGTTGTGTATTTTTTCCTTCAAATATGAATGAGAGTCTGGCTTGGTGAAGTGTTCTTGGTGAGGTGTTCATTTCATGGAGTTTGTTTACTATATCCCACCACTGTCTTCGGGCCTGGGGGATTTCACCTGTTGAGTCTTCTGTGAATCTTAGAGATGCTCCTTAATAGGCAATTTCTTTCTTTGATCTTGCTGCTTTCAGTATTCTATCTCTATCTCTGTTTTTTGTCATCCTTATTAGAATGTGACTTGGGGTATTTTTATTTAGATTTTTTTTATTTGATACCCTTTGGGTCTGCTGGATTTGAGTGCATGCACTCTTCAGCTCCAGGAAGTTCTCAGCAATGATATCTTTGACAGTTGCTTCTTCATCAGGGTTTTCTTTCTGCCCCTCTGGCACTCCAGTGATCTTATATTGCTCCTCTTGACTTCATCCTGATTTTCTCTTGTCATCTGTTGGTTTATTTGGAGGGTCTTTCCATCTTTGCTATGATCGGGAGATTCTCTGCAGCCCATTTTGGAGCTCACTGATTCAGTTCTCAGCAGTTAGTTGTTACTCTGCTGTTGAGGTTTTCCAGTGAGTTTTTCATTTTCACCTACCAGATTTTTCAGATCTGTGTTTTTGCTTGTATTTTCATTTTCATCTTCCTCATCTGCTCTCATATCCTCCTGTATTTCATTGGCAGTGCATTCCATTGTTTTTTTGAGCTCCTTTTGCATCCTTAACAGTTCCATTCTAAATTCCTTATCCGAGAGGTTTTATAGCTCCTTATTACTCATTGGATCACCCGGGTTAGCTTCTCACTCACTAAGCCCGGTGAGTTTCTGTGTTGATTTACCATTGTAATCTTTGCAGTTTGGATTTTTCTGCTCAAAGTTGCCTTTGTACTTTGGTAGGAATGTGGATTGGTGTAGGGGTTGCTGGAATAATTGGCCTAATCTGGTTGGGTGGTCAAGTTGCCCTAGTGGGTTCTGAAGAAGAGGGTAATTCGTGGTTATAGCAAGATGTAATGGTGGAAATTAATTGGCAGTCTGCTTCTCAGGAGAGAACAGCCCCTCGGTTTCTAACCCAGAAAGTCACAGCCTCATAGAATGCATCAGTAGTTATGTACAGCTGGTGTCTAGAGGCCATGCACATGCAGAGAGACCCTACCCTTGTCTCTGATCATAGAAGTAAGAAAGTCAGAGAAGCTAAGAAACTGTTGGGGGAGAATAAGAAAGGCTAAACAGAAGGTAATAGGTGTAGGGATAAAGGGCCCTGGGCATCTTAAACGTGTAGCAGTGTAGCATCTATATAAATCTAAACTATGTAGTCAACAGTAACTATGAAAGCCGAACTACAACAATCAAACTTAAAAATGCGCCTGTCAAGGATGCAGGCTGGAGGATGGGAGGGAATCTATGTATGTTGGTGGAGGAAGTCAGCACTGGTGATGAGACTGGTGTTGGAATATTGAGTCTAAAACTCAAGTATGGATAATTACGTGTAAATATGGTTCCTTTAATTTTTATACTAATAAAAATAAAAATTTTTAAAAGTTCAAGTTCATATATGCATGGCCACCCACCTATGAGATGGTCAGACTTCTTAGTCAAAACCTTGAACGAGTGGTTTGAGGCTCTTTGTGTTCCTGGAGTGAGCAGATACCATTGAGCTACCCTAGCATGCAACAGGGACAAATGGAGACGTTATTGGCGCCCGCTCTAGTAAATCGAAGATCAACGGGATGATGAATGATACAAGTGATATACATTATATATAGCAAATATGCATATTAAATATATATATAATCAATTTGAAGCCCTGCCTTTGATCTCAAACACCAAGCACATTAGGGGTGGCCTCCACAACAACAAAGGCAGAGTCAAAGACAAAACCTTGTTGAGAAAATAAATTTGAAAATTTCCACATTTTTCTTGGACTTCTTATAAGTAGCCTATAAGAAACTTTTAACTGGAGGGACTGTGCTTCTTTCCTTTACTACATTTTCTTTCCTGTACCTGCTTGGTCTTTTGTTTGATCACCCTGAGAAGGAGTAGCACACTTCTTTAATTGCCTTACTATATTATTAGTGCTAAACCTTTAAGTCCAGAAAAAGGAAGAAAAAAACCCATTTTTCTATAAATTTTCTTTCCCATGTGAAAAACTCTAAGATGAAAAGGAGGAAGGAAGTGAAAAATGAGCCATTTGTTACAGAGAATATCACATTTTCAGGCTTTTCACTAGGACTGACAGTCTGAAATAGCTGTTAACATCCTTTCCATTCCCTTCCATTCTCACTGTATCACTGTCACTGTCATCCAGTTGCTCATCGATTTGCTCGAGCGGGCACCAGTAATGGCTCCATTGTGAGAATTGTTACTGCTTTTGGCATATCGAATATGCCACAGGTAGCTTGCCAGGCTTCTAAAATCTCAGGGATAGAATGAATGGAGAGGTTACTGAGACCACTCGAGAAATTCGATGAGCAATGGGATGATAATTATATAATAATAATAATAATAATAATAATAATAATAATAATAATAATGGGCTGGAACGATAGCACAGCGGCAGGGTGTTTGCCTTGCACGCGGCCGACCCAGGTTCGATTCCTCCCTCCCTCTCAGAGAGCCCGGCAAGCTACCGAGAGTATCCCGCCTGCATGGCAGAGCCTGGCAAGCTACCCATGGAGTATTCGATATGCCAAAAACAGTAACAACAAGTCTCACAATGGAGGCGTTACTGGTGCCCACTCGAGCATATTGATGAGCAATGGGATGATAGTTACAGAATAATAATGATAATAATAATAATAATATTCTTGGGGCACAGACATGGTACAGGAGGTAAAGCATTTGCCTTACATGCAGCTGGCCCTGGGTTCAATCCCTGACATCTCACATGGTCCCCCCTTCCATTTTACCTTCATTAAACCCCAATATAAATTATATTGACTTTCTGACCAGTGTAGCGTGAGAGCAAGAGTCACTCTTAGCAGAGATGAAGCAGGTTCAAAAACATCACTGGGGAGTCTGTGCAGCACACTACTATAATCATTCATGGTAGAGATGAGAGCAGATGAGAGCACAGGCAAAGAAAGGAAGTCCATTCTGGATGCATTTGGAAGTCAAGTAGCAGGATTTGATGATGCTTGGTAAGTGGAGATGAAGACTGAAAGTTAACCCCAACAACTTGAATAAATTTGACATTAGCTGAGCTAATGGATTAGCTGAGGATTGTGGGCAAAGCATATTTACAAACACAAATCAAGAATTTGGCTTTGAACATATCAAATTGAGAGGCCCATAAGCCTTCCCTCCGGGGGTATCAATTATGCAAAGGAGGACAGATTATATATCAGAGGACAATTATATATCAGAGGACAGATCCACAATAAAGATATATAGTCTCTTCTGATATTTGCTTTTAAAGCAGTAGAGAATGAGGATAAAAAGGGAAAAGAGAAGAAAAATAGTTTTTTCTTTGGTTTTTGGGCCACACACTCAGCAATGTTCAGTGTTACTCTTGGCCCTGTGGTGAGGAATTACTTCTAGCTGGTCTTGAGGTACCATATGGGATGCAAGGGATGAAACCCAGGTTGGTCATGTGTAAGGCAAGCTCCCTACCTGCTGAACTATTGCTCCAGACCATGAACAAAGGATTATTTAAAGGAATTCTACCAAATAACAAAGAATAACAAGATTTCCAAGAAGATCTCCAAGATAATAAATCTGTCTTATCATGATAAGAAATCTACTTTTTATACTTTTATTTTCCCAGAGAAATAAGAAACAGAGCCAAATACTGATATAAAAGACAAATGTTAGCCCCAGAATGTCTAATAGCTTCTTCAAGACTCCTTGCTTCTACTTTTAATCAAGTCATTAAGAGTTTAGTTTTTACTAGTTGTTTTCTAGAAAATTCCTTTCTCTCTAACATACTTTCTATAATGCTGTAAGATTAATAATGAAAGAATGTGATTTGGGAAGATTGCTATTTTTTTCTGACCTCTGCTGCTTTGAGGGGCTTAATATTTTAAACCCTTTTCTAAAGGAAAATCCAGTATCATTCAGCAACAATTTATTATGTGGCATCTGCCACCCACCCACTGCTGGGTCAATACCAAAGCTGTAGGCTGGTCTCCACATGTGGTATCACATGTAGGATGCTTCTAGCGAATCCTTCCCTGCTAAACTTGAGTTTTCTTAATGTATCTATTTTCTCACTTGCCAGGAAGTTCAGAGGGGTGTGTGTGGGGGCATGGAGATTGGAAGTCTACTTAAAGATGGGTTTTATTTAGAAGGCAAATTATATCCCTCCCTTTCCTCTATTGCCTTAGGCTAGCAGTCACATGGACTTCAGCTGCTTTGGCATCCAGACCCAACAGCATCTGGTAGTTAAGACCTTCTTTCTTCTCCTTAATGTCCACTCTTTGAAAAATCAAAACTTTGGTGCTCTCTGAACTTTCCCTTACTTTTCAGTGAGCAAATCTGGCTCACTGTGCCAGATGGACCATTTCTGAATCAATTTTGAACAGGAAATGACATCATTGCTCTCACACATAATCTGCCTCTCGTAATGCAGGAGGCTAAATGGAAAAGTAAGATATAGTGAAAAAAGAACTAGAGAATTGAGGCTGCGTTTATAACCAACCGTAACTATTAATAATTAAATTGTCATGCAATTTGACCTTAAATTGAAAATATCCATCTGTCCCTGTCATCTGTTGTGCAATAGTGCACCCATTTCAGAAAAGGCTGAAGAGTAGGTCGGAGGAGGGTTCCAGAGTCTGCCTTCTGTGTGCCTCTATAAAAAACCAGATTTCTAAGCACTAATGGGTTTTCTGTGGTAAAAGACTAACACAAATGAATGATAGGAACTCCCAATTGCCACTAGCCACCTGAGCAAACATGGACAAGTCTCTCGGTTCTGCCATTCTTTCACTCAGGACACAGTTCTAGAAAGTTCTTCTGTTAAGAAGCTGCAAAAGGTACTGGGGCAGGGGCCAGAGGTCAGAGGTCTTTTGGGAGATTTTGCACAGTGAGAAGGAGAACATGAGTCTGGGATGTGTTTGAAGGTGAGCGAGTCCCAATTTGATCATATTGCTTTAATCAAAGAGTAGCACTGCAGCACTGTCCTCCCATTGTTCATCGATTTGCTCAAGTGGGCACCAGTAATGTCTCCATTGTGAGACTTCTTGTTACTGTTTTTGGCATACTGAATACGCCACAGGTAGCTTGCCAGGCTCTGCTGTGTAAGTGGGATACTCTTGGTAGCTTTCCGAGCTCTCCAAGAGAGATGGAGAGTAATTGTGTATTTCCCTTGCCCCAAAAGCCTAAAGGAAAGATTCCAAAAATGGTCCAACTACTCAATAATACAAAAGAGTACCAGGTACTATTGACATAACCAGGTTCTTCTTATAAACAACTGAATCCTAGCAAGGGCACTGGTGCCTCGGTGTGCCCAGCATGGTCTACATTCAGGGAGGTACACATGTAGGTACACATGTGCTACATACCTCAGTCCCTGGTTTGGGCAGTGAGAATATTTCCATGGTGGGCACAACACTTTTTACCAACTCCTTAAAGAGTTTGATACTCTGGCTTTCTACCAGTAGAACAGAATGACAAGAATGCACAATTTCACCATTAGATAATAAATGTGGTTTATTATAGCATTAACTAATGTTAGCATGCATAGGTATGTATAAGATTATATATACATATATATAGTTTATTCATTCTTATTGTAATTATGCATGTCATAGAAGATTCTTAAGCATTCTTAATTGTATATCAATATATAGATGTATGAACACATAGAGCAAAGAATTAGCAATGGTTTCTTTTACATAAAGTCAACTCCCTTCTACAATAGTAAAAAGTAGATATAACTGAAAGCATAGTAAAATTCTTGATGAGGATAACTGAAATAGAGTTAGGAAGATAGTTCAAAGGGCGGGAATACATGCTTTGCATGTGGGAACCCAGCTTCAACCTCTAGCACTGTATAATTCCCTGAGCACCACCCGGAGTGGCTCTGAAACACCACTGGTGTGGATGTGCTCAAAAAGCCACAGCCCCAAAAAGGGAAAGTAACTGAAACAAGAGAGGAATATATTTCTTCCATATCATGTGACAATAGGTAGTTCAAATCTGGTATGCTGTCTTACTTTCTGAAACCTTTAGTGCGCTAGGCATCTCTTTTACCAAAGTTGGCTCCCAATCTCAAAGCCATTCGATGGTCCAGCGTTCCTACTATTCATCAATTCATGAACAGAGAGCCCAAACTAGGAAGGGGAGAAGAATATGCCTCTGCCATTTAAGGGACACATTACTCTTGTTTATATTTCCTTGTTGGTGCCTAGCCAGATCATTAGGATGAGTCCTTGGATGCTGCCCTGCAAACAGGAAGCAGGTCCAGGACCCCACTTTAAATTAAGTGGGCAAGCTGAAGCTTATGAGTCTGGCTGATCTAGAAAGGATTAGCAGGTCTTCCTACATTTGCCTTGGTCATACATTAATTCCTGGCAGCACAAGAAGACAGCCCTCCTGCTTATCTCAGACCCCAGGTGTAAGGAGGTCATGACCTATGGAGCGAAGAGCCTGCATGTTCGACTTTGCATTCCTCTCTGGAGATTGTAGCCATTTCCTTAGGGACACAGCCGGATAATGTACTTTGGTGTCCTTGTGAGATATGTTTAGTCTGTGCCCCAACATCCCTTTGTTAATGATTTTCTCTGCTTTGTTGAATTCTCTCAAGAGGTTTACGATAGAGGACCAAATAAAAGGAGACCACCAAAAGCTTCTCTTCGTCACAGAACCAGAGTGAGCCGTGGCCCTCCGTGCTTCCAAATCCCTCTCACATTTCTTGTCTCGACACATCTAACCAACTGATATCACTTCTTGCAACATTTTCCTAGCTAAATTTCCATCCTATAGCCACACAGAAGAGCAAAAGCTACCAAAGAATGTAAAGTTACCCTGAATGGTACGAAATTAATATAGGTAACCTCAATGAAACGAGATCTGGCAGCTAGCAGAGTTGTCATGCACATTTCAGAATCCAGTTGGCAGAAACAAGTCTTGTTCTACAGGAACTGACAACTCTGCAATCCCAGGAGGTGGGTGGAGGAAGTTCTGCCTTATTCAGCAATAGTCAGTGGGACTGTAGTACCCAACAATAAAGAGCTGCTATACTTCAAAGCAAAAATTTCCCCCTAAGGATTCTTCATTTACAGGAGCCCTTCAGTATCTGTTAAAGAACATTTTTTTGTTGTAGGGAAATATATGTGTGTGTTTTTTTCCTAGAGACCACATGTTTCAAATATTTTTTGCTGTAGTTTTTAAAATTCTTCAGTGCCACCCTCGAGAACACCATGCGATGACTGGAATGGGAAGGAATGGGAGTGAAGATAGACGGTCGGCAATTACACCACCTCCGCTTCACTGATGACATCGTTCTCATAATACCAAACATTAGCCAAGTGGCACAAATGCTGGCCAACTTTGACCATGAGTGTGGAACAGTTGGATTGCAGCTGGATCTCAACAAGACGATGTTCATGAAAAACGAACTGGTCCCTGAAGCTCCATTTGCTCTCAATGGAACGAACATCTCCGAATGTAGCAGCTATGTGTACCTGGGTCGAGAAACCAACATGAGAAACGACTTGATGGCAGAACTGCGCAGGAGGAAGAGAGCAGTGTGGAATGCCTTCAAGAGCGTCGAAGAAGTGGTTAAGAGAACGAAGAACCTCCGACTCAGGCACATCTTTTCAATTCCACCATTCTTCCTGCACTAACGTATGCCTCAGAGACCTGGGCCCTACGCAAACAGGATGAGAATGCTATTAGGGTATCCCAAAGAGGAATCAGAAGAGCTATGCTAGGAGTATCACGTCTCACTCAAGTGAGAGAAGGAATCCAGAATCAGGGACGTGTCTCGTTTGCCAAGGTATCCAAAATCAGATGGGCCAATCATGTAATGCGATTCAGAGATAACCACTGGACAAGAGCTATTACCGACTGGATTCCACGGGACATCAGAAGAGCCAACTAGATGGTCAGATTTCTTCATCAAATCCCTGAATGAATGATTTGAGGCTCTTCCTGTCCTGGAGCAAGCAGATATCATTGGACTGCACTAGCACGCGATAGGGACAAATAGAGACGTTACTGGCGCCTGCTCGAGCAAATTGAAGATCAACAGGACAACAAGTGATACAAGTGAAGTTTTTAAAAATTTATTTTATGTCTATAAAGTAGTTCACAATATTTGATAACACTTAATATTCTAACACCAATCCGACCACCATTACACCTTCCTACCACTGTATTTCGGATGTTTCCTGAGCCCCAACCCCTGCCCCAAAGTAGAACTGAAATAACTTATTTTGTATAGTTTGTTATGAATACACTGATAAAATTTGATAAAATGATAAAAATTTGATAAAACTGATAACATTTAAAAATGATTCAAAAACCTTTCCTTAGAGGGTTTTGTGTGTAAAAATTGTATTTCAACCAGGATCATTAAGCCCTTCTATAAGGGATTACTAACATGTTAAAGGTTGAGCCTTGTGTGCTTCTACGTTAAACTCCATCAAATGTGGTACACTACTCTTGGAATATTACTGTTGTGAGGTATGAAATATCCAGGGATAGGTTTACTTGTGGGTGAGGCTCAGCCCAAAAGTGTGGGGAGCGGCCAAGAGCATGGTGGCCATTGAGTTCTGGAGGTTTTCGGGTGCAGGAAATGTTCTTTGGGTTGGGAGGGGAACTCACCCATCCCCCTCTGCGTTGTCCTGAATCAAACAGCCTGGCGTAGGGTCCAGTGGCATGGTTATGCCGTGTTGTTTTATGCTCTCTTCTGAGAGATTTATAATCAGTTGTATAATCAGTTTTTGTTGTAGTTTCTTAATAAACCCATTATGTGGATTAAATTACTGTTGCTTATTTGTTTGAAGTCAACAGCACCCATATGGGCTAGGAAAAAGTCAGATTATTACTTACAAAGGGACAGATAGTTCTATCTCTACTCACTAAAAAACTCACAAGACCTTCACTGAAATCTCAAGTTTAACCCAGTTCTCCACAAAATTTCTACATCCCTCCTTAACCCTCCTTTGACTCAGAAAGTCTTCTCTGCATCTTCTGGGGAACCTTGTTTATGCATGTTAACAATGAAATGCCATTTATCTCTATTTTCAAGAGAGGATGGGAGCAATAGCACAGCGTGTAGGGTGTTTGCCTTGCACGCGGCCAACCTGGGTTTGATTCTTCTGTCCCTCTCAGAGAGCCTGGCAAGCTACTGAGAGTATCCTGCCTGCACGACAGAGCCTGGCAATCTACCTGTGACATATTTGATATGCCAAAAACAGTAACAACAAGTCTCACAATGGAGACGTTACTGGTGCCCGTTTGGGCAAATCGATAACAATGAGATGACAGTGCTACATTGCTACAGTGCAATTTTAAATCCCACACCTTACCATTAGAAGCATGCAGGATTTAATGCTTAGAATTGTTGATCTGACTTGTAGAATTCCAGAAGAGAACATTCTAATGGACCCTGTTTCTAAATTAGCAGCAGAGAGTAGCCGCAAACTTGACATTTAATATTTGCTTTGTTCCCTTTGTGTTCTTTTTACTGTGAAAACTGTAGCATCTTATTGCTGGGAAATGGTTTTCTATGTTCTGTTCTCCTTCTGTCTCTGTCTCTGTCTCTGTCTCTGTCTCTGTCTCTCTCTCTCTGATAGTTTTATCAATTGGGATCAGCAGACTCTGACAGAGGAAAAGTTTCTAGGTTTTGAAGGACCGAGAAGTATTCTTCACTTTGTTGAAGCTTTGGGCTCAAACTTTAGTTGATTCAAGAAATCAAATGTCCCTTCATGTCTTGTGTTTGTTCTCTAATTAGTATTCAGGTGTTAGGTATAGACTATAGGGGTCGCCTTCATTTTCAGGAAATAGTGCAGATCAGAGAGTCCCTACAGAAAGGGAAAGGGCATTGGCATGCCTCTAAAGAAATAGATCAAGTGATCAAGTTTAACAATGACTCTGCCTTCCTACAAAGATTCCCAAAGCACCACAACTGCAGTGTGCCCTCCAAGTGTCCCCACCAGTGTTGACTGTTATCACTAAACCTTCAGCACTGTGGAGCTGGCAGATTACTCTGTTCATAGGTGGGTGGTAGTTAGAAGCTTTCCTATCCAAGTTTTCTTCCTTAAGTGTATAAATATCGGGGGCTGAAGCAATAGCTTAGCAGGTAGGGCGTTTGCCTTGCATGAAGCTGACCCAGGTTTGATTCCCAGCATCCCATATGGTCCCCCAAGTACCGCCAGGAGTGATTCCTGAGTGCAGAGCCATAAGTAACCCCTGTGCATCACCAGGTGTGACCCAAAAAGCAAAAAAAAAAAAAAAAAGTGTATAAAGATCATCAGGCTCCCAGAACTAACAGTAAACACAACACCGTGCCCTCAGAGGGCCCTCTAAGAAGATCCATAGCTGTGCATGCTAAGGGTTGACATCTAGTCCTCTAGAAAGAGCTGGAGGTCAGTGTTCCTTGAATCCTCACCATGAAAAAAAATCTCTTTCCCTGTTAAAATTTTTGTAGGGTGGAGAAAAGATAATAATTCTTTCCTTAAATCCTAGATTTTCCCAATAGATTTGAAGTCTGTTTTTTCATAACACAGTTATTATGTAACTGCCATTCTATACGGAAATGCCTCACGGATATATTTCTAACATATCCTAACAATCATAAATGTTGATTCTGTGAAAACTCCGTCAATTAACTTTTATTTTGATTCCTGTCAGCAGATGTACTTCTTAGCACATTGATCACATTTTCTGATTAGAATTCACGGCCTATTGCACATTTCAACAACAAATAGTATAAACAGAGACTGATCCATACAATCTGGAACATTGGGGTGACAAATCCCTTGTGTCCAAGTAGCCAAGGTCATGTTTTGGGAAGTCTCTTTCCTGTGACATAACTAACAGTAACTCTAATTGTGTGCTTTCCATGTTCCAGGAAGTGGGCGAAATAGTTTAAAGGCAACACCCTAAAAGAAATATAGTTACTGAATTGAGGTAGCCAACATGAAAGCTTATAAGTATATCTCATGGTGAATCAATAAAACTCTGTTACTGTCACTGTCATCCCATTGCTCATCGATTTGTTTTAGCGGGCACCAATAACATCTCTCATTGTGAGACTTATTGGTACTGTTTTTGGTATATCCAATATGCCACGGGTAGCTTGCCAGGCTCTGCCACTCGGGCTCGATACTCTCGGTAGCTTGCCGGGCTCTCCGAGAGGGGCAGAGGAATCAAACACGGGTCGGCCTCATGAAAGGCGAATGCCCAACCGCTGTGCTATCGCTCACAAAGAGAGTGAAAGTCATTTCTTTTTAAAAAAAATTTTATTGGATCACTGTGAGATATAGTTACAAGCTTTCATGTTTGAGTTACAATCACATAATAGTCAAGCACCCAACCCTCCACCAGTGTACATTCCCCACCACCAATATCCTCAATATATCCCCACTTTCCCACTCTCTCCCTGCCAACATGAAACAGCTTTCTGTAAGCCACATCTGTCCCTTCCCTTCTCTCTCTCTAAAAGGAGGCAGCAAACAGAACAATTTTCCAAGACTTCGTTCAATTAAAGATGACCACATAACATATTTCCAACCAGTGCAATATAAGCTGATGTAACTGGAGAAAATGCAGAGTAGCTACGGAAGGCTGTTTCCTTTGCCCCCTTCTTAGTTAGGTTGCAGATATAGGGTCTGTAGGGGGTGAGGTGTGTATGTGTGTGGGGGTTGGGGGGGATAAGCATGAAAGTTGCAGGTGGAACAGAAAATTGGAAAAACTTAAGTCCTTGCTGTAGTTACTGAGTGTGCCTTAATTGTATGAAATTAACAATGAATATTGTTTCCCTATTTGAGAATCGCATTAGGCACTGAAATGAACATAGGTGTGCACATATCATTTCAAATTATTGTTTTTATGTTTCATAGGTAGATGCCAAGAAATAGTATTTCTTGGTCATATGGGGGTACTATTTTTGCTTTTTTGAGAAACATCCACTTCACTTCCCATAGAACTGAACCAGATGACATTCCTACCAACAATGAACGAAGGTTCCTCTCTCACACCAACCCAGCCAACACTATATCCAGATCTTTTGATGTACACCGTTCATACTGTGATTTGATATTTCATTGTTGTTTTGATTTCAGTTTTCCTAAACATAAGTAACAATGAGCACTTTTTCATATGCTTATTAACCATTTTTATGTCTTTTTTGTGGAATATAAACCTCTGATATTTGAAGGACAGATTTACTTTCTCCCACTCAACTCCATAAGCCTTAAGTTTCTTCAAAAATCTTATTTCAGGAGCCCACATCTTAACCTGCAAAAGAGCTATGGTTGGGAGATCGGTAGTTGCTGCTGTTCTAAGAGTTTACATTTACCAAAATTAATTGAAATTTATTTTCGGACATTCCTCAAAAGTTAATGGAGTCTTTAATTGACTCCAGAATTCTTAACTAGTTGTTACATCAAAAGAATTTACCATTTTAAAAGAGAAAAGAAAGGGGAGGGGGACAGAGAGAGAGAGAGACAGACAGACAGAGACAGAGACAGGGATGCAGAGAGATAGTGAAGGAAAGTGCCTGCCATAAAGGCAGGCTGGGGGGGCAGAGTTGGGGGGTTGTGAGGCAGGTAGGGATGGGGGGTAGGAGGAGGGAAACAGGAGACATCGGTGGTGGGAAATGCACACTGGTGAAGGAATTGATATTTGAGCATTCTATGACTGAAACCCAATCATGAACAGCTATGTAACTGAGTATCTCAAAGTTATTAAATTAAAAAACAACAAGAATTTTCCAACTAGACCGTTGGATAGATGAGAAAATAGAATCCTAGTGTTTATAATTCACCATCTTTCCTGAATCCTCTTCCTATTGAGCTTTAATGTTGAAATTCAACTGAACAGGTACACACACATTTTTGGACTCTTTTTATATTTTCTTTAGCGCAAAGTTACATAGGACTACGGACTTCTTTGATTCACATTAATCCAGAAGTTATTGAAGAGGTTGGCAATTTTACCGCCAGGATCCAGTCTTACCTTTTCAAGGACTGGAACTAGACTGCTTAGTAATCCAAATGTCATTCTGCTGCTTATTAGCTGTGTAAACTTGGGTAGATTAATGGGCATATATATGCTTGTGTTTCCTCATTTGTAAAATGGGAATGATATTTCTATTAATAAGGTTGTTGTGAACATAAGAGGAAATGACACAGTAAAAGCTTGCTATTTTAGTGAGTGTTGTTAAAAAAAATTCAGTCTTGTAAAATGCAGATCAGAGCTTTTGCAAGGTTAATAAGATAACAAGAAACTTGGGCTGGGGTTCTAATGAATGGGCTGTGCAGCATAAATACTTCCTGGGTCTACCGCAATAAGGCACTGTGTCATACTATCTTATAGCTCTATATCATAAATGTGAATAGGGATGATATAAAGGCTTACATATGGCTACATTTTCAGATTAAGGTAACAATTCTGTGAATTTCACAATTACTTGGTATCTCTTTCATCAACTTGATCCAGAGAGATTCAGCAGGAATAATTACCAAAACAATGGAATTTTCCCACTGTTCCCTCCACCTTTTGAGGCGGAGGCTGCCTGCTACTTCTCTGCTGTGTCTGTGTCTGCCTCCTTGTGTCCTTACAAAGGTGAATAATATTTTTCCCTTCTTCCCTCGGGTGTTGAAATAGTGATGAACTATCTTCAACCATGAGAGTGAGGGAAGTTCTCACAAATACAAAGTAACAAGATAGGAGGCCCCCCAGAAGCTAGAGGGCCTCTGAGGACAAACCTAGAAGTTTGCATATTTACATGAGAGAAAACTAGCTACTTAATTCAAAATATTGTATTATGGTCTCACAAAACTATTGTAGGAGAGTCACTGGGGAAAGTTACTATATAAAACAAAAAGGGTTATCTTATGTGTCTAAAGAAGAGGACAGGAATTTTGAAACTCCTTCTGAGACAGCCTTATAGTTACCTACTTTCTGATAAAGAGAGAATTTCGGGAAATTAGTTATTAACAAATGCTCAGACTATAGAACTTTGCCCCTAGTTCATTCTTATCCTCATGAAGTCCAAAATTCACATTATCCCACTTATCCTCTAGCTGAATAATTAGATTCTAAAAATATGTGTAATGTATAAGCAAGAATGTAATCAATGTGTACACATGAAAAGCTATAATGCCACCCAAATCATTCTACTCATACTACTCATGGATTCTCCCTTTTCTCTATGGCACCACAAATCTGTTATTATTATATATGCTATAATAATAATTATCATATAGATCCTAACTGACACAGAAGTGCTATTAATAACTAATTTCAGTTTTGTGAGTAAGAAGGAAACTTGGGTGTATAAAACTATTTCTTACATAACAAAATTATCATCATCATCCCGTTGATTGTCGGATTTCTCGAGTGGTCTCAGTAACGTCTCCATTCGTCCTAGCCCTGAGATTTTAGAATCCTCTCTCTACTCATCCTTCCCAACGATGCTGCATTACAGGCTCTTTCAGGGTCAGGGGAATGAGACACAGCTTGTTACTGGGTCTCATTCCCAGTAATTTGTGGTAAAAAATTACCACACATTATTGTCATAAAACAGCACAAATGTAATAAAGGGAAATGGATACCTCTGGTGGAGGATGTGATGAAATGCTACTATTAGCAATATTATAAACCACAATGCTCCAAACAAAATAAATAAAACACGAATGTATTGTTTGACAATCCTGTCTGTAAGTCCTAAATCTTCAGGGATGTGTTCTCTGTGGAAGACCTAAAGGAGAAGCTTTTAATCTCACCTGTTTTATCTAGCTTCTGGGGGCTGCTCACTTTCCTCATCTCAGACTGCACCAGCACCTTCAAAGCTAGCAGTGACAGGTTGACTCTTCACCTCACATCACTGTAACTTTGCTTCCAGCATCCAATCTCCTTCAGACTACCCTCTTCTGCCTCTTCTACTTAGAGAACTCTTGTGAATACAATGGATCCATCCCAATAATTAATAATAATTTCCTCCAAGTCATCTGATTAGTAAATTAGTTTAATTTCCATTTTCCTCTGACACGTCATCTTACATATTCACAGATTCCAAAGTATGGATGTCTTTGCACTTCATTATTTTGCATTCCATATTGGAAAAATCTGTCCTTGCAAATTCTCCTCCATGGACACTGAATCCTGGTGTATTAATGTCAGAAAACTTTTTATTTTTGTTAAGCTGCCCTTGTAAGAAGTACCTTTAAGACTCTTGAACTAGTCATAATTCTTACTTGCACATACCAATTATTCTAGTGATAGAGAATTACAACCCACATAAGAAAGTATAGATAAAAACATAGTTTCCTCCAAGATTCATAATCATTCAGCCTCCGGACTTCAGGAGTCTTGTTTGTTTATTGATATTCTTTTCTTCAAGCTGTTTGCAGTCTGTGAGTCTTCAGCTCTTTCCGGTTAATATTAGTGTCTAGGTTGTGTAACCGCCAGTAGTGAGACACAGATTGAACCAGGGTTGCTCCCATTAAAAGTCTAAGAACTCTGATTGCATTTTAAAAACCTACAGAATTTTCAAGTCAGCATGATATTGTAGAAGAATCATGCATTTCTGAAGCTGGAAAGAACTGAGTTGAACTGTTTCTCTAAGATTTTTTTACTTACACAATATTTGGCCAGTTATTTAAGCATTCTTAATCTCAGTTTCTTCATCTGTGTAATAAATAGCTTTTACATACATTATAAACTTTTAGTAGGATTATAGGTGATATAATAGTCAACAAATATAGATATTATAACTATTTTTCTTTCAAATATGTAAGTGATCCCCAGTGAGGCTTGCGAAATTCCATGTTGGTCTATGAGAGAATTTTTTAAAGTATCAAACATAATTTTTTTCATGAGCAGCATTCTAAAAACTAAAGGGGGAAATTGAGGCATATAAATTTGATTTTTTTCTAGGTTATAGCTTCCTTCTTTAAAACATAAATATCAAGCTGGTATGATAGTACAGTGGGTAAGGCACTTGCCTTGCACATGGCCAGCTGACCTGGGTTTGATGCTCAGCATCCCATATAGTCCCCCAGAGCCCTGCCAGGGGTGAACTCTGAGCACATAGCCAGGAGTAAGTCCTGAGTACAGCCAGGTGTTGCCCCCAAACAAAACATATAAATACGTTTTATCTGGGAAGTTCAAATCAATCACTGTCACTGTCACTGCTGTCACTGTCATCCCGTTGCTCATCAATTTGCTCAAGCGGGCACCAGTAATGTCTCCATTGTGAGACTTGTTGTTACTGTTCTTGGCATATTGAATACACCATGGGTAGCTTGCCAGGCTCTGCTGTGTGGACGAGGTACTCCTGGTAGCTTGCCAGGCTCCCCAAGAGGGGAGGAGGAATCAAACCCGGGTCTGCTGTATGCAAGGCAAATACCCTATCCACTGTGCTATTGCTCCAGCCCTTCAAATCAATATGAGAATGAAATATCTCACAACAGTGAGAATGGAAAATATCAAAAAATAGGAACAATCTGCGTTAGTGGGTATGCAGTGAAAAAGGAACTCTCATCCACTACTAGAGGAACTATTGTCTTGTTCCATCCCTATGAAAAACAGATTGGAGATTTCTCTGAAAAATAAGAAGAGCTCTAACGTATCACCCAGCAATTCTATTTTCTCTTATCTACCCCCAGGACACTAAAACATTCATTTAAAAGGACATGTGCACACCATTTTTTATTGCAGTTTATCAAAATAGCTAGAATATGAATCAACCTAGGTTGATGTCTAATGATAGAGGAGTGGATAATGAACATGTAGTGTCTGTAAAAAATGGAATACTATGCAGATGCAAGGAAGGATGAAATCATGCAATTCAATGCAGCATAAATGAAACTGGAGGATATCACGTGAAGGGAAGTAAGTCAGAAAAAATACAGAAAAATATGAGATGTTCTCACATATCTGTGGTACATAGATTAAAATATCAAAGGGGAGATACCTAGATTATCCTGATCCCTGGATTATACAACTGTTAAGGATGGGGAAGGAAAGAAATTGAGGTGGGGAATAAAAAGGAGAAGGATGGGAATAGCATGAGCAGGGAGAAGAGGCCTTCAACACATTGTGTGAATAACTATAGATCTGAACCACAGAACCAACAAAACTGAAAGAGAGATCCAAACTACACTGTCACTGTCACTGTCATCCTATCATCCTATTGCTCATCGATTTTCTCAAGTAGGCACCAGTAAAATCTCCATCTTGAGACTTGTTGTTAGTGTTTTTGGCATATTGAATACGCCACAGGTAGCTTGCCAGGCTCTGCCAGACAGGTGAGATACTCTCGGTAGCTTGCCGGGCTCTCCGAGAGGAGCAGAGGAATGGAATCCTGGTCGGTCGTGTGCAAGGCAAACACCCTACTGCTGTGCTATCGCTCCAGCCCCAAAACTACAACAAAATTTAAAAACATGCCTCTGCGATTCAGAAATAAAGCTCCCCAAAGAGAGCAACATAGAATGACACGCTGCAGAAATGCCTCCAGACCCCGCTCCAGGCTGTCTTAACCGGGACAACTTGGAGGGGAGCAGGTGATCTTCCCTCCCCGCCCCAACAGAGCACTGGCAGCCCAAACCCTCCAGAACTCAATTGCCCGTGCTCACAGCCACTCTCCACAGGCTCGGATGAGCCTCACCCATGAATGAATCTGCTGTACAATCATATTCTAAATTAAAAAATTCCTGGAGCAACCTCTGATGCTCTATATCACTGATGAACCAAGAGCAGCACACAACATTTGATGTGGTTTAAAGTAGAAGGCAACCTGCCAATCTCATGGGGAAAATATGTGTGTGTATTATATGTATGTATGTACATATATATATGTGCACACAAGGCTCAAACTTTAACAAACAGGTTAGTAATCTCTTATACAAGGACTTAATGACTCCAGGATGAAATACAATAATCCTCACACATTTTTCTCTAAGGGAAGTTTATTGGACCATTATTAGCAGATTATTCACAACTACAAAATTAATTGTTTCAGTTCCACTTTGGGGGCACAGTTTGGGATTTTGGGCAGAAACATTTTAAATATGGTAGTGAGAAGGTGCAATGGTGGTGGGATTAGTGTTCAAATATTAAATGTAATGAATTATTGTAAACAATTTTATAAAATTTTTTTAAATACCTGTGTCTTGTGATTAAGGCACAATAAAGGCAACTGCATTGGTACCTTTAACCTCTGTCTAGTAGGTCAGTTTCAAAGAATGAAACAGACTGACAGGCTTCTCCAGATTACAAACTAGCCTACATACCCCAGAACAAAGGAATAAATTGGCCATTTATTAGTTACAATTTCTGCTCCCATCCTCATTCCCTATCTCCAGGCAGTTGAGTCATTATTTACAGGTACATTAAGAACAGTTACCAGGTTCATCAAGAGTTAACAGATACAATCAGAGTAAAAGCTGCTACATTTACATAGCAGTGGCCAAAGGCTGATAAATAATCTGCAAGTGACTTTAATGTATAGCACTGAAGAAGAGTAATCTTCTATCCCACCTTGGCACACATTTGCAGCCCACATTGTCTAAACTGAAATAGATATTAAAGTTATAGTAATCTCATATTCTATTCTTGTCTACTCATGTTTCAAATCCTGATTATCAAAACTAGCTACACTTGTTTTACCCAGGGGACTATGTTGAATTTGTGTGTTTGTGTGTGTGTGTGTGTTGTGTGTGTGTAAAGGGGATAATTTTCCTTACCTGTCAGGAAGAGAGACTAACCATGGGGAGGAAACTTGGGTCATTGGTGTGGAGGGAAGTTTGCATTGGTAATAGGACTGGCATTGGAACATTAAATGACAAAAACTCAACTATGAGGAACTTTGTAAATCACAGTGCCTTAATTTTAGAAAAACCAACCCGACTAGATTATCTTTAAAGGTTTTCCAGTGCAGACATACTATCATGCTAAGAAGGATTTTTATAGTTAAATAAATAAGTTAATTATAGCTATGTGAAATTAGTATATACATACTATGGTTGAATATAATTAACATATGAAATAAGTTTTCCAGTTGTTCAGCACTACGTATTTTTGAATTCCCATAATTGCGTACAGAGAATGGAAAGTAGTCATGCCCAGTAGTAACCTTTGAACCTTGCAAACCATGTAATTGTCATTCATTCCGTCACATCGTTTTTAATGTTTGCTTTGGACTCACAATATATCTTTGGGGAAAAAGACACTTTGAACTGGAACAAAATGCAGGTAGCTGTTTTGAAGAGAAATTACACAAAAAATACATAGGGGACAGCCATTCTGACCCTGAAAATGGGCCAAAAGGGAAGCATATAGTACAATTGACTGAGCATGCAGCTAAATTATAAGCACTGAAATTCAGCAGGGCCAAGATCACCATCCAACACTAATAAAGATCTTCCATTTGCTCCCATTATTTTCTGATACATTTTTCTTTTTTGTTCGTCTCATTGGGAAATAACAGGAGGATTCAACTTTGGGTGTCATTGTATTCAAGGCTCTCTTTTAATGCACACTTTACTACAGATCACTGCAAGAACAAGAAATTATATATCTACCAATGATTGTATAACGGAACTAATTTTCATTCAATGAAAGGGGCAAAAGTGGCAATGCACTCTTCCTCAGAAACATTCTTTCATGCAGAGTGATGGGCTCAGATACAAAGCTTTCACAGATCAAGCCCAGAAACAGCAGAAAAAGAGAGGCTGCGAATTTGAGGCTGCCTGTTGTTACAGCTCCCTGTTTCAAGGGAAGGGCTAGAGAGATACGCTTGGGGAGAGTGCCTGACATCTGTGTAAGTACTAACAAGAGAACCAGAAAGTCAAACTCCATGGAAATTAAAAGTCCATATCCAGTAGAAACAATAGAGTATAGGGTTATGCAAAAGCGGACTGGAAGGTTTGGGGAGTTCAGAGTCTCAATTGATAGAAATGCACAATACACGCTAGCTGTAAAGTATTTCCAGACTGCATATTAAATCAATTTTGTTAGGTTGCCTAAGGTTGTCCCATTTAAGAGGCTAATGTCAGCAATTACCTGCCCCAAATCTGGGAAAAATGAAAAATAAATTAAACATATTTTATGATTTTCCTTATAATCCTTATTCTAACCCTCTTATGTTCGGCAGTGAAATAAGAGTTGATTAGAAACTATTTTGAAGGTAATAGCTTAAGAATTCATTGTAGAAATAACTATATATCTTTGAGGTTTGTTCTCTTCTTTGACCGAAGCTGTCACTTTTCATTTTTATTGAGATATTTTCAAAGGGAGCTATAAAAACAGCGTGGCACATTTTGGAGCTTTACTTATGAGACAATTACATCTGTTCTTTTCTGGGTTGGCAAAATTAGTGTATTGTTTCAGGAGTAGGAAAGCATATAGCTTGGTTATAGCTTGCTTGAGGTTGGCATGAATCAACAAAACTGGCTTCTTTATTTCTAGTCCTTTCTTCCTCAGGCCCCACAGGACACATGAAAGTTTATTTATGCAGTTCTCTCTCTTTGTTTCTCTCTTAACAAGTCTTAAAGAAAGATACAAATGAAAATGAATAAAAATGCAAGATTTTTACTTTAAAGTAAAAATTTACAGAGTTCTTTGATGATTCAATAAAATTTAAAAAAATTACAGAGTTCATCACCTATAATTGCATTCAATAAAATATTTGGCAAAACAAATAGTGCGAAAAAGAAAGAAAGAGAAAACAAAATAAAAACCTAAGAAAAAGAGGAGACAAGAATAAGGGAACAGAGGAAGAAAGAGGCAGGACCGAAGGACTAGGGAAGCTTCCTATATAAATATGAAGTCTTCAGATCTCCATTTATGTAAATCCTATACTATTATGAGACAACAGTTCTAAATTTTATAGGAGCTGCTGTAGTTGTGGGAGGGGAGGTGGAGGGGAGGAGAGTCAGTGCATCCCTTTGAGCTACCTCTGAGGCCTAAAGTTTTGTTTACAAGGTGGCTTTAACCTCAAAGCCTTGGAAATTGGGATCTGTACAAAAGTTGTGTGTCATTAAATCGCACAGTGTTAAACATAGATAGTTCTAACTGCATTTTTTAAGTGCTATGCTGTAGGATAACATAGCCTCAGGTAGTTTAGGTTTATTGGGTTACTCCCGTTACAGTGCTCCCACTCCTCTGTGTTTATTTGTAACTTCTTTCTTAGTGTTCTGTTGACTTGTAAATATTGTTTTTCTCTTCTCCTTGAGTCCTTCGCATAGTTTATTCAGAGCAATGTCCTTTTTGTATGGACACAGGAAGATTTAGCAAATGCTATGCTTTTATAACCCGGGAGTCATTTGACTCTACATGATATTTTCCTCCTGGGCATCTGTTCTCTCAGCTAAGCCTCAGCTGCCCTTACTTCCTAGCACCCCCAAAAGCAGGGTCCCTACGAGGGACGAGATGGACCCAGGGCAAGCGGTGAGTTGTGTGCTACCCTGGCATCGAGATGGGCCTGGCCAAAGTGCCTAATGCTTACCTATATATAAGTTAAGAGCTTGATCATGGACAAATGTTGTCATGATCCAAACAGTGATAACTAGATTTGGACCCTGCTAGGGTTAGGAATGATTAATCTGGCCTGAGTGCTGTGGTCTGAGCCAGTGGCAAGGTGTTGCCAGGAGAGCAGCTGCCTTGCAAGCCTCAATATATCTCTTGCTATGTCCATACAAAAATAACTAGTATTAAGATGTTAATAAGTGTTTGGACTAAGGAAAGGAAAACAACCTTAAGAGTCAGGAAGGGCTTTGGAATGCCCTGCCCTCAGGAAGGGCTTTCTTATGTTGATTTTGCTACCTGGCTGGGTGTAGCCTTGAGGGCAAGGTGGGAGAGACAAGTAGGAGGAGAGACTAGAGAAGCCAGAGAGGTGGCAGTAGATTCAGAGAGAGAAAGGAACTAGAAATGCGGGAGATGGGAAAGATGGAAGATTGAATAAAGGGTAACTAATCAGCAACCAGCTTGGTCCTCGTTCTTCCTTCGCCTGTCCTTCACCACCGGCCATCCCGATCCAGCCCATACACAGCGGTTCCAGAGCACTGAACGCGGGCGGTGAGACAGAGCCGCCGGGAGAGCCTGCGAGTGCACACGCCCCTCGGCGTGCTTTAGTTTTTTACACTATGCTTTTTGCTTCCAATCTGAATTTGAAAGTACAGATATTTAGGAGTGCCTGGGCTTTTAAAAAATTACCATGTCTCCTACCCCATGTATTTCCACTTGGTGGCTGTTAGTCATGCCACGTGATGTACCTAGCGGCTTTCTGCTCTCCCTGAAGTGGTCTCTGAAGACAGTTCCCATGCAGCCTAAAACACGGTCTAGATGAGAAGAATCTCTCATTAGGAGTCTCTCATAAACTCAACTTCCATGTTCAAGATTGGACATGAACATGGAAGATAGAACCAGGGAGATGGCACAAAGGACAAGAGCTCATGCTTTGCACGAGAGTATACTGGGTTAGTACCCTCTTGTGTACACCAGTCATTGCCTGGACTCTGAGCTTTGCAAAGTACCAGGTGGGAAGTAGCTCCAGCACTGCTCAGGGTACCACCTCCCTGCCACCTGAAAAAAAAAAAAAAGAGCCATAGGAATAAGCTGGATTGATCACTTTAGTTTCTTAGTGGGAAGGAATTCTTTGCATACATTTGAATAATTTAGTGTGTATAACCTACTCACTAAAAATGAGTGGACATTAACAGCCATTAACTTGTAATGACTGTTAGCAAATAATAATTTATTACATAATTATTCATCATTGTATTTATATAATATAATAATTCTATCATATGTAATTTTAAATAAGTACTTATAATGCTTAAAATTAATAAATATTGATCATTATTTTAAAAGTGCATACACATACAATAAACAGACATACACTCTCTGTAGTACCCACTTCTAAGATGGTTTATTCAATAGAAAAAGGGATAATAGGACTTTAGGATGTCACACACAACTCCCACAGAGGGAAGCTCTCCTACCCAAGCATATAGGTAACTGAGAGCATAATTTAGAAGCCATAAAATGGAATTACTTAGTGCCTGTTTCTTTGTTAGAGAGAACACTTAAGTAGTTGTATTTGACTGGAGTGGAGAAGAGATGTCTGTAGGGTAATCTCACAGTCAGGATGCCTGAGGATACAGCTAACTAATATACTCCAAGTTTTCAGGTGGCTTGAAGACAACATGTGAAATTAAAATTAAAGAAAACAAACAAAACCTCTTGGTACCCATTTGGCTTAAGAAGCCAGCCTTCTAAACATGCAAGAAGACAGAGAGAGAGAGAGGAGAGAGAGAGAGAGAGAGAGACAGAGACAGAGACAGAGACAGAGACAGAGACAGAGACAGAGAGTTTCCCATTGGTGACCAGCTGTAGGCACTAGAGCAAGTCAGGTAACCCACAAAGCATCAGAATTCTAGTTAGTGATACAGAAGGGCTGAAAAAAACAAGGAACAGTTCAGCATGGGCCTATAGGAAACTCTCACAAAAGATAACAAGATAATTGTGAACCTGGGTATAATGGGGGTTCTCATTTTTCTCTCTGCAACTGATACTCAGAGATCACTAGAAAGAAGTTGATGAAAGTCAGAAATTACTACTGAAGGAGAAAATGAGACTGGGATCTGCTTCTCCTCCTCTCCAATTCTATATTTGTGTCATCTGCCCATGTTCAGAATGGCATTGTATGGGCTGGCAAAGATCTTAGAATCCTGTTGCCTCCTAATTACATGGTTATCACATGGGGCAGCACAATGGCTCAAATTATAGCCTCATGCTCAAAATTCAGGGGTGTATGACACTTAGATATCTGCTGGGGCACTTAGAGGCTATCTTTTTAATTCCAAAATATTCTGTCTAGTTAACGGTCTTTATTTTTCTGTTTGTTCTGCCAGTATTAATTTCAAAGCAAAACCTACTGCTCATATACTAGGAGAGATCTTAGAAAGACTACTTCTATAAACTATTTCTTCCCTGTAAAACTGCTTACCTCTTCCCTTACACAAATTAAGATTAATAAGAATTAATTACCATTAATTATTAATTATATAATTATATAACATCATATGATTAATCAATTATATTATTATACAATATTAATAATTAATAAGAATTAATTATTTTGGGGCTGAAGATATAATGCAATAGTTTGGCACTTTCTTGTTCATGGGTGACCCAGGTTCCATATCTGGTACCCCAGATGGTCTCCCGAGCCCTTCCAGGAGTGAGTGATCCCTGAGCACTGCTAAGTGTAGCCTCCAAACCAAAAGCAAACAAAACAAAAGAATTAACTATGGTGAGTTGGGTGGAAATTTGGAAACTGTTAGATGAATTCTGGCTATTGGGTAAAATGAACATGAAGAATGTGTTCTCTATCCCATAACACCTAGTGATGCTTGTGTTATGCAAGTGACGCCCACCCAGCTGGGCAGTGTATGGGCCTAAGTAATGTGCTGACATAAGAATCATGCTAACTAACCTAAAACCAAATTGTAAATGACCTAAAACAAGGTACACATTTCATGAGGAATGGAAACAAGCCATTTTAGGTATGTCATTCTGAGGACATTTGTTCATACAACACCCAGTCTGCCTTCTGGTTTCTCATTCTCTCATCATAGACTCTGTCTTGACTAGCTTTGGCCAACAGGGCATCAGCTATCATAAGGAAAACAGAGCTCGAAATTCAGCTGATCTACTGTGAAAGAGCCATGCACTGGAGAGGCACTTGGTAAGAGAAGAAAACCCCTGGTCATAGCTCCTGCTCAGCTCTCCAGCGGTGACTGCTAGTACATGCTGAGATACGGCCATGTGAACATTCCAACCAGTCTATTATCTCAGCAGGGATCACATAGACACATATAGCAACACTGTTTAGTGAACGCCCAGAGTTATGAGAAAATACCCATTGTACTATTTGCACTTTTACTGCAACTATAGCAGACTGAAACAACATTAATGAAATTCTCCTCATGGTTCTTGAATTTTAACTCTATGTAAGATTTGACTCTGAGAACTTCATTTCAAGTTGCAGTCCAAGTGCCAGACCAGGGAGAATGTAGAGAAATAGGTGCAAATGTAGGGCAATAGTGGAGTTCCTAGAGGTCCCAGGTCAATGTAAAGAAATTGATTTATTGCTCAATCAAAGCTACACATTGAAGATCCAGAGTGATGTGGGTCATTGTTGGGCTTAAAAATAGATATAGAATTATGTTTTATGAGTGAATTTAAATGCCGAATTGGGGCAATAAGGACCAATTTCTCATGAGGCCAGATGAGGATGACAGGAGGAATTTTGAGGTGTATGCCTCTCCTAGGGCAGTGGGAGATCATTACTGACTGATCACTGAAACTCATCTCGAACAGCTTGCACTTCAAGATTTGGTTTCTTCTAAATTGTTATTATTCTGCTGGTGAGGCTGCCACTGGGCACAAATCCAAGTATTGATGGATGGAGGCTAGAGAAAAGCAGTGAAATACAAGTGTAGAGTTTCTGAATACAGAATTTCTAAGGGCAGAAAGGCTGTAGACTGTCCATCCTCTAGAAGCAATAATAATTCCACTTTGAGTTTTATTAGGGAAATCCAGTCTGGAAATTAATATTTATACAATAAGTATGGAAAGGAAAGAAATAAAACTTAAAAGACTGACCAATATTCTAGTATAAGAAGATGAGGAGAAACCAACAAAGTAGTCTGAGGGATGGTAGCCAGTGAAGAAGGGGAGAATCAAGATCAAGTAGTGTCATAGAGTTGAAGGTTAGAGAAGGGTTGCTGAGACATTGAAAAAGAGCATTCAGCAGTATGGAATACATTGGCAAGCTTGATAACAGGATTTTCATGGACGCAGTGGTATACAATAAAGTAGAGGATTGGGGCTGGAGCGATAGCACAGCGGGTAGGACATTTGCCTTGCACTCGGCCAACTCAGGTTAGATTCCCAGCATCCCATATGGTTCCCCAAGGAGCACCACCAGGAGTAATTCCTGAGTGCATGAGTGAGGAGTAACTTCTGTGCATCGCCAGGTGTGACTCCCCTAGAAAAAAGTAAAGTATGGGGCACATTTTCACTAAGGTAAGGATGTTTTTGTAAATTTGTAAAACAAAAATAATAAGGATATTTTGCTGAGAAGAATCAAAGATGAAAAACATGGAAGGAAAAAGCTGAAGGACATTCTGAGATAGATGAGATTTCGTGGGCAAATGGAGGAATGGTGTCTTATATAAGTACATATAGTTTGTCCAAGTAACTTATTTGTTCTTTGCCTCGGCTCTCAACTGCGAAATTTTTAGAAAATGATATTGTAGTGTCACATAGGATTATTTAAGGATTTATTGAGCTGTTGCATTTAAGAAAAGCATTTGTATAGGCTTGGAATAGTAACACTCAACAAATCAGTGGTTTCCAACTACTAGTCCACAGTTCAAAGAAATTACCTGACAGCCAGTGAATGTTATTGCCACTTAATACATAGCACACCTGCATCATAGAGCAGATTGGACCAAGACAACACTCACAAACTACTATTATGGGTATTTTTTTCTTTGTTTAATTTTATTTCTTCCCAGTCTGTAAAACATTTATCCTATTTTCATTGGCCTATGGGTGCAAATTATTTAAAACTACTGTTATAACTTTTCATTTTCTTGCTATTATCTATTGTAACAGGAGGGGAAGAATGAGATGTGTTCAGAGGAAGTATATGGAGGTAATGAGTATATGCAGAATTTTTTTCTCCTAGTATTCTTTACTCTTATTTCTAAGTAAGAAATAAAATCACCAGAGAGAAGAAGAGCTCTCATGGTCAGAAGGACAGTGAGACATGTCCCAGGACTCTCTTGAGTTCTGCTGTCATAACATTAAAGTAAGATCAGCTTCCACATGTTTTGGTGTTTGTAGCTATATTCAGATTCTTGGGCACTGGTATATAGAAGGACGAGCTTGAATTTAACTATGTTGGATTTTATTTTTCAAGTAAGTTAAATAGGGAAAGTGAGTAGCAAGCAATCTGAGGTAACTATAATCAATTGCCATATAATTTCATGGATTCTATCTAATAGAAAGAAACGTTAGGGGAAAAACTGTGCAGAGAATGTAAAGATGATGGGTCATTTGATCAGAGGTCATAGGTAACAACAAGATAGAGTATGACCAGCTGGGATTGGGAGTAGTAAGAAGGAAAATAATCTTAGTGACTGGGAGTGGTTCTCAATGTAAATATTAAATTTGCCAAGATGCATACAGAAATCAAGGTCAGGAATAAGATGTTTGTGAACAAGGCTACATGGCCACAGTTTGTGACTGACCACCAAAAGGTCTAGTGTCAGATAGCATAGTGATAGGGTATGTTCTTCTAAGAAATTTGGTTGGTTTTTATTTCATTTTATTTTGTTTATTGCTTATTCTTATTGAAAGAGAAGATATATTCTGGAAGTAACAATAAAGAAAAAAGAAGCCCTAGTGTTGCTCTGAATATAATAGCACTTGATGTGAGAGGAAAAAACTACTTAGGGGAAAAAAAGGGAAAGAACTTTCATCCAAGCAGTTACAAAGATTGAGGAGTTAACAGATGATGTATCGAAAGATCCCTAGGACTTACTGCCAAGGTTTAAGGACTTGAGAAGCACTCTACAAGTCTGTGTGGGAACAAGAGTCCAGGTGTTGGTAGAATATTTCAGAGAATATTTCACCTCAATAATCATCTTGAGTAATTATTGAGGTGAACAAGGATGAAGGACATTGGGGGGCAGTTGCAGATAGTTTACTGGGGAGATATTGGAAAGTTTTTCTGTAGCTTCCTATTGGCTAGCCCAGAGTCTGTCACAAAGATGTTCTGCAAATGCATCTAAGCAGATTGGAGATTAAATATACAGATATTGGTTATGATTCCCAGGTGACAGGACTGGGGAAAGTGTCAACAAACAGAATGAAAAGCAATTGTTAGAGATTAGGGAGTTCATAGAGAAATATGGATGGAAAGAGACTAAAGACAATCACCGATTCAAGTAAATCAGGTGATGCTTTTTTATTCATTGTCTTTAACTTGGGGTTATCATACTCTAGTTGCCTAAGAGTCATTTAAAGAGGCAGAAGTAGAGTGGCAGTTGTCAGGGCCTGGAGGCAGTGTGGTGGGTGTTAGCATTTCATGTACACCATTTAAGATTGGGAAATTATAAAAATTCTGATGGATGGTGATTATGGTTGCATCCCAATGTATATATACTTAATGCAGTTGAACTGAACACTTTAAAAGGCTAATATATATGTGATGCTATGTTTGCTGTTGTTGTTTCAGTTTCATTTTGTTCTTTCAGTGCCTGGGGTCCCACTAATTGTGGTGCCAGAACAGCAGGTGTGGGCAGTTCCAAGGATCGAACACCTGTAAGGCTTGTAGTAGGCCCTTCTGCTATCATTTTTATATTAGGTCCTCCTGCTATACATTTCACTAAAACAAAACAGAATCAAATGAAGATTAAAAGCTAGTGAGAAATATATGAAGTGGAAACTACAAAATTGCTTGAGACATTCCCTTTAATAATGAAATCCAGGACCCAAGTGATTGTCTTTAGTTGAAGAACCCCAGCTTCCTCGTAAGATTCCCAAAGTCCTGTTGGCACCAGGTCTTGCATGCTATCAGCTGAGTCCACATCTCACCACTCACCACTGCCTGTACAGGAGGGGTTTAGCATGTTCTGAAGAGACTGTTCTGTACCCTGGTGCAAACTTTACCTTGGATGAGACACAGAGAGGTCCCACTTGAAGCACGAGAGTGATGAGTGTATCTCTATTTATTCTCTGGCTTCATTTACTTTTCCTTTTTCTATAAGCATTTAGATACCAGTTAAGCCTCTTAAGTGCTGGATTTGGAGAGTGTACCTGGGATTGAATAAAAAATGTTTTTAGCTCATTTTTGACTAGTAAGAACCTAGTTTTAGGCTGAGTGAGGATCTGTATGCAGAGCCCATCTCTTTCCACCATGCACCAAGATCTTGAACTCTAGTACTTAAATCACATAGCTCATCCTGTACTGTCCTAGACCTATTTTAAAATCTGATGATGATTTAATAATGTTCATTGAGTACTCCTACATGGTTGGAGGATTGGAGAGAGAAAATAAAAGGACAAGGTACAATTGATTTCAAACAATCCACAGCTTCTACGTTACAATTATGTGTGTGTGATGGGGAGAGAGTATATATAAAAATCATTATTTTATAAAATTTATTATGAAACACTAACCTTTGAAAAATCAGAATTGAGTAATATTTAAAAGAAAACATTTATTTACATTTAAATTAACTGACCAGTAGCAAAATGCTGTAACAGACAATGTGTAGCAATCAGATGGGATTGCTTCTCACTGCAGGCAGAAAGCCGCTTTCCTACACAATTTGCCTTACAGAACAAACTTGGAACCTCAGGGTAAGGTGTTCTGAATGACATCTTAATAAAGAGACTTAGTTGATATCTAGAGGCTTACAGAAAAAGGAAAAGTAAATGAACATATTATGGTACATATATATATTAGGAAATAAAATTTATGTGCACTCTTTTAAACCACATCTGGAGTCAATACATATCTATTTACTAGTCACTGAGACTCTTTTCCAAGTTTCCATCTGAGCTTGGCTCCAAAATATTCTAAGGTTGGGTAGACAGAAAGTATTATTAGACAGCTTATTCCTAAACAGATACAGGAAGAAGACAAATATGAGACATATAACTTGAGACCGAAGCTACTACTGTGCAGCTGTTTCAGGGAGTGGGGAAGAGAAGAAAGGGGAAGAGAAGAAGGTGGTGTGGTGGGAAGAGTTAATACTATCCCAGTAAAGAATGGGGAGTGGGATTTTTTCATAGGATCTTGAGACCTACTGGTCATCAATTAACTCGCTCTCACGATGCAAGTTAGGCAGTCACTTATGCTGTAACAATTAACTGTGGAAAAGAGGCTGGGTATGGACATAAGCGAGATCATCAGAACCGTGCGAAGCTGGTTCACAGTGACGGGTCAGAACAGCAGCCAAAGGTCCTAGAGAAAAATGAGGTGGAGATGTCTGAGGTGGCAGTGAGAGCTATCTTGTTCAGATGGATAAAGAGAATTGACCCCAGAAGTGACAAGTAGCAAAGTGCAATGATTAGAGGAGGAATAGGTCAAGTTAAGTCAGCCCAGGGTGAAGACCAGGGAAGATTTCAAGGAGAGAAGAGGCTAGAAAGCATCATGTGCCAGACACTACATCTGCTGAAGGACCCAAAAGAAAGGTCCCAAAGCAGGAATAGCATTTTGGCAGGTTGTCCTCTTTATTAAACTAAACAGCCGTGTAATTTTGTTGTCAGTATTCATTTGTTTTGAGAAAATCATTCTCCATAATGTAAAAGCCACAATAAAAATTGACTCAGCCAGGACGGCATTTTCATGAATTCCAAATAAGTGAAATCAGACTCAGGTATGTACACAGTGCCAGGTCACCAGTACACAAAGGATGCAGGGGACTCAGAGGCCTCAGAGCTGATGGAAATTTCCTTCTCCATCAACTGGAGGGGGAAAGACATCTCAAGGGAGGTAGGTTTTATGCAGAGTTGAAATGGGGGAAAAGATTAGGTTAGTGGGAGAAAACCTGGGGACATCCAACTTATGGAGAGAAAAAAAAAACTGAAAAGAAGCATTGATACAAGTTGTCTTCTGGCAAGGATAACCAAGCGTTCTCTCTTAAAGGTAATTTAAGGGAATATTCAAATTGAATAATTGGTAAACTGGAAACCAGATGGTTAAGAAGCCAAACAACTTTCCTTTGTGCCATTGCTTTCCTCTCCACATCCCAAGAGCCTATTGAATGACTCCTGGCCCTTCTTTCTCTCTCGGAGAGACTGGATTAAGATTATGAACTGGAAGAAAACTCAATTTGACTAACAATTGGGGAGTTTCTCAAAGAACTCTAGACTTTAATCCATAGCAAAGTCTTTTTCAGAAACGCGGGGGAAAGAGTTGTATCATCTATGCACAATACTCAGTGATGAGTAAAACCACAAGGTTCAAGAAAACCAGATATTTCTAGGCTCAGGGAAGGGATCAAGACAGCAACTCAGAGCTCAGCAGGCATAAATGATTCAGTGGATTCTCCACTGATGAGCTTCTTCTTAGGATCACTGACCATCACAGTTTACCAAAAGCTTTTATAGTTTTAACAAAGTTCTACAACCCAAGAAATCCCTTATGGAAGAGAAAATACGGAATTGTCATCTATCTTATGGACTATTCCAGTCACTCCTTCTCTGTGAGCCTAGAAACTTGCCTTTCTCCAGACAGCTCAGGAAGTCTCTAAACTGGGTACTGGAGTGGTAGTACAATAGGTAGGGTGTTACGCCTTGAATGCAGCTGGCATGGATTTGATCCCCATCTGGTGCCCTGAATCCTTCAAGAGATCCCTGAGTGCAGAGCGAAGAGTAAGCCCTGAGCAATGGTGGTGTGCCTCCCCCTCCTGAAAAATGTAGTCTCTTCAAACTAAGAAGCTTCTCCACTTCAAAAGAAACAGTGACCAAAATACAGAGAGAACCCACAGAATGCTAAAGAATTTACCCAATACCATCTGATGGACTGGGCACAGTGGGCAGGGCGTTTACCTTGCATGTGGCCAACCCGGGTTCGATTCCTCCATCCCTCTTGGAGAGCCCGGCAAGCTACTGAGAGTATCCTGTCCACATGGCAGAGCCTGGAAAGCTATCCATGGCATATTCTATATGCCAAAAACAGTAACAACAAGTCTCACAATGGAGACGTTACTGGTGCCCGCTCAAGCAAATTGATGAACAATGAGACAACAGTGCTACAGTGCTACTCATCTGGTAAGGGATTAATATCCAGGATATATAAAGACACTAGTAGAATTATATAAGAAAAAAACCTCCAACCACACCAAAAAATGGGGAGAAAAAATGAACAGAAGTTTCCTCAAAAAAGAAATACAAATGGCCAAAAGGCACATGAAAAATGCTCCACATCGCTAATCATCAGGGAGATGCAAATCAAAACAATAATGAGATATCATCTCGCACCACAGAGACTGGCACATATTCAAAAGAACAAAAGCAACCAGTGCTGGCGTGGATGAGGGGAAAAAGGGATGCTCTTTCACTGTTGGTTGGAATGCCGACTGGTCCAGCCTTTTTGGAAAGCAATATGGACAGTCCTTCAAAAACTAGAAATTGAGCTTTCATATGACCTCGCAATACCACTCTTGGGAATATATCCCGAGGCTGCAAAAAAGCACAGTAGAAATGACATCTGTACCTATATGTTCATTGCAGCACAGCACTGTTCACGATAGCTGAAATCTGGAAACAACAGAAGTGCCCAAGAACACTTAAAGAAACTTTGATTAAAGAAACTTTGATACATCTACACAATGGAATACTATGTAGCTGTTAGGAGAGATGAAGTTATGAAACTTGCTTATAAGTGAATAGACATGGAATGCATCATGCTTTGTGAAATGAGTCAGAAAGAGAGGGACATATATAGAAGGACTGCACTCATTTGTGGAGTATAAAATAACATAACATGAGACCAACACCCAAGGACAGTGGATAGAAGGGTCAGGAAGATTGCTCCATAGTTGGAAGTTGCCTCATGAGTGGGTGAGGAGAGGAGAGCTGGAATAGAGAAGGGATCACTAAGAAAATGATGGTTGAAGGAATCGGTCAGGATGGAAAATGTGTGCTGAAAGTAGATAAAGGACCAAATATGATAACCTCTCAGTATCTGCATGGCAAACCATAATGCCCAAAAATAGAGAATATGGGGAATATTGTCTGCAATGAAGGCAGTGGAAAGGTGGGAAAGGCGGGGGTATACCGGGGATATTGGTGGTGGGGAATGTGCACTGATAGAGATATTGGTATTTGATAATTGTGTGATTGTAATTCAGACATGAAAGCTTGTAACTATATATCACTGAATCAATAAAATTTCAAAAAATGTAGTCTCCAAAACTAATCAATATGTATGGTTCACAACCAATACCAAGTCTTAAGATGTAATACAAATGAATAGTGTGAAATTAGTAGCATACAAGCTACATATATTGTATTATTTTAATATTTTCTGTTTGCATATTAAAGATATTAGTCTCCTAGATGACATGTCTTTGTGCTTGAGGTAAGAAAAGAAACAGGGTGTATAATAGTAATAGACATACTATATGTGGGTTCCATGTTAGGTAGAAACACATGAATAGTGGAATTCTTAGCCCCTGAAACTTCCACTCCCATAGGATGACACAGTAGCAGGCCAATCCCTATAGGTTTTTGTTGTGGAAATGAGCTCAGAATGATCAGATATTCTGATCCTTCAAGAATAAACTAGAATTTGCAAGATGTAAATATATGTACATATATGTAATCATCTTTTAAGATATTTGTGTGCAATCAAATATGTTTAAAAACTCAGTGTGGTTCTCTTAGGAGGGGGTGGCAAGAAACACAATGTATGCTCATGAGTCCCATATGACACATGGAATTTCTTTCACACAGTATAGATTATATCCCCCAACAAGTATATAATTTTTCTCTTTCTCATTTTCTAAATTGTTACGCTGGAACTCTGAAACTTTAAAACCTGTTCACCGGCTGGTTTTCAGAAGGTTCACCATGTGGCTTATAAGGCAGAGTTTTAGCCCTCTCTGTATCTTGGATTTTCTCCACTGTGATGTCTTCCCCCAGAAATAAACTTGAACACACCTGCAGTCAAAGCACTGCTTATTTGTTGTTTTTTGTTTGTTTTATCCCTCCAGCCATTCTAATGAACCAAGACGAACACAGGTGAGCAAATAAATTATCAGTTTCATCAGGTTGCGAGTACATAATTTCCTCATCTGTGCATGGCCATGCCAGAGAACCAGTCATCCTCCTGAGTTTAAAGTTGTACTCTTCTGACAGATAAAACAGGGCTGTGCTTCTGGTTAAATAAGGTTATGCTTTAGGGAAATGACCCAGGGAGGTGCATCAATAGTTAGGAACTAAGTAACAACCTCCATTTTAGAGAAAAACACTTTAATAATGGAGCTAGAAATATAGTGTGAGGAAACAGCCTTAGCTGGATAGTCAATTATTTTAGCTTCACACAGGAGAAGAAGGGAACAAAAAGAAAACCTTGAATTAACGTGAAAGTGGATTTTACTGAATTTGTGGGTTCTTGAGAATGTTATGAAAGATTTGCATGCAAAATCCCATGTGCAACATCTCGAATGCTGTTCTTCATTACCCGGTCCCATGTGCAATGTTCTAGTTGATCTGCTTGTCACCAGTGTACAATGGCCTGTCCTTACCATCTTTTTGTCACTAGTGAACAATGGCTTAGTTATGTCCCTGTACTATTCTCTATCCTGTGTGCACTATCCTGGTCTGAAATCTTGTCACAGGGCCTTTCTTGGACTCTATCCCAATGGTTCCCGATCATCCTCCCCAGGTCGATTATCTGAATGTGAGATTCCTGCCTGATTCCACCATCTCTATGGGACTATGAGCTTTACCTCATCCTTCCATCAGTTCGGGCAATCAATCTCTACCTGATCCTGATGGTGTACTTTGCTTAGAGAACAAAAGGGCTATGGCTGGGGGGCTCCTTTTCATCTGCTGCCATCTCCTCCACTCCCAACCATCCCATTATCTACTTTGGTATTTTTATTTATTTATTTATTTGGACTGTAGCGATAGCACATTTGTATGGCATTTGTCTTGCACATGGCTGATCCGGGTTTGATTCCTCCATCCCTCTCAGAGAGCCCAGCAAGCTACCGAGAGTATCCCGCCCGCACAGCAGAGCCTGGCAAGCTACCCATGGCATATTTGATATGCCAAAAATAGTAACAACAAGTCTTACAATGGAGACGTTACTGGTGCCTGCTCAAGCAAATTGGTGAACAATGGGACAACAGTGCTACAGTGCTATTTTTATGCATTTTTAAAAATTTTTATTTTCATAAAGTTATTCACAATAATGGATTGCATTCAATATTTCGACACCAGTCCCACCACCATTACAACTTCCCACCATCACTATTTCAAATTTTCTCACCACTACTCAAACCTGCTAAACAGGCAGATGCTAGATAATTTATTTTGAGTTTCTTGTTATGAATAGCATAAGATGCTGCGCGGCTGCGAGAATGACCACGTGCTCCTAGAATTCTAAAATTTTAGATATTTAGGGTCTGGAGAAATCTCTGTAGTGAGCTGCTCAGTTCCAAGATTGTTTTGTGTGTCTCTGGATCATGGCCATTAATGAGCTTAAATAGTAGCCAGAGGCAGTTCGTGGGCATGACATCCAGGGTCCCATGGGGCAGGGAGATGGGGAGGACCGGCCTCTCCTACCCCTTGAGGCCTGGAATTTGCAGTCACTGAGCCAGCATACCTGGGCTTTTTGTTGGGTTCTGGAAGTTGACTGCTGCCTAGGGGGTAGGTGGAGGTACGACGCCTGCTCCCTTCTGAGGCACGTAAGTGAAATCATCCTGGCTCAAGGTCCGCAGGTATATCTGCAGCAAGCTGCTCAGTTCAGAGATTCTTCTGTGTGTCTCTGGATCATGGTCTCATTATCTATTTTTATTGTATATATTTTTAATGGTCCAGACTTAAAGTGAACAACTAAATTTACCTGGTGCTCCACCTTTCCACCCCTGCTGTAATATTTGCACTTAAATATAGTCACAATGTTTTCTGGTGGAAATACTCTCTAGTTGGTGAAGAAAGGACAATTTTCTCTAGCAAAATCATCATCTTCATTGTCATCATCACCATCATCATCATCATCATCATCATCATCATCATCATCATCATCATCCCAGTTTAGAATTGCTCAGCTAATGGTCCAATGTGATAGGCTCAACATCTGTAGATGCTTTGTAAAAATAATCATTAAAAACTCATTTCAGAGATCATATCAAAGAGAAAATTAGCTTATTACACTGTGCTAACCAGGATTTTTTTTTAACAACTGGGAGTCAGCAGTTACATCAAGGATATTTAACAAGTTTATCAAATCAGATATGAAAAACAGGAGTGAACTTCCCCAAGTCGTTAAATCATGCCTTTATCTGCTTATCATCTTTGTCCATAAAGTGATAAAACATCTGGTAAAAACAGCTTATTGGTCTAGAAAAAAAGTGACCTCCTGTGTGGTCAGTCACCATTAAAGCCACTCAATTTTCTTTTTTTCTTCCCTCCCTCACCCCTTTTTATTGATTCACCTTGAGATACAGTTAAAAAGCTTTCATGTTTGAGCTTCAGTCATACAATCATCAAATATCCATCCATCCACCAGTGCACATTTTCCACTACCAAAATACCAGTATCCTCCCCTCTTCTAACCCTTTCCCTGCCTGTGTGGCAGACAATTTGCACAGTACTCTCTCTCTCTACTTTGGATTACATTTGATATTTCGACACCAGTCCCACAACAACTCAAACCTGCTGAAAAGGCAATGCTGGATGTTTTGTATTGCAATGTTTTGGATTGCTTGTTATGGATAGAATATAATGTCACTTGGCCGATCTTGCTCCAGGAATTCTAAAATTTTAATAACTAGGGTCTGGAGAGATCTCTGTAGCGAGCTATTTATTCCGAGATTGCTGTGTATGTCTGTGTGAGATCATGGCTGTGCGGGATCATGGCTGTGTGGGAGCTTAAATAGCCATGACCGTTTGTGGGTGTCATCTCAGAATCCCATCAGGGCAGGCTGAAGGAAAAGGACCAGCTTCTTCCCTGTCCAGTGAGTCCTGGTGTTTGCTGCTACTGCCACCACATACCTGGAGCATTTGTTGAGTTCTAGAAGATGGTGGCCACCAGAGTTTCCAGGGGGGCAGGAGGAGGGGCAGCATCTGCTCCCATCTGGAGTGGCCAGGTGAAAGTAAAGCCACTGAATTTTGTAGGGAATGAAATGCAGGAGCTTTTCCTACGATGGAAAACTCCAGCAAGCATAAGCACCAGATTGTGTGTTTTCCTCAATTTTATAAAATGTTTTGTAAGAAATGATGGCCCATACTCCTAAGATTAGAGATTGAAAAACTGCATACCTGCTTTGCACCAACCCAAATTTAAGAAAGCTTAAGTTTAAGCTTTCTTTTATATAACCTCCACTGAATACCTCAGCAACTGTATTTTTTAGAAGTTAGACATAGGATTCATTTGTAAAATATAAGACATTTCCTTGGTAAATTTTAGTATGTGATTACTAGGGTACCTCACTCACAAGTAACTTTATGTTTGCACATTGTACAATTATAGGTGATCAAGCATTCTAAGATGTATTGAATTCAATAGATATTCTGCCTTGGTAAAGTTGAATGTCATGTCATAACGACTGGGAAATGGGGTTACTAATAAATTAAACATCACATGAATAACTGGGTGTAGGTCAAGCAACCTCAATTTTGTGTTACTATTGCTTTCACTAAAGCCCAATTAGCTGATATGCATGATACACTTTCAGTAATAGTATTGAAAACCACAGTACCTGAATGGGGGCTGGAGTGATAGCACAGCGGGTAGGCCATTTGCCTTGCACGCAGCCAACCGGGTTCGATTCCCAGCATCCCATATGGTCCCCTGAGGACGGCTAGGGGTAATTCCTGAGTGCAGAGCCAGGAGTAACCCCTGTGCATCGCTGGGTGTGACCCAAAAAGCAAAAAGAAAAAAAAAAGAAAAGTGAGTGAGTGGGAGAGAGAGAGAGAGAGAGAGAGAGAGAGAGAGAGAGAGAGAGAGAGAGAGAGAGAGAGAAGAAAAATGTCTTCCATAGAGATAGACTGCCATGGGGGACAGGATGGGGTGCAGGAAGCGGGGCCAGGAGGAAAACTGGGGACATTAGTTTTGGGAAATGTGCACTGGTGAATGGATGGATGTTTGAACGTTGTATGACTAAAACTCAATTATGAACAAAACTCAATCATGAACAACTTTGTAACTGTATATCTCACAGTGACTCAATAAAAAGAAGTTTATATATATGTATATGTAAATATAATATCACTCATATTTGGTATCTAAAAAAAAAAGAGACCAGAGAAGAGACAATGTTACATGAAAAGATAATTTAGCTATAGAATTGAAGTTGCCAATAATACAGGGGAATGGGCACAAAGAGTTCTTTGGACCACAGAGGAGATACATTGGCACTTTGCTAGTTGGTATGGCGATGCTAGACCCCTAGATTATATAATTATGCACACTTATAAGTCAATGTTACCTAAATAAAATAATGAACTCCCCACCCCCAATCATCGACTTATAGTGTGAACTATGAAGGTCTTGTGATCTGTTTTAATCTAGAATAGGTTCTAAAAATGAACCAGATTTTGTCTTTGGTATAGTGAGCATATGCTTGCACCACACACACACATATGCACACACACATTCAAGAATAAATCTTTAACACACCAGGTATTTGAAGAAAACTGTGCTATGTGTTACAGTGGGCTACTTTAAGACAAGACAAGCCCCACAAGTACACCAAATTCCTATTTAAAGATTGCACAAATCCTTACCACAATAATCTTTCTCAGTATCAATGGGCTAAATACGCCAATCAAGCGGCATAGAGTGATGAACCGGGAGCCGCGGCACGAGAAACCGCCCCTCCGCGCCTATTGACTGTGATCCTGAGGTCTCCTAACCCATTTTGGCACCAGAGCGGCCATCCATCTTGACTGTGAACTGAGCTAAAATATTAGAAACCCAAAACCGCGCGGACTCAAAGTCTTCACTCTTAGCAATGAAGAGAAATTATTAGATGATGCCTATTCAGCAGGCCTGATTGTTGGGGAAAATTTCCAATCAATAATAGTGAGTTCTGTATGGAAATATGGAATGTACTCAATATATATAGAGAATAATGGGAATATCATTAGCTACTTAGATGGGGGGTGGGTGGGAGGGGGGTGTATTGGCGTTCTTGGTGGTGGAACGGGTGCACTGGTGAAGGGATGGTGGTTTAATCAGTATTTGACTGTGACTTAAACCTGAAAGCTTTGTATTTTTTTCTTTTTTTTCACGATGGTTCAATAAAATATTTCTTTAAAAAAAAAAAAGAGGCATAGAGTGACAGGTTGGAGAAATTGAACCTAACGTTTAGCTGCCTGCAAGAAACATGTCTGGACAATCAAAGCAAACATAGGCTCAAAGAAAACAATTCTTCAAGCAAACAAAAGAGCCAGGGTAGCCATACTAGTATTAGGCCACATAGTCTTCAGACTGAAGAAGGTTATAAGAGACAGTGAAAGTCATTTCTTAATGACCAAGGGATCGATACATCAGGAAGAATTCACACTCCTAAATGTTTATGCACCTAATGAGGGACCAGCAAAATACTTGAAACAACTGCTCATAGACTTGAAAAAAAATACTGATTGCAACACAATAGTAGTTGGAGAATTCAACACCACTTTGTCACCTCTTGATAGGCCAACCATTTTCAATTCAGCAGGGAAATCCTTTATGTGAGGGAAGAAATGGAACACAGGGTTTTAGTAGATATATATAGGACTTTTCATGCTCCCAAAGCTGAATAGACATTCTTCTCTGGTGCACCTTGGACATTCTCCAAGATAGATCACATGCTGCATCACAAAACATACTTCCATAAAGTTAAAAGGATAGAAATGATAACAACTATCTTTTCAGACCAAGAGGCACTGAAAATAGAAGTGAGTCACACACAGAAACAAAAAATCAAATTAAATACCTGGAAATTAAGCAGCTCCCTATTAAATAGCCAGTAGGTTAAAGAGGAAAATGAAAGGTTCCTGGATACAAATGAGAACGAGGACGTGAGCTACCAGATTTTGTGGGATACAGCAACAGCAGTGATAGACAGTTAATAGCTCTGCAAGTTTTATACTTTTAGAGCTGACAGAATCATACAAGTTTTAGCTGAATGAGACTGAGTCATTAGGAAGGGTGATAGATTATAGAAAGATATATAGATACTGTTGGGCAGAAGGACAAATGGACAGTTATAAAGATAGAGAAATGAACCTATGAAATCATTACCAAAATTTAGATTACACAAATGTAGGGCTGGTTAAGCCAATCCAAAGTCTAGAGTAGGAGAAGTGGCTGTGAGTCTTCATGTTAGTCAAAGGATCCCAGATTCTTTAGTACTATCAGGAATAAAAATATCAAGTTAAAAATATGCTCAGATTTATAGTTGGAAACAGAAAAGTTTATTGAAAATAAAAAGATAAACAAACTCCCCCACCTTGGAGGAATTTAGCAAAGAACTAGAGTAAGGTATGGTGTGTTTATGAACTCTTTGTGTTTCTTGTTAAAAAAATTCTTTGTATTATTGCAAAGAATCTAAAAATACCTATTTACTTTTCCAGAGATTTTCTATTAATTTAGAGCCTCTGTATTCCTAAAATAAGACTAATAGCATATATTTTTAAGATGTTAAATAGATATTTATCTCTGTTTTAAACCTTACAGGTTATTTAATCTGACCACCTGCCCAGGTACAAGCAGTTACAAGTCCAAAGACAGTAGATACAAGGGCCAGGGGGATTGCCCCATAGCTGGAAGACTGCTTCATGAGCTGAGGGGAGAAGGTAGATGGAATAGAGAAGGGATCACTAAGAAAATGGTGGCTGGAGGAACCAGGTGGGATGGGAGATGCATGCTGAAAGTAGATAATGGACCAAACATGATGACCTCTCAGTGTCTGTGTTGCAAGTATAATGCCCAAAAGTAGATAAAGAGTATGGGGAATATTGTCTGCCATAGAGGCAGGGGGAGGGTGGGAAAGGGGGGCTATACCCGGGATATTGGTGGTGGGGAATGTGCACTGGTGTAGGGATGGGTGTTTGATCATTGTGAGATTGTAACCCAAACATGAAGGCTTGTAACTATCTTACAGTGATTCAATATTTTTTTTTAAAAAAAGGGGGAAAAAAAGCAGTTACAAGTCTAACTGTACCTCAAAGATGATTCACTAATAAAAAAATTAACTAAAAAAATTTACTGTCTTCGTAAATTGTAAGCTTCCTCAGTCTTAGAGAAAATCCAGGAAACTGTAGGAATGTTAGGGAATGGTATAGAAATAGCTAAAATGGAATGGGGTTTTTTTGAGAAGGGGGGAGCGGGAAATGGGCTGGAGTACCTGCAGCTTCCTCTTTCAGTAAGTCTCACAGTCAGAAAGGGAAACTTAAGAGCAGCTGGAACCTCATGGGCATGAGCTAAAACTATTCAAGCTATTGTCTTCTTCTAGCACCAGAGAAGAGTTAAAGCTTCCAGTAAGGTCTTCCAACAGATTAAATAAGGCCTGCATAGCATATTTTCCCTGAATGATTAAGCAGAGAGGTACCTATATCAGTATTATTGTAAATATCTGGGAGAAGGTTCCTGCTTTTCCCCTTCTTTACTCATGGGAGTTTTATTTCATCTTGCATACGAGAAACGGAGTTATGAGGAATGTAGTTTGACCTTGTCAAATTGACACACCACAGAATCATCACAGAAACACAATTATTTTTTTTTTAAGTATGAATAAATTTGATGCCGGTGTGGTCCCTAGGTGACGTATGTGAATCGGGGAGCCTTGAGGAGGGAATCTGCCTTATTCTCTCAAAACAACAGTGAGGTATCATCTCACACCACAGAGACTCGCCCGCATCCCAAAGAACAAAAGCAACTGGTGTTGGCGTGGATGTGGGGAGAAAGGGACTCTCCTTTACTGCTGGTGGGAATGCCAACTGGTTCAGCCCTTTTGGAAAACAGTATGGACGCTTCTCAAAAAATTAGAAATTGAGCTCCCATTTGACCCAGCAATACCACTTCTGAGAATATATCCTGGAGATGCAAACAAGTATAGTAGAAATGACATCTGCACTTGTACGTTCATTGCAACACTGTTTACAATAGCCAGAATCTGGAAAAAACCTGAGTGCCTGAGAACAGATGACTAATTAAAGAAACGCTGATACATCTACACAATGGAATACTATGCAGCTGTTAAAAAAGATGAAGTCATGAAATTTGCATAAAAGTGGATCAATATGGATAGTATCATGTTGTGTGAAATGAGTCAGGAAGAGAGGGACAGACATAGAAGGACTGCACTAATTTGTGGAATATAAAGTAACAGAATGGGAGACTCTTAATAGCTTGCCAGGCTCTTTGAGAGAAATGGAAGAATTGAACTCAGATCAGCTACGTGTAAGGCAAACATCCTACCCGCTTCGGGTAAGATAGAATATCCCGTCTGCACGGCAGAGCCTGGAGTATTCGATATGCCAAAAAAAAAAGAAACAGTAACAACAAGTCTCAGAATGGAGGTGTTACTGGTGACTACTTGAGCAAATCGACGAACAAGGGTCAACAGTACTACAGTGCAGTGCTACATGCACAGATTCATAAAAAGAAAATAAATATGAAATAAAATGAATAAATAAAATTAAAATAGAATAAATAAACAAATGAAAAATTAAATATGAAAGAAAAAATGTGAACACCCAAATCAAGACATAGCACTTGATAATGGATCTATCAAAATAAAATGAGGCCCCATTACCATGCCACTGGACTCCATGCCAAGCTGTTTTCACTAGGGGCTCCTTGGAGGGGGGATGGGTGAGAGCCCTGCCCCCGCCATGGGACCCAGCCCCGGCATCAACTTCCACTACCCAACCGCCACACTCTAAGCTGCTTTTCACATGCTCGGGCTGAGCCTCACACATGACTGAACATGTTCCTGGACCACGTGACAGTGAAGTGACACATCATCGTAGAGGGAAATAAATATATATGCCTCTCGGAGAGCCCAGCAAGCTACCTAGAGCATCCCGCCCGCAAGACAGAGCCTGGCAAGCTCCCCGTGACATATTCAGTATGCTAAAAACAGTAACAATAACAGGTCTCATTCCCCTGACCTCGAAAGAAGTCCCCAATTGTTGGGAAAGATGAGTAAGAAGAGGGTGCTAAAATCAGGGCTGGCACGAATGGAGATGTTATGGCGACCACTGAGTAAACTGATGAACAATGGGCTGACAGTGATACAGTGATACAGTGATCAAAATAACTCAAGTCTGAAATAGATGAACATGTGTGTGTACTTATGCATTTGTGATAGATTCCTTCTTGTCCTTAGAGAATCAGGGGTCCCTTCCATCTCTGGCAGAGATGAGGCATGGGAGTGCCATTGTACGGTCACTGTAAAAAAAGAAAAAAAACGGTACATTCCCAGCTCCAGTTTGCGTGGGATACATGCGAATGTGTCACAGGTGGTCGTCATTGTATTCCATAATAACCATAAAACATATGGTGAAGCATATGGAAAATGTCTATAATGGCTCCACCAGGTATGGTCTGACCTATCATGCATGTATATTCCTCAGAAAAGTGCATCTCTTTTGGTCATGGCATGTTTTTCTCGATTTGCCTTCCAAGACAGGAATGCATTATTTTTTCCTGTTAATAGTTCACTGCTGTTGATACCAAGGATTGTGAGACTGTGTGCTGAGACTCAAATCCAAAGACCAACACTGATATTGAAGTGCTTTGTGGCACACCTCTCCCCTTCTTGATTAAAGAGGAGTGACACCACTGCATTCCCTGTAATTAAACACCCTATTAAATCATGAAAGTTAAACAAAACGGTTCAAAACAGGGGAGTGATGAAGGAAAGGGCCACAACTTCTTTGAGTGAGGATGATTATTTCTTAGCATAATTGAGCATTCTTTTATTGGGGGGGATGGGCAACCCAGCTGAGCTCAGAGCTGACAATTTGTGGCTCTGTGTTCAGGGGTTACTCCCGATGGGGCACAGGGAACCATCTGCAGTGCCAGAAATTAAACCTCGGTCTGCTCACACCATGCAAGTACCTTCCCCATTGTACTATATCTCCGATTCCGCCTTGAACATTCTCGGCGATGGACATTATCACTTGGTCAGCTTGCAAATTTTTGGAGCTCACCCTAACCTAATTAAGTGTCTGTTTACCCTCAGGCCTGGCACTTTTTTCTTGATGAGGTAACAGCTGCTACACTGCAAGAAACCACATGAAGGGCAAAATATTTGCTGGTTGCTCCTATTTTCAGCTTTGCCAGAATAAACAATAAGGGATTCAGTCGCATCAGTTGTCTTTTAAAAAGTGTTTTGAAAGACGCTCACACACTCTGTGCAAAATGCATACATTGATAACAGTGGCATGAGCTTTTTGAAGATCAAATTTACAATAAAGTGTTAGAGCCTGACCAGTTTCTCCTGAGTCACACGGGCACCAAGTGGGCTTTTGTGTCTGACGTTGTTTAGGTAACGCTTGTAAGGCAGTATTTTCAGTCTTTTGTATGTAATAATAATGTGTCCTCCCTCCCAGAAAGTCTGATTCAGATTTGGGGTCCAGGAATCCTCATTTTTGTATGTATCTTACTATGTGATTCTATGATAAAGGTTATTTGAGAAGCACTGATGTGAGAATAAAAAGTCAAGAACGGTCAAACAAAAGAATCCTGAAATACTGTTTTTTTTTTCACTTGAAATGAGGGCTGGGAGATAGTACAGAGGGTAGGGCATTTGCCTTGCACCTGGCTGACTGAAGTTTGATCCCTGGAACCACATAGGACCCTCTGACCCCTGCCAGGCAAGATCCCTGAGTGCAGAGCAAGAAGTAAATCCTGAGCATAACCAGGTGTGCTCTTCCCCTCACCCCTCATATACATGTCAGCAAAGGACAGGAACCATGGAAGCACAGTATAAAATCTTACTCAAAGATGCAAAATAAGAGCCAAAATAGGCTGGAAGTTTTTACTGTGCTTGAGATACTATCTAATCAACAATTGGAAAAGAGGGGGTGGGGAAGGAAACAGGAAGAGATTCACATACACAAAGTCATGAAAAGAGACACATTAAAATGATATTTTTAGATGGGATTAAAGAGACAATACTTGAGATTAACAATATTTTCCTTATTCAACTTTAAATTATGCCATGGTACAATATATTAAGAGATTTTTTTTACCAAATTATAATGCGATTAAAAAACAGCGACTACGATGGGAAATGTCTGGAAATCATTACACTCTCTCCATAGGGATGTGTAAGAATGAACTGAGATAATAAAAGTGAAACACAGAAAACACTCAATAATAATTTTCTTGGACTGGGTTAGGAAAACTGAACATTTAGCTGGAAAATATGCAATTATAGAAGGGAATCTAATATCAGTTTTCAAAAAATTGAAGCACTGTCTTGGGTCAACTTTGAGTGGTGGTTACAGGAAAGTAGGTAACAGGTCAATAAAAAAAGATATATAATCCTGCAGTGAATTCCCACAATCTACACTATCTACACAACTAAAAGGGTTCCCATGGACACAGCCTGTCAGAGCTGTGGAACAGGAGGTTAGGCCAGTTCATTCCTACAGTGTCTTCCAAGGTAGCAACTCTACCTCAGAAGCATTAGATTGAAATACTTTAGATGATTGAAAAAGAGTCAGATATTCTTCCCATACATAGCCATGTACTAATGGTCAGTCTCTGAAAGAATCAGGGGCTCTACCTGGTTTCATGTGAAAGATTTTTACTGAACTTTAATGACTATTTTTGCTTTGACAGTAAACTAGTTACTCATATTGAATTGTAGCATACATTGGAACCTCAATGTTATGTGCATGAGGCTTATATCAAGGGACAAAAAGATTTCACTATCCAAGTGCAATTTCAACTTAAAAGGTTTGGAAAGGACAGCCTTCTGAAAGTCTCATGATTAAAAAACAGTAGAGAAATTAAGGATGACTGAACAGATTTCTTTGTCATAATAATAGACCTCATTTTCTCTAGAAGTTTTGAGAAGATTCACTGAGACTCCATGGAAGGAATTTCAATGTTAACTTATTTATAGTTATTGTTAGGTATAGAACCCAGGGTCTCACACCACTTTGTTGCTGACCCACATATACAAGAGTGCAAACAAATTTTAAGGTTCAAGTGCTGGCTCTGCCACAGATCAGAGAGTTATCATCAACAATTCAATGTTAACTATTTTTCCCTGTGAAATACAGATGATCCTAGATGATAAAAAAAAATGAGAGAACACACACATCATATACCAAGGCCATAAACAGGCACTTACTAAATGTTAGATTCCTTCTCATCTTTTTTTTTTTTTGGCATCTTTCTGCTCACTACTGTTTTCTTAGAAAGTCAAAGTGGAAGTAATTGGTCCATCTGACCTCAATAGTATTCCTTACTTGGTGATTTCCAGGACTTTTGGGGGAAGCAGTGATACAGTACAAGATGAACATAGCCTTTAATTATTCTGTACCCACAGCGTGAGAGATAGATAGGAGGCTATTTTGGATTTCCATGGATTTAACAAATAGGGTAGTCATATATCATTTATGTTCCAGTTTTTGTCGTTTATATAGATCCTGATTTAAGTTTCAAAAGGTTTTAAAGCATATTTTGTTATTTCACAAGTAAAGCATAATTGTGGTTAACTATTTTTAACTATAAAATACTAATAGCAAGAAATAAAACTTGTCTGCTTTATAAAATAGAGATAATTACAATGATATTTTAGTGTGCATTCTTTCACATGAGTAAATATGATTGGAATAAATATGAACATAGATAAATCTATAAATAGGTAAATAATATCTGCGATGGAAAAATATATATATACAGTGGTGCTTGATTTGTATATTCATTTATAAATACCACAAACAGAAATTATAAATAATTTTGCCTCTAGGAAAATAGTGATTTTTTATTTTGTTTCATTTTGTTTTGTTTTTGGGTCACACCCAGATTTCAACAGCAACTCTTGGTTCTGTGCAGGGATCATTCCCGGCTGTATACGAAGACCATTTACCATGCAGAGCATTGAGCCTGGGGTGGATGCAAGCAAAGCGACTTAACTCCATTCATTTAATTTTCTTCTCCATAAAATGCCACATCTCAGGTGATGACTTTCAATAGGAAAGTAGCACTGTGGCACTGTCATCTCGTTGTTCATCGATTTGCTCAAGCGGGCACCAGTGATATCTCCATTGTGAGATTTGTTTTTACTGTTTTTGGCATATCGAATACGCCACAGGTAGCTTGCCATGCTCTGCCTTACAGATGGGATACTCTGAGTAGCTTGCCAGGTTCTCTCAGAGGGATGGAGGAATCGAACCCGGGTTGGCCGAGTGCAAGGCAAACACCCTACCTGCTGTTCTATCGTTCCAGTCCTAAGTAGGAATGTAAGAGTAAAAATTTATTGGATGGCCTCTCAGTAATCTTAGGGTTACTTTCTGGCTCTTGCATAAAAGTGTGTGTGTGTGTGTGTGTGTGTGTGTGTGTGTGTGTGTGTTTGTATGTGTTCATTGATCAACCTGTAACAGGAATAGGACCTTAAAGTCTAGTAATAGTGGAAAGAATTACGATAGTTTCTAGTTTTCTGCATTGAATATATTTAATCAACAACATCCTTATTGACTTTTGATGTAGAGAAGAAAATTTTAATGCTCAGTAGGTGTGAAAACTTAATATCATGATAAGATGATAACTTAAAAAGAAATGATTATGGAGATTATGTAGAATTCTAGGGGCCATCTGCCTCTAAATATGTTGAGAAAGTTGATAGAAAGGAATAACCATTTAAACATGATAGACAAATAAAATATTATGACAACAACAAAATTCTTATGTGCTAGTTTTAAAAAAGCAGTCATTAATAAATAAGACATCCTGTTGCATGGTGTCCCTTGCTTTCTAACTACAAAGTTAGATTTTTATAGTCTCCAATAATTAAATGTCCATTTTGTGACTAATTATATGATAGCATATGGACATAGATCCTGTACAATGAATATTTTATATACTTAACCTTATTAAAACAGCTTGGGTGAGTAGATTTCTTCAGGCAGTTTTAAATCATTATTCTATAACCAGGAAAGCAAACATCTTCTGGCCATTGTGTGAACAGATGGGAAATGCTGAGAGAATCTGGAGATCAGACAATTTGGCAACTACAGTACTCTATTAAATTAGCTTATACAATGATGGATACTCAGAGTAAACTAACAAGTTGGTTTCTGATGTTGCCAGCATTTGCTTTTTCTAATACTTCAATTATAAAAGAAGTATAAATAAAGTGTATGTTTCCCTGAGGGTACTTTTGGGTATATACTCTAAAGGTAAGAAAATGAATTAAGGATCTCAGCGCTCTCTCAATTCTAAGGTCATCATTGTCCTTATGACAAGACATTCTTTTATTATCTCTTCTGCCCAACCTTTCACGCTCATGCTAGAGGAAGAGGTGTTACACCCCACTTGCAACATCAGAATTTGAATAAATATAAACATAGAAAGATAAAATCATTTTATTCTTATCAACTACAAAAAATAACAATTTTGCCTCTCTTTTACAAAAGGTATTCACTTCTAACACATATTTCAAGTAAATCCCTTACATCAGAATACCAAAATAGAGATGAAAGTTATTACATGCACATACCTGTTGAGTCTCATTTGTATCACTTGTCATCCCATTGCTCATCAATTTGCTCGAGCAGGTGCCAGTAACGTTTCCATTCATCCCTGTCACATGCTAGTGTAGTCCACTGGTGTCTGCTCGATCCTGGAACAGAAGAGCCTCAAACCGTTCATTCAGGGTCTTGATGAAGAAGTCTGACCATCTCATAAGTGGGCAGCCAAGAGTTCTTTTGACGTCCCGTGGAATCCAGTGGAATACTGTTGAGTAGAAAACTTTAGTTTTGATATCAAGACATTAAGTTAGATGAGCCTCCAATGTGATTTTTCAACCTGAAAATTACCTGATTAGGACTAATTTGATAATCAACATGAATACTAGATTTGAGTGATCGTGGTGCTGATTCCAGAATCCTCGGGTGAGCATGAACGTCCATATGCTTAAAACTTAGCAAGCCAGTCACCTTCAGTTCTTTCCTAGTTTCATAGAGAGGCAGGAAAGTTGTTGCTTAATATTTATGGCTGGATGTTCATAAAATAATATAGCTCTATTAGAATTTATTTTCTATAAATTCTATGAGTCAAATCAGAAAGACTTTTTATAGAGTTGATCAATGACACCAATCTACATTCAACTAGGGAACATAAAATTCTTAGGCACAAAAATTTTAAATATGAAATACTTTTAATTTAAAGGAAAATTGTTTTTGTAGCACTGTAGCACTGTCATCCCATTGTTCATAGATTTGCTCAAGCGGGCACCAGTAGTGTCTTCACTGTGAGACTTGTTACTGTTTTGGGCATATCAAATAGGCCACGGGGAGCTTGCCAAGTTCTACCTTGCAGGGGGGATACTCTCGGTAGCTTGCCAGGCTCTCTGAGAGGGACGGAGGAATTGAACCCGGGTCATCTGCGTGCAAGGCAAATGCCCTACTTGCTGTGCTATCACTCCAGTCCAAGCTTTTGTAAGAATGGTATTTTTTAAAAAAAAAAACTAACACTTTCTGAGTGAATATTTGAGTATATTTTCTGGTTCTTTAAGTGAAACAAATCACGTGCCCTCCAGCATAGATACCACTCTATCCAGAAAGCTGCCAATCATCATGAGAATAAGCCTTAACAGTCAGAGATTTCACAATGTTGTTTTTTTTTTGGTCACTTTAAGTATATAAGCAGGAGAAACTAAATTTATTTGCAGCTTGATAAAGTACCAAAGAAAAATCATGTCATTATACTCATCCTACTTTGCAAAGATGTCCACAATACTATGGGAAGTGTCACTTTAGACTTTGCAATTGCTTCCCACCCTTGTGACTGAGTTAAAACCACTTTAGTTTTAACTTTGTTCTCAAAATAAAGTTTTGTTTAAGGCACGAAGATTTGGCCAGCTCCTAAAGTCATATTCTAAGGACATGAGAAGAGATTGAGGTTTGGGGGCAGGATGGAAAGAGAGAGACAGACAGACAGACAGAAAGACAGACAGACACAGACACAGAGAGACAGACACAAAAAGAGATAGAGAGAGCAAATTGCTTTTGTTACTAGTTTGATATGAGGCTGGAGTACCCCAGTTCAATGAAGTTCCGCTATCCAAGCTAGACTTTACTTTTAGACCTTACTTTTAGGTCCCTATAATCCCTTTATATTGCTAGCTCTGAGTCACTAAATCTCCTAAAAGAGTTGCCAGATTTAGCAAATAAAAATGAAGGAAGCCTGATTAAATATGAATTTCCAGTAAACAAAGCATGCCTCTGTAGCCTTGATAGTGGCCATGCAATTCCAAAAAGTTCTCCATTGTCTGTGAAAATTCTAATTTTATCTGAATGTACTGATTTATCTGGCAACAATAGTGGGGTGTTGTGAAAAATATGTAAATGCCTTTTGAAGTTCATAACCCTTGGCATCTATTCCAATACTAACAGTCTTGTTTGCTGAAGTTGGTCCCTGCAATCCTCCCTACTTCCTGTCAGTTCTGGGAATCTTTGCTACTCTGGGGAGGAAATCTTTGCTTTTCCTTTTGGATTTGTTAGCGTTCTTTAATACTTTTGGTTTTGTTAGGGTTCTTTAACACAGAAAAAAAGAAAGGATTTTATAAAGGAACCATTATCCTCTACAGTTTGACGGCTCTTCTCTGTCCCCTCTGCTCAAAGAAGTTTAACTGTATCCCAGTTCTTTATTTTTCTTTTTATCCCTTTTTACAAGTTTATTTTATTTTATTTTAATTAATTTTATTTAATTATAAAATTATAATTATAATTATATAATTATAAAAGAGAGTCTCTTGCCCACACGCCTGACTGTCTTCCCCAGGCCCCTCGGAGAGGATGGGCTCCAGCTTCCCTCCCCGCCCTGAGCAGAGCTCCTGGCAGCCAAAGACCACCGGTACCTAGCCACAACCATGCTAAAGTTTATACGGGCCTCACGCATGAAGGTACCGGCAGAGGAACCCAGGTTTGTGTGATCCCATCAATGGCCAACATCCAGAGCTTAAAAGCAAGCTCCCCGAAGCGATATAAGTGATAACTTATAACCTACTTTTCCCTCTGGGAAAAACTAGCAAGCTACGGAGAGCTTCCTGGCCACATGGGAGAGCCTCACAAGCTCCCCATGGTGTATCTATATGCCAAAGCCAGTAACCAGCTGAATCTCATCCCCCTGACTCTGAAAGAGCCTCCAATGCAGCATCAGTAGGAAGGCCGAGAAGAGAGAGGCTTCTAAAATCTCAGGGATAGGACGAATAGAGAGGTTACTGAGACCGCTCGAGCAACTCGACGATCAATGGGATTTCTTGTTCATGTGTGTAATTATTTTATTTTACTTTATTTTACAATTTTATTCTCGGCCTTTTGCCTAAGAATATCCTGCCTCCACACCAGGCTGTTTTCATCGATGTCCCTTGGAGGGGGGCAGGTTGAGTCTCCCTCCCTACCCCAAGCAGACTCCCGGCAGCCGAAAACCTCCGGAACCCAGCCACAGCCATACCCAAGGCCACTATCCACATGCTCGGACAAGCCTCACCCATGAATTAATCATCAGAGGAACCCAGGTATGCGGAACCCGTGGCTAAGATCCCCAAGCTTGCTCAGATTGAGACTGGGCCTCCTCCACCCAGATCCCCAGTTTTCCAGTAGCTTGGCAGCCATACCCACAAACTGCCCCCAGTGCCATGTAATCTCATCAATGGCCAAGATCCAGAGACTATAAAGCAAAGCTCCCAGAAGAGAGCTATGCAGAATCTCGCACAGCAGAGCCTGGCAAGCTACCGGTGGCATATTTAATATGCCAAAACAGTAACAATAATGGGCCTCATTCCCCTGACCCTGAACACGACAGGGGCGAATGGAGACATTACTGGTGCCCTCTGGAGCCAATCTGTGAGCAACAGGATGACAGTGATACAATGATACAGTCAGTAATTTAATTTTTTAAAATTGAATCAATGTGTCACTGAGATATAGTTACAAAGGTTTCATTATTGCGTTTCAGTGATACAATATCCAACACCCATCTCTTCACCAGTGTACATTTCCCACCAACAATATCCCCTTATCCCTCCTGCCACATTCCCCCAATCTGACTCTATGGCAGGCACGTTTCTCTCTCTCTCTCTCTGTCTCTGTCTCTGTCTCTGTCTCTGTCTCTCTCTCTCTCCCTCTCTCTGCTCTCAGGCATTATCATTTGCAATACAGATACTGATACTGAGAGGCCATTATGTTTGATCATTTGCTCACTTTCAGCACACATTTTTCCTCTGGATTGATTCCTTCCAGCCATTATTTTCGTAACAGTTCCCTCCCTGTTTCAACTGTCCTCTCCCCCAGCCCTTGAGGCAGGCTTTCAACTGTGGATCATTCATCCTGACCCTTGTTTCTACTGTCCTTGGCTGTTAGTCTCTTCCTCTGTATCATGTTAAGCAAAGTAAGTCAGGAGAAGGACAGCACTCAGAGTGACTGCACTCATTTGTGGCATATATCCCTGTTCTTTGACCAGGTAAGGGTGTTGAGTTCTCTTTCCCATTTGAACAAAATGTGAGTCTGGCTACTCAATCTGAAAGAGATGTATATCTCTCTTGCATTTATTTTTCCAAGCCCCTTTTCTCAACTAGTTTTCTCTCTATTCTTTTGTCACAGTAAATTCTACAGGTAATTTCCTTTACTGTTCTGCTTTCCCCAAGGGCAGTGGTGCGCCACTCTCTGAGTCACAAATTACCTGGAGAGGTCTCAGGAAAATAGCTGTGCTGGTGCTTCTGCTTCCCCAAAGTTACCATTTCATTGGTAGAGAGGGCCTCAGGCACTGATAGTTGTAAAAATTTTCCAGGTGGCCCTATGAGTTGGGAAATTTTGCTTTGGGTAGCCTTCCAGAAGGGCTCACAAGTACAATCACAGCCAGCTGTTGGGGCAGTCACATGACCCAGCCACCGCGGTTTCCACCTATACTTACATTAAAGCACAATGCTCTATCCCATTATTCCAACAATACTGTCAAACACCCTCAAATGCATCCCAATACAGAAAATCAAAAAAATCACAATCCTTCAGCATTTTTTTCCCTAGTAAATTTTGTTGCAATTGAATTCAATTATAAAAATTTGGGCATGGAATAAACACTCCATATCTGTGGCCCAATTTTGACGTGGAAAAATGTGCAAAATCTGTTTTGTTTTGTTTTTTTTTAGGAGAGTTTTTTTTTCTCTTAGAGCATTTACTGCACATATGTGCTTCTGGATCTTCCATTTCAGCTTCCTGCCCTAAGCCCCAACCTCCCTCCCTCCACCCTTGGGAGGTACTGTGTGTGAAATTCTGGAGACCTGTGCAGTGCATATTTGCTTTGGATATCTCCTGCCTCACCCCCCTGCCTCAATTGACTATATAAACTTGTGTGAAATGCAAGTGGAGGGAGGCTTGAATCTGTGGAAATATTAGTCCCCATCAGCCTACTGGTGTAATAAAGTACCTTTCCTGACCTCCTGACCTGGAAAGAGATTTTTTTTTGTTTCAATTTAAGGCCAAGCTTACATATTCAATACAGAACATGAAGTAATATACCTAATCCTAGAGTAACCATTGCATCCTAAAATATATCCAATTACATGTTAATTAGAATTAAATATTCATAGCTCAATTTACAATTCTCTATTGTCCTATATTATTTTTTGTTCACTCTCTCACTCTTGGCCATTTTAAAACATTTTCCTTACAATTGGTTTGCCCAAATTATCGCAATTTCATAGGCTCAACGCTGTTTCCATGTAATTTACAGATTACTCTCTTTAAGCAGTGCTGTTTTATAACTTTGAATAGCCTCAGATACTTACAGAAATAAATATTCTTCTGCCTCATAAAAGAAAGCAAAATAAGTTCCTCTTATTTGTTTTATAAAATATGACCGGGTGGAGTTTATTTATAATTTGCAATAATAGTTCAATTTTTAAAACTAAATGCAATGGTTATAGCAACAGAAAGAAGTGTAGACAAGGGGTAGACAAAGGGTGTCAAATTAGGGAAAGTGTTTGTTGATTTTTTTATTTTTTGGATTTTAAACCACATCTGGTGATGCTCAGATCAGACCTGGTGGAGCTCAGGCAAACGTATGGGGTGCTAAGAATAGAACTCCAGTCAGCCTCATTCAAGGCAGCATCTTACCCCCTGCACTCTCTGGTCACTTCGGGAGGTTTTGTCTTTCTTCTCAGCTTGTGTTGCTGTGGGCTGTACCTAGCTGCTCCCACTATTATGGTCATGGCCATAGTACTTGTCAGCCTAGTCCTCTGCTTAAATGTTCTGGATGCTTAAGTACTCATCCAGGCCCAATTCTGAACCTGAGAAGTGATCAGGAGATCAGATTCCCTCAGATCCAACCAGGTCATTGATGCATACATTTATCACAAACCGAGGCCTTTTCCTGAACTTTGCTGGTATCAGTCCACACTGAGATATGATGCTGAAGATGTTTGCTCTATCTCCCATCTTTCTACACAACATTTAAAAATGAAAGATCTTGTCAAATGCTTTCTCTGCATCTACTGATATGATCATATGGTTTTTATCTTTTCTTTTATTGATATGATGGATTATGTTGATTGACTTGTGAATGTTAAACTGTCCTTGCATCCCTAGAATAAACCCTACTTGCTCATGGTATATGATCTTTTTGATGAGTAGTTGGATTCCTTTTGCTAGGATTTTCTTGAGTATCTTTGCATCTGTGTTAGTCAGGGACATTGGTCTGTAATTCTTTCTTTGTGATATCTCATCAGCTTTTGGTGTCAGAGTGATATTAGCTTCATAAAAACTGCTTGGATATGTTTCTGATTCTTCAATTTCCTGGAAAAGCTTGAAAAGGATTGGGAGAAAGCATTTGACAAGATCAAGCACCCATTTATGATGAAAACTCTCAGAAAAATGGGAATTAAAGAAACTTTCCCCAATATATTCAAAGCCATCTATCACAAGCCCAAGGCAAGAATTATTCTCAATGGGGAGAAACTAAAAGCCTTCCCTTTCTAAGATCAGGGACAAGACAAGGTTGCCCACTCTCACCAGTCCTATTCAAAATAGTACCGGAAGTTCTTTTTTCAAATTTATTTATTTATTTATTTATTTATTTATTTATTTATTTATTTATTTATTTGCTTTTTGGGCCACACATGGCAATGCACAGGGGTTATTCCTGGCTCTTGCACTCAGGAATCACTCCTGGCAGTGCTCAGGGAACTGTATCTAGGATGCTGGGAATCAAACCCAGGTCAGCTGTGCTCAAGGCAAACACCCTCTACCTGCTGTGAAAGTTTGACATTGTCATGGTTACATTGGTTAATGTCAAAGATTAGGGACTCTAACTTGTGTTTCATTCCCTTCATTAACTCCATACATGGCTCTAGAAAGCGGGTTACATTTTTAAAGTATTACTTTCTCTTCATGTACCTGGTGTCAGCATTAGTTTTTCTTAGAAATTATCAGGGAAATGAAAACTATAAAAAATAAAATGAAGTAAGTAAGGGACCATTGAAGGAGTTTTAATAGAAAAGTGCTATAAAGAGTTTTACATTATAGAAATATCACCCTCATGAGAGGGCAGATCAGAAGAAAATTTGCTACAATATAAACTAAAAATAATGAAGAAAAAATGCCTAAAAGCTGTGAAAGGGTTGTTGAAAACTGAAAAATGTTATGGGATGGAAACAAAGTTGATAGGCTGGTATCCAGATAGATCTAGGGAAAGAGAGAATGAAGTAGAAGGATATGGAAAAATTTTGGATATCTGGCTTATATCAGAATTAAGATTATTGACCTCTTCTACGGAAGCAAATACTTATTTCTTGAATATTTCGTTTCCAAGTTTTACTACCTCACAGGATAATACTCACTTCAAATCCAGGAGTTTACTCCCACACTAAGCCTTAGAGTTTCTGCATTATTATTTTTAAAAAATAACTCAACTTTTACCTAATATCCAAATAACTGACATGAAAAAACAGCATTAAAAGCTGGTGAAATTTGGGGTAACTTGTGAATAAGTAAAAGGGGAAGTCAATTTTTATATAGAAATCTTAGAAAGTTAAATGTGTGTCTTCCTGTAACCCAGTAATGAGCACTGAGAGAGAGAAGTCAAGAGAAGTAAACTGTGTATCACTTGTATCAGTTGTCATCTCTTTGTAAGCTCAATTTGTTTGAGCTGGTGCCAGTAAAATCTCCACTGGTCCCTGTCGTGTGCTACTATAGATCAATGGCGTCTGCTCGCTCCAGGAACACAAAGAGCCTCAAGCCATTCATTCAGAGTCTTGACAAAGAAGTCTGCCCATAGCATAGGTGGGCGGCCACGTGGTATTGTGACGTCCAGGGAATCCAGCTGGTAAGAACTCTAGTCCAGTGGTTGTCTCTAAATCACATTACATTACATGTCCTGCCTATATGATTTTCAATGCCTGGGCAAACAAGACAGCGTCCCTGATTCTTGACTGTTGATGGAGGTCAGAACTCCAGATTCCTTCTCTCACTTGAGTGAAACATGATATTCCAAGCATAGCTCTTTCAATTCCTCTTTGGGATACCCAGTTAGCATTCTCATCCTGTTCTCGTAAGGCCCAAGAAACTGAGATGTATGTTAGTGCAGGAAGAACGGTGGAGTCTATAAGATGTGCCCGGAGCTGGAGCTTCTTCATCCCCTTAACCACATCTTCAATGCTCTTGAAGGCGTTCCATGCTGCTCTCTTCCTCCTCCGCAGTTCAGGTGCCAGGTCGTTTGTCATGTTGAGTTCTTGACCTAGGTACACATAACTGCTGCATTCGGATATGTTCGTTCTGTTTAGGGCAAATGGAACATCAGGAGCTAGTCTATTTCTCATGAACACTGTCTTCATGAGATTCAGCTGCAGTCCGACCTGTTCACACTCACTGTTGAAGTCAGCCAGCATTCATGCTGCTTGACTGATATTTGGTGTTATTAGAATAATCTCATCAGCGAAGTGGAGGTGCTGTAGTTGCTGACCATCTATCTTCACTCCCATTTCTTTCCATTCCAGTCATTGCATGATGTTCTCGAGGGTGGCACTGGAGACTTTCATGAAATGGTGTCACCCTGCCAAACCCCTCTCTATACGTCGATGATCACATCTTTGTAGAATGGTGAGATCCTGGTGGTGAATCTGCAATATCGCTCATGGAGGATCCTGATGTATTGAATTTGAACACCCTGTTTGGCTATGGCTTCAATGACCACTTCAGTCTCAACAGAATCAAAGGCCTTCTTTAAATCAATGAACGTTAGACAGAGCAGCATCTTGAATTCTCATGAAACCTCAGTGAGCTTGGTCACCATGTGGATATGGTCGATTGTGCTGAATCCTTCCCGGAACCCGGCTTGCTCGCATGCTTGTCCTTCATCTAGTTTTCTGCCAATCCTATTCAGGATTACTTGAGTGAACAACTTGTAGACGACAGACAACAAGCATATTGGGCGATAGTTGCTGATGTGGATGTCTCCCTTCTTGTACAACAGAATGGTCCTGCTGGTTTTCCATTGGGATAGAACCATACATTCAGACAGGTAACATGTGAAGAGCTGAGCCCATGTATTGAAGAGTACTGGTGGCAGATTCTTCAGGTGTTTTTTTGGGTGACCTTGTCTGGATCAAATGCTGTACGCATCTTTACTGACAAAATGGTGTATCAGATTTTGGAAGGGAGGGCATTGGGAACAACATATCTATTCTGTGGAATTTGGTATGTGGGCAGGTGGACGTAACTACCAAAGAGTTCTGAGTAGAAGTTGTGGATAACCTTTTCCATTGCCACTTTTGAAGATGTGATAGATCCATTAGGACGTTGGAGGGCAGTCATCTTGGTCTTATAGTTGGCAAAAGACAGGCGAGTGTTGTGAATACTTTTCCCAGCTTCTGCCACATTGATCAACACTGCTGCTCTTCTCTTTGAGGTCTTCCTTTATTGCTTCTCTGCACAGCTTTGCGAGCTCAGACGTTAGCTTGTGATTGCCTGAGGCTCGCGCCACATTGGCAAATGAGCTCGAGAGTTTCTGAAGACAAACGACTTTTTGTGGCTTTCTCTCTCTCTGCATTCCTCACACAATCATGGAGGTGCTCAACCAGTCGATCGTTTTCCTCATCAATGTTGTCAACAAAGGCATTTTACCATATTGCTGCAATAGTGCCAAAGAGCTCCCAGTTGGTGGTCGTTCTGGGAGTTCTCTTCTAAAACTTTGCAGCCCTTTCTCCCCGCTCCATGAAGCAGAATTTCGCAAGAAGCAGATGGTGGTCTGATTCCATTTGGAATTTGGGGGCAACAGCGACATTGGTCAGGCAAAACCACTGAATATGATGTGGTCAATTTTGTTGTGGAACTGTCCACGGGGAGACTCCCATGTCCAGCATTTAGATTCGGCCTTCTGGAACTGCGAGTTACCATGGATGGTCTTGGTCAACATGATGAACTCAGAGAGTTTCTCACCCTGTTCCTTCCATTCTAGGCCATGGGTCCCAATGTGGAGTTCTTCAGGTGATTTTCTAAGTCGTATCTTGGCATTAAAATCACTGACAATGACCTTGTAGAAGGTGTGGTCTTAATAGAACTTCTCCAGTTCCATGTAGAACTTCTCAATTTCTTCTTCATCGTAGCTGGATGTTGGTGCATAGGCAATGAAGATAGAAACTTCCAGCAACAAGCCACATGTATTGAAACGTAGGCATGCAATTCAGGTTGTTAGAAATTCAAATGAATCAATGCTCATGGCCAAGTTCATGTTGACAAGGACACTGACACCACCGATGTTTCTACTGTCGCATGTTCCGAGAAACAGTTCTTCTCCAGTGTTGAAAATAGCATGATGTGTTCGATGCCTTTTCGTCTTGGTCAATCCAATGACGTCGTACTTGATCTTCTGTGTTTGCACCATCAGGTCCTTGAACGTTGCTTCCAATGCCAGTGTACGTGCATTAAAAGTGCAAACAGTCATTTTAGTCCTTCTTCATTTTGGCAGCCTAGTTCGGCCCTGAGATTTTATTAGCCTCTTCTTGTTCATCCTTAACACTGTTATACTGGGGGCTTTTCCAGGGTCAGGGTAGTGAGACCCATTTTGTTACTGTTTTTGGCACATCAAATATGCCACAGGTAACTTGCCAGGCTCTGCCTTGCAGGTGGGATACTCTCAGTAGCTTGCCAGGCTCTCTGAGAGGGATGGAGGCTTTTAGGGTGGCCTCCAATTGCCATTGTAGTTGTTATGATGGTTCACACCATATTTGAACCCCATCAAATATGGTGCAGTAGTGATGGAAAATGGGTAGGAATTGTTGTTTTTATTTATTTTTTAAATTTTATTAAAACACCATGAGAGTTACAAGTTTTCATGTTTGGGTTACAATCACACAATGATCAAACACCCATCCCTCCACAAGTGCACATACCCACCACCAATATCCCGGTGTACCTCCTTCCCCACCCTTCCCCTGCCTCCATGGCAGACAATATTCCCCATACTCTCTCTCTACTTTGGGCATCATGGTTTATAACACAGACACTGAATGGCCATCATGTTTGGTCCATTGTCTACTTTTGGCACACATCTCCCATCCTGACTGATTCCTCCGGCCACCATTTTCTTAGTGATCCCTTATCTACTCCATCTGCCTTCTCCCCTCTCCTCATGAAGCAGGCTTCCAGCTATGGGGTAATCCTCCTGTACCTTGTACCCACTGTCCTTGGGTGTCGGCCTCATGTTATATTATTCTATACTCCTCAGCATCAGAGTAACAGCTGCGGAGGACAGAATCAGTGAGCTCAAAGATGAAGTCCAGAGACTCTCTAGAAAAGAGCAGATAATGGAAAAGAGACTCAAAATCCAGGAACAGATGGCAAGAAGAGATCATGATGAAGCCAAGAGGAGTAATATAAGAATTATTGGAGTCCCAAGGGACAGGAAAAAAAACCCTGATGAAGAAGAAACTGTCAAAGACATCATTGCTATGATGTTCCCAGAGCTGACCACATTCAGGAGGCCTGAAGGGTACCAGCTAGAAGAAATCCAGTAAAAATACCCCAAGATACTGTAGCACTGTAGCACTGTCATCCCATTGTTCATCGATTTGCTCAAGCAGGCACCAGTAACGTCTCCATTGTAAGACTTGTTGTTACTGTTTTTGGCATATTGAATATGCTATGGGTAGCTTGCCAGGCTCTGCCATGCGGGCTCGATACTCTCGGTAGCTTGCTGGGCTGTCTGAGAGGGGCAGAGGAATTGAACCCAGGTTGGCTTTGTGCAAGGCAAATGCCCTACCACTGTGCTATCGCTCCAGCCCACCTCAAGATACATCCTGATCAAAATGACCAAAACCTTAGAGACAAAATCCTGAAAGCAGCAAGATCAAAGAAAGAAATTTCCTACAAAGGAGCATCCTTAAGATTTACAGCCGACTTGTCTGATGAAACCCTCATGGCCCCAGAACAGTGGTGGGATATAGTGAAAGAACTCAGTGAAATAAATGCCTCACCAAAAATACTTACCCTGCTAGACTCTCATTCATAACAGAAGGAATAATACATTTTCACAGATATACAATAGCTCAGGAACTTCATAGACTCAAAACCATGGTTACAAGAACATCTGAATGGGCTACTGTAAGATAAGACAGGCCCCTCAAATACACCAAATTTCAGCAGAAAAATGGGACAAAACCCCATAACAGTATTCTCTCTCAGTGTCAATGGGCTAAACACACCAATTAAAAGACAAGAGTGGCAGGATGGATTAGAAAATTGAACCCAACATTCTGCTCCCTGCAAGAAATACATCTCAACAGTCAGAGCAAACTCAGGCTCTAAGTCAAAGGCTGGAAAACAATCCTACAGGCAAACAATTCCCATAAAAAAGCTGGGGTAGCCATCCTAGTATCAGACCACATTAATTTCAAACTGAAGAAGGTCAGAAGAGACAGTGAAGGTCATTTCTTATTGATAAAGGGGCCAGTACAACAGGAAGAACTTACAATACTAAATATATATGCACCTAATGAGGCACCAGCAAAGTACTTAAAACAACTACTCATAGACTTGAAGAAAGACATCAACAGCAACACAATACTATTGGGTAGGAATTATTTATGATGTAAGCCTCGGCTCGGTCCAGAAAGCAGCCTGGAGCATGGAGGCAGTTGGGTAGTGGAAGTCAGCCAATGAGGAATGTATCTGGCGCCTGCAGGGTGGGTCTTATGGGTGTGATCCTTGGGTTGTCAGAGATTGGTGGAAGCAGGCAGGCAGAGGATCTCTGTTTTCAGTCCTGTTGAGCCTAGAGTCCAAGGTAACAAAGTTCCATTTTACCTAGTTCTGTGGAATTTCACTCATGCGTGAGGCTTGACCCAAGCATCAGGAAAGCAGCCTGGTGCATGATGACATGTGCATAAGAAAATAATGCAACAATGTTGATAGCAACATCTTTTTCTCTTAATTTTTTGTGCCTACACACAATGGTGGACTGGACCCATATCACAGTGGGTAGGGTGTTTGCCTTGCATGCGGCTGACCTGGGTTCTATTCCTCTGTCCCTCTCGGAGAGGCCAGCAAGCTACTGAGAGTATCCCACCTGCATGGCAGAGCCTGACAAGCTACCCATGATGTATTCGATATGCCAAAAACAGTAACAAGAAGTCTCACAATGGAGACATTACTGGTGCCCGCTCCAGCAAATTGATGAACAACGGACAACAATGCTACAGTGCTACACACAATGGTGCTCAGAGTTCTCCCAGCTCTGTGTTTGGGTGACTACCTTGGTGCTGCAATTTGAACCTAACTCTTCTGCATGGAAATCATAAGCTCCAGCCACTGAGACATCTTTTCAACCCAGCTCATAGCAACTTAATTCAAACTAGCTGCACACTGGTAACAGCAGAAGTCCTATTATTTCTTTTTCTTAGAAAATTTTACAACAGAATTTTGTTTATACAACAGAATGTACTCCTCAAATATGAATGAATCATTGCCATATGCTACCTGCAGCATAAATTCATTTCTAAAACCTTTGCATGAGTAAACCCTTCATGAAAGAAGCCTTACACAAAAGAGTACATACCATGAGGTTTCATTTATATAACATTCTATATTAGGAAGATTGTAATAGAAAGTAAACTAAGGGCTGAGGATATGGCTCAGTGATAGAACACTTGACTTGCATGAGTGAGGCCCTATATTTCATTTCTGGAAGCACTGCAATAAATAAATAAACTAATAAATAAATAAATAAATAGGCATACCAGGAGTTTCATGGGATGTGAAACAGAGGAATTGATTGAGAGAGGACTCAAGAAAACTTTTTGAGATTATGAAAATATTCTATATATTTATTTAATGGAGATAAATTATAATCATATCACTTTAGTCATTTTTAGTCTTTTTTGATTAAATTATTTGAATGATATTTGTATAATTTTATGTTAATTTATTCACTGTCACTGTCATCCCATTGCTCATCGATTTGTTTGAGTGGGCACCAGTAACGTCTCTCATTGAGAGACTTATTGTTACTGTTTTTGGAATATCCAGTAAGTTCATTTCTCTTTATGATTTATGTTCCATAGGCATATTTTAAAAATTAACTCAAATCCAACAATCTTAAAATCTGCCTGCTGTATGGTATGGGCTTATGACCTTTATGCCAGGTGTACAGAATAATGTTTTTTTCTACTCTAACACAAAACAAAAAGAAAAGAGAAAAAACCTTGAGCTTAACCTCAAGCTGAGTAAAGCTTCCATTTCTTGCTCCTGTCATTGTCCATTCTTCAAAAGGTAATACCAAAAAAAGTTCCTTTAAAATCAAAAAGAGTTGACTTAACAGCAATAGGCATTGACAAAGTTGCTCTTGGGAATGTGATGCCTACTCAATAACCTTGATGTGGAAAGATCCAGGCCCAATGAGGTCAGGTCACCAGCTTGCATATATCTTTGGAAATTCCGATCCAGAGCTGGTTGCTGATTACTGAGTCATACAGACGTTACTTAGAAAAAAGTCTTGGGAGAGTTTGAATAAGTTTCCAAGCATCTGCAGCTGTGGATTTTGCCTTCTCTGATGAATTAGAGCTCTACTTAATTATATGTTTTTCAGTAGTACACTGAAGAAAAATGACTTGGAATTATTTTTAGCTTATTTTAGGGGAAGGAAATTAGACTTCTTTTGATAACTTTCCAAGTTACCACTTGAGCAAGTGTGATTTCTGTTTATTCCCTTGATTATTCCCAACAATAATCGATATTAATAATAGTGACAGATTAGAAAATAGGAAGCTTGTTTGAAGAGTGATTAGATATGTCTTACTCCCCAAAACTATAATCTCATTGATTCTACCATTAAAAATCCAGACGTTCTTGTCTAGAGACTTGTTGATAGTATCAGGCATTTATCCTCCTGAAATAATTTAAAAGTATAGCTAAACCACTGTTGGATTATAACAGAAGTTCTTTGGAGCTGTGAATAGATTTTCAGATCCCAAATAAATGGCTTCCAGCAAATCATAATGTATTAGAGACTCTGAGAACTAACTTTTGTCTCTCCCCTTCAAATAATCTTTTATCTCATGTATGATTTAATTTCAGTCTCTTCAGCTAACATGGTAAGTCAATATTAACCAGGCGACTTTGGACTGTATTACACAACCATCCCAATTTACCTTCCATATGGGCATCACTTTAAAAACCACGCAACCACGATGCTTACCTGCAGTGCTCAGTTCCAAAAGCTGGTGAACAAACACATTATTTACAAAGTATGTAATCAGGGAACCTGATCCAACTCATTAACCGTATGACATCCCGCTCTTTATTTCGACAGTTAACTGGCTATGGACTTTCATAAGGGATCTGTCATTTACACTTCTTGATAATAAAACTTAATTGAAATTTCATTCCTGTACAAGCAAGATGCCAGTTTAACAGATGGTCTGTAATTGTTATGTCCACATATTTTATGTTGGATGGTATCACACACAATTTCACACAACTGCTATTTATTTAAATGCTGAGTTCATTTCAGGCATTTCTTTCCAGATTAAAAACCTGATTGTTTAATGACAGACTGAAAATCTATCATTAAAATTAATCATTTAAAATGTTTTAAATGATTGAAATAATAGCCCTACTAAAATTAGAGAATAATTTAATGGTTAAAACCTTAACTATGTTCCTTTTTTTTTTTCTTGGCCACATCCAGTGATACTCAGGGGTTACTGCTGGCTTTGCTCAAGGATCACTCCTGGTGGTGCTCAGGGAACAATATGGAACGTCAGGAATCAAACCCAGGTTAGCTGCAACCAAGGCAAATTCCTTTCCCACTGTGTTTTCTCTCTGGCTTCCTGAGCTGTGTTCTTATGGAGAATAAGAATGTTTTTACAAAAACATGAGTCTGTGTATATGAAGCTAGAACTAATATGTAAAAGCAATAGTGCAAGCTCTTGTATCTTAATGTCACCTCACTAAATTTCAGCATTTCTTTGATCATTTCAAAATCCCTTCACCCTTCATCCCTTCCCTTTGTTGTCATTATAATTGCTATTGTGATGACCAAGGTCATATATGTGCCTGACTGGTGCTCACATTTATTTGTTTTGCTTGCCAGGGAGATTGCATGGCTCACATACTTTGCTCAAGTGCTCACCATGGCTTGCTGAATTGTGGCTCTTGTATACATTTTGATTGTAATTTTTTTCTGGGGGTTATTATGGCATTCATAAATGTGTTTTCCAGGGCCCATATTTCTTGGTTGTGGTGGGTATAAATCTTTTGGTTTTAGGGCTCACCAAGGGTCACACCCCCATAATTGTGGTCTCACATATACAAATGTCTTGTTTTTTCTTTGTAATGATAGTATTTTCAATCTCTTATCTCTATCTCCTCCTCGAGAGATTTCAGTTACCTGCAACTCACTGCTTTTCTTTTTCCCACCCAAAAACTATCCACAGAAGAAAGTTAAATAAATTAATAATGATAAATTATTTATAATATTTAATTATTTCTCCAGGGATATTAACATGGCAATTAGAGGCCACCCTTAAAGGCCTCTGTCCCTCTCAGAGAGCCCAGCAAGGTACCGAGAGTATCCCGCCCACACAGCAGAGCCTGGCAAGCTACCCGTGGTGTATTCGATATGCCAAAAACAGTAACAAGAAGTCTCACAGTGGAGACATTACTGGTGCCTGCTCCAGCAAACTGATGTACAATGGGACAACAGTGCTACAAAATTAAATTAAAAGCTACAGTGCCATGGTGCTTCCTAGAGGATGCATTAAGTGAATCCCCACTACACTGCCCTCTACATGTTAGTAAGAAAGCTGAAGAATGTTCAGAAACACATAATTAAGACCCAGAGGGGAAGCCAAGACTGAAAAAGTGCTTGCAAAGGATGGAATGATTGCCATCAAGACTTCACAAGGGAACGCCTTGAGACAAATGAGGTACCAATGTACGTGGTTTTCCTAAAAGCTACCAGGAAGGAAAATGAATAAAAGATCCCTAGGAGTAAAAACAACATCAATTAAGGACAAGACAGGGAGATGAGATATTACTGTCAACCAGAGGGATTAAGGGAAGGAAGTAAGATGCCTTTTTACTGTTGAGTCAGGAGAGAAATGAATACCAGAGAGGATCATCATAACCTATTAAGAAATGAAGGGAGAATTAGATCAGACTATTTGGAACTTCAGGCAGCAAAACGGTAATGTTTTTGGCCTGCCATTGGGAAAAGAAACAGAAAACTAGAACAACTTATAAGGTATATCTGTCCATGACACTCAGACAACCAAGGAGTTATAAAATAAAAGAAGTAGCTATTGCTGAGAGAAAAAATCTGTTATAAGGAAAGCTTTTTGTGATTAATGTTTGAACTCAAATACCATCCAATTCTATTCTAGATTAGAAAACCTATAATATATTTTCTTTCAGAAAACAATGATATTTTCTTTTGAGATGTGGCAGTGTGCTGGAATTACTCTGAGTTATCAGACAATCCATTGGGTATTTAACTGATTCCCACACCTAATGTAACCTGGCACATTTCCTTAAAATGTTCTGAGATTTGAAGGACAGATAAGTATAACAAAGATCTGGCAGGATCAAATGGATGATTTCACAGTTTGTCAGCAGTAACAGTATTCTACTCCATGTGACTAACTGCATTGCCGAGGTGTAATAATGGGTTAATTGTCAGGACTTTCTCACCTTAAGGAAAAAAATACCTAACTGTTCTTCAAGAGTCTATTTTGTTTGCTGTGCCCCATTTGATTACAGTCCATTATTTACATAAGAACAAATGATCAGTGTTGTTTAAATTACTGGCTGTAATTCATTAGCATTAGCCAGTCATGAAATCAGTTCAGTGTCACTGGGCCAGTATTAAAAATATATATAGAATGTAAAAAGTAATTTCTGCCCACATCCGATTTTGTATATTTTTGTGAGATGTAAATCAAGTGTAAGCATGCACTGAGTTGTGACAGCACATACTTCTTTCTTAGATATAATGCTTACAAGTCAATACTCGATATCATGCTCTGGGTCTTCTCAATCATTGCCTTAATTCTAACGTTTATTTCTTTCATTTGTCCTGTACTTTACTGGAAGTAATTTTTATAACTAATCTTAGATTATATAACTAGTTTTAAATTTGAAACACCATGGTTATATAACTCTTATCTATTCAAGCTTTCCTTCATTTAACACATATCAGTAAATTCATTATTGGCAAAATGCTGAATATGAAAAACAAATGACACTTTCTCCCAGTCCCCACCTCCCTGCTTTCATGCAACAAGGAGATAAGCTATGAATGTATGCCTGCATTCTACTGGCAGGGTGCATTTCCAGTTCAGGTATTTGTTTAGTTCCTGTTACACATTTTATCAAGATTCACTTCATTGTATCAGTTGTCATCCCATTGCTCATCGATTTGCTCGGGTGGGTGCCAGTAACGTCTCCATTCATCCCTGTCGTGAGCTACTGTAGCCAAATAGTGTCTGCTTGCTCCAGGAACATGAAGAGCCTCAAACCGTTTGTTCATTAAAGTCTTCCACGTGTGGCTCCAAAACAAACACAAAAACAAACCAAAAAATAACAACAGAATAAACAAAGAAAAAAGACAAACAAACAAAAGTCTTCTAATCCATAAAACTTTTCTTTTATTTAGAGATGCTCACTCTATACAAGAGCCTTTTAAATTGCCAATGCTTAGTCTTTTTTTTATCTAAGTTGAAGTGCCTGTCAATGAGCATATTAATGCTGACTTGTGCGTCTTTCCACCTATTAGCTCTGAGTTCGCATCTCTTCTAGAGCTAAGTAATTCTTCAGGACACCTGAATACCAGTTTTCTCTCCTCTAGCAACGTAAACAGTTTATTAACCACATCTGGTCTTCATCCCATTTCCCTGTTCCCTTTTCTGCTCTTCAGCTATAATTCTCTGCAAAGTACTTTGGAATTCATTGTCCCTTTATTTAGAATGTCTCTGGGGATCGTATTTCCATCACCTTACTTGAAAGCCTATTTCACACTCTAGTAGGCCTCACTGTCCTGAGAATTTCTTTATCTCCTTCAAAGAGTTCTTTTCTTAATTTTAATTTATTATTCCTTGTTACATCTCTAATAACACCATAAACAATACTTTGGATTTAGGGAACTGGGGTGTTATCAGTTAACTCAGTATTGTGTATGTAAATTAACCCTTAGTCATCACTTAATCTTGCTGTTCATTATTGAATTCTAACAGCTTACCATTGTACGTATTACTGAAAAAAAGGGAAATTTAAACTAACAGCAGCTGTAGTTTAATATAAGAATTGTGATCTTTCCCAAGCTGGAACAAAATAAGAAATGAACATACATAAAAACATTTAGGATAGTACTTTAAATTTTTTTGTACATTTTCTTTGAATGTGATCATTTTCATGCTTCATCTGTTGGGTTACATTTATTGAGTAAAACTTGGTCCCAAGCATGTATTTAGTCTTAGGGATCAAAGGTAGATCACTCAAGCCATTCACTATTTGGAAAACTGATTTGTTTTGCAAGCAGATCATTACAGGACAATATTAAACAACTTTAAATGAGATAAAAGGAGTGGTTATTATGGTAGGAAAAACCAGATTTGGTTATAAAAGTCAAGACCACTTCCCCAGGAAGCTGATTTTACACTGAGTCTTGAATGTAAGAGCAGAAAATTCTCAGATAGAAAAGAAAGGAATGTTAATTTTTTTAATGTATTTTTCCCTTTGGGAAGATATTTATTTTTTAAATATATTTTTATTTATTATTATTAGCTTTTAATAGTGAATCACTGTGTGGTACAGTTACATACTCACAAACTTTCGTGTTTGCGTTTCAGTCATAAAATGATCGAGTACCCATCCCTCCTCCAGTGCCTGTTATCCACTACCAATGATCCCAGTATCCCTCCTACCACACCCACCCCATCCCCTACCACCTCACCCCGCCTCTGTGGCATGGCATTCCCTTTTGTTCTCTCTCTCCTTTTGGGTGTTGTGGTTTGCAATAGAGGCACTGAGTGGTCATTGTGTTCAATCTATAGTCTACATTCAGCACACATCTCCCGACCGGAGTGGGTCCTCCAAACACCCATTACTTGGTGTTCCCTTCTCTATCTGAGCTGTCTTTTCTCCCAGCATGTGAGGCCAGCTTCCAAGGCATGGGGCAAACCTGCTGGTCCTTATTTCTACTATTCTTGGGTGTTAGTGTTCCATTCTGTTACTTCATAATCCACAGATGGGTGCAATCTTTCTATGTCTATCCCTCTCTTTCTGACTTATTTCACTTAACATGATACTTTCCATGTTGATCCACATATCCAAATTTCATGACTTCATCTTTTCTAATAGTTGAAAGTATTCCGTTGTGTAGATGTACCAAAGTTTCTTTAGCCAGTCATCTGTTCTTGGGCACTCAGGTTTTTCCCAGATTTTGGCTATTATAAACAGTGCAGCCATGAACATTGTTTCTATATTCTGGCTATTGTGAATAGTGCTGCAATGAACATGCAGGTTCGGATGCCATTTTTATTGTGCTTTTTTACATCCTCAGAATATATTCCCAGAAGCGGTATTACAGTGTCATATGAAAGCTCCATTTCTAGTTTTTTAAGGAATGACCATATTGTCTAAAAGCTTTTTAAAGGCAGGAATTAGATTATCATCTGTGATTGATGTGGAATGGCAGAACTTGGAGTATGAGTTGAAGACTTAGTAAAATAAAGCAAAACTAGTAAGGGCAGAATATGAGGTCATCAAATCCATGAAAGGGAGAAAGCTGAACAAAAAATTATCAAATTTATTTTTAATTGAATAACCATGAACTCTCTGGGTCAAAAGATAAAGTGAACTTTAAAAATGGTGGGATTTGGGATGGGGATAGGAATTAAATTGCCTAATTTTTAAAAATAAAATAAAAATTTTGGGGCTGGAGCGATAGCACAGCGAGTAGGGCATTTGCCTTGCACGCGGCCGACCTGGGTTCGATTCCCAGCATCCCATATGGTCCCTTGAGCACCGCCAAGGGTAGTTCCTGAGTTCAGAGCCAGGAGTGACCCCTGTGCATTGTCAGGTGTGACCCAAAAAGCAAAAAAATGAAAAAATAAAAAAAAATTTAAAACATGAAAAAATCTGAATGTTGAGCAACACTGATCATTGTGGAATGTATTAAAATTGTCAAGTATGTGGCAGACCAAATTTAGGACAATGTCAATGAGCACCTGTCTCTGTGGATGAGCTACAATTGTATCCAAGTAGGCTTGGAGATCTCAGCCCCGGGTCCTGCACACCTGGGTTTCTATGCCGGTTCCTTCATGTGTGAACCCAGCCACAGCCATGCTCCAGGCCACTCTCCACACGTTCGGACGACCCTCATGCATTGTATAAAAAAGACCAAAAAAACTCTTAATTTCCCTGAATTCTCAGGATTGTTGCAAGCAATCTCTATTGGGTATCTATGAGAAAAATCTCAATCAATTTAGCTTCCTCTCTAGAACTCCCTCCTGTTACATCCTCCACATTGATATAAGTAGAAATCTTGCAGATGGAAGAAAGGGGAGGATGCTTGCAGCAAGAAGGCAAAGCACTTGGGCCCTGAATGCACCACTTTGGAAGAGCACTAAACTTGTTCTTCTTGTCTTTATGGGATACTTGCACAGCTCCAGTATCAAACCAAAATGGGGAATTCTCTGAAACAGGGTCAACAAACTACAAACTGCAACCCAATGCTACCTACCACCTATTATGGTAAATGAAGTGACAGTAGAATAAAGCCATGCATAATCATTATTATATCTTTTATGTCTGCCTTCTCACTACAGTGGTAGTGCTATGTAGTCAGAGTAGAAACTGTCTGACTCACAGAAGTTGAAAATGTTTACCACCTAACCTTTACAAAAGAAGTTTGATGACTCTCACTCTAGAAGAATCACTTGTAGAGATTGTAAATTCTAACAAAAATGTGAAGTTAGCTCCCATGCTGAGTTGTATTTCTGTTATGGCATTGGTATCTGTTGGTATCTGTGCCTATTTAATTATAGGAAAAAATGGAGGAAAATGGTATTATGGGGAGACATGTCTGGCCACCAAAATGTCTATATTACCATGGTATGGTATGGATCCAGCAGTTTCCCATGGATTAGAGGCGTTGACTGGAGTTTAGGGAACTCAAAGTCAAGAAGTGTGTCATATAGCAATAATTTTAACCAATAAGAGGGTGGGATATACTCTAGGAAAATCCAGCAATTATGTGACCCACAATATAGGTTCACAGTAAAATTTTTATTTGTTCTTTTATGAAATTATTTGTCATTCACATGAAATTAGTTCTTGAAACTTATTAACAACAAGTGGAAGCAGAATGCTTCCAAGAACTGTAACAATGACTTTTTAGGAAAGGGTGAGAGGGTTGAATTACTGGAACAGGATGAGTTGATGTCAGGAAATGAGCATTGTCAATGTTACCTTCATCCCATCATTTAAATAACTCATATAGGTTGACTTTTGCATACGCATGGTCACCAAGCATCAACTGAGGATGCAAGAATAGTCAAGGAAGACTTGCCAATGCACCAACTAACTGAGACTTCATTTTCCCATACATACTTTCTTTACTACAACCTAGGGGAGTAAGAATCAAAGAAAAAATCAAGATGGTATGAGAGAGAGAAACCCCATCCGAATTACACTGCAGGGCCCTCATACAGATGCCCAGCCTGTTCGGGGGAAGGAAAGACAGTGAACAATGAGATAATAACGAGATTGCAGTTTACAACTTGATTATCTATGGAACAGGACTGAGCAGTTCCTGAGACAAACAAAAGGGATTTTTTTGACAAATACAGAATTTGGAAAATATATAATTATGTGATAATTATACCCCTATTCATTATAACTCTTGCTCTGGCAAAATTAACTTGAATTTTATTGATTAACTAGCTATATAATTTTACTTGTTATTTATTTATTAGTTGTCCTACAGGGTTGAAATAATTTCATTTCATTTACAAAGTAGAAATACTTTGTTGTCAATAAAGTGTTGAGTTGTCAGCTCAACTACAAGTAGCTTAATATCTGACATCCCGTAACATATGGCACCAGAGACAAAAAGTGATGCACAATTCTTAGCTTTGATTTTAAAAAACTAATATATTTTAAAATAAGAATTTCTGCAATACTGCAAAATGATAATAAATAATAACTAAGGTATCAAACCTAATGTGTCATTTGTCATCAACTACTGTACAGAATATTGTTATACCTCAGGTTCTATACAGGAGTCACAGAATAAGCCTGTTATACCGTATATTTCTTTGTATTAATAGAAATCTAGGAGATTCAAAACTCCAGGCAATATTTTTAATGGAAAGTTACATAAGCTTTTAGAAGGTAGCATTTAGAAAAACTTACAATCACCCTAGAAAAGTACATTTAAAGCCTTTCATAAAAAGGAGAAGCTTCTGAAAATGTACTTTAGCTCTTGAAAGAAAAAATTTAAGCTGATATTAAACAAGATTAATATTAAACAAGAAACAAGGTCATTTTGACCTGCTCTTCCAGAGAATTTATTCTATTCTTATCAGAGTTTTGCAAGATTAAAATGGTGCAGTTATGAAAATTAAAAAAAAGATCACCGTACTTATAAACTAGGTGAAATTTATTTTATTTTATTTTTTGCTTTTTGCTTTTTTGGGGGTTGTCACACCCAGCGATGCACAGGGGTTATTCCTGGCTATGCACTCAGGAATTACTCTTGGCGGTACTTGGGGTACCATATGGGACGCTGGGATTTGAATCCAGGTTGGCCACGGGCAAGGCAAATGCCCTACCAGCTATGCTATTGCTCCAGCTCCAAACTAGGTGAATTTTAAACACAGGCACAGGACCCTGATTCCAGGGGGAACACGAAGGCAACAACATAGGCTTGAGTTACCTATACATGATTACATTTCACTCTCTACATTATTCCAGAGCAAGGCAAATACTAAACAAAAATAAATAAATAAGTGTTCTTTAAACTTATTCCCAGTAGTTATTTTTATATAAATATGATAACAGTATTTTGCATTAGAATATGAAATTTACGCAGGGATATTCTGAGTATGCACTTAGCTCAGCAAAACTTGAAAGGAATCAAGTCAATACCACTTACTAACTGAGCTTCCTTTGCCCTTTGATTTTTCAGTGAAACCCAAACAAAAATTATCCACTGTCCTCAATTTTATGACCTTTGAGAGGTTTTCTTCACCATGCGCCAAAACCATCTTACTTCTCACCCTTTATTGTTCCAACACTGTGGAAGATATTTCTGAAGTTTTTCCATTTCTCTCTATTACTTTCAATCTGTGCTTTTCTGTTTAGATCAATGAAAACCATGATAGCTTGTAAAAACTAAGAACGTTACAGTCTATAAAGCAAGATGAAACAGCACTCCCCTCTACTATTACATGATTTTAACAACTCAATATCTGGAGAGTTTAAAGAAGTCATGACTTGGAGTTTACACTGGCCCACCACCTCTCCTCTACTGTCTTCACTTTTTCTAGGATATCTAAGATTCCACTCTCTCTAGAATATTTTTTCCCTTCTTATCCCTTCATATTTATATACTGCCAAAATATCAAATTGCAGTCTTCTCTTTATGGAACGCAGAAGTTTCCTTTCACCTAAAATAGTAAATTTTTTTTTTTTTTTTTTTTTTTTTTTTTTAAATTTTATTGAATCACCATGTGGAGGGTTACATAGTTCTCAGGATTATGTCGGTTATACAGTTCTCAAACACCCTTCACTTCACCAGTGCCCATCTTCCATCACCAACCCCCCCAGTATACCTGCCGCCCCCTCCCACCTCCCCAGTCCCAACCCTTGCACATGATATGTTTCACTTCGTTTACGCCTTATTTCGATTACATTCCATGTTTCAACATACAACTCACTACCGTTGTTGGGGTTTCCCCCAAAAAAGAAAAGCAGTCCTATTGCCAAGGAGGCATTTGATAGTTCTCCATTGCTAAGAATATAGAGATATTAAGTCCCGCTGTTTGTTACATAGTTTTTCTTTTTCCCCCTTGCCCCGCGCCACCGAGTTCACGCCTGTTTTAGTAATCGCCACGCTGCCTGACAAGGGAAAAAAAAACCGAAAAGGATGGTTATTTCCCGTCATCAGCAGGCGTGGGGCTCTGGCTTAGTTGATAGACTTGTAGAGTATCTGCAAGCAGTCTCTGGAACCGACGGTCTTGCGCTGGTGTCGGCTCCGGCTCGAGATTCCACCAGCGTCCCGCTGTTCCTTGTACATAATTTTTCCCCTTATATCCCATTCCCACGCCACCAGGTCTGTTTGCTTAATGGACATCACACTGTAGTTGATGACACACCGCGTTTCTTCCCGAGAAAGAAGAAAATTTCTTCTCAGCCGGCGTGGGGATATAGCTTAGTTCAGTCTAGTGAGATGGCTACCACTTTGATTGCCTTCAATATTTCAGCAACAGACTTACTATTAGGATCTCCCACAAAAGTCCGCCCCATTAGAAAGGAACCATTACATATTGCTCATACTAAGATGACATTAAGTCGCGCGGCCGCGGCAGCGGCCGCGCGGTTTTGGGTTTCTGTATAAAGTCCCGGGAAAGTACAACCAGAAATAACATCACTATAAACTTTTACCCTTTTATGGTGCTCATAAGATGGAGAAACCTAGAGAGAGGCTCGGCGTCTCCGTTTTGCGCTCAGGAAAACCGCGGCCCCTGCGCTGTGTTCAGGAGGGAGGAGTTGAGAGAGAGACAGGTTAAAAGAATTGGGGGATGCCCGGGTCCCACAGCTTCAGCACGCCGTGGGGTCTCTGGTCCCATGCCGGAATTAGTTCAGTGGGCTGCTTGGGGTCCGAGGGCGCTCCCTCGGGCCCCTCCATCATGCTCCTTCCACAGCCGGGTCCAAAAGGAAGCACACGTGGGGGAGGTGGGTTTAAGTATCTAACTGCGGTGGGCGGGGGTCGCCGCCCCCGCCCCCTGGGGACTCCCGCAAGCGCGCTCACGTCCTGTTTTGGCTGAATCGGCGACTCCGTTTTGCGCTCAGGAAAACCGCGGCCCCTGCGCTGTGTTCAGGAGGGAGGAGTTGAGAGAGAGACAGGTTAAAAGAATTGGGGGATGCCCGGGTCCCACAGCTTCAGCACGCCGTGGGGTCTCTGGTCCCATGCCGGAATTAGTTCAGTGGGCTGCTTGGGGTCCGAGGGCGCTCCCTCGGGCCCCTCCATCATGCTCCTTCCACAGCCGGGTCCAAAAGGAAGCACACGTGGGGGAGGTGGGTTTAAGTATCTAACTGCGGTGGGCGGGGGTCGCCGCCCCCGCCCCCTGGGGACTCCCGCAAGCGCGCTCACGTCCTGTTTTGGCTGAATCGGCGACTCCGTTTTGCGCTCAGGAAAACCGCGGCCCCTGCGCTGTGTTCAGGAGGGAGGAGTTGAGAGAGAGACAGGTTAAAAGAATTGGGGGATGCCCGGGTCCCACAGCTTCAGCACGCCGTGGGGTCTCTGGTCCCATGCCGGAATTAGTTCAGTGGGCTGCTTGGGGTCCGAGGGCGCTCCCTCGGGCCCCTCCATCATGCTCCTTCCACAGCCGGGTCCAAAAGGCTAAAATAGTAAATTTTTATCAATAAGAACAATTATCTTCTTAAAGAATTTTCATAGTAATTATATATTTTTCTTGTCAAAATAGCATAAAAGCACATTCTTCAAAGCACTGAAGACCAAACACAAATAGTTATAGGTCTTTAGAGGAGAGGTGTTTAATAAATTAAATTGAGTGAGTTTTCTAAGGCCAGCCAGAATAACCGCAGTTTATTTTTGCTTTATATAATTCATTCATTTTTTTGGTTTACCTAGACACAATATATGCATGGAATTATACATAGGTTGTACAGTCTCTTTAATTTAGCACCGTATCTTCTAGGTCCACCTATGTTATTGCAAATGAAAAGATTTTCTTTATTTCCAGAGTAGTATTCAAGTGTGTATGTATTACATATCTTCTTTACCCATGCATTGGGTGAATACTTGGGTGTTTGCAGCTCTTGGCTATTATACATACAACTTTCATACAATGAACATGAGGTGTATATAAATCTCTATATCCAAATTAATTTTTGTAATTTTCAGGTAAAATACTAGAAGTGGGATAACGAGATAATTTACTTTAGTAATGTCAATCTGTAAGATACAGATTGCAGTTCACAGATCATCCTGTTCCCTGGGAATCTAAATTTATAATAAAATTCCAGGTTATTTGCTGCAGCAATTTGACAAGAAAACTTTAAATTATGAGACTCCAAATGACAATACTTCTGCTGTCGATCTCTGTAGCATTGGATTCTCCCCACTATGGCAATAAAAATATATTATTATTTTTCTTGAGTCACTATGAGATGCAGAGTTACAAAACTGTTCATGATCATAATCGGTTTTCAGTCACACAATATTCCACCAGTGACCTCAGTTTCCCTTCTGACCCCCCACCCACTCCACCACAGCATGCCTCTATAGCAGGCATTTTTCTCCTCCTCCTCCTCTTCCTCCTCCTCCTCCTCCTCCTCCTCCTCCTCCTCCTCCTCCTCCTCCTCCTCCTCCTCCTCCTCCTCCTCCTCCTCCTCCTCCTTCTTCTTCTTCTTCTTCTTCTTCTTCTTCTTCTTCTTCTTCTTCTTCTTCTTCTTCTTCTTCTTCTTCTTCTTCTTCTTCTTCTTCTTCTCTCTCTCATTCCTTTTGGGCATTATAGTTTGCAATACAGATACTAAGAAGTTATCATGCTTTTTCTTTTGCCTACATTCAGTATGCAGTTCTTATCCAGAGTGATCATTTCCAACTATATATTGCCAATTATCATTTCCAACAACTATTGCCGTAGTGGTACATTCTCTATCTTAACTGCCTTCTCCCCCAGCACCTGAGGTAGGCTTCCAACCATGGGCAAATACTCTTGGTCCGTGTTTCTACTATCCTTGGGTATTAGTCTCATACTATGTTGTTGTTTCTGTCCCACAAATGAATTTGATCATTCTATGTCTGTCCCTCTCTTTCTGACCCATTTCACTCAGCTTTTGAGCATATATAACAATACATGTTTAAGGTGAAGGCCTTTGTGGTCACAGCTAACAAATGTCTGCTCCCACGTGTCAGGGGTACTGATGATATTGAGCATGCCCAAGTCTCTCTCTCTCTCTCTCTCTCTCTCTCTCTCTCTCTCTCTCTCTCTGTGTCTCCCTCCCTCCCCTCATCTCGTGTTTCAGAAAATTAATTAGTTTTTCCAGAAAGATATGCATATTTCCCTGTGACTTTGAAAATATTTGAGTCAAAGACCCTAAAAATTTCATTGTGGACTCAATTCCCAGTAAATAATTATTTCATTTTGAACTCAATTCCCAGTAGATAATTGAACTGTGTGTCCCCATTGGGTAACCTTAACAAAATGCCCACTAACTTATCTTGTTAAAGTTGTCCAGTTCCGTCTACATTGGCTCATCCTCGAGCACAGAAGAATAACAGGCTCACTTCGGGGAAAGGAATGACCACAAGTAGAGGGAGATGAACAGTTCAATCATATCATCCCTCATCCCACTGCCCACCCAGGGTTCTTTGCCAGCTTTTCTACTTCTCCCTGTAAAAGAAAAACCCTTTCCACTTGACCCCCCGAGGCACCAACTTATCTTATGGTCGGAGTGCTTTTCCTAGGGCACACATTTTTTCTAATATTATACATTCTTAATTTTTTTTAGTTTATTTTTGGACACATCTGGTGATGCTCAGACTTTATGCCTGACTGTGCTCATGGGTCACCTCTGGAAGGGTTTGAGAAACATATGAGGTTCAGGGGTTTTAACACAGTTGACTACATGTAAAGGAAACATCCTACCCAGTGTACTATTTCTTCAGTCGGAATAACATATCTTCTTACCTAAGACAATAGCACTGCAGCACTGTCATCCCTTTGTTTATCTATTTATTCTAGGGGGCACCTCTATTTGTTCTAGAGGCCCCAGTAATGTCTCCATTGTGAGACTTGTTGTTACTGTTTTTGGCATATCGAATATGCCATGGGTAGCTTGCCAGGCTCTGCTGTGAGGGCAGGATACTCTCAGTAGCTTGCCGAGTTCTCCAAGAGGGACTGAGAAATCGAACCCAGGTCAGCCGTGTGCAAGGCAAATGCCCTATCGACTGTCCTATCACTCCAGTCCACCTAAGACAATATAAAAAAAATTGACAACACCCGTGTATGCTTTGATGAAGTTATTTTTGTATGCTTTCAGAAAAATGGAATTGTTATTTTCCAAAGTCTAAAAAAAAAGTCACTTGTTACTCATTATAATAGCCATCTGCTTAGTTATACATGGCACAATATACACCAGAAGGGAGAGTGTCTGACTTTCTCTTGGTTATTTTTAGTGCCTTTCACAATGTCTTGCAAGCTGTAAATTGGTTGAAAACATGACTAATGATGAGAAATATTGAGAAGGTACTATGCCTAAAGATATCAGGAATATCTCAAAATGCACCATTCATCCAAAATTGCTTAGAAACCAGTATAGATAAAAATAAATGAACCTCATCATTTGATTATTTATCCTTTGTATTATCCTTTAAGTAAGACATATTAATGTCTTAATGGAAAACTTCTCCCCACTAACACATAGTCTCTCTCTCTCTCTCTCTCTCTCTCAATGTCCTTTAAGTAAGAGATGATAATAAAAATTAATATTTAACTTGTCATTTTTTAGGTTTTGTTTTCATTCTGAGGGTTCTTTGCTGAGGATCAAATTTCTCTCTGAAATAAAATCCCTTTAACCACCAGATCTTAGTAACAGAAGAATGTTCAAAACCTGCACTATTATTTTAAGGATAAAGTATGGATGAGTAAGAGACAGGTAAATACTGTGAGTCTACATGTGAATGTGTCTGCACATACAGATTGCAATGCCACAGTCAATAAATTATTTGGTATGCCCACAAAAAAGAAAGAAAATAATATTTATATATACACAAAACTATAATCACATTATTAAAACAAAAAGCCATATAGTTAGTATAACTAAAATGATTCAATTTTTCATTTATGAAAATCCATACATATATAAATTATCTAGAATTATAAAAATATGTATCATGGTGTTAAGCAAAAGCATTTGTCATATTTAAGTTCTGAATAAATAAATCCTAGTTTTAATATTGTTTTAGTGTCCAAATTGATCAAAAAAATGTATTTTTTTATCTTATGAAGAGTATTTTTTAAAATTAAGTTAGGGACTCAAGTGTTATAATTTATCTTTTTCCAAAGATTTATATTTTTCCCCCAGAAATGTCAAAGGAACACTTTTTAATACATCAGAAAAAACTGGAGTAGCAACATATTAATAATTTTGGTATATTAAATACAAGAAATTGACTTAGAAAAGCTAAGGAATGTTCATCATAGCAAAATTATTTTCCAAAAATATTTTTATTTCATTAATATTTTCCTTTTAAATAATTTTTATTTTAAAATCAAGATGATTTGATTTTAAAGATATTTTTATATTTTTTAAACATACTTTTTCAGATATTCTTAAGAGACCTAAAAATGAAGAGGAGATTATTAAAAGAGAAGGCAGATGGAATAGAGAAGGGATCACTAAGAAAATCATGGCTGGAGAAACCAGTTGGGATGGGAGATGCATGCCGAAAGTAGATAATCGACCAAACATGATGATCTCTCAGTGTCTGTGTTGCAAGCAATGATGCCCAAAAGTAGAGAGAGAGTATGGGGAACATTGTCTTCCAAAGAGGCAGGGGGAGGGTGGGAAAGGGGGGGTATACCCGGGATATTGGTGGTGGGGAATGTGCACTTGTGGGGGGATGGGTGTTTGATCATCGTGTGATTGTAACCCAAACATGAAAGCTTGTAACTATCTTACGGTGATTCAATAAAATTTAAAAAAATTTTCTTTAAATAAAATAAATAAAAATATAACTTAAAATCAATAATTATGTGTTTATTGTGTACAAAAACTATTTGGTTACAAATAATTGATCACCAATCCAAAGAAAATTTTTAAATTCTCTTAAAAGTTTATTATCTTGGTTTGGGGACCACACTCTCCTGTGCTCAGGGCGTACCCTGACTCTGTGTTCAGGGATCACTTCTGGGCAGTGCTCAGAGGATCATACTTAGTGCTGAGGATAGAACACAGGTTGGCAGCATGCAAATCAGTGTACCCTCTGACCAACCAAAACTTGTCTTTAAGTGGATTTACTCATACAATGTAAGAATTTAAGAATTAACTTTCTGAAGATGTACGACCCAAGACTCTAATGAGATCATGACCCATCAGATTTCTTTTTTTTTTGTATTTTTACTGTTTTCCCTCCCATTTCCCTTGCCCCATCCCAACAAACACGGCTTCCAGTAGGCTTCATCATTCAGAATCAGTGAGAAAGAATATTCTTTTCTTAATGGTTTCCAAACATATCCTGATCTCAAATAGTGTGTCCACCCAGTTACTGTTGCCTGGGAGAGTAAATCTGCTTTTATTTTAAACTAACAGTGAGATTAAACACATCAAATTGCAAGAGTAGGGGTTGGCAGCATTTCCCTAGAGGAAAATCATAGTAAATATTTATTCAAAGACATGTGAATGGGTTCTGAATAACAAGATTTATTGATGCTCATATCTAGAAGAATATTTAACAATAAAAGGAGTCTAAAATACAGTGTTTGCCACAATGTTTATCATGTGACAATGAGAATTAGACTAAAAATACACTGAAAACTAATCATAATAAAAGTAAGAATACTAAATGATACGTATGAGCACAAATAACAAATGTTATTGAAACTATATTGTGTAAAAAAAAAAGAAACTATATTAAGTGATTAGTCACACCTTAGACTAAAGGTCCGATTGGTGTTAAATATTTTTGGTGATTGTAATAAAGGTAATAATTTGATTACCATTTGAAATTCTTTGCATTGAACTTTCTTGCCTTTCTCCCCCCCAAAGTGTATATAATGGAAAGTATCTTTGTAGTTATCCCTGTGTTAAAACTTTCATCTCGTTATATAATTGAAATTTCCTCTGTAGCTAAGTGTTTTTTCTAGATCCTCAACAGGGTAAAAAACAAACAAACAAACAAACAAAAAACTCAGATGTTGATCACTGAGTATCTTTTCAGGGGAAAAAGGAATCACATGAACTCTGTGTGTGTGTGATAGAGAGAGAGAGAGAGCATACACACATGTGAATGCATGTATGCTGTGCACTTGTGTGAGCTTCCTAAGGAAATGCTACTTATTTTTCCTGAACTTGAACATTTTATGCTGACATTTATTGAATGGAGTGTGTGTCAAAACTCAAGCATCTGCATTAAAATTTGGGTACAAAATGGCAAACATAACATTAATCTTTCATTTTTTACTTTAATTTAAAAACTTTCATTAATAAGTCTTAAATAAGTTTACAGACTAGCACAGAAGACAGAAAAGAAACCAAAAACTAATCCATAAATAAATCCACAATAAATAAAGGAATTACTTATGCAATCACCAAAGTACAGTGATAATAATGAAGTGTGGACAAGAATAGATAGATAGATTAGGGGCTGTAGTGATAGTACAGTGGGTAGGGTGTTTGCCTTGCACACAGCCGACCCGGGTTCGATCCCCAGCATCCCATATGGTCCCCCAAGCACTTCCAGGAGTGATTCCTGAGTGCAGAGCCAGGAGTAACCCTTGTGCATTGTTGAGTGTGACTCAAAAAGCCATAGATAGATAGATAGAGAGAGAGAGGGGGAAAGAGAGAGAGAGAGAGAGAGAGAGAGAGAGAGAGAGAGAGAGTGAAGTAAAAGTGGGAGAGCAGTAGAAAAGCATACTAGATTAACCAAGGTCAGGAGAAAAATATGGCTAATTTTAAAGCCTACTAGAAAATAACATTAACAGTATGGGCTTACATGTGTGAGGATCTAGGTTTCATACATGGCCCCATAAAATAAAAAATATAGTCAGAAAATAAAAACAAAATGGATCAAGACCTAAATAAAATAAATATAAGAAAAAACATAGGATTTATATGCTAGAACTCAGACATATGACATGAATTTTGAGATTCACTTTCAATGGCAAGGGAAACAAAAAAAATAAGCAAATATTACTGGACAAAATTAGAAAGCTTTTACACAGAAAGAGAAATTAATACAAAAACAAAAGTCAACTTAATAATTGGGAGACATTTACACATTAAACATCCAACAAGGGGGTCCTAAATTCCCATAATCGATAAAGAAGCTGTACTTATATGTTTAAGGAACACTACTTCACTGTTTATTAAGATTAAACAACACAATTTTTGGCAACATGGCTTAAACTTGTGATTATGCTAAGCAAAATTGACAAAAAGTGAAATATAATTACTAGGTGATTTCAAATAAATATGGAATAAAAATTTAAAAAATGACGAAGCAAAACTAAAATAACTTTTGGATATGGTGGTTATCTAAGAGGAAGGGAAAAACAGTGGGAGGAATAAGTAGAGGGTTTTGTTTAGATAGAGTGATATTCCTGGAATTTCCCTGTTAGATGTGATAATTCTTATACACCTATAATAGGTGGGACATTATGCATTCTAACTTCCATAGGACTATAAAACAATGAAGAAATTTCATGAAAAAACAAAAATATTATGTTTACATTTAATAGGTTCGCTAATGTAAGTTCATGACTAATCATTGAAAGATTATCATTTATTACTCAGTAATGTCTGAGTAGTTCAGATTACTGGAACCAAATGTTTGAAAATAGTGATGCAGATGACACTAAAAAGGAAGAAGGGAATGGATTTGACTTTGTAGATATTAACACTGTAACACTGGAAAAGTTAAATAGAGCAACAAAAATTTAAATGTACGATATTTACCCAGTTTTAGGTTATAATATGAATAAATATATTCATGTGTTGTTAGTAAATTGGTTCCAGTAAGTACTTTGGAGAGTGATTTGGCATTATGGAAGGTGCAGAACTGGCAATTCCCCCATGCTGGTATAAAATATTAAATCTTGAGCACATGTGCACAAAGGAACATGCATAGTAACTGAAAAATTGTTTGCAACAAGAAAAATATTATAATTTACATAGTTTCAAATGGAATGAGAAATTTTACAACAAAACAAAACCCCTGAGTAACATTTATCTCTTAGATGGTAGGGCAAATAACTGAAAAGTGCGAATAAAACTTTTAGGTTGTATTTGTGTGATTTATGAGGGAACAAAGGAAACAGTAATAAAGACAAAAGGAAGTGTGTGCGTGTGTGTGTGTGTGTGTGTGTGTTTCTGAATTTAAAATAGTCAGAAGAATCCACTGGTGAAGAGGCTGTGTTGGACCATTGTATGTCTAAAATTATGAATAATTTGATAATTTTGTAACTCACAGTGATTCAATAAAAAAATAAATAAAATATGACATAATGAAGACAAGAGTCTCCACGTTTGAGATCAAACTTGTTCAAGTTCTTGCTCTTTATAATGCTTTAAATGAAACTGATTTCCTCTGAGGATAATGATAATAATTTAAATTCAGGTACAAAGTGATCTAAATACACACCACAGTCTAGCTCTTACTAACACGCAGGAGTGCTAAAGGAACTTTTGTTTGTTGTGAGTTTTATAACCGAGCTATTTCAAGAAATTCAGCTGAAGCACAGAAACCTGACTATTTTGATCTTCTGGTGCTTCTTAAAATGTGCCATATGTTAGAATCGTTGTCAGCCAGAAAAACATCCACTATCAAAGTGCATCCAGACTTTGGAGGAGATCTTGCATAACTTATCTTGAGTAAATTTGGATAACAGGGTTGATATAAAAAACAGAGGTATCTCCCTGGTCTGTGGTTATCCCCATTCTGGACTCAGTTGGATCTTAAAATTATCAGTTGAGTGCTCACTTTGGCAGCACATGTACTAAAATTGGAATGATACAGAGATTAGGATGGCCCCTCAACAAAGATTGCATGCAAATTTATAAAGCATTATGTATTTGCCCTAATAATGTAGCAATAAATTTCTAACTTTAAAAAATAAAATAAAATAAAACTATAATCAGTTGGATGAAACTGATGTAAGAATGAACCATTTGGGCCTTGGTTTATTCTTCAATTAGATCAGGAGACAAAGCAAGTTAATTTCATGGATTTTCAGGGCCACGGCATTTAAATTTTTGTTCTTGGTTTAGCAGTGAAGCAAACAAGGTAAAGTTTGTAAACTATAAATGAGTACTAGTCTCAATTATTGTTTCTTTTCAATTCTATTAATTTGTATTAAGCCTATATTTTATGAAAGGCACTGCAATAGGTTACTTGTTATGGAAAGCAAAAATAAATAAAACTGTAGCATGTACATATGTAGAAAATGTCCAGTAAAGGAAAGTTCAGTTTATTTTATTATTTATTTGATGTTAGTGTGGCCTACAGTTTTGACACGACAGGATCCAGAAAACTCTCTGGAAAAAATTCTTTGACTACCAAATTTCTTTCTAGTTATGTAAAGGTGTACAGAATAGAATGTACATCTGTATACATTTTTATGACCCTGTATGGTCATAAAAATCAGATCCTTTTCATTTAAGGAAAACCAAAAGTGGAAAGTAAATGGGCATGGGATTAAGCAGACTTTAGAGATATATTGGATCAAACCCTTGACTGCTTTCCTTTAGATCACTGAAACAATTAGAAATGCTGAAGTTTTAGAACACAGTCAAAGTTATCTTCCCCTAAAGAAAAGGAGAAAATAAGAAACTGTGCTCATGATCTTTGGTTTTCTCATAGCACCTAGTTCTTTAAAAGAATGACTGCATGATAATTTCAGACCCAGCCACCATGCGAATATGAGCATGTGAGTAAAACCCAAAGCAGCTTACATCACTGTGACCTTCAGATGCATCAGGTTATCATAACAAAAGATACTACAACACTCACATGCTAACACACAATCCAATTAGGTAGGTTCTTATTGCCTGGAATTTGTAAACAGAAACGCAATTTAAAAACAAGAAAGTGTATCAGGACCTTGAACATTTGTAATGGTAGATTTTATCCAAGTTTCATACTAGTTTTCATGCTACTGTCAATATGCAGTAGCTGGCTCAATGTATTGGAATCAAAAAAGGAGAAATAATGCATCCAAAACTAAAGCTATGGGTCATTTTGGCTATGCATACATATCCCATGAACATCTGAAAAATCGATTTCAATTTTTTTGTTTTATTTAACCACTATGATTTACAAAGTAATTCATATCTGAGTTTTAGAAAGTATTTCAGCACCAATTCCACCACCAGACACCACCAATATCAACTTCCCTCCAACAGAGTCCCGAGGTTCTCACCCACTTTTCAGCCTGTCACCTTGACATGCAGATTATAAAATTCAGTTGATATCATTTGGATCTCATGTTTTCAGTGTTGTTGGCTCTGTGGTTTGTTTATATAGCTATAGCACTCCTCTACACCACCAATGTACCACAACCCTTGACTCCTCTCCCTTGTTACTTTCCACCCATCTCTTCTTACTTCCCTCCTTGATTTCTGACTTTGTCTGTCCTCCCTAAATTCTGTGGGTGATTTAGGTATTCCCCTTTTGCTCCACTGCATTCCCTCATCCATTAAATCTATATGCCAACAAGTGAGATCATCTTTTGATTGTCTTTCTTCTTCTGGCTTATTTCACTTAACATGATGTCTTCCAGTTCGAAGTTGAAGCAAATTGCATGATTTCATTGCCCCTTGCAGATACACAGTATTCCATTGTGTACATATATCATATATTCATAAACTATTCATCTATTGTTGGATACCGAGGTTGATTCTATATCTTATCTTTTGTACTAAGTGCTACAATGAAAAATGCTATGCTTATGTCCTTTGGAATGAATGTTTTGTGTCCTGGGGGTAGATACCCAGATGTTAGATATATCATCCCAGTTGTCAGATGTGCTCGATGTTACTTCATTCAATTCTCAATCCAGCCCTATATTGAAAAAATAGTCCCCAGGATATTATATTTTCAAGGATACAAATACCACTTATCTATCTTTGTAAAGAAAAGAATTGTCACTTCAACTTGAAATTAGGATTAATGATGTCCAGGCTAGAGTAACATAGGGACATTGGTGAAGGACATGAGCACTTTGGTGGTAATGGGGTGTGGTTAATTTATACTGGGGAAAATAGCGCAGGGCTTAAGGTACTTGTCTTTCATGTGATTGACCCTAGTTTGTTCTGCAGGACTGCACAGGGCTCCCTAAACACTGCTGGGAGAGACTCCAAAGCACAGAACCAGAGGAGGCTCTGAGCTCTACTATATGTGACTGCAAAACACATACACTTTAACTCACCTAAACTATACTGAAGAATTTTTTTTAAATTAAAGGATTTGGACCCTGGCAGATAATAGACCTAGTAAGTCACTTGCCTTGCATGCAGCCTACTCAGGTTTGATCCAATCCCTGCTACCCCATATGTTCCCTGAACCATGGCAGTGGTGCAGAGGATTGCTCCCTCTTAAACTCTGAAAATTAGGATTTTGATCCCAATTCTCTCATGAGCTGCTCCTGCTCCCAAGTCCTACTGGCTGTGCTTAAAGTTTGTTTGGTGATCCTTTCAAAGACAGTATCTCCTCAGGCTGGAAAGAGAAGAAAGCATAAATTACCTGCGCTTCATTAAGTGGCTGACTCCAATTTGGTCCTTGTCTTCTTGCTCTGAGTACAGCCACTGTGGCCCAATCTCTGCACCCACTTTATACACACACATACACACACACACACACACACACACACACACAGAGAGAGAGAGAGAGAGAAACCCACAAAATAATACCGTCTTATCTCTTCTGCAGCATTCTCATTGGGCAATGTTGTACAGTGTGTTTCTAATCTATTTTCACTGACCTAATTCCATCTGCTTTATATCTCCAGAAGTTCTTCAAACTGTATTCACCATTAGGATTATACTTGCTACGCAGGGCTACGGCAGAGCCTGGCAAGCTACCTGTGGCATATTCAAATTCCCAAAAACTGTAACAACAAGTCTCACAATGGAGATGTTACTGGTGCCCACTGGAGCAAATCAATAAACAACGGGACGACAGTGCTACAGTGCTACCCAGGGCCAGGCCACCCTGGGTTCTTTTTTATTTTTACTATCTCCTGACATTTCAGTCAAATTTTGCAAAGAAAGGATGATAAGCATTCTATAATGCACAATTCTGAAGCAAAAATTATTTGAATATCTTTCTAGAACTAATAGTCATAGTGTAACAAAGATAAAAGAAGTTTGAGAACAAAGATGGAAGGGATGGGATAAGTCAGCAGGTAGGAGCACATGCTTTACTTGCAGGCTTGGGCTAGATTACTGCCACTGTACAGTACCCTGAACACTGCAAGGAGTACTGAGTAGTAACAGGTGTGTGGCCCTCAAACCAAAATGAATAAGGACATTTTCCTACTATGGCACTTTGTTATTACTTTCCCTGAGATCTGTTACTTCCAGGCCTGACAATTAGCTCTCTAACGAAATCAGGAAAACTTCCATGATTCTATTGTTTTGTTGTAGTTTGGGGGCCACACACAGCAGTGCTTAGGGTTCATCCTGCCTCTGCACTCAGGAAGTACTCCTAGCAGTGCTCAGGAGACCATGTGGAGTTCCAGTATTAAATCCAGGTCAGCCATATGCAAGGCTAGTGCTTTTCCTGCTGTACTATCACTCCAAGTCCCCAAATACCATGATCCTTGACCAAAGAAGTTTTCCTTCTATTATCTTAAGTTAAAAATGAGAAGAATCTGGAGCTGGAGCGATAGAACAGCAGGTAGGGCATTTACCTTGCACTCGGCCAACCAGGGTTCGATTCCCAGCATCCCATATGGTCCCCTGAGCACTGCCAGGACTGATTCCTGAGTGCAGAGCCAGGAGTAACCCCTGAGCATCGCCAGTTGTGAACCCAAAAAGCAGAAAAAAAAAAGAGAAGAATCTAAGGCCAGAGAGAGTACAGACATTTGTCTAATACATGACTCTGGTTTCAACTTCAGCACTGCCAGGAGTAATCCCTGAAAACCTGATTGTGGCCCCAGGCTCCCAACAGTGTCCCGGGCCCTAATGAAATGAATCCACCAAGTTTTGGAATAAAAATTCTTGCTTTAACAGATTTTTATATATCCTCACTCAAATTAAAACAATCTGAAAGATAGTTATATCTATAGACCCAACAATTTATGCTTAGAAAAGTGTAAAGTTGTTTGGACTTACCATCTTGGCCTATGTTTTCAACAAATAAAAGATCAGTTTCTAAGTATAGTTTCACAAAATATTGCTTGTACAATTAAAAGTGAATTTGGAGGCAAAAGACAGGACTTCATTCAACGAGAGTCACAGAAGAGTATAAGTGTAGTATCATTGTTCTTATCTGAAGATGTAATAGCAAGTATATGATTGGAGGAAAATGCAGTGTATCATGTTCATCTGCAGCCCTCTTTGAATCAGTTTATGACAATTCTAAGGAGTTGTCACCTTTGAAAGCTGCCTACTCTTTGCAAAACTTAAAACTGGGTAGATTCTAACACTATTCTTGGCTCACTTTGCTTCTTAAATTATCGTCCATTGAATGTTTCCCATGATATAGATACTTATCCTATTCAAAAAGGGTAGTTCAGTTATACAATTAAATGACTGATGCCCATTATTTGTTACTGAAAGGACTTCTGTTTCAATGATTTTAAAGGAGATAAGACTTCAGAAGTATGTTACAGTATCATTTTTAAACTAAATTTTTAGATAGGGGCCTGTGGATAGCTTAGGGGTAAAGCACCTGCCTGGCTTGCACGAGTTCTCAACTTCAGCCTCCAGCATGCCACGTCATTGTGACTCCAGTGGCACTATCATTTGTGATGCCTGGCACCACAGTAAAAGAAAAAAGTGCAATTTCTGGCACACACATCCAAGTGTGAGTACCACAACTTAAGTGTACAAACCCTGGTGAGCAAGCACTGCAACTGATCATTCAAATACCACACACAAATTTGCAAGCCGACAAGAATCTCAACCAAAAGCATAAAAACACTGCAATTAGGAAGCAACCGCTGATAAGCAACTGCAACTAAAGTATGACCCCTAGTTAAAACTGCAACTGAAAGTGCACAAGTTGCAACCAAATATGTAATCCCCGGTGAAGACCACAACCAAGTGTATATGAGCCCCAGTTAATATAACAGCATCACAAGAGTAAGGGGAAGTTGGGAGGGGGATTTTTTTACTGAAAAAAAAAAAAGAACAGAAAATTAAAATGAAATAGTTTGATGATAGGATATGAAGTATTGCAAACTTGAAAACAGGTATATTCACTAGACTAGAGCTAGAAATACATCAAAATTCTAGAAATATGTATTCATGGAAAAACTCAAGGAAAAGCGTCTTGAGCTCTGTTATATTTAAGATGTAAATAAATACATCTAAGTGTTTATTATATCTTAGACATACTAATAGACTTACCATTTTCCTATTTTCATCATAAATGACTACTGAATGAACAACACAGTTGGATTTGAAGAAAGTATTTCTGATGATTGATACTGATATTCATATTTTTGGTCTCTTCAAAGTAATAAAATATTGCTAGCAATTTGCATACTAAATCGATGTCTTTTGAATAACTATAGGATCTGATGTTATTTTGATTCCAAGAGGAGATGCTTCGTAATTATAAAATTTAAGATTGTAATTACTGGTCTTTAAAAGCATTTCATATTTCCAATATTATAATAATATTGTACTTCTATGAAATTATTTCAAGAATTTAAAACATTCACAATGTCCTAACTGTTGCTGTTTTAATAAAAAATATTCTATAGCTCCTATTGCTTAGGAATTTATTCTGCTTGGCACTTGACATGCTCTACAATTTTGGATTTTCCCTGCCTAAAAAATACCTTTATACCACTGTGTGACATTAATCTAGCATTCAAGGAACTTATTTTCATAGTCTCCTATGAACATCATACCCATTCCCATTTTATAATTTTCCTTGAAATACATCTTTATTGATCTCACTATGATCTAAATTCTATTATCATTTGAAAACTGCCTACCGAATTAGTAATTTTTAATAAAAATTTGTCATTCAAAAATTAGATATATATAAAATTAAAAAGTATACTTGAGTAAATAAGATCTAACACCAACCAATGCAAGAAATTATAATGATCAGAGTTTCATAAGAACTTTCACACATTAAAAATAACTATTGAGAAACCTATATTTGCTAAACGATTCAGTCCCATTAAAATTTGAAGTTATCTTTATTTTCAAAATTATATATGTATCCATTCTAAAATGATTGATATCTTAAGATTTTCAATATAGATAAAACACTTCATATTCTTATTAGACACATTAAATCCCTAAATTATGCAATTTAGTAATATCTATTATAAAATTTAATAGTAGCACTGATTAAACATCATAGGAGTAACAAAGTTTGTGCTTGCTAAAGATTCAATTTATGCACTAAAACAGTAGTTTTAACATCATTTTATTATTTATATAAAAAATTAAGTGTTTCTTAAAAGCACATATTCTTACATTGTATATCCTGGAAGTTTATTTATTACTAATTCACAAATATCTTTGCATTGCTTTGAAATATTTAGTGAACCAACTTCATCGCTCTCTTCTTCAAGGTGATCTGATGTGCTGCTGAAATCCAGGATACTAAATTTCAGTTCTGACAAATCAGGTGGTATATAAGAACTCACCTGAGATGTCTGAGGTGACTGACTTCTTTCTAAAGATTTGCAACCATTTATTGTTTTAAATTTAACAGAGATATCTTGATTGCTCTTTATACATTTATAATTATGCATATTGTTTTGATCTTCCTGGTTTTCTTTTTCCTCAGTCCAAAGTGATGAAGATAAATCACTGCTAGATGCTTCCTTCAAATTCGTATCTGGAGTTTTTGCAATATAACAACTTTTTTTTGAGTGTACTGGTGATCCAGCTGAAAAAGGTGGACTAATAATAGAACTCTTTTCACTGCTATTTTCCCTTCTGGACAATCTTGTTACACTAGATTTGTTTTTATATTGACTATGTTTGGGACCTTCTGTCCTTGAACTGCTGTCATGAACTGATAAAATTCTGCTAGTATCCTCAGCTGTATAGAAATCTTCAGAATAGCAAGGGCTAGTAAAATCATCTGAATATTTTAATGAGATGTTTTCAGAGGAACTGTTTTTACTTACTTCATTTTCAGTCATATCAGCATAAAAATGTTCATTATCCATGGGTTCAGTCTCCCCATCATTTATTTGTCTATCTGCTACCATTCTGTCTACTGCAACCAGTCGGACACCACAAGGACTTCCAGCTTTCACTTCCATTTTTCTTTTGGAAATATTTGTATGTGGGACAACAGAGTTTGCAGAACTCACAATTTCTTTCAATGAAATATCACTGGTTCTATTTTTACCACATTCAACTGTCTTTTCTGTTGCATGATTCAGTTTATTTTCTTTATTTGAGCTGGGGTCATCAAAAGCCCTACTAACCTGCTTTGAGGTACCACTATACTTAGCAAAAGATGCATCTGATTCTAAATCTTTATCTCTAGAAAACTGATGTGGCTTTTGGTGTTGTTTTGCGATGTTGAATGCTTTGAAAGAAGGTATTCTGAGTTTTGCACCTAACATCTGTGCTTGCATTTTTCTATACTGTTCTCTTTTTTCATGCACTTCCAGCATAGCAGGATTTGTCTGCTTTAAACGAAGTTTAAGTGTATTTGTTATGCCATAAAATAGCTTCCCCCTTGGAACTCTTTTTGGGATTATAACATTTTTCTCTCCAAAATATTTACCATCCTTTAGGTTTTCAACTTGATTCTTTTTATGTTGAAGATTCATTGCCTTTTCATTACCCCCCACAGAAAGCTTATCCTTCCTAGATTTAACAGAAAATTCTGATAACCTCTTATGCTCAGAACTATATAGCCAGGCCAACTGAGGATGTACATGAAGAGAATTTTCCATGGGTTGGTTAAACAACGAGGACAATTCAACCAACAAAGCATTTAACAATGGCAACTGATTTATCATACCAATTCTATTTTGTTCAGTTTGTGGCTGATCTGCAGTTTGATTAGCTGCTCCTATATCCTGATTTTTTTGAGGATTAAGAAGCACTGGAGGACTCTTGGGTGCTGGGAAATTTGTATGTTTTACACAATTAACACATGTTGAGAAATTTGCAAGTTTTTCTCCCGGAAAAGCACCATTCACTTCCTCAGATAAATTCGTTTGAGGCTTAATGGTGATTTTCCCCGGTACATGAAAAGCTTTTTCTTGGGTGAAATTAGTGTAATAGAGGGGAGGAGGGCAAATTATATTGGTCTCCATGTCCAGTTCTGTGACTTCTTGATCTAGAGTGCTACCACTCCTGACACCTGCACAAACTCCGTTGGTTTTGCTATTGTCCACGGAACCAGTGCTCTCAGAGTTGGCCTGACTGTGGAAAACTACTTCCTTAGAGTTCTTCGGTGCCTCTGGAAGGTTTAAATCTACCAGAGGCCTAGCAACAGTAACTTCGGGCGGCTCTGAGGCCGGCTGATGCTTTTCCTGCTGGGTTTGGGAACTGACCTTTATGGCCTTCTGCAATTCTACACCTTCTACTTCACCTCCTTTGCAAGTGACAGGCCTCTCAAGCTGGCCCAGCAGGCTGCTTCCCAAAGCCGTCAGGCGGTAGCCCAGGGCGATGTCCCCTATGTGCTCCCCTACTTGGTTATGCAGCGGGAAGCTTCCTCTATCACCCTGGGAGCTGGAGCCCGCAGAGGACGCCGCCAGAACCCTGTGCACAGCGGCGGCCAGCGAGATACAGCTGGCGCCCAGGAGCTGCGGGGCGGGAGTCGGGAGCCCGGGAGGCAGTTGCAAAAGTAAGGCGTAAAGTGGGGTCCGAAGCAGCGAGCGGTGCAAGGTGGCGGGGTGCAGGCGGAAGAGGCAGGACTTGCCGCGACCGAAGCTGAGCAGCCCGGGTCTCGGTTCCGGAGCGGGGGTCGCCGGACCTCCGGGAGGGTAAACCAGCAGCGTGGGGAAGTCCAGCAGGCGGAAGGCCACGGCGGGGCGCAGGCGGCGCAGCGATGACGTGCCCGCCTCGTCTCCCTGTTCCTGGGAGGACGCTGGCGGCTGTAACTTCCCGGCCTCAAGATGCACCCAGTCCACGAGCAGCTCGAGGGAAAAAAGCTGCTCGGCTATGGAGGCCGCCATCGCTGTTGCTCCGAGAGATGCTGCCGCGGTCTCGGCCAACGGGGAGCCTAAACCTTTAGTTCTCGCGAGAGATAGAAAGAAGAGCCCATCAGAGCCCGCCCTCTCGCGAGATTAGGGGGGGCGGGGTCCTCCCAGGCCTCAGCTGTACAGCCGGGACAGCTCTGGACTTGTTCTAGGCACTGTATCTTGCTTTCCAGATTTGTCACGTTGTTTGCAATAGTCCGCTAACAGGAGGGGAAAGTGCGGGGAGTTGTGGAAAGGGGAGGGGAGCTCTTTCTGCTTTGTCTCAGAATTTAAGGAGACACCCTCCGAACTTGAGTAACCTGGCAGCTAGGCTGAAGCTGAGTCTCATGCTTGAAGAACCGTAAATTTTATAGCAACGAATTGGACCCGATTCTGTTTACGTTGTTTGCAGTAAGTACGTGAATCCATGTTTAGAAATGTAGTAGTAAGAATACAAAGGATAGTTTCTGCTGTTAAAATAGAGCAATCTGCAGGGAGAGTGTTACAGTGCCCTGAGGGATAATTATGACCTGAATATGATGTAGGTGAAAAGAAAAAAAACCAAACACGTAACAGCAAGAATTAAAATTTAGTGAATAGGAGAAAGAAGTTAAGGGTAAAGATATTCTTGAAGCATTTTTTCTTTTCTTCCCCTCCACCTCTTTTGTTATTGTTGTTGCTGATTTTTGTTTGGGGGCCATACCCATGGTCTCCAGGACTCCCTCCTGTCTCTTTGCTCAGGGATCTCTCCTGGAAGTGTTCAGGGATCCATTTATGATCTTAAAGATAAAACTTAAGTGGGCTGCATGAAAGACAAGCATCCTACCCACTGAGTTGGCTCACTGATCCCTTGGGTAAAAATATTCTGCTAGGAAAAGTTTTAAGAAAAAAAGGAGGCACAGACTAGATTTATTTTTAAGGTACTTTGGGTTTTGAGGATATGTAGGCTATGAGGTGCTTGTTAGATCATATATATAAACATATTCAACTTAGAGAGTTATATCTTAGAGTTAAATTATATTAGACTGAAGCTCACAAGAACACAGCGAAGCTTCAAAATATTCAGAATTTAAGGGACTAGGTACAAAATGAAGATGTGAGGTAGGTTTCATTTCATAATATAAAGAGGATATTGGTCTTGAGAATCTTACTCTGATTATAGAGAATACATATATCACAGTACATGCTTAAGTGATGTATGGCATAGAATTTTGAGTGAAAACATTCACAAGTGATATAAATGTGGTATTGTATTCCTGTGTGACAGACAAACACAAAGATAAAATTCTTCATATATGGTAGCAAACATAAGTAGAATAATACTTATATGTCTTCAATATCGAGAAAGGGAAACTAGAATTCCTATTTTGCGAGAACATTTTACAGCCATAACATAATAAAATTTCTAGAGAGATAATAATTTTTTGCCTAGATACTTTCCATGAGCTGTATTGCAATGCGTGAATATTTTATGATTGTAAATAGTGCTGAATATAACAAGCTAAACTGTTGCTCTGACTTACAATTTTCCCATATGCATAGAGCACACATAAAGTTTTATAAGACTGTAGTTAAGAACCTGGATTTTGTAGACAAACCATCTGGCTTAAACTGTGGCTCAGTGACTTATTTGTTAATAATTTTAAATAATTTTCTTGAGCAAAAATAGGTATGATAGTAATAAGTATTTAAAAATACTATAAAATTAATATCAGAAAATTCTCAGAATAGTATCTGGCACATAGTAAATGTTCTTAATATATTTTATTTAGCAGATTTTTAGCTTAATTTTTTTCAAAACACATTCTTATAATAAATAACTCTACATATAGAGTTGTTATTTATAAATTTTAATATAATTATTGTAAATAAATAATTATAGAATAAATATTCTATTATTGTAAATATGACCCTTCCTCAGAATGTGTGCAGTATTTCAATGTGGAACTCTATTTCTTTTTAGTCTTTTCATTTCCATCTATTTCTAAACTTTTGGGTAGGGGGAAATTATAGTGTTTCCATTATGCTGTCATTAAACCATGGCCATAATTATGATCAAAACACCATCACTTCCAACACTAGAGATATGAAGTTGCTATTGAACCAAACAAAGGCCATATTCCTGATATCAAGAGCAAACTTTGTCAAGTCAGCTTTTGCTCCAAGAAAAGGCTTTTATTGCTGTCCAGAGTACAGTGGAGTCAGAGCAACATACTTTTGATTAAAGCAGTAGTTTACCTGCCGAAGAAGGTGATTTTATATACTCTATTTCTCATGATAAGTGATAGGACAAACAGGATTATGTTTTTTTTCCTGTGCATTTCCTTCTAAATTGTGACTTGTAACAGATCTTAGACTATTTTGTATATTTTAAAGGTAAAAGGCAAACAGGAAGAACACTAGGGTCAGGATTCTGCTCGTAGTTCCTTCCTACAGAGTAGAATGCAAAAGAGTTATGAATCTAAGTCAGCTTCCTCATGGGACAACTTCACTGTTGAAAATAAGTATAAATAATATAATAAAACTATAAATTGGTACGCAGAGTCTGTATTGCTTTTTTATTTTTTAATTGCTTTTATTTTTTACAATTTTTCAGAACACTATATTAGAAATTCCTTACTTATGAAAAAGAAAGGAGAGTGAAAAGAAAGCAAAAGAATGGGGACTGAAAGCCAGAAAATTCTCTTCTAATGTTTAAAGAGAAAAATACGACTGAAAAATAAATCTCTTCCAGAAAAGAATGGGAGAAAGAATTTATGCGGCATCAGAAATCATTGTAAATATGAATTCACTTGTAAGATAATTATTCATAAGATAAATAGGAGGCTTTTTGTATGAATCTTGTGACTGTTCTTGGCAACTAGAAAATGTGGCATGGAAATAAATGTATGCATTGAAGTTCAATGGTCCTGGAGTAAAATGTCAGCATTTCCATTTCATAATCAGTAACTCTGGAACAAGTTCATCCCAGGATATTTCCTGGATTCTCAAATCATGGTGTGTATGTTAAAATAAAGATTCTTGGATTGGCTAGGGGTCAACAGGGATAGCTAAAGTGGTAGAACACATGGTTAGCATGTGCTGAACACTCAGTTTGATACCTGGCATTACACGCCTAACCCCCTCATACACATACATGTGCATGCATGCACACACAGATACTGAATGGCTGGGTATAGTTCTGGTGTCCTCTAAGCATGCACTTCTCTTTTAGAGTATTTGGACCTGAGCATCACAAGAAGTATCCCCAAACCCATTGAGTACAACCCACTTGTTGTGGTCCTTATAAAAATTATATGAAAGTTCTTGGGCTCTGATTCCAGAAATTTCTGTTCACCACATCTGAAGTAGGGTCAAGAGATATACTTTTAAATTGACATTCTAGATAATCATGATACAGAAAGTCCTGCAACTGTACTGTGCAAATTACAACTCTAATTTCTGGCTCCTACAGAAAAGTATATTACTGATTTGGGAATATGCACCAAGTAGAACATTATTATCAAACCAATTAAGTAGAAGATTTGTATGATCATAATCTGTCTTTCACACTTTACACATGAAATGAGATTAATGCAATAGGTGGCCCTGACAAGTCACATTGTTGTCAACATGGTCCAAGGGCCAAGAGATGATGGCAATAGAGCAGCAACAACAACCCATCCTGGTCTCAGAATAAGATATAGAAAACTCTTGGGGTGGGGGATTATAGATAATTCCATCACTGGACTGAACCCTGTCTGCTAAGACTCCAATGCACAGTACTGGTCCATTGGAGAAGACTGGAAGAAATTTAACCTGTGAATACTTCTATCTTATTCAAATAAGCACTGTGAATTCACAAAGTGTGTGGGTGCTGTGTAACGGGTGCATTTGGTGGTCGAGAGCTGCCTCCTGTTCTCCCCAAGTCTCCCCAGCAGAGAGACGGGACCACAGTCTGATGGCAAAAATGGCCTGTTTAATGCCGAGCTGCTACCATACTTCAGACATCTGAGGGGTTTGAGGTAAGGACATAGGTGTGATTGATTATTTACAGAGATAAAACATTTGGCAAAGGCAATTCTTTTGGGGAGATTCCCAAAGACATCTACATTGCTTTTGTCTTTCCTTCTAGTTGCATATGTTAAACAATTAAATTTATTTCTTATCAATATTTGCAGTTGTTTGGATAAATACAGTAAGAGACAAAGATCCCAAAACTTAGTTCTCTGGGCTCTGAGAGCAAGCAGGGCTTTTACCATAAATTCCAGATTAAATCTCCTCAGGTCTGTTCAGCTTGTCCTTCCCCATGGGGGTCTTGTCTCATAGCAGCTTGCATCAAGACTATGCAATTATGCTTATGCTTCCTAGACTGTCTCATTTCAGTGTGGGGGTAACTTCACCACTCACCCCAGGTCATCCCAGTCCCACCTCGGGACCTCCGTTTTGGGGTGTTAAGAACTACAACAACTGAAACCTGAGTCAAGTAATTATGGCCAATGCCCAGGAGTAGATATATTTCAGAGTCAATCAACTCCCAAATATTAGGAGCATGGCATTAATGGTCTTACTGCGTTTAACCAAAGAACATTGCCCTATAATAAAATATTAAAAGGCTATAGAGAAATAGAAAAGCAGGTACAAATACAGAGCACTTCAAATACAAATGACTACAAATACAAAGTCCAGAATTACCAGAAAGTTTGGCTTATAAGTAATCAAGACTGACTTGGGGAACTGAGACAATGAGAGGTAAAACACAAAAGGTTAAAGATAAACTTTAAGTAAATTAGGGATGCTAGCAAGAGCCCGATAAGCTTCTCTGGAAGGAGGAAAAGGGGCAATTCACTGATGAAGCCTAAAATGCTTAGGGTCAATATCCAACAAGCACTGTTAGGAATTTTGATCTAGACCATCTTGTAAGAACTATTATAAATATCTGCTCCATGGGGCCAGAGAAATAATCCAGTGGGTAGAGTCTTGCACTCTGCCAATCCAGGTTCAATATCTGACACCCCATATAGTTCCCACAACCCCACTGACAGTTATCCCTGCGTACAGAACCAGGAGAAAATCCTGAGCACTACTAGGTGTGGCCAAAGCTTCAAATTAATCAATCAAATCTGCTCCATTTCATTAAATGAGTTTTAATTTTTGTATTCATTAACTATCATATAATTTAAAGTAATATAAAAATAGAACCTATTGTTTTCAAATTAGTGAGATACCTATCTTTTGAAATCTGGGAAATAAGCCAAAGTTTTTAATATTTTCATTATGCAGGCCAGTACTTTAGGAGGTTGTATACTGGATCATAAACTAACTATAAACTAGAGCTGGTAAACACTAAAATATCTCTCTCTACAGTTCTAGCACTGTAGTGCTTCCTATACCTGCTACTCTAGAACCTCAGAAGTCAATTACTCTTTATTTAATCCTCTTTGTAATCCTATGAAATTTCTGGTATGCTAATAATAAAATTAACTACTTTGGAAAAATTAAATTATAGGGCGTTCGCCTTTCACGCGGCCCACCCATGTTCGATTCCTCTGCCCCTCTCAGAGAGCCCTGCAAGCTACCGAGAGTATCACACCCGCACAGCAGAGCCTGGCAAGCTACCCATGGCGTATTGGATATGCCAAAAACAGTAACAATAAGTCTCACAATGAGAGACATTACTGGTACCTGCTCAAACAAATCAGTGAGCAACGGGATGACAGTAACAGTGACAATATAAATTCATGTAGGACATTGAAATTATGAACTGGCATAAAATTCAGTTCTTCCTGACTTAAAATTGAAAGTTGATATCAGCTCCCAATATTTTTCTTAATTTACTTGTATATACCTCAAAGAGGTCTGGAATGATAGCACAGAGGTAGGGCGTTCACCTTTCACGAGGCTGACCTGTGTTCGATTCCTCTGCCCCTCTCGGAGAGCCCGGCAAGCTACTGAGAGTATCGCGCCCGCATGGCCGTGCCTGGCAAGCTACCCGTGGCATATTGGATATGCCAAAAACAGTAACAATAAGTCTCACAATGAGAGACGTTACTGGTGCCCGCTCGAACAAATCGATGAGCAATGGGATGACAGTGACAGTCATATTATTATGACATAATATTCTTTGATACCTCAAAGAATATTAATATAGAGAAAATTTAACATCTGATTCAAAAAAAAATTGTGGGCTGGAGAGATCACCTGAAGATAGGGAGTACATACCTGGCATGCAGAAGGCTATAAGTTTGATTCCCAGCACAATATGAACCACATTACAATATAAGCACCACCAGGTTATCCTGAAGCCCCACTGAAAACAAGAAGCAAGATGCAGAATGTGAAATGTTCTATGAGGAGGTAAAGTCTGTTAAAGCAGAAGGGGAAGGAAGTTGAGTCTGCACCAAACTGAGTCTTCAGAAACATCTCACTGAATGGCAAATATCAACCTTATTTGTATTTTTAATTCTCTAAAATAGCATGCTTGAGACAGCAGTAGCAATTGATTGAAAATTGTCATTATATGATGGAGAAACAACATTGTTAATATCATTAGGTTATTTTAAATGTTCACATATATAAGAGATACTAATTGAAGTGACAGGGTGAAATGATTGTTTAAATGCCACAGGATTGTTTAGAACTTGAGTAGGTAAAGCAAATGTGGCAAAACCTTTATAATTATTAAATCTGTGTGGCAAAATGCACAAACATCAGTTCACTGTGTTATTTCCTCTAGTACTGTGTATGTTAGAACATCTTGATAATTAACAAATGTCTTATTTCTTTAAATGTCTTATAGGACCATTTGTAAAATATTGTATATCTATAATTGAAAAATTTATATATCACAAGATAGTTGTAAGAAGATATTTATAAGCTATTATTTATAAATAGAATGTTTCCTATTTGTAGATGTGAAAAACGGAGCATATTTGGAATTCCTTCTGTCCTTGTCTTATTTCTCAAGGCTAGTCTCTTAAGTTACATAGAACTAAAACAAGAAATGAACACCCTCCTCCCACATTACTTCCTTTTAGTATATATATTATCACTGATTTCTCCTTTTTAAGTATACATCATCTATTTTAGGATGGAGAGTAATTGTGCTATTTTATCATAATATACATCTACATTTCTTTCTTAAAATATGCATGTATAATGTCTGGAATAGAACTTCTAAAGGGAAATTTGGATTTGTAGCTACACTATTATAGATATTTATTTATGTTTATGTATGTGCTGATTATATAATATGTACATTTTATCTGTAATTTATATATATTTATAACTGAAATAATATAAGTACAGTTAAGTACACAGTAGCATGCCCACATTTGAAATAATACTTAATAGCATGAAACAGTTTACTCCTTAGACAAGGACATCTAAGAGCAGATCCTAACCAACTTCCGTATCTTTATTTCTGCATCCTAAGATACATTCTTATACTCTTCATCATTTGCATACTTAGTCTCTTTTTATTTATTTATTTATTTATTTTATTGAATCACCATGTGGAAAGTTACAAAGCTTTCAGGCTTTAGTCTTGGTTATACAATGCTCGAACACCCATCCCTTCACCAGTGCACATATTCCACCACCAAGAACCACAGTAAACCTCCCCCCGACCCTTCCCACCCCCACAGCCCCCCACTGCACCTGTGTAGCTGATAAATTTCACTTTACTTTCTCTTTAATTTTATTACATTCAATTTTTCAACAAAAAACTCACTATTATTGTTTGGAGTTTCCCCCCCACAAAGTCGTACCTGCTGGAAAAGAAGCATTTGATAATTTGTTTTCCATTGCTGAGAATACTTAATGTCTTTTTAAAGTGCAACTCAAATACCTTGCCTTTTCTCAAGTTCTTCTCTTATTGTGAATGATAATTTTTCTATAGCACTGAATATTTTTGTGAGATGTTTTTTACAGTTTTATGTACTTGAGTTATTATTGCTCCTACTTCTTTTAAATTGCTCAGTAATGTTATTTTCTTATTGTGCAAAATTCTATATGAAGGTACATGTTTTATGTATTTGGTGTTATAATCCATGAAGAATGCAATCTTACATATGATTTGCTCGTGTAGAACACAAACTTTGGGAAATATACCAGGTTAAAATCTTACAAAGCAGATAGTTAAAGAGAGCTCTAATTCTTACCAATATTCAGTGTTCTACTTTGTGTGAAATTGTTGTGTTTTTTTTTTGTAGGAAACAAGGACAACCTTATAGATTGCCTGGTGTTCAAAGAAAGAGACCCTCCTGTGTTCAATATGCCTTTGGTTTTGAAGTTATGGTTGACTAAGTCCAAATCCTGGTTGTTAGATTAAAGGAAACAGGATTAAGTGCTCTTCTCTCCAGGTCAATTGTTTGACATGTGAGCTTCTCTGTGGGTTTCCTATTTGTTCAACACCCAATGTGAACATTCTCAAAAGACCGTGTAGTGCCCACCCTATGGCAGGAGGGACAGTCCCCCTGCTGTAGCCACAGCGTGGCTGTCTTAAGTGATACAGGCAATCATGGCTTTGCCTCCTTGTAGATGATTAACCTTAATGTGTGCAACCTCTGAAGAAAACTAATCCACCCTCACTAAATATAGACTCCAGTGTTCACTTAGATTAGATTTTCTTAAATAAACCATCCGTCTCTCTGAAATGTCAGTTCCCTTTTTTGCTTTTCTACTTTACCACCTGCAATACATGGCAATTGGACAGTTCTATACTCACCATAAATAAATAAATTCAAACTATCAGTGCAGTTCCTTACTTCAAATTTCCCAGTTTCCTTTAAAGAATGTACAGTTATTACAGCAACAGTACTTAATAGTAGTACAAGATGGCTACTGTTAAAAAATCAATAAGAATTGGCCAGAATGCGGAGAAACAGGAATCCTAGACTACAGTGGGGATGTAGCTTGAGTTATGCCCTCTTTCTTCCCCACAAGTTCATGTGTTAATATTGTTAGTTTATTACAGAAAAGCAAAATCCAATAGATTTTCTTTTCTTTTATCTATTTTATTCTATTTTCTATTTTCCTTTGTAATAAGAGATATCAACAAAGAAATGGTTATACAAGGACACTGTGAGAGAGTTACAAATCAGGAGAAACCCCTGCCAGGCGAGAGTTCTTACAAGAAACCAATGCTGTCTGTGCCTTAGTCTTCAACATCCAACCTCTGGCACTGTAACAAAATGCATTTACATTTTTAAGATTGCCTGGACAGTGGAATTTTGATATGGCAGCCCTAAGGTGATTAACACAAATGTTTCCTCTAAAAATAATAAAAATTAAAACTATCTTATGATTTAGCAGTTACACAAATGGATACATATAAAACAAAAAATGTAGGATGCTGAGAAGATATTTGGGTACTCATGTTTGTTTCAACACTATTATGACAGACAGAAATATCTCAATTATTTGTCTTCAGATAAATAGCTAAACAAAATGTGGCATATCCATACAAAAGAATACTGAAAAGAATAAAATATCTTGGACATCAACAACACAGATGATTTAAAGATTACAGTCTAAGTGAGATACATCAGTCACAAAAAGTTAAATACTATATGATTCCACTTATATCTAAAACAATAGTGTGGTTGTGCCAAAGGCAAAAGAATGAAGAACAGAAAGTTATTTTACTGGTATAGACTTTCTGCTCTGAGAGATAAACACGTTCTAGAAATTTCACAGCAATGTAAATATACTTCGTATTACTGAACTGGGCATTTAGAAATGCTTATTATGATACATTTTGTCTTTAAAAAATAATAAAGGTTTTTAAAAGTGCAATACAAATTTTGGGAATAAGGGCAGAACAGAAGGAAGAATAATGAGGGACCTTCAAACTTTAGACTCAAGCAATTCTTTTATAGCCAAGTGTGAATCACTGTCACTGTCATCCCGTTGCTCATCGATTTCTTCGAGCGGGCACCAGTAACATCTCTCATTGAGAGACTTATTGTTACTGTTTTTGGCATATCCAATACACATGGGTAGCTTACCAGGCTCTGTCGTGTGGGCTCGATACTCTTTGGTAGCTTGCCAGGCTCTCCGAGAGGGGCGGAGGAATCGAACACGGGTCGGCCGCGTGAAAGGTGAACGCCCAACCGCTGTGCTATCGCTCCAGCCCCCAAGTGTGAATATAGTTACTTATTTGAATAAGAGTTGTTTTAAACATTTCCAATAAACTTCTCATAAGTATCATAACCAGAAATGTTTTAATAACTAATAAACCATGATTTTTCAGAGCTCATTCCAGAAAAATATTCTACAAGAAAAGATACATGAGCCCTTCCTACCCTCTATGAGAGCTCAGCATACAGAATTCACTGATGAAGAATTTCTCTTCAGATTCTTCTATTCACTCTAAAAACTTTATGAAACACTTTATACAAACACACCATCCTCTACCCACCATATCTCCATGAAGCCTCTATTTATTTCTTTATGTCTTTTTCCCAATAATAGATAATTTATTCTATGAAATACTTTAGATTTTATTTTTAAGTTAACTAGCACTTCGGAAATGTGTTTGATTCAGTTTCTTCTTTTTCATAAGTAACAAAATAAACTCCAAAGGTTTTAACAATTGTTTTTTTAAAAGTAGTAAATAAAATAGATGTGCTTACTAGAGTATGTGTTTGAAACATTTCTCCTTTTTCTATACTTATAATTAATTACATTAACTAATACATATTTATCACTGGAGCGAAAGCACTGCGGGTAGGACATTTGCCTTGCACGCAGCCAACCTGGGTTCGATTCCTCTGTCCTTCTCGGAGAGCCTGGCAAGCTACCAAGAGTATCGCCCCCACGGCAGAGCCTGGCAAGCTACCCGTGGTATATTCAATATGCCAAAAACAGTAACAACAAGTCTCACAATGAAGACATTACTGGTGCCCACTCAAACAAATCGATGAGCAATGGGATGACAGTGATGATGACAGTGAGCACATATTTATCTTATCCATGTGCTTGGATGTTTTTGTTTTGACTTTACAGTTTCTAGATATAGATGAGAAATATATGTGAGTGTGAATGCTTCCAGTAACATACATATATATCATTATAAAAGTGTTTGATTTGGGGTTAGAACAATACAGAGGTACAGTGGGTAGGGTGCTTGCCTTGCACAAGGCAGACCTGAGTTTAATCCCGGGAATCCCATATGGTCTCCTCAGCCCCATCAAGAGTAATTCCTGAGCACAGAGCACAGAGCCAGGAGTAACCCCTGATCGTGTTGGGTGTGGCAAAAGAAAATAAGCCTTTGGTTTAAATAATTATTACAATTTGTTGTTCTCATGTTTTTATATTTTTGTATCATTAGCTTGATTCACTTAAAACACTAAGTTAATGGGGCTGGAGCGAAGCAGGTAGGGCATTTGCCTTGCACGCGGCCGACCCGGGTTCAATTCCCAGCATCCCATATGGTCCCCTGAGCACTGTGTATCCTATCCACTAGATACACAGCAGTTCCAGAGCACCGAACACTGGTGATGAGACAGCCACCCGGAGAACCCGAGAATGCACACGCCCGTTGGCGTGCTTAGTTTTTTACAGCTTCACTCAGCATATATTGGTAGAATCAGCTATCCCCAAAACTTTTCTTTAGATAGTAACTATTAATTTTTCATACCAAAGTGGCAAAGATAGTTATTTTGGCACTCACAACAAATTAAAAAATAGTATTTAATATGCTGAAAATACATCTTGGCTATATCCAAGTATATATATAAAATAAACATATTACAAAACTTGGGATTGTAAAAATTTTGTTTGTTTTTGTTTGGGGGCCAACCTGGCAGTGCTCAGAAATATATGTGACTATATGTGATACCAGTGATGGAATCTAAATTGGCCATGGGCAAGGCAAATGCCGTAGTCACTGTACTATCATTCTGACCCTATAAATATTTTTCGATAATTTCACAATGGAGATGTTACTGGTTCCCAACTCGAGCAAATCAATGAACAATGGGATGACGGTGACAGTGATACAGTGATACACTTTTTAGAATTAAATCATCTATTTTTATCAAGTTTCCAACTTAACGGAATCTAGGATTTCTGGTGTATGCATTATGTGGATTCAGTGTAACTACTGAGTTTAACCTCTTCTTAATTTAAGTTGAGATCAGTATCTAATGATTTTTAAAGAATGTTATCATTGCTATTAATTGCACAAATTTTGTTGTTTCTGCCATTCTCTTTCTTTGACTCAGTGTTTCTTTCTTTGGCATCTTTGTATACATATTTTGGGGTAGACTGTAAGTACCCAAATTTCTGGATAAAAATAAGTATATTTTTAGTATTGATGTACACTCCAAAATGATCATTGAAAGGGAAATATAGTGTATGCTGTCACCAACTTTAGATAATATCTAGACTTTTATGTTTTTTTTAACTTTTTATTAAATCACCATGTGGAAAGTTACAAAGTTCTCAGGTTTATATGTCAGTTATACAATATTCAAACACCCATCCCTTCACCAGTGCCCATATTCCACCACCAGAAGCCCCAGTATACCCCCTACCCCCACCCCCACCCCCTACCCCCTACTGTATAACTAATGAATTTCACTTCATTTTTTCTTTACCTTGATTACATTCTATAATTCAACACAAAACTCACTATAGTTGTTGGAGTTTTCAACCAAGAGAGACAGACCTACTACATTTGATAATTAGTTTTTCATTGCTGGAAATGAAGAGATATGTAGCCCCACTGCTACAAGTACATAACTCTCTCTCTCTCTCTCTTTTTTTTTCCTTTTTCCTTTTCCCTTTTTTTTTTCTTTATCCCCCTCATCCCCCTTCCTGCGCCTCATAGTATGGTGTACGCCACGCCACGTCGGCCAACGTGGGGCTTTTGCTTAGTTCACAGTCCAGAGAGGTGGCTGCTACATTAAAAACCTTCAAAATTTCAACAAAAACTTACTGTTATTATTTGGAGTTTCCCCCCCAAGTCAGACCTGTTCAAAAGGAACCATTTCACATTGCTGACAATTATAAATGTTAAGTCGCGTGGATGCAGCAGCGTCCGCGCAGTTTTGGATTTCTGTATAAAGTCTGGGGAAAATTCTGCCAGAAATTACATAGCCCAGCTCACAGTCCCAGTGCATTGCTATAAGAAGTCTCTGAATTCAAAGTCTTTAGGCGCAGAGGGTCCGATTCGCGCTCAGCGGCTCCGGATTTAACTGGGCCGAGGGCGTGCCGGTTACGCCCCCTTCCCATGAGTTCCTGGGAGCCCCAAAAGAAAAAACCGAATACCTCTGGGTTTGGAGTCACAGAAGATGGCGCCTGTCACGTGGGTGCCACCAGGCCGCCGCTTTCCGTGCAGGAAGACAGTGTGGGGAGGAAAAAAATCCACCCCCGGCAGCACAGAGCTGTAGCCCAGTTCGCAGTCCCAGTGCATTGCTATCGGATGCTGCGCTGGATGCCCGAATGTGTTACATCTCTGGAATCAAAGTCTTTAGGCGCAGAGGGTCCTCAGGACCTTTTGTCACAGGATCTGAGCAAGTCCGGGCCATACAAGAAATATCATTTCTCTTGTGTTCCTTGTCTCAGACCCTCTGACTGAACGAATGTTCACTCAACAGATTAGCTGGTGTTGAAGTCTCCAACTGCTATTGTGTTGCTCCCAATGTCCTTCTTAAAATCTTTTTTTTTTAATTTAAATTTTATTGAATCACCATGTGGAGGGTTACAAAGTTCTCAGGATTATGTCAGTTATACAGTACTCAAACACCCTTCCCTTCACCCGTGCCCATATTCCATCACCAACCACCCCATTATACCTCCCGCCCCCTCCCGCCCCCCCAGTCCCCGCCCTTGTAAGTGATAAGTTTCACTTCGTTTACGCTTTATCTTGGTTACAGTCCATGTTTCAACACATAATTCACTATTGTTGCTAGGGTTTCCCCCAAAAAAAGAGAAGACAGTCCCACTGTCAAGGAAGCATTTGATGGCTCTCCATTGCTGAGAATGTAGAGATATTAAGTCCCGCTGTTTGTTACATAACTTTTCTATTCCCCCCCCCCCCCCGTCCCGCGCCACCAAGATCACGCCTGTTTAGTAATCACCACGCTGCCTGGCAAAGGGAAAACAAACCAAAAGAGATGGTTATTTCTCGTCATCAGCCGGCGTGGGGCACTGGCTTAGTTGATAGTCTGGTAGAATGTCTGCAAGCAGTTTCTGGAACCAAAAGTAATACGCTGGTATCGGCCCCGGCTCAAGATTCCACCAGCGTTCCGCTGTTCCAAGTACATAATAATTTATTCCCTTGTATCCGATTCCCACGCCACCAGGTCCGTGTCAGCTTAATGGACATCATACTATGGTTAACGCCACGCCGCGTTTCTTCCTGAGAAAGAAGGATATTTCTTCTCAGCCGGTGTGGGGATATGGCTTAGTTCAGTCTATAGAGATGGCTACCACTTTGGTGGCCTTCAATATTTCAGCAAAAGACTTACTATTCTTGTTAGGATTTCCCACCAAAGTCCGACCCGTTAAAAGGGAACCATTTCATATTGGTGATGATTAAATGACAATAGGTTACGCGGCCATGGCAGCAGCCTCGCGGCTTTGAATTTCTGTATAAAGTCCAGGGAAAGTACAGCCAGAAATTACACGTCGCTACAAACTTTAAACCTATTATGGTCCCCCCAAAGTCCAACCCATTACAAAGGAACCATTTCATATTGCTGATGATTAGATGACATTAGGCTGCCGCTGCCGCGCGGTTTTGGGTTTCTATATAAAGTCCAGGGAAAATTCTGCCTAAAATTCTATTGCTACAATCTTTTACCCTTTAACAAAAAACTTAGTACTATTGTTTGGAGTTTCCCCCCACGTTAAGCCCTGCCAAAAAGGAACATTTACATGTTGCTGACAATCAAGAGATTGATTTTGGATTTCTATATGAAGTCCAAGGAAAATTTTTTTGGTAATTGCATCACTCGCTGGCAGCGCCTGGGCCAGAAGCCCCCAGCACACAGTTTGGAGGCATTTTGGGGGCGCCGCTCGTGTCCAAAGTGGTTCAGTTGCCTCCGGGGTCGATCTCGCGCGGGGCCGCAAAGGAGCGTCCCCACATGGCTCTGTACTTAAATCTAGACTTTTATGTTTTGTTTGTTGGTTTTGTGGCTAAAAACCGGTATCTTTTAAGGTGGAGATTTGTTTACATTACTTAAGAGTGTGTTACATAGTTCACACCTCATACCATAACTATCACCATCCTGATAACTGATGCAATTTATATGTTATAACAAGTTACAATAAATATAACATCTTATAATATATTAACTAAATCAATTACTCTGTGACCCTTTTATTTCTGTGAGTTGCTTTATTTCCTGTTCACTTATGACAGAATTATTTTGGGGAGAGGGGTCACACCTGGCAGTGCACAGAGGTTACTCCTGTCTCTGTGTTTAGGAATCACTCCTGATGGGGCTCAGGGAACAATATGGGGTACTGGGATTGAACCTGAGTTGGTTATATGCAAGACAATCACCTGAGCCACTGTACCACCTCTGGCACCAGTGGGAGAGATTTTTATAATGTGTATTTATGTGTGTACATATATGTGTGGTTTATATAAAAAGTTTATATATAAACTTTTTGTGGTAAAAGTTCTTTCTTTGTGGGGTTAGAGGAGACACACCCAGTTGTGCTCAGAGAAGACACCTGACTCTGTGCTCAGGGATCACTCCTGTTGCAATGAGGGGACCATATAAGGTGCCAGGGATTGAACTCAGGACTGTCAGTGCAAAGCAGGCATACTACCTGCTGTTACCTCTCTGGTTCTAACATTTTTTTCCTTCCCTCCCTCCCTCCCTCCCTCCTTCCCTCCCT